>NC_047039.1:114880946-115599616 GCF_011762595.2 Tursiops truncatus | reverse complement strand
CCCTAATCCTAACCCGTACGCTAACACTAACCCGCGCCCTCACACGCACGCTCCCCCTAAAGCGTTGCCGTACCCCTCACCGGGACCCTAAACCGTCCCCGTCTCCTAACCCTAACCCTAGCCCGAACCCTAACCCTAACCCTTCCCCGAAGCCTGACCCTCACCCGTCCCCTAATCCTAACCCGTACGCTAACACTAACCCGCGCCCTCACACGCACGCTCCCCCTAAAGCGTTTCCGTACCCCTCACCTGGACCCTAAACCGTCCCCGTCCCCTAACCCTAGCCCGAGCCCTAACCCTAACCCTTCCCCGAAGCCTGACCCTCACCCGTCCCCTAATCCTAACCCGTACGCTAACACTAACCCGCGCCCTCACATGCACGCTCCCCCTAAAGCGTTGCCGTACCCTCACCTGGACCCTAAACCGTCCCCGTCCCCTAACCCTAACCCTAGCCCGAACCCTAACCCTAACCCTTCCCCGAAGCCTGACCCTCACCCGTCCCCTAATCCTAAGCTGTACGCTAACACTTACCCGCGCCCTCACACGCACGCTCCCCCTAAAGCGTTGCCGTACCCTCACCGGGACCCTAAACCGTCCCCGTCCCCTAACCCTAACCCTAGCCCGAACCCTAACCCTAACCCTTCCCCGAAGCCTGAGCCCTCACCCGTCCCCTAATCCTAACCCGTACGCTAACACTAACCCGCGCCCTCACACGCAAGCTCCCCCTAAAGCGTTGCCGTACCCTCACCGTAGACCCTAAACCGTCCCCGTCCCCTAACCCTAACCCTAGCCCGAACCCTAACCCTAACCCTTCCCCGAAGCCTGACCCTCACCCGTCCCCTAATCCTAACCCGTACGCTAACACTAACCCGCGCCCTCACACGCACGCTCCCCCTAAAGCGTTGCCGTACCCTCACCTGGACCCTAAACCGTCCCCGTCCCCTAACCCTAACCCTAGCCCGAACCCTAACCCTAACCCTTCCCCGAAGCCTGACCCTCACCCGTTCCCCTAATCCTAACCCGTACGCTAACACTAACCCGCGCCCTCACACGCATGCTCCCCCTAAAGCGTTTGCCGTACCCTCACCTGGACCCTAAACCGTCCCCGTCCCCTAACCCTAACCCTAGCCCGTACCCTAACCCTAACCCTTTCCCCGAAGCCTGACCCTCACCCGTCCCCTAATCCTAACCTGTACGCTAACACTAACCCGCGCCCTCACACGCACGCTCCCCCTAAAGCGTTGCCGTACCCTCACCCTAACCCTAAACCGTCCCCGTCCCCTAACCCTAACCCTAGCCCGAACCCTAACCCTAACCCTTCCCGAAGCCTGACCCTCACCCGTCCCTAATCCTAACCCGTACGCTAACACTAACCGCGCCCTCACACGCACGCTCCCCCTAAAGCGTTGCCGTACCCTCACCTGGACCCTAAACCGTCCCCGTCCCCTAACCCTAACCTAGCCCGAACCCTAACCCTAACCCTTCCCCGAAGCCTGACCTTCACCCGTCCCCCTAATCCTAACCCGTACGCTAACACTAACCCCGCGCCCTCACACGCACGCTCCCCCTAAAGCGTTGCCGTACCCTCACCTGGACCCTAAACCGTCCCCCGTCCCCTAACCCTAACCCTAGCCCGAACCCTAACCCTAACCCTTCCCGAAGCCTGACCCTCACCCGTCCCCTAATCCTAACCCGTACGCTAACACTAACCCGCGCCCTCACACGCACGCTCCCCCTAAAGCGTTGCCGTACCCTCACCTGGACCCTAAACCGTCCCCGTCCCCTAACCCTAACCCTAGCCCGAACCCTAACCCTAACCCTTCCCCGAAGCCTGACCCTCACCCGTCCCCTAATCCTAACCCGTACGCTAACACTAACCCGCGCCCTCACACGCACGCTCCCCCTAAAGCGTTGCCGTACCCTCACCTGGACCCTAAACCGTCCCCGTCCCCTAACCCTAACCCTAGCCCGAACCCTAACCCTAACCCTTCCCCGAAGCCTGACCCTCACCCGTCCCCTAATCCTAACCGTACGCTAACACTAACCGCGCCCTCACACGCACGCTCCCCCTAAAGCGTTGCCGTACCCTCACCTGGACCCTAAACCGTCCCCGTCCCCTAACCCTAACCCTAGCCCGAACCCTAACCCTAACCTTCCCGAAGCCTGACCCTCACCCGTCCCCTAATCCTAACCCGTACGCTAACACTAACCCGCGCCCTCACACGCACGCTCCCCCTAAAGCGTTGCCGTACCCTCACCTAGACCCTAAACCGTCCCCGTCCCCTAACCCTAACCCTAGCCCGAACCCTAACCCTAACCCTTCCCCGAAGCCTGACCCTCACCCGTCCCCTAATCCTAACCCGTACGCTAACACTAACCCGCGCCCTCACACGCACGCTCCCCCTAAAGCGTTGCCGTACCCTCACCTGGACCCTAAACCGTCCCCGTCCCCTAACCCTAACCCTAGCCCGAACCCTAACCCTAACCTTCCCCGAAGCCTGACCCTCACCCGTCCCCTAATCCTAACCCGTACGCTAACACTAACCCGCGCCCTCACACGCACGCTCCCCCTAAAGCGTTGCCGTACCCTCACCTGGACCCTAAACCGTCCCCGTCCCCTAACCCTAACCCTAGCCCGAACCCTAACCCTAACCTTCCCCGAAGCCTGACCCTCACCCGTCCCTAATCCTAACCCGTACGCTAACACTAACCCGCGCCCTCACACGCACGCTCCCCTAAAGCGTTGCCGTACCCTCACCTGGACCCTAAACCGTCCCCGTCCCCTAACCCTAACCCTAGCCCGAACCCTAACCCTAACCCTTCCCGAAGCCTGACCCTCACCCGTCCCCTAATCCTAACCCGTACGCTAACACTAACCCGCGCCCTCACACGCACGCTCCCCCTAAAGCGTTGCCGTACCCTCACCTGGACCCTAAACCGTCCCCGTCCCCTAACCCTAACCCTAGCCCGAACCCTAACCCTAACCCTTCCCCGAAGCCTGACCTCACCCGTCCCCTAATCCTAACCCGTACGCTAACACTAACCCGCGCCCTCACACGCACGCTCCCCTAAAGCGTTGCCGTACCCTCACCTGGACCCTAAACCGTCCCCGTCCCCTAACCCTAACCCTAGCCCGAACCCTAACCCTAACACTTCCCCGAAGCCTGACCCTCACCCGTCCCCTAATCCTAACCCGTACGCTAACACTAACCCGCGCCCTCACACGCACCGCTCCCCCTAAAGCGTTGCCGTACCCTCACCTGGACCCTAAACCGTCCCCGTCCCCTAACCCTAACCCTAGCCCGAACCCTAACCCTAACCCTTCCCCGAAGCCTGACCCTCACCCGTCCCCTAATCCTAACCCGTACGCTAACACTAACCCGCGCCCTCACACGCACGCTCCCCCTAAAGCGTTGCGTACCCTCACCTGGACCCTAAACCGTCCCCTTCCCCTAACCCTAACCCTAGCCCGAACCCTAACCCTAACCCTTCCCCGAAGCCTGACCCTCACCCGTCCCTAATCCTAACCCGTACGCTAACACTAACCCGCGCCCTCACACTGCACGCTCCCCCTAAAGCGTTGCCGTACCCTCACCTGGACCCTAAACCGTCCCCGTCCCCTAACCCTAACCCTAGCCCGAACCCTAACCCTAACCCTTCCCCGAAGCCTGACCCTCACCCGTCCCCTAATCCTAACCCTAGCCCGAACGCTAACACTAACCCGCGCCCTCACACGCACGCTCCCCTAAAGCGTTGCCGTACCCTCACCTGGACCCTAAACCGTCCCCGTCCCCTAACCCTAACCCTAGCCCGAACCCTAACCCTAACCCTTCCCGAAGCCTGACCCCTCACCCGTCCCCTAATCCTAACCCGTACGCTAACACTAACCCGCGCCCTCACACGCACGCTCCCCCTAAAGCGTTGCCGTACCCTCACCTGGACCCAAAACCGTCCCCGTCCCCCTAACCCTAACCCTAGCCCGAACCCTAACCCTAACCCTTCCCCGAAGCTGACCCTCACCCGTCCCCTAATCCTAACCCGTACGCTAACACTAACCCGCGCCCTCACACGCACGCTCCCCCTAAAGCGTTGCCGTACCCTCACCTGGACCCTAAACCGTCCCCGTTCCCTAACCCTAACCCTAGCCGAACCCTAACCCTAACCCTTCCCCGAAGCCTGACCTCACCCGTCCCCTAATCCTAACCCGTACGCTAACACTAACCCGCGCCCTCACACGCACGCTCCCCCTAAAGCGTTGCCGTACCCTCACCTGGACCCTAAACCGTCGCCGGTCCTAACCCTAACCCTAGCCGAACCCTAACCCTAACCCTTCCCCGTAAGCCTGACCCTCACCCGTCCCCTAATCCTAACCCATACGCTAACACTAACCCGCGCCCTCACATGCACGCTCCCCCTAAAGCGTTGCCGTACCCTCACCTGGACCCTAAACCGTCCCCCGTCCCCTAACCCTAACCCTAGCCCTAACCCTAACCCTAACCCTTCCCCGAAGCCTGACCCTCACCCGTCCCCTAATCCTAACCGGTACGCTAACACTAACCCGCGCCCTCACACGCACGCTCCCCCTAAAGCGTTGCCGTACCCTCACCTGGACCCTAAACCGTCCCCGTCCCCTAAACCCTAACCCTAGCCCGAACCCTAACCCTAACCCTTCCCGAAGCCTGACCCTCACCCGTCCCCTAATCCTAAGCCGTACGCTAACACTAACCCGCGCCCTCACACGCACGCTCCCCCTAAAGCGTTGCCGTACCCTCACCTGGACCCTAAACCGTCCCCGTCCCCTAACCCTAACCCTAGCCCGAACCCTAACCCTAACCCTTCCCCGAAGCCTGACCCTCACCCGTCCCCTAATCCTACCCGTACGCTAACACTAACCGCGCCCTCACACGCACGCTCCCCCTAAAGCGTTGCCGTACCCTCACCTGGACCCTAAACCGTCCCCGTCCCCTAACCCTAACCCTAGCCCGAACCCTAACCCTAACCCTTCACCGAAGCCTGACCCTCACCCGTCCCCTAATCCTAACCCGTACGCTAACACTAACCCGCGCCCTCACACGCACGCTCCCCCTAAAGCGTTGCCGTACCCTCACCTGGACCCTAAACCGTCCCCCGTCCCCTAACCCAACCCTAGCCCGAACCCTAACCCTAACCCTTCCCCGAAGCCTGACCCTCACCCTGACCCTCTAATTCCTAACCCGTACGCTAACACTAACCCGCGCCCTCACACGCACGCTCCCCCTAAAGCGTTGCCGTTACCCTCACCTGGACCCTAAACCGTCCCGTCCTCCCCTAACCCTAGCCCGAAGCCCTAACCTAACCCTTCCCCGTAAGCCTGACCCTCACCCGTCCCCTAATCCTAACCCATACGCTAACACTAACCCGCGTCCCTCACATGCACGCTCCCCCTAAAGCGTTGCCGTACCCTCACCTGGACCCTAAACCGTCCCCGTCCCCTAACCCTAACCCTAGCCCGAACCCTAACCCTAACCCTTCCCCGAAGCCTGACCCTCACCGTGCCCCTAATCCCTAACCCGTACGCTAACACTAACCCGCGCCCTCACACGCACGCTCCCCCTAAAGCGTTGCCGTACCCTCACCTGGACCCTAAACCGTCCCCGTCCCCTAACCCTAACCCTAGCCCGAACCCTAACCCTAACCCTTCCCCGAAGCCTGACCCTCACCCGTCCCCTATTCCTAACCCGTACGCTAACACTAACCCGCGCCCTCACACGCACGCTCCCCCTAAAGCGTTGCCGTACCCTCACCTGGACCCTAAACCGTCCCTGTCCCCTACCCATAACCCCAGCCCGAACGCTAACCCTAACCCTTCCCCGAAGCCTGACCCTCACCCGTCCCCTAATCCTAACCCGTACGCTAACACTAACCCGCGCCCTCACACGCACGCTCCCCCTAAAGCGTTGCCGTACCCTCACCTGGACCCTAAACCGTCCCCGTCCCGTCCCCTAACCCTAACCCTAGCCCGAACCCTAACACTTCAACGAAGCCTGACCCTCACCCGTCCCCTAATCCTAACCCGTACGCTAACACTAACCTGCGCCCTCACACGCACGCTCCCCCTAAAGCATTGCCGTACCCTCACCTGGACCCTAAACCGTCCCCGTCCCCTAACCCTAACCCTAGCCCGACCCTAACCCTAACCCTTCCCCGGAAGCCTGACCCTCACCCGTCCCCTAATCCTAACCCGTACGCTAACACTAACCCGCGCCCTCACACGCACGCTCCCCCTAAAGCGTTGCCGTACCCTCACCTGGACCCTAAACCGTCGCCGTCCCCTAACCCTAGCCCGAGCCCTAACCCTAACCCTTCCCCGTAGCCTGACCCTCACCCGTCCCCTAATCCTAACCCATACGCTAACACTAACCCGCGTCCCTCACATGCACGCTCCCCCTAAAGCGGTGCCGTTACCCTCACCTGGACCATAAACCGTCCCCGTCCCCTAACCCTAACCCTAGCCCGAACCCTAACCCTAACCCATTCCCCGAAGCCTGACCCTCACCCGTGTCCTAATCCTAACCCGTACGCTAACACTAACCCGCGCCCTCACACGCACGCTCCCCCTAAAGCGTTGCCGTACCCTCACCTGGACCCTAAACCGTCCCCGTCCCCCTAACCCTAACCCTAGCCCGAACCCTAACCCTTCCCCGAAGCCTGACCCTCACCCGTCCCCTATTCCTAACCCGTACGCTAACACTAACCCGCGCCCTCACACGCACGCTCCCCCCTAAAGCGTTGCCGTACCATCACCTGGACCCTAAACCGTCCCTGTCCCCTAACATAACCCAGCCGAACGCTAACCCTAACCCTTCCCCGAAGCCTGACCCTCACCCGTCCCCTAATCCTAACCCGTACGCTAACACTAACCCGCGCCCTCACACGCACGCTCCCCCTAAAGCGTTGCCGTACCCTCACCTGGACCCTAAACCGTCCCCGTCCCCTGACCCTAACCCTAGCCCGAACCCTACCCCTAACCCTTCCCCGAAGCCTGACCCTCAGCCCGTCCCCTAATCCTAACCCGTACGCTAACACTAACCCACGCCCTCACACGCACGCTCCCCCTAAAGAGTTGCAGTACGCTCACCTGGACCCTAAACCGTCCCTGTCCCCTAACCCTAACCCTAGCCGAACCCTAACCCTAACCCTTCCCCGAAGCCTGACCCACACCCGTCCCCTAATCCTAAACCGTACGCTAACACTAACCTGCGCCCTCACACGCACGCTCCCCCCTAAAGCGTTGCCGTACCCTCACCTGGACCCTAAACCGTCCCCGTCCCCTAACCCTAACCCTAGCCCGAACCCTAACCCTAACCCTTCGCCGAAGCCTGACCCTCACCCGTCCCTAATCCTAAGCTGTACGCTAACACTAACCCGCGCCCTCATACGCACGCTCCCCCTAAAGCGTTTGCCGTACCCTCACCTGGACCCTAAACCGTCCCGTCCCCTAACCCTAACCCTAGCCCGAACCCTAACCCTAACCCTTCCCCGAAGCCTGACCCTCACCGTCTCCTAATCCTAACCCGTACGCTAACACTAACCCGCGCCCTCACACGCACGCTCCCCCTAAAGCGTTGCCGTACCCTCACCTGGACCCTAAACCGTCCCCTAACCCTAACCCTAGCCCGAGCCCTAACCCTAACCCTTCCCCGAAGCCTGACCCTCACCCGTCCCCCTAATCCTAACCCGTACGCTAACACTAACCCGCGCCCTCACATGCACGATCCCCCTAAAGCGTTGCCGTACCCTCACCTGGACCCTAAACCGTCCCCGTCCCCTAACCCTAACCCTAGCCCGAAGCCTGACCCTCAACCGTCCCCTAATCCTAAGCTGTACGCTAACACTAACCTGCGCCCACACACGCACGCTCCCCCTAAAGCGTTGCCGTACCCTCACCTGGACCCTAAAACGTCCCCGTCCCCTAACCCTAAGCCTAGCCCGAACCCTAACCCTAACCCTTCCCCGAAGCCTGACCCTCACCCGTCCCCAAATCCTAACCCGTACGCTAACACTAACCCGCGCCCTCACACACACGCTCCCCCTAAAGCGTTGCCGTACCCTCACCTGGACCCTAAACCATCCCCGTCCCCTAACCCTAAACCTAGCCCGAACCCTAACCCTTCCCCGAAGCCTGACCCTCACCCGTCCCCTATTCCTAACCCGTACGCTAACACTAACCGCGCCCTCACACGCACGCTCCCCCTAAAGCGTTGCCGTACCCTCACCTGGACCCTAAACCGTCCCTGTCCCCTAACCCTAACCCTAGCCCGAACCCTAACCCTAACCCTTCCCCGAAGCCTGACCTCACCCGTCCCCCTAATCCTAACCCGTACGCTAACACTAACCTGCGCCCTCACATGCACGCTCCCCCTAAAGCGTTGCCGTGACCTCACCTGGACCCTAAACCGTCCCCGTCCCCTAACCCTAACCCTAGCCCGAACCCTAACCCTAACCCTTCCCGAAGCCTGACCCTCACCCGTGCCCTAATCCTAACCCGTACGCTAACACTAACCCGCCGCCCTCACACGCACGCTCCCCCGAAAGCGTTGCCGTACCCTCACGTAGACCCTAAACCGTCCCCGTCCCCTAACCCTAACCCTAGCCCGAACCCTAACCCCAACCCTTCCCCGAAGCCTGACCCTCACCCGTCCCCTAATCCTAAGCTGTACGCTAACACTAACCCGCGCCCTCACACGCACGCTCCCCCTAAAGCGTTGCCGTACCCTCACCTGGACCCTAAACCGTCCCCGTCCCCCTAACCCCTAGCCCGAGACCTAACCCTAACCCTTCCCCGAAGCCTGACCCTCACCCGTCCCCTAATCCTAACCCGTACGCTAACACTAACCCGCGCCCTCACATGCACGATCCCCCTAAAGCGTTGCCGTACCCTCACCTGGACCCTAAACCGTCCCCGTCCCCTAACCCAACCCTAGCCCGAACCCTAACCCTAACCCTTCCCCGAAGCCTGACCCTCACCCGTCCCCTAATCCTAAGCTGTACGCTAACACTAACCTGCGCCCACACACGCACGCTCCCCCTAAAGCGTTGCCGTACCCTCACCTGGACCCTAACCGTCCCCCGTCCCCTAACCCTAAGCCTAGGCCCGAACCCTAACCCTAACCCTTCCCGAAGCCTGACCCTCACCCGTCCCCTAATCCTAACCCGTACGCTAACACTAACCCGCGCCCTCACACGTACGCTCCCCCTAAAGCGTTGTCGTACCCTCACCTGGACCCTAAACCGTCCCTATCCCCTAACCCTAAACCTTCTCCGAAGCCTGACCCCCAGCCATCCCCTAATCCTAACCCGTACGCTAACGCTAACCCGCGCCCTCACACGTACGCTCCCCCTAAAGCGTTGTCGTACCCTCACCTGGACCCTAAACCGTCCCTATCCCCTAACCCTAATGCTTCCCTGAAGCCTGACCCTCAGCCGTCCCCTAATCCTAACCCGTACGCTAACGCTAACCGGCGCCCTCACACGTACGCTCCCCCTGAAGCGTTTTCGTACCCTCACCTGGACCCTAACCCCTCAACCGTCCCCTAACCCTAACCCTACCCAAAACCCTAACCCTAACCCTTCCCCGAAGCCTGACCCTCACCCGTCCCCTAATCCTAACCCGTACGCTAACGCTAACCCGCGCCCTCACACGTACGCTCCCCCTAAAGCGTTGTCGTACACTCACCTGGACCCTAAAGCGTCCCTGTCCCCTAATCCTAACCCTAGCCTGAACCCTAACCCTAACCCTTCCCCGAAGCCTGACCCTCACCCGTCCCCTAATGCTAACCCGTACACTCCCCCTAAAGCGCTGTCGTACCCTCACCTGGACCCTAAACCGTCCCCGTCCCCTAACCCTAACCTAGCCCGAACCCTAACCCTAACCCTTCCCTGAAGCGTGACCCTCACCCGTTCCTAATCCTAACCCGTACGCTAACGCTATCCCGCGCCTTCACACATACGCTGCCCCTTAAGCGTTGTCGTACCCTCATGTGGACCCTAAACCGTCCCCGTCCCCTTACCCTAACCCTAGCCCGAACCCTAACCCTAACCCTTCCCCGAAGCCTGACCCTCACCCGTCCCCTAATCCTAACCCGTACGCTAACGCTAACCCGTGCCCTCACACGTACGCTCCCCCTAAAGCGTTGTCGTACCCTCACCTGGACCCTAAACCGTCCCCGTCCCCTAGCCCTAACCCTAGCCCGAACCCTAACCCTAACCCTTCCCCGAAGCCTGACCCTCACCCGTCCCCTAATCCTAACCCGTACGCTAACGCTAACCCGCGCCCTCACACGTACGCTCCCCCTAAAGCGTCCCCGTCCCCTAACCCTAACCCTAGCCCGAACCCTAACCCTAACCTTCCCCGAAGCCTGATCCTCACCCGTCCCCTAATCCTAACCCGTACGCTAACGCTAACCCGCGCCCTCAAACGTACGCTCCCCTTAAAATGTTGTCGTACCCTCACCTGGACCCTAAACCGTCCCTATCCCCTAACCCTAACGCTTCCCTGAAGCCTGACCCTCAGCCGTCCCCTAACCCTAACCCGTACACTAACGCTAACCGGCGCCCTCACACGTATAGTCCCCCTAAAGCGTTGTCGTACCCTCACCTGGACCCTAACCGTCCCCGTCCCCTAACCCTAACCCTACCCACAACCCTAACCCTAACCCTTCCCCGAAGCCTGACCCTCACCTGTCCCCTAATCCTAACCCGTACGCTAACGCTAACCCGCGCCCTCACACGTACGCTCCCCCTAAAGCGTTGTCGTACCCTCACCTGGACCCTAAAGCGTCCCCGTCCCCTAACCCTAACCCTAGCCCGAACCCTAACCCTAACCCTTCCCGAAGCCTGACACTCACCCGTCCCCTAATGCTAACCCATACGCTAACGCTAACCCGCGCCCTCACACCTACGCTCCCCCTAAAGCGTTGTCGTACCCTCACCTGGACCCTAAAGCGTCCCCGTCCCCTAATCCAAACCCTAGCCCGAACCCTAACCCTAACCCTTCCCCGAAGCCTGACCACTCACCCGTCCCCTAATCCTAACCCGTACGCTAACGCTAACCCGCGCCCTCACACGTACGCTCCCCCTAAAGCGTTGTCGTACCCTCACCTGGACCCTAAACCATCCCCGTCCCCTAACCCTAACCCTAGCCCAAACCCTAACCCGTAACCCTTCCCCGCAGCCTGACCCTCACCCGTCCCCTAATCCTAACCTGTACGCTAACGCTAACCCATGCCCTCACACGTACGCTCCCCCTAAAGCGTTGTCGTACCCTCACCTGGACCCTAAACCGTCCCCGTCCCCTAACCCTAACCCTAGCCCGAACCCTAACCCTAACCCTTCCCCAAAGCCTGACGCTCACCCGTTCCCTAATCCTAACCCGTACGCTAAGCCTAAACCGTGCCCTCACACGTACGCTCCCCCTAAAGCGTTGTCGTACCCTCACCTGGACCCTAAACCGTCCCCGTCCCCTAACACTAACCCTAGCCCGAACCCTAACCCTAACCCTTCCCCGAAGCCTTACCCTCACCCGTCCCCTAATCCTAAACCGTACGCTAAGCCTAACCCGTGCCCTCACACGTACGCTCCCCCTAAAGCGTTGTCGTACCCTCACCTGGACCCTAAACCGTCCCCGTCCCCTAACATTAACCCTAGCCCGAACCCTAACCCTCACCCTTCCCCGAAGCCTGACCCTCACCCGTCCCCTAATCCTAACCTGTACACTAACCATAACCCGGGCCCTCACACGTACGCTCCCCCTAAAGCGTCGTAGTACCCTCACCTGGACCCTAAACCATCCCCGTCCCCTAACCCTAACCCTAGCCCGAACCCTAACCCTCACCCTTCCCCGAAGCCTTACCCTCACCCGTCCCCTAATCCTAACCCATACGCTAACACTAACCCGTGCCCTCACACGTACGCTCACCCTAAAGCGTTGTCGTACGCTCACCTGGACTCTAAACCGTCCCCGTCCCCTAACCCTAACCCTAGCCCGAACCCTAACCCTCACCCTTCCCCGAAGCCTTACCCTCACCCGTCCCCTAATCCTAACCCGTACGCTAACACTAACCCGTGCCCTCACACGTACGCTCACCCTAAAGCGTTGTCGTACCCTCACCTGGACCCTAAACCTTCCCCGTCCCCTAACCCTAACCCTAGCCCGAACCCTAACCCTCACCCTTCCCCGAAGCCTTACCCTCACCCGTCCTCTAATCCTAACCCGTACGCTAACACTAACCCGTGCCCTCACACGTACGCTCACCCTAAAGCGTTGTCGTACGCTCACCTGGACCCTAAACCGTCCCCGTCCCCTAACCCTAACCCTAACCCTAACCCTAACCCTTACCCGAAGCCTTACCCTAACCCGTCCCCTAATCCTAACCCGTACGCTAACACTAACCCGTGCCCTCACACGTACGCTCACCCTAAACCGTTGTGGTCTCCTAACCTGTACCCTAAACCGTCCCCGTCCTCTTACCCTAACCCTAACCCTAACCCGAAAACTAACCCTTACCCGAAGCCTTACCCTAACCCGTCCCCTAATCCTAACCCGTACGCTAACACTAACCCGTGCCCTCACACCTACGCTCACCCTAAACCGTTGTCATACCCTAACCTGTACCCTAAACCGTCCCCGTCCCCTAACCCTAACCCTAACCCTAACCCTTACCAGAAGCCTTACCCTAACCTGTCCCCTAATCCTAACCCTTACGCTAACACTAACCCATGCCCTCACACGTACACTCACCCTAAACCATTGTCGTACCCTAACCTGTACCCTAAACCGTCCCCATCCCCTAACCCTAACCCTAACCCTAACCCCAAAAGCATACCCTAACCCTAACCCATACCCTAACCCTAACCCGTGCCCTAATACTAACCCGTACCCTAACCCGTACCCTAACTCTAACCTGTAGCCATACCCTGAACTGTACCCGAAACCTAACCCTAACCCATACCCTAATCCGTACGTTAATCCTCCACCGGACCCTAACACTAACCCGTACCCTAACTCGTACCCTAACCCTAACCCTTTGCCATACCCTAACTTGTACCCTAAACCGTACCCGTTCCCTATCCCTAATTCTAATCCTCACGCTAACCTGTATCCTAATCCTAACCTGTACACTAACCTGTACCCTAAAACGTACCCTAACCCTAACCCGTACCCATACCCTAAACTGTACCCTAACCGTAACCTGTACCCTAATCCTAACCAATACCCTAACCCGTACCATAACCCTAACCCGTACCCTAATCCTAAACCATACCCTAACCCGTACCCTAACCCATACCCTAACTCTAAACCGTAGTCATACCCTAAACTGTACCCTAACCTGTACCCTAACCCTAACCCCTACCCTTACCCATACCCTACCCCTAACACGTAGCCATACCCTAACCTGTACCCTAACCCATACCCTAACCCTAACCCGTACCATAAACCTAAACATAACCTGTACCCTAATCCTAACCCGTACCCTCGCACTAACCTATACCCTAATCCGTATCCTAAGCCTAAACTGTAGCCGTATCCGAACCAGTACCCTAAACTCTACCCTAACCCTAACCCTGACCCTAACATTAACCTGTACCTTAATCCTAACCCGTGCCTAACACTAACACGTTCCCTAACCTTAAACCATAACCATACCCTAAACTATACCCTAACCCTAAACCATACCCTAACCCGTACCCTAACCCTAACCCATACCCTAACCCTAACCCGTAGCCGTATCCTAACCTGTACCCTAACCCGTACCCTAACCCTAACCCATACCCTAAACCTAACCCTAACCTGTACCCTAACCCATACCCTAAACCCTTATCCTCACCCCTAACTTGATTTTGATTTTTATATTTTAAAATATATTTTTCTGTTGTTAAAACAACTTAGCAGAACAACAAAATAAATCCGAAAGTAACCTGAGTGTCCCTCAAAAAGTTAAGTCTGAAATACTTGGTACTTCTGTTCTATGGACTGTTATGTAGCCTATAAAATGTGTGAGAGCTAAATCTGTTTTTCTACAGTGAGAAACATGATGTTCCACATGTAAGGAACACCTGCATAAAATGAGAAAGCTACACATTATGTTGGTCGTTTCAGGGAGTGGGAAAGGAGGGCAAGTGGTAAAATATTATCTTTCCCTTTAATCTTTTTAAATTTCACTTGTTACAAAGCATTGAATTATAATTGTACTTTTAAAAAGTAACAATGGAAATTTAAAAGAAAAAATATATATTGTTTTTAATTACATTTCATAGAATTATTATCCCTGAATCATAATTCTGTTAGTACACCAGTATAGAGATTATTTCTTAATATTTAGGTGAGAACCATTTCCTTCCGTTTTTGAGAATAATTCTGTAAACTCATTTCCAGGAATGGCACTCTTCCCCAAATCAAAGGTTTAACAAGGGAGATGCAGGCAGAATAATCATGAACACACAAAGCAATACAACAGGAACAAAAAATTCCTAACTTCCAATAACAGCTCAATTTAGAAGAGGGTTTATATCTTCAGAACAAAAGCATTCCTCCTTGACTTTCTAACCAGTCAAAATCTGTGTATTCCACAGAAAACTGTGATGTTATTCCCATAAAACTACCCTTTACTGCTTCTGCCTCCATTAAATTTCCTAGGCACTAGTGTTTTAATGTACAGGTTAAAAACAAAATCCTAATGTGATTTATTTATAATGCGTGTGTTCTTTGTCTTATCCTAGTGTGTAAAGTCTTCTCCATGGCTGGACCCCAAATAATATTCCTTTACGTGCTAAGTGACATCTGGAGAGTGGGAGAGGTTTAATAAATACCTTAACCCTAAAGCATACCCTAACCCGTACCCTAACCCTAATCCTAACCCGTACCCCAACCCATACCCTATCCGGTACCCTAACCCGTACCCTAAACCCTAACCCTAACCCTAACCCCTAACCCCTAACCCCCAACCCTAACCCTAACGCTAAACTCTAACCCTAACCCTTACCCCCTAACCCCAGCCCCGACCCCCGACCCCCGACCCCTGACCCCTGACCCCTGACCCTGACCCTGACCCTCACCCTCGCCTGTAAAAACAAGGTCATATGACTATAATTCATTCCAGGAACACAACCATATTGAGGGAGAAAGGAAATAGCTACTCTAAGCTCTGGATGATAGACCAAAAACCATATTTAAAGAAAACTACGTCATTGCTGTTTTCTACTCCAACAGACGGGTATAATGAAGCAAGGAATCCCCCTGGCCCTCCAGGATCTGCCTGGGGACCTAATCTGGGAAATTCTTATACATCAAGAGATGGCTCTGAGCTGAATTTCTGCAAAACAAGACTATCCCGTGCAAAGAACAACCCAGTAGAGCTTTGTATCCCATCAACTACAGGAAGAGAATGGCTGCAGGCTACTGAAAGCCAGCAGCATTTACAACTTAACTCCCATGGCCTCTGCAGTGGTACGTCTGAGTTTTCTGTTTGCTTCCCTTTTCTGACTCTCTTCTCAATAAATGCACATTTCTTAATATAATGTCATAGTGGAAGCAAAACAGACCTTCAATTTTTAGATCTCAATTTATAAAACACTTAGAGTTTCTAGGGGTTTTGCTTTTAAATTCAAGTACCACATAATTTGAAAATTGTACAAGTTCTAATTATTCAGTTCCAATACACCAAACACTGGAGAGGTCCCTCTCAGCGGGAGCGCCACCGATTCCACAATGAAAGGGTAACAAGGCGCCCTCCTCCCTTCTCTTCTGCCAGAGTGACCACTATGTGTTTAAATCCACGCCCCCTGGCAAGTTTCTAAGGTGAAATTCTGACACGCTTCCCTTTCCCATCCCAGCAGGTGGCCAAGGGCCGGCTGGGGCTGGAGAAGTGCAGTAACCAAGGCTGGGCCAGCTGGCCAGAGTGGGGGTTGGCGGGGGGGGGGGGGGGGGGCGGGGGGGCGGGGGTGTCCCAGCACGTGAAATCACCATGCAGGATAAATCCCTTGGGCTTCCATGGGCCAAGGGCGAGTCTCTCAAGGCACCGGCCCCTCTCAGGTTCTGCTTGCAGAGACATCGCGGGGGAGGGGCACTTGGCTGCTTAGGAAAACCGCGCACGAGTGAGCTTTACACCTGCAGATGTTCTGTAAAACGGGAGTGAGTAGGCTCGGGCTCGTCCTCAAAGCCTTTACTCCAAAGGCGAGCCCTTCCTGCTGCCGCCAGGTTAGGTAGCTCCGCGACTGTAGCAAACAGCTCTGGTGTAATTCGTCGTTCCTTCCTCCACCCACCCCACCGAGCCCCTGTCCCCTTACCTGCGGTCCGCGGCCCTCCGCTCCGCGCTCGGATGCCGCTGGGGTGCCAGGGACCCACGGGACGTGTCGTTCCCAGCCGCCGCGCGCTGGCTGCTTAGACCCCCGCCGGCTCGCGCGGCGCCGACGGCGAGGAGCCCCGAGGACGCCCCGCGCCAGGTGCGCTCTGGCCGGGACGCCCGCTTCCGGGAGAGGCGCGCAGACTGCCGCAGCCAATGCCGAACAAAACCCGCCCCGGCAGCGCCGCGTCCGCGCGGCACGGCACGATCTCGGCGCTCTGGACACGGGCGCCGCGGGCCGAGCGTCTCCTCTCCTGAGAGGCCGCTACGGAGGCCCCGGCGCGTGGGCCCCTGCGGCGCGGAAGACCGCTCCAGGCCGGACTCACCGACACCAAAACCGCCAGGAGGAGCGCTTGGCGGGACTCGGCAAACAACCCAATGTTTTAAATGGAAAAAGGACTTGAAAAGACCCTTCTCCAAATAAGACATACAAATGGTCAACAAGCACATGAAGAGACGTTAATCATCATGAGCCGTGATGAAATGCAAGTTAACACCACAGCGCCATACACCCCTCCACACACTAGAAGGCCTACAATCAAGAAAGCTAAAAATAACAGATGTTGGCAAAATTTAGAGAAAACTGATACAGAATTTCCCACAGGGAAAATGAATGAGTTCTGGAGGAGGATGCTGAGAATATTTGTACAACAACGTGAATGTAGGTAATGCCATGGACTGTATGCTCAAAACGATTTAAATGGCAAATGTTATGTGGGGTGGGTGGGTAACATAATTTAGCCCCTGCTTTATACCAGACCCCAGAGTCAAAGCTTCTCATCCATCTTCTCGCTTTCACTTAACCTCCTAGGATCTTCACACTCCCAGTTAGCAGATGAAGCTGAGCCTGAGAGGGTAAACTAAGTGACTTGCCCAAGCCTCACTCGGCCAAGTCTACACTGTTCAATGTTACTGTATTTACTGAGCACCTACTAGAGCACCTACTGAGCACCTCCAGCACCTGCTAGAGACATTGTGGGAGGACCAGGGTGAGCGGGGGCTGAAAGCAGGTTACAAAACATGGGCAGACCCTGGGGCCCTGCTCTCAGACACTGAAGTTTCTTGGAGTGGAGGGCTGGCCTGTGTCGCACCTGCGGAGCCTTTTATTCCACCCCACCGCACCCCCAGAGGAGGGAAGCAGCTGGCCTGATACTGAATATTAGCTCAGCTGGGGAGGAGTCCTGGGGCTCTGGAGAAGGCATCTCCTGCCCCACTCCCCACATTGCCCCCTAGAGTCCAGTACGTGGGCACAAGCATCCCTGTGGAGGGGCAGGAGGCACATCTCACGGCACCCCTCTCCTCCCGCCCTGCAGTGGTGACACTGAACCCATACACGCGCCAGAAGGACGACGAACTCTCTTTCTCTGAGGGCACCATTATCTGCATCACCCGCCGCTACTCCGATGGCTGGTGTGAGGGCATCAGCTCAGAGGGGTCTGGATTCCTCCCCGGGAACTATGTGCAGGCCAGCTGCTGACGCCTGGGATCTCTGGGATGCTGACCTGGGCACCGCCTTCAGTGAGCCTCTTGAGTCCCACTCCAAAGCCTGCTCCAGTCAAGACTGGACCAGTCCTGCACGCCTCCTGGGCTGTGAGCTGTGTCTGTTCCTTCCCCCCAGTGCAGTGGGAAGGGGTCCTGGTAAAGACAGAGGAGGCACCCAGAGGCCTGCTGGAGACAGGAAAGAACTGGAAGCCAGGGAGTTTGGTGCCCTTATCCACAGGGGACCCTTACGCCATGAAGACAGGATCTCCAGCTGCAAGTGCCGACTTTGAATACAATCCTGACGACTTCCTGATGGTTTGCCCCTGCAGGGCTAGTGGCCGAGGGACTGAAAGGCAGCCCACTTGCACGGCTCCTGCTAATTGAGCCTCCTCTGCCTGCCCTAAGCAGCAGAATCTCCCATGTTCTCGGTGCTCACGGAGCCTCCACACTAGACCCCTGTGCCCCTCCGCTCTCCCATGTCCTCGGTGCTCACGGCGCCTCCACACTAGACCCCTGTGCCCCTCCGCTCTCCCATGTCCTCGGTGCTCACGGCGCCCTCCACACTAGACCCCTGTGCCCCTCCGCTCTCCCATCTCCTCGGTGCTCACGGAGCCCCCTCCACACTAGACCCCTGTGCCCCTCCGCTCTCCCATGTCCTCGGTGCTCACGGCGCCTCCACACTAGACCCCTGTGCCCCTCCGCTCTCCCATGTCCTCGGTGCTCACGGCGCCCTCCACACTAGACCCCTGTGCCCCTCCGCTCTCCCATCTCCTCGGTGCTCACGGAGCCCCCTCCACACTAGACCCCTGTGCCCCTCCGCTCTCCCATGTCCTCGGTGCTCACGGAGCCTCCACACTAGACCCCTGTGCCCCTCCGCTCTCCCATCTCCTCGGTGCTCACGGGGCCCTCCACACTAGACCCCTGTGCCCCTCTGCGGAGGTGGGCTGCACCCTGCTCTTCTGCCTGCTGCCTGCTTTGTTGTGTATTCAGGCTTGGTTCCCCAAGCTGGGCACTCCTCCAAGAGTGGGGACCAGCTCCCTCACTTAAGTGGGGCTCTCTGAGAGCAGAGATCACCTCGCCCTCATCCCTCAGACTGCAGCGTGAGAGATCTCGCTCACCTCTGCCCCTTCACCTCCTTTACAGCTCTGAAACACCAAAAGAGGGAGGTGGACCTTGGGTTTCCACTGGCTCTGCTTTAAAGCATCATGGCTTTCTGTTCCATACGGGAGGAGGGGGACTCAGAGGGCCCCGTCAGTGGGGCGACTTTGGTTAAGTCCCTGGTTTCTTGCTGCATAGACGAGGCTGGGGTGCGAGGAGACATCTTCGGGCTCTGTGAGGTCCCTGGCTGGCCAGACCCGAGCCCCGGGACAGTGTGCTACCTCTTTCCACCAACAGGAGGGGACTATTCCCTCTAGCTTTTTTTCCTGTGGGGATGCTGACAGGGTGGGGGCGGGGAGGGAGGCAAGGAGTGTAGTGTAGGGTCACAGTAGGTAAAGCGAGATCTAGGCCTGGGACCGTAGGCAGGGAGCGCCACCTCTCTCCGCAGGGAGTCCGGTGCAGGGGAGGTCGGGGTGGGGGGAACATTTCGGGGCCTGGGTCCCCTGGACAGAAGACTGGAGGACGGAGGCCATGCAGCCCAAGGCAACAGTTAACCGTGACGCGGCGGGACATGTTCCTTCTCTACCCTGACAGGGAACCCCGTCCTCCCAGCTGGGAGGACAAGGTTTTTGGAAACACTGCTGCCTGCTCAGATATGCGCGCCACCCTGGTGCGGCCAGACTCCGGAATTCGCTTGCAGTGGAACTGGGGGAGGCAGCCGAGCTGGGTTAACTGCACAGATGGGGACAGCTCCCAGCTCCCTCCTCCAGTCCCCAAATGGACCACCCTGGGATTCCAGGAAATCCCGGAGGGATATACCAAAACGAAAGGGAGAGGGAGTAATAAAACTAGCTTTCTCTTTCCCGACCCCCACGGCCCCCCCCCGCCCCGCCCGGGTGCCCTCTGCAGGCCACGTCCTCAGCACCTGTTGCAGGTGTAGGCACACTTCGGTGGAGGTTTCCCAGGGCACCACCCTGGCGCGGAAGGAGCTGGACTCGGCCTTCTGCGCCTCCTGCGTAAGGCGGTGCATGCGTAGCGGTGGCGCAGGAAGGCCACGTCGCCGCCTGCCAGCAGCCCCATGGGGCAGAAGCCGTTGGCGCCGCCGCTGCTCACGTAGAAAAGGCGCTCGAAGTGCACGCCGTCGTGGGCCCGCTCGCGCAGGTAGTCGCTGAGCACCTTGTGCTTGCACATGTTGGCGGGGTAGCGAGCGCAGCTGTGCGCGTGGAAGGGCCGCAGCGCCAGCAGCCCCCAGGGGTCGCGCCCCGACGGGTTGCTGAAGATGCGCCGGAACAGGCCGTGGTGGCCGGCGGCGCGCAGCGCACTCTCCACGCCAAAGGTGTTGGCGTCTGAGATGAGAATAACCTCAAAGCAGGCGCCCTGCTTGGCCACAAAACTGCAGCAGCTCGCCCATGCGGGCGACAGGGGGATGGCCTCCGTAGATGGCGCGCAGGTTCCCCGCGGCCGCACGCCCTACTCGCCCAGGTACGGAAGACGCGCTGCATGTACTCGTTGTAGAAGCCCTCGCGCTAGGTGGCACGCAGGCTCTCAGGCAGCCGCTGGCCCGCCGCGGCCCGCGCACTGACAGACTCGTCGCTGTTTTCGTCCACGATAGTCTCGTCAAAGTCGAAGGTCAGGAGGAAGCGCGGCACGCCCGGCGCAGCCATCCCGCTGTCCTCTACCAGCTTTGTCCTGAGCGATCGAATCCTTTTGTGGTCACCAAAAAGAGTCCCTCCGAGGAAAGGGGGACAGGACCTCTGCGCTTCACCTTCAGGGTGGGGAGCGGCGGCTGCAGAGGTCTGTCCTGGCTGAGTTTGGAGTGTAAAGAGTGGGGAGAGCGCCTAGCTGAGGTATTTGGGCGCAGGATGGAGCAAGGGGTGCTTACGGGAATTGGAGGGGACGCTGTGTCTTATCCATCCCCGGATTTCTGGGCTCCGGCTCTCACGAGTCCCTCCAGTCCAGAGGGTCCGTGAACGATGTGCATGTGGGCCGTTCCCTCCACTTGCCCCCCATCCCCATGTTATGTATTTTTAACCACAATAAAAAAAAATGAATGAAGCACTGATAATACATGTTGCAACATGGATAAACATTGAAAACATTCTAAGTCAAAGAAGTCATACTGAAAAGGCCACTCATATCACAATCCTCTTGTGTGCTTTAAATCCATAGCAGTTTTGAAAATGAGGGGATGGGACTTCCCTGGTGGTCCAGTGGTTAAGACTGCGCTCCCAATGTAGGGGGCACAGGTTCGATCCTTGGTCGGGGAACTAAAATCCCGTGTGCACAGCATGGCCAAAAAATAAAATAAAATAAACGTCATTGGCCTGGTTTTGGGTCATAGCGTCGTCCCTGAACCATCAGAGCACCCATAAGGTGTACCATGGGATTGGCTAGATGTGGATCATACGCCCATCTTCAAGGTGGGTGGAACGTAGCATCAGCCCTCTGGAACTGTTTGGACTGGAAACAGGTAAGAAGTGCCCAGAGGAAAGCTGAGGTTCTGGACTTTGGCATGAGAACAGATGCTGGCTTGGGGAAAGCGGCAGATTCAATTGCCCAGCAGCATGGTCAGCTCAGTAATTGGCCACAGAGGCTTGACGGGGACCAGACTGGCCTGAGCTGGAGGACCACAGATGCCTGCCTGTGTGGTCAGAGGTCAAGGGCTGTCCTGAGACTTGATGTCTGTTGATGCCCACTCAGATGGGACAAAGGATGCCTGCAGTCCCAGGAGGGCCCCACCAGCCCTCAGGAGGCAGCATCTGGGGGCTGGTAGGTCGCTGCACCAAGTTCTATATAAATTCATAACATGACCATGGAGTGACCTCAGCCAGGCCTGTGCTGGACCGGGGCTGCCCAGGCCAAGTGGGGCCAGCACTACTCTTTCCAGTTCAGATGGTAGGAGGAAACCCTGTGGACTTCTGAGGCCCTAACAACTGTTGACTGAGGTTGAGTTGGATTTGAAACAGTCAGTGACCGGAGCAGACGTTTCATTCTTCTGCTATCAGGTTCCAGGACGGGGGGTAGATAACCAGCGGTCCAGGTGAACCCCACACTCATGAGTGACCCAGGGCAAGTCCTGTCCATCCTAGAGGACTCAGAGGTGTGGGGTTAGGGGGGTCGTGGGCCAGTTATGCTTAACACTGACCCACTAACCCTAATGCCCAAATCTCTACTGTTAACTCCCTAACCCTAACCTCCTAATCTCTAAACCTAAACCCTAATACTCCTAACCCCTAGCCCCTATATACTCGACCTTGCCCTGTAAACTCCTAACCCTTACCCTGACCCTGACTCAGACAATCTAACCTAACCCTCTAACCCTGACCCTCTAGCCTGCATCCTTTAACTCTAATCCCTCCAAACCTCATCCTCTTTTTTTGTTGTTTTTTTGTTGCACCTGGTCTTTAGTTGCAGCAGGCAGGCTCCTTAGTCGTGGCTCGTGGGCTCCTTAGTTACAGCTTGCCAACTCCTTAGTTGTGGCATGCGGTCTCCCTAGTTGTGGCATGCAAACTCTTAGTTGTGGCATGAATGTGGGATCTAGGGCCCTGACCAGGGATTTGACCCAGGCCCCCTGCACTGGAAGCACGGAGTCCTATCCACTGCGCCACCAGGGAAGCCCTTCATCCTCTTAATGTACCCTCTAATTCTGCCCCTGAGCCTCTAACCCTGACCCTGACCCTACATTCTAACCCTGAGCCCTGAGCCTGAATTTCTATCCTTACTCCTGACCCTCTAACTCTGAACCTTACTCTACTCCTAACCCTAACCTCTGAGCCTGACCATGATCCTACACCACCCTTAACCCTAATCCGAATATAGGTCCATATTAGAACAGATTGAAAATTTGAACCCTACTCCAATCCCTTTTCCCTGTGTAATCAGAACCATAATTTTCATTTTTGTCTGAAACCTAAGCCTGTTCAATTACGCCTTTTCTAAATGAACTCTAATATACAGTAAACTGAACAAAACCTTAGTTCTTATACCCACATAACCCTACACTGTTAGTGGTTATATAGACAAACCCTTTGCCTGTAACCTAACCCTAACCTCTAATTCCTAACCCCAACTCTAACTTACATCCCAACCTCAACCCCAAACCTAACTCTAACCTCTAACCGTTAACCCACCCAACACAGCCACCCCAAACCTCAGCCAATGCCTGCTCAACTCCCAAACTGTATTCCTAACCCTAAAACAACCACATCCCCCATGAGTCCTTATCCTGGCTCCTCCAGCCACAAGCCTACCCTGATCCTCACCATGACGCTGGGCCTAATCCACCCTTGCATCCTATCAGCCCCAGAGCAAGTTGAAGAGGTTCTCACCTTCTTCTGAGCCCTGTGCCCTCCGCCCCCGAGCCCCGTACCCACGGAGATGGCTCATCCGCCTGGCTCCGCACCCCTTGCATATATCACCCAGCAGCATGGTGGTGTTTTGTTTTTTGCTAAGTTTTATTTTAATCCAAGGACTTTGCTTCATACAAAATGTCATTGTAGAAACAATAGCAGAATCCAAAGTTTGGCTGATAAATGTTACTCAGGCAGCAAACTAGTCAATCACAGAATTTTTTTTAAAGCAAGTCCCAGTTGTGTTGCATGGTTGGGACTTCTCTTTTTGTTTTTGTTTTTTTTAAACACTGTTCTTAAATATAAAGTTTTGCAACAAACCCTTGATTTATATCAAATATAATTAAAAATTAACAAATGAATACATTTTATCAAAAAGTACGAAGATATACATGTCATGCACGTCCTTGAATATATGTATATATGTATATATTCTACATGCACACAGAACTTATTCAAACTACAGCCACTGCTTGACTGGTTCCAGGTGCAGACAACTGGTTGATGCTCTTCAAATTTGGCAACTCACTATGAGATCTGGGGGGAAACGTGACAGCTGAGAAGAGACAGTACAGAAACAAAACGCAGAGTCGGGAAAACAAGACAGTATATCCCCCGCTCTCTGTAATTTTCGCCAATTCCAGTGTCTAGAAGAATCCAGACAAGCCAGCATGGCTGGGTGGGTCCGGAAAAGTGGATTCTCTGCCCAACATGGCCTGGGGAAGCAGCTGTGGTTCTGCACAGAATGAATACACTCAAAATAATGTGGGCAGGGGGACCAGAGACAAAACATCTACCAAAATACACAAGCTTCTGCTCTGCAGCAGGAGCCAGGGATGACATGCACAGCCCGAGATTCCGATTCTAATTATATCCTACTTGAGTAAAATACTCTGTTATTTTAAAGTTTCAGAGTGTTGTGCCTTCAAGTAAGGAAATTCTATAAAATGGTTTGGTCACAATCATGCTCAAACCCTAGAACAGGTGGCGGTCTTGTGTGTTTTATTTCTAATATTAAACGTGTGTCTTTCGTTGCATAGCCCTATGGGTTAACGGCATCCACTCACGGGGACACACAGACACGCACACACACACATCACACTCCAAGTCTCTTTAGGAGAATCATGGGGTAAAAGCCAATGGGAACACTCAAATGGTCCAGCAAAGAGATCATCTCACATTTCAAACTGCGGAGGACACACCCGAATCTACTCATCTAAATGCTCCTTTTGTTCACAAAACAGAGGCTCTCCAGTGCTTTATGCACCACGTCCTAACAGTGGCCTTTTTTGAATGTGGCCCTGAAGCGGGGCTTCGTTTGGCTGCCTGCTTTCCCACCTCTTGTGCCAGAAAGAGTGTGGGCTCAGACGCCCAGCTCAGCAGCTGCAGCTGAGCTGCTCCTTCCTCCGAGCTCCGGCCTCATTTCCGTTTGGTTCCCAGCTGCCCTCATCTGCTCAGACGCGGGCACTCCTCCTGCCCCCACCCCATCCAATCTCCCCCGCTTCCCACCAGCCTCTCCCCGATGAGTCTTCTGTGAAAAGAAATTTGCACAACTACAGAGATTGCGCCCTGCCTGTCAGGCACCCCGTCCCTGAGAATCGGGTGTAGAAAGACTGACCGGCCCGCGCGGGCCATGCTACACATGCCCTGCAGCCTCTACTGGTTCGAGGAAAGAGGGCAAACGGCCGCTTCATTCCAACTACGACGGACCTACTGGATGTTTTCTGCACGTTCTCCATTACATCCGCTTTCTACTCAGTTGCTGTTTGCCACAGTTTCCACAAAGCCCACTCGCAGTCCACACAGGCCTCCCGTCCCGCCCCCGGGAGCCTGCGCGAGGGGCTAGGAGGTCAGGCACTTGGTCGAGAGCCGCGGGAGCCGGGGTGGTCTGGTCGGCCGCCTGGACTGGACACAGAGCATGTCCTCCAGCAAGCCGAGAACACACATCCTGAGAGGCTGAGGTCCTCCTATAGGTTTCATGTTTTACAGTCATGTTAACATTCCCTTCCCCATTATTCTGGTTTTTTATTTTTATTTTCTGATCAAGTATATAGAGTCAACAAACGAGTGAAGGGTGTCGTGACTAAAAATCAAAACCAACAGCAAGAACGTTGTCCAGATTTGGTCCCTGTCAGGGCTGACTGTGTCTGGGAGAGGACAGAGCATCGGCGTGTGTTTCTAGTGCCTATTTGCCATTTTAGGTACGAAGGGCGCCACCGGACTGTTGGTGTGCGGGGGCTGACGAGACCTGCTCGGTTTACCACCGACTCTGTCCTGAGGTCTCGCCCGCCCCTCTGCACCACACGTTTGCATGAAGGATGATCCGCACAAGATTCAGACCTCCTGCAAAACGTTCCCAGCACACACCTCGGATGCTGGGTCCTCCACCCAGTGCCGCTCAGCACACACAGCCGCGTCCTGTGTAGGCTCTGAGCTGTGAGACCCAGGGAGGCAGCGCGGGAGGGGCAGAGGGGGAGCCACATCCCTCTACAAACCGCTCCACCCAGCGCGAGGGAGGAGACGCAGGGGCGAGGCGGTCCTCCCGGGGCTGCGGCCCCCGCCTCAGCGCCCGAGCGCCCCCGGAGCCCAGCGCGGATGATAAAACTCATCACCTGGGACGCGCCCGCCGGTCGCGGTGCGGCTAGCACCAGTGGTCTTGGTCGGGGTGGTGGTAGCTGCGCCGCCCCCGGCCGCCCCCGCCAGAGCTGAGCCCCAGAGTGCAGTGGTAGCCGTTGGGCACCCGGCGGAGGGGGTGCGACTGGGAGGTCAGGGAGGACACGTAGGAAGTCCGGGACGAGCGGCCCGAGTTGGTGGCCACGGCCTCCTCGAAGGTGAGCGTGTCCTCAGGTTGGGTGCGGGCAGCAGCCTCGCTGTCCAGACGCCGCCCCAGGTACGGGTCGGAGCCGATCCGAGAGCTGGCGGCCAGGGGCTGGCTGAGGGGGTCTCTCTGGAGCAGGGCGTTGTGTTCTGAAAGGCCACGGCTAAGCCGGCCGGGGGAGAAGGCAGGGAGGCTGGTCTGAGCCCCAGCAAAGTGGACGGGCGAGGAGTTGGCCGTCTTATAGGCGACGCTGGGACGGGGGGTCAGCGGGGTCTGGGGCAGCTGCCTCCGCCCGCCGCGGCCAGGGGTGCTAGCACCAGATGTTGGCAGCAGGGGGCTCCCGTTCGCTGAAGCACTGCCCTGCAGGAAACGGGAACGCAGCAACCCCCAGTCAAAGGACAGGGCGAACAGAGCACAGCGCAGCGGAGAGCCATGGCGGGGGGGCGGGGTCGGGCAGCTGGGATGGACCCGGGGCGGCCCCAAGAGAGTCGGATGGCAGTCTGGGGATGGTGGTGACAGCAAGGGATAGGCACAGGGCCAGGGACCAGGAGACCACAGCCCAGCCCAGCTCAGTCAGAAGGAAAGCAAAGAAGGGACTGGACAGCGGGAGGGCCAGGGCTCCGCCCGGCAGGATGGACGGGCCCGGGAAGCAAGGAGCGCAGGCTTGGGCCTAGGAACCAGGACGGGAAGGGGCTCCCTCCCGGACCCCAGGGAGCGCGGGCGAGGCGGGGTCCTGAGGCCCACGTACCTGTCTCGGGGGTCCTGGCTCCTGCCCAGCGGTTGGCGACGCAGGGTGACTGCTGAGGGAGGGCTGGGGCTGTGGCGGCTCACGGCCCCCAAAGCGGTCGCAGGAGTAGAAGCGCTGCTTCTCGGAGGAGGCGGAGGGCTGCCTTCGCTCCTGGGACCGGCCCCGCTCCTGCCTGCGCTCCCGCCGGCAGCCTGCTGGCCCGTCCCCCGGGGGCGGCCCTGGCCCCGCGGCGCTGTTGGGTGCTGGCGGGGGGAGAGGAGAAGTCAGCACAGCCAAGCCGGCGGCGAGACAGACCCCACCCCGGCCTGGCCCCCCAGGGCCAGCAGAGGGTCCCAGGGCAGAGCAGGGGTGGGGGGGGGGCTTCTGCCTGGTCTCAGGCTCAGGGCTGGCTGTGAGGTTGTGAGGTGCAGAAAGGAAGACGGTTCCCATGTGCTCTTGAACCCCCAACTCAAGCCACCGCCCCTAGAGAGACCCCTCGCACGCACCGCCATCTGTGTCTGCGGACGGGCTGGGCCCCTTCTCCAGGGACCTCAGCTTCCTCTCCCGGCGGCGATGGCAGCGGTGGTGATGGTGGGGGGCGGCCTGGCTGGCCGGAGCGCGGTCCAGGGCGGCGTTGCAGAGACGAGCCACGGGGGGGCGCTGGGGCGCCAGAGTGGAGATGGAGCGCTTCATGGGGCTGGCGTCTGGGGCCGGCTGCGGGCGGGGACACGGGTGGGCGCACGGTCTGAGAGTGGGGTCCGGGGAGGCCCAGGGCGGCGGGGAAGCCGCCATGACACGGGGGCTGGGCAGACCACAGGACACGTCCCATCGGGAGGAATGGGCCTGGGACTCTATCCCTGAAGTTGGGGCATCTCCTCAGACAAGGGAGGCTGTGCCCCAGGGGGCTGGGGGGGGAGGGGGGAGCATGGCGCCACGGAGGGCCAGGCCTGCGGTCTGGCAGGGTCCCTGGGGAGGCCCACTGCGGGGCTGGGGGTCAGGGACCACCAAGCCCCGCCCTCTCCCTGGACTGGTCTTGCCCACCCGAGACCCACCGCTTCTTCAGAAGCGCTCTGCACAAAATGCTGTTTGTGTGCCTGTCTGTCTCTCCCAGGCCGGGCGGGGCCCAGGAGCCCTCTTGGCCTCAGCGTCCCTACAGGACAGGGAGGTGCAAGGAAGAGGGAGCCTATTGGCCTGGCTGGAAGGATCCCGGGGCGGGGGGGGGGGGGGGGGGGGCAGAGCTTCCTCAGCGGCCTCGGTGAGACCACTGTGCCAGCCCTTCCGTCCATCCAGCACCGTGAGGCTGCTCCCCCAGGGCTGAAAGCACAACCCACGGAAACGGGCTCACCCAGAGCCACTGCTCGGGCTCAAGCAGCAAGGAGGGAGAAGAGGCGCCAGCTTGGCACCGAAGGGACATGGCCAGGCCAGGAGGGCACCAGGCGCAGTGGGCAGAGACGGGGGAGTGAGGGCTTGGAAGAGGAATGCTCAACCCAGGGGCTGAGCCCAGGAAACAGTGCTGCAGCCCCCTGGCCAGGGGCTTCCTGCCAGGTGGTCAAGCGAGTCCCAGAGAAAGAACGTCCAGTGTCCAGAGAGGGAGCAGGGTCACCCCCAGGGCTCCGAGAGGACATGAGGGAAAAGGGTGGCTTGAGGAGGCCCTGTGTGTGATTTCTGGGGGAGTGAAGAGCTGGAGTGGGAGAGGCGTGTCCCAGAGACAGGGAAGGGCTGGGTCAGTGACACGGGGCAGTGGGGACTCTTGCTGGCCTGGCCACACCTCTCGAGGCCAGCATCGTGTTCTGAGGGTTCCAAACAGGGCCGGTGGTGTCCAGGCTACAGTGCATTCGGGGAGGCTCCACCCCAGCAAAGCCCGCATGTGGGACACAAGCTCCTCCACGCCAAGTCTCCTCACCCCCAACCCCCTCCCATGACCCCAACCCTCCCAGGCCACCCACCTGAGTCTCTGCTGCCAGGCGGGGCATGGAGGCCGCTCGGCCCTGGCTCTCCAGCCCGGGTTGGGGCTCCCCGTCAGGGCCTCTCAGGGGCATGCTCTGCATCTGGACATCCACAGCCTGGGGGGACAGAAGCCCCCCAGTCACACCCACCCCCATCCCACTCTCACCTTCTCCCCCATGCCAGCCTCCCCCCATCCTGCTCTCGCCCTCACCCTCCCACTCTCACCCCACCCCCAACTCGGCCCCCAGCCCTGGGAGCCCTCACCGGTTTTCCTGTCTGCACTACCGGGATCTCCGCGGAGTGGCCACGCTCCAGGGGCGTCGTCACCTCGCAGGGCACCTCCTGGGTCCTCTGAGTGGCCCAGGAGACCGACTCCTTTATGCCACCCTCTTGGGTATGTCTGTGGAGGACAGAGGATTGTCCTGTGGGCCTGGAGGTCCATGGGCCACAGAACCTGGCTCCCACCCGCCAGAAACCTCCACCCCGACCCTGTTCTGGGCTAGAAGGAGCCCAGAGGAAGGAGGCCCCTTGAGTGTGGCCACTCTCCAGTGGAGGTACAGCAACGGTCGTGCCCTCTCAGAGTTGATGGGCAGAGAGGGGACCCTAGTCTGGGGACATCTGGCCTAGACAGGGGCTCACATGTGCGGTGGGACAAGGCCACAAACGTGCACACAGGTGAGGCATCCAGCCTGTGCGGCTGCTCCGTCAGCCCTGATGGCCCACGGCTACTCACAACTCCCCTGACCCCAGCCACGGAGGCCTTCCTGCCCTGGGTCTAGGCACAAGTGTCACCTTTGGTGAGACCACTTTTGGAGGCCTTCCCCACCACACACAACCTAACCGCCTGCCCTCTCCTTGTCAGCGTCTGTCTTTCTTATCGTGTCTCCCAAGTGGCACCACAACAGCCCAGCATTTGCCTGGGTTTCTGCTCGTTCTTGTGTACAGTGAGGCATCACATACATTCTCCGTCACCCAGGTTGCGGGGCAACAGTCACACTCTGAGCTCAGAGGTGAAGCCGGATGGCCTAAGCTGGCCACGCCGATGACCAGACGCACCATCACTGGGGTTTCTGAGAACATCCTTCATCTTCTCAAGTTGCAAGCATCTCCCCTGCACGGTGCTGTCTGGAGCTGCTCTAGCCTCAGGCAAGGCTGACCTTGAGAGGAACCACGGCCAGGAGGACGGATGCTGGCCCCAGGGTCCGGTCACCTCTGAGGTCACACCATGCCGAGGCCGGGTGGGCACTTACACCAGCCATCAGAAGGCTCAGTAAATGCCCCCACTGCCTGGCCTCGGTAGATTGGGCCCTCTCTCACGTGCAACAAAAAGGGGTGGTAACTGATTTGTGTAGAAATTATAACCATGGAAATCAGCGACGTTCATTTTCCTGAACCGAAAGCCCAGCTCAGATCAGTCCACAAAGACACCTCCCCACCCCATCCCCTCCGACACACACACGGACACTCAGAATCCACTGTTTAACTTTAAATGCACAAATGGGATCGTAATCAGCATGGAGAAAGGAGAGTGCGGGAACACGCGGGCTCCCAGGGGCCGGGAGGCCAGCCCTCAGGGCCTGCATGCACTCAAGAGTGCGGTTTTCGCACGGGAGCGTTACCAGTTGTGCTTAGGTTCTCCCAGTGTCCCGTGGCCTCTCCACCTCTGGACTTGTGCCACCGCAGTGTCAACCCCTGTCCCATGAGCTCGGGCTAGGGAGGTGACTTGCTGTGGCCAATGGGGCACAAGGAGAGGCCTGAACGCCTGCACCCTAACCCTTCCCCTCGGGCTGTTCTCCGGCCTCCCCACACCGATAAGCCCAGACACAGGAGGTGAGAATATGCTGTCCTGGGCCCGCTGGCCCCACAGGAGCGGGCCCGGGCCCAGAGCACTTAGGCCTGGCTTCCTAAGTACAGCAGTTTGTTACTCAGCAAAAGCCACCTGACCCACAGTCCATGACCCAAAATCAGGCTTCAAAAAGAGTGTCCGGAACAGGCACAGGAGAGGAAGAAACCGGGAGCCCTAGCCATGCTTGCTGCCCAGCCTTGTGGTTCTCCAGAACGGCAAGTGGGCGTGAGGCCCACCCTCAGCCCCTGCCGGTGAGACAGAGCGCACGTTCCTGCTTTGGGCTCAACCAATGAGCTGCTTCGGTCAACGGGATGTTAGCAGATGTGGGACACCCGCTCTGACTGGGGGCGGTGGCTGAGAGGGTCCTGCCCCCCAGTGCGGCTCAGCCTGGCACCAGCTACCACCCCTCACAGTGCCACAGGGATGCCTATTCTGGACCACTTGGTTTTTGGGTCGTTACCAAGAGTTACGTGATAGGGAAAGACCTTGCCAACTTGTCTACAAAACAGACATCAATATCAAATGGAGATCTGAGAGGGAAAGTGTCTTAAAGGAAGGTGAGAACATGAACAGGCCGTTAACAAAAAGCGGTGAGAAGCTGAGGTGGAAACAGATACCTTCTTAATGGTCTGCAGGCACCGAAGGCCAGCGAGGAAGCAGGGGGGAGCCCTCACCTGAGAAAGAGGTTCCCGCAGTGGGAGGCGTGGGCTGGAATAGCAGACTGTCTAAATCGGGTGACCCCGGTGCCGTCAGAGCACCTGTCTACTGTTACAGGAATTAGCCTCAGACGCACCACAGAACCGGCTCCGGCGGCAGACTGGACCAGCTGGACCCACCGCGAAGCATCTGGGTGGAGGTGGGTGTGGCTGGGTGGAGGTGAGACCCAAGGGCTCCCTGTCCTGGGGCACTGCCCACGGGAGCCCCGGGGGGACCCCTGCCCTCCTCCCGCCAAGGCCCCACGCTCTGCCCGGTGGTACTCACACTGCCCCGCCATTGCTGAGGGAGGCCGAGCTCTTCTGCCGAAGGAAAACCCGGGCTCCGCGGAGCACGGCCGGCTGCGTCTGCTCCAGCGTGGCCTTCAGAGGGTGGAACAGGGACACGGGGCCCATCTGCAGAAGGGGTGCCAGGAGGAGGGTCTCTGAGGCCGGGGACGCCCCATGGACCCCAGGCACCAAGGTGCTCGGCCACCTGTCCGGAACCCCCAGGGCAGGATGGGGATCCCTGGGTCTGCCCTTCGCCCATCAGAAGCCCATTCCCAATCTGGCCTGTAAGTGACTTCAGGACAGTCATTTCATTTCTTGGAGCCTCAGTTTCCCTTCCTACACAATTTGGGGACTGGATCTGATTACAAATGGCAAAAAGATTTCATCTCATCATCCACTTGGATTGACTGGTAGAGGCTGCCAGAGTCCCAGGTTGAGCAGAATTCGGAGGAGATTTCAGGGCTGGGGTGTGGGCACCAGACACTTCGCACCCTGGGGGTGAATGTCCTGAGTGCTGGACACAGGACAACTTTATCGATGAGAGTCTACACACAGTCACCAAAGGTTTTGGCTGTGTGGTGAAGTCGTCATCTTTGAAGGATGACCTCTGGAAGGAAGTCCTCCAAACTATCCCAGCCAGAGGCATGAGTGGGACACATCATGACCCTGGGCAGTAGGTTTGAACCTCTTTGGGCCCCGCCTGTGTGCACCTCCCACTAACGGAAGCACAGGATATATGGGGTTTCTGACTCTGTGGGCCAGAGAGGCGGCCGCAAGAACCTCTCATCTTCCTTTTTTTCCCGCTGCACTTTCTTCAAGAAGGGGCTGGGTCCCCTCTGCTGCCAAACAGTGGAAGGTGGCAGAGTCTCGGGGTTACTTCCTGGAACTCCTGGAACCTGGTACCTGGGACAGGCCTCCGGGAGCTTGGTGAATCTGGTCTCTGGTGGTTTTGTTCTGTTTGTAGAAGTCGAATATCATCAGAGCTGCGTACACTTTCCCCACGGTCATCTCATCGGCTGCAGAGCACGGCAGGCAAGGGAGGGAATACGAGAGAAGCGGGACATGCGGGGTGGGCTGGGGTGAGGAGCCAGCAGCCACCACGAGGACTCCTGGACCCGCGGGCGGGACCGTGGGGCTTGGCCCACCTGGAGCTGCACTGGCTCTTCCCCAGGCCCCACCGGGCTCCACCCAACACAGCACAGCTCAGCTTAACCCCAGACACCTCATCCTTCCGCCAGCTCCAACTGTAGGCGTCTCCCTACCTTTTCTCCGCATTTTCTGAAGGGAATCCCCCACACTAGGAGTGTGGGTGACTCTGCCCAATGGAATATGGCCCAGACATCTCCTCCCACAGCCCCTGGCACCCACCTTGGAGACGAGTGCTCGGGGCTACCAAGGACGTGAGCCCTCCTCTCCAAGGTGACTCAATTGCCCTCACCCAGGACTCCCTGCTCTGCCTCTGGGTGCGACAGAAGAGGGGTGGGCAGGGCGAGTTTCTCACCCTACTTACGTTTATGGGGTGGCACCAGTAAGTCCAGGGTCTTCTGGGGCAGATTGGCCCACACAGAGGAAATCTCCTTCCTCAGCTCTGCGTCACACTGATGCTGCTTTGTGCCAGCTGGGGCAGGATAAGGGTGGGAAGGGAGGAGAGATGTTAGGAGCCATCCCACAGCCCCCTTGGGGGAACAGGCGGAGCTGGGGTGGGCGGGGAGAGACCCCATGCTGGAGGAAAGGTGCAGGGGGGAGAAACACTGCCTTGGAGGCTGGTCAAAGCGCTCCCCGCCAGAACCTGTCTAAAGAGGTGTGGGAGCTGAGCCGCCCAGTGGCGAGGGTGAGAGGGCGTGTAGGCGTGAGTGGCGATGGGATTGGGCGGGGACACCGCAGTGTTCCAGCCATTCATCGATCATTCCATAAAAGTTACTGAGCGCCCACCGAACACCAGGTGTTGTTCTAGGTGAGGGAACAAATGCAAAGGAAGCTGCCCTTGTGGAGGTACATGATCTTAGTCTACGATAAAGTAGCAGTAAGTTAAAAATCCAGTCTGTTGGATACAGGAAAAGCCAAGAGGGGAGGGACAGGAACTATCAGGAGGGCTGCAGTTCAGACAGAACGGTCAGGAAAGGGCTCACGGGACCCTGAAGGGGGCCAGGGAGCCAGGAGGGCGAGGCTGGAGCAGAGGGAGAGGACGTGCAGGTGGGGGCCGCTGAGACAGGAAGCAGCAGAGGGTCCAAGCAGAGGAATAAAGTACTCTGATCCATCTTTTTGTAAACATCGTGTTTATTAAAGTGTGATTTACGTACATAAACATTCACCCTGTTAGTTCTCCCACTCTGTGAACTTTGGTAAATGCATATGACCGTGGATCCACCACCACAATCCAGGCGGGAGCTCGGCACCCCTGCCCAGCTCCCTCCGTACCCTTTGTGGCCCACCCCTTCGCCTTCTCCCAGGGCCCTGGCATCAGCGATGTGTTTTCTGTCTCAACTGTTTCATCTTCTCAGAATGTCATACAAATGGCTTCACACAACATGCTGTCGAGTCTGACTTTTCACCCAGCACGATGCATCTGAGCCCCACCCACGCACATCGGTAGCCTGTTTCTCTGTTGCTGAGTGAGAACCGTCTCATCGCACAGACACGCCACAGTTTGATTATCGGTCACCATTTGGCTGATGGTTGAGTTGTTTACAGTTTGGCACGATTATGAATAAAGCCACAAACTTTAGCGTATAGGTTTTTGTGTGCGTGTATACTTTCATGTCATCTCCCTTAGGAGTGGGATGCCTGGGCCACACGATCAAGAACGGTGAAGCTGTTTTCCAAAGCGGCGGCACCACTGTATCCACACTAGGAACACGAGAACTCGAGTTTTCTGCGTTCTCATCAGTACTTACCGTTGTCATTCTTTAAACGGCTGAAACACTTTATTCTTTTTGCAAAATTGTTTTTGTTCCTCAAGTTTGTGTGCTTTTCTAGGTATATTTTAGAATCAGTTTATAAATTCCAACCCAGGAAGCCTGTGGGGGTTTCGCCTGGCATAACACTGAGCCTACCGATCCATATGAGAACGGTCAATACTGAGTCTCCCAATGAACACGACGCCGTGCTTGGCTTATTTATTAAAGAAGATTCCTTTGGTCAATATTCTGAAATTTGCAGCATACACTCTGGCATATATATTTTTAGAGTTAGCCAGTTATTTGATGTTTTTGGTGCAATTTTAATGGAACTTTTTCAATTTCAGTTGTTAACTGCTAATCTATAGAAATACATTTGCTTTTCATATACTGACCTTGCTATACTCAGGTATTAGTTTTAGTAACTTCTTCTCACAGCGTTAAACAACAGAAATATATTGTCTCAGTTCTGGAGGCCAGAAGCTCAAAATCAAGGTATCGACAAGGCTGTGATCCCTTGGAAGGCTCTAATGAAGAAGCTTCTTGTCTCTTCCTAGCTTCTGGTGGTTCCCAGCAATCCTTGGTATTCCTAGGCTCGTAGATGCTTTGGTTTTATTAACTTTTTATTTGATTCTTTAAGATTCTCTGTATAGATAATCATGTCAGTCATGAATAGAGACAATTTTATTTATTTCTTTCCAATTGGTACACCTCTTATTTCTTTTTCTTGACTTGTTACAATGGCTAGAGCCTCAAGTATGATATTGAACAAAAATGGCGACAGGAGACATCCTTGCCTTGTTACTGATCTTAGGGGGAAAGGAGCCAGGCTTTCTCTGTTAAGCATGTCATTAGCTGTAGGTTTATCATAGATATCCTTGATCAGATTGAGGAAGTTTGCTTTCATTTCTAGTTTATGTAGAATTTATGTATCATAAATGGATGTTGAATTTTGTCAAAGCTTTTTCTGCATCTATTGAGATAATCATATAGTTTTTCCTCCTTGATATATTAAGTTATATTGATTGATTTTTAAACTTGAACCCACCTTGCATTTTTCATTCCTGGGATAAACCCTACTTTAATCAACATGTTCAGTTTGCTAAAGTTGTGTTGAAAATTTTATTGTTCATATTCATGAGGAATGTTGGTCTGTAATTTTTTTGCTTGTAATGTCTCTGTCAGTTTTGGTATCAGAGTAATGCTGGCCTCGTAAAATAAATTGGGAAATACCTTCTCTTTTTCTACTGTCTACAGGACTTTGTATAGAATTATTTCCTCCTTAAACGTCTGGTTGACTTCATCAATGAAACAAATTGGGCCCATGATTTTCTTTGTTGGAAGATTTTTAACTATGAATTTAATTTATTTAATATATACAGCATTACTAAGGTTACCTATTTCCTTTTATTTTTCCAGGTTATCTATTTTTGAATGAGCCTCATAGTTTGTGTCAAGGAATTTTTCCATTTCATTTAAGTTACTGAAGTTATTGACATAAAGTTGTTTACAAAATTTCCCTGTTATCCATTTAATGTCAGCAGGATCTACAGTGATATTCCCTCTTTCGTTCCTTATATTGGTTATTTTTATCTATTTTTCGTGATCAGGCTAGCTAGAGGTTTGATAATTTTACTGGTTTGATTTTTAACATGATCATTCTGGCTGTTGTGTTGAAGGTAGACCGAAAGAGGCAAGGGCAGAAGCAGACCAGTTAGAAGGTTACTGCAACAACCCAGTCAAGAAGAACAAGAGTGACTTGGACCAGGAGGTGGCAGTAGGAAAGGTTGGACAAGTGATCATATTCTAAGTGTATTTTGAAGGTGGAGTCAGAAGATACTATACGGGTTCAGATATGGATCAGAAGTAGGGTAAGAAAAGAAAGTAGGACATAAAAACGACTGCAAAAGTTTTGGCTTGAGCAACTCTAACAGCAGTTTCCACTGATGGAGACAGGGAGGAATCTGGGGAGTATCTGGGACTCGAGGGTCAGCACGTGAACTCTGGATGCTCACTGGGCCTCCAAGTACAGACGGTGAATAATTTGTCGGGTATATAAGCTTGGGGTGTAGGAGCAGACCTGGACTAAAAATACAAAATTGGAATTCACAACGTTGGAAGCCATGGGAAAAGGTGAGAACGTATGCCTGAGGCACACAGTGACCTTCAGAGGTTGGGAGAAGCCAGAAAAAGAGACACAAAGGGGTTTCACGCAGAAGGGAGTCACAACTGCGGAAAGGCTGTGGACAGGTCCGTAAGGCAAGGGCTGAGAAGCGGAGGTCCCTGCGGAGCTTGACAAGAGCAGTTCCAACAAAGCTTTGCACTGAAAGATGGACTGCAGACTAGGAAAGGAGAAATCAGAGACAATGCAGACCTGTGTCTCCTGTGGCTAAGAAGGAGAGAAGAAAAAGAGAGAAGTCGATGGAAGGGGAAGAGAAAAACTTTAAAAATAGGAAAAATAACAGCACATTTACATATTGATAGAAATAATCCAGCAGAGAGAGAAAGTTGACCGGGCAAGAAATAGAATACAGAATTTCTGTCATGACATCCTTGGGTAGATGATGAAAACAGGGCAGAGTGTGCGAGCGGGAGGACTGGCCTCTGCTCATCTGCTACACGAGAGAGGGCGGAGCTCAAGGGCACGGGTGCAGGGAGGAAGGCCATGCGGGGGGAGGGCCCCTCTGGTGACTCATGTTCTCTGCGAAGGGGAAGCTGTCATCACATGCGGTGGGGAGGAGAGGTTCATTTCCTCCTTGGTGTGGCTCAGGCTGTGTCGTTCTACCAGTAACTCCGGAGAGGGCCTGATGGGGGAATTGGGCTCACTATGGGGAAGGGGCAGACTATTCACCCCATGAGGGGTACTGGCTCATGTGACGCTGGCTCCAACACTGCAGAACCCTGGGAAATCTGGAGTCATTCCATTTCACTCCACCTCAGCTTCCTCACGTGAAAATGGGATCACTGCAGCACTAACGTGCAGGATGGTTTTGGGGGACAAGATCGGTCTGACAGAGGTACCAGGGGCAGTCGTCCTCCATCCAGTGCAGACAGGCCCCTCCTCCCGCCCCTGCACAGCTGCCTGGGGCGGCTCCCAGGGGCGCTCGCGCAGCCCTGGCTTTGTGCCTCCCTCAAGGCTGGCTTGCTCACCTGGAGCCAGCTTGATCTCCAGTGCGGTCCGGATGAGGGCCATCAGCGTGGACGTGAAGTGGACGGTCATGTCCTCGTTGGAGATGGGCATGTTCATACGAACGAGGCGCTGGGGACAAGGGGGCAGGTCAGGGCCAGGCCTCCCAGGGTGCCCCCGCCACAGGGCTACACAGTGCTCGAGGGCCCTGGAGGCTGGGCTTGGCCTCCCAGAGGTGGTCCCTGCAGGTGCCCAGGACCAAGAGAGGTTGGATGCATGGGAGTTTTGCCAGCATTTACACTACCCCTGGACCCCCACCCTCATCTGAGCTGAGGGTTCCCTTGGCTGCACAAAAGTAGAAGTCCAGGTACATCTTGTACAACGGGGCCAGGCCATAAGTCTGGATCCCTCTGAAAGAACAGGCATGTCTCAGCCAGAGGGGCCCTTGCCCACTGCCCATGACAGAACAAGTGTGTGGCCTAGGCTGAAGAGGGGTGTGGGCCGGCTGCAGAACCCCTGAGGCAGCCCACAGACAGGAGCACTGGACGACGGGTGGGGCAGCCAAGACCACAGGCTCAGAGGTCAGCTCCCAGTGAGGAGACCCACAGCCCCGGGAAGCCTCTGCCTCTCACCACCCAGCTACAGGGCCAGGAAGAGATGCTTGATGCCGCCAGCCCAAGGCAGCAAGGGAAGCCTTAGAGAGCAGCTCCTTCCAGGGGGAAGGACCCAAACAGATGTGACTGAACAGGGCCTCAGGCTCAGCCAGCTGCCTGGGGACCCAGGGCTATCCCACAGGAACACAAGTGCTCGGACCAGACTGGGAGCCCTGCAAGCTTGCTCCCTGTTTCCCCATCAGGTGAACAGCCCCCTTTCCTCTCTTCCATTTTCCAGGACAGAACAGCTGGAGACAGGTGTGCCCCTGAGGCTCTGAGAACTTATGTGATCTCCAGGAGGAGAAGGGTCTCAGGTGTGTCTGGAACGTCCTGAGCATCGGGGGGCCACCTCGCCTGCCAAGTGGAGCCCTCAGGGCACCGTGAGCCCCCTGTCCTCTCCCAGCCAGGATGGGAGCTAGAGGTGGGGGCACAGGGCCCCTCCCTGGGGTCTGCCTGCCCTCTGCCAAGCCTGCACCCTGTGACAGGGCAGCCTCTCTGTCCCTTCTCTGGTTAGGGCCACTCTGCCCCCAGGCCTGCCCCCAGCATCCTGGCACCAAATCCAGTCTTCAGCCTGATGGAGGGCAGGTGGCTAGAGACACGAGCCCAGACTCCTTCCCCTAATGCTGGCAAAGCCCCACTTGGCACCTCCAATCATGGTCCTAGGACCTTGCTGGTCACCTGTGTGACACACACGGCTTCCCAGAGCACGGTGTCCCTGGAGACCAGCACCGATGGCAGTGGGAGAGGCAGAGGGGTTCCACGCCAGGGGAGAGTCAGGGAGTCAGGGGCCAGCGGGAAGGAGGGGCAAGCAGGTGTTTTCCAAGAGAGGAGAGCTCCGTCCGGGGCACCTTTACCAGAGCCCCTTCTGCCTGCCCAGGCCCGGGAGAGCCAGGAATCTCAGGGAGCAGCAAAGGGGCGAGACCAGGGCAAACAGACAGGAGTCTCTGCCTGGGCCTAGACCCTCTTGGACATGGCACTCTGTGCATCTCCTGACCCTCCCCAGCTCACCAAGCCCATCCACTTCCACCCACCACGAGGCCTCACCTGGTCTCTTCACTGCCAGAACCTGGAGTTGGCCAGCACACCCGGGGAGGAACTCCAAAGGCTACCCCGTCACAGCCCTGGCTGCCCACCCTGGCCCCAGGTGTCAGTGTGGACACAGCTCTCCTTCTTGGGGACAAAGCTACAGCCTTTCATGCACGGCCTCCAGGCAGGCTCGACTCACATGCCGGGCAGGGGAGGACCAAGGAAGACACTAGAGGCGTCTGCATATGGCCTGGAGGAGCCACTTAGCTCCCAGAGGCTGTGCTGAGCCAGGGGAGAGACGCAAGCGCAGAATCGAGCACAGAGACAGACAGCGTGGACAGAATCAGAAAGATGAAAGCTCTGGTGGGAAGCCTGCTCAGAGAGGGAGACAGCAGTCAGGCCCCAGACACTTGCTGGCTGAGTCTCGGGAGCACTAAGGCTCTTGAGAGGGCGGAGCGCTGGAGGGACGGGAGGTGCTTACTCACCAAGCGGGTGACGGAGGATGCAGGGGCAGGTGGGAGCAGGCTTGGGGATGGGGCCATGTGGCCTGCTCGCCCACCCTGGAGGGAGGCCTGGCGGTGTCCTCAGTTTACCCCCCTCCTTGCAGCTCAGCCGCTGGGCCCTCAGCAGCAGGGTGGGAGGGACATGGGACCGCCCAGGCCCCAGAGGCTGTTCTCACCCCACAGGGCCCTCTGGAGCGCCAGGAATGAAGGCAGGATGCCTCTCTCCAGCACCCTTCCTTCTTAAGGCTCCGTGAACCCACGAAGCCCTAGAGACAACGCTCCCTCCCCAGCCCGGGAAGTTCTGCACATGCGGGGCTGGGGGCGGGCTCCTCAGGTGCACCCTGCAGAGACCTTGCAGGCCGCTGCTCCCCCAGGGTCGGACCCTCAGGGCTAGACAACTCCACCCACATCAGGGGCTTAGGGGACAGAGGAGCAGAGTGTGGTCCTGAGCTCGGAGCAAAAACAGGCTCTGTCAAAAAAGCTGGCCTGTCCCCTCCTTTCTAGGGAAGAGAAGGGAAGGAGAAGAGGCAGCTGGTGGGCTCCAGCTCCATGTTCCCGAGCCTCCCCGGGGGCTCTCAGAGGGGCAGCCCTGGGGGACAAGGGGCCAGTGCAGGGACACCTCGTGGTGTCTGCTTCCCTCTGTTTGGGAAGGAAGCAGAGATGTTCGGGGCAGAGAAGAGAAAGAAACAGTGAGACAGCACAGCAGCAGACAAACAGATGGACAAGCCCCAGAAGAGACACGGGAGCCCGGCCGCAGCACAGACAGCCTGCGGGGTGTGGGCGAGGGGTCTACCTTGTATGCAACTCGAGCAGGGCATTTCTTCCCCAGCCCCAGGGGCGGGGACATGTGTTTCAGCATCTCAAACATATCATTGTAACTGATGCGCCCACTGGAGGCCCGGCCCACAGGACAGAGGCAGAGTGGGGTCCACGGGAGGGGCGCAGCAGGAGGGAAGGGGGAGGAAGCAGACAAGAAAACAGAGCCAGTTAACCAGCGTCGGATTAAATGACAAAACAGGTCAAATGAGGGATCTCTCTGCTGGGCTCGATCCCCTCCTTGCCCCAGCCTCACCTCCGCACCCTGGTCCCACGCAGGGAGCGGGCAGGGGGGCATCTGAGCTAATGAACATGGAGGGAATGACAGGCTGCATCGGGGCGGCTTTGGGTTGTCAACTCTGATTTTACACTTTCAGAAGCCACGGGTAATGCCAAATTGGAAAAGAGCTGCTTCACCATGCCAGGGCAGCTGGCAGAGTTAAGTGACCAGCAAGGCCGGCTGGAGACCCACAGCAGAGACGTCAGCTTGCCTGATGAGCCAATTCACGCTCAATTGGCTTCCAAGCTAGCCGAGAGGCTTAAGAAGTGGAGAAAAGTCTGAAGCAGGCCAGAAAACGAGAGCGCGAGCCACGCTGTTCTGCAGGGAGCCCCGAGGCTCTAGAGACGAAGTCCACGGGGCCAAGGCCAGCTCCAGGCCCAGAGACACCCGAGGCCGGCCCGGGGCAGGGCTGCTGCTGGGTCACGGCTGGGTGGGAAATGGGAGACTGCAGAGGGGGCGGGGGGGCAGCTGGGGTGAGATGTGGCTTGGTGCCACTCTTGTACCCTCCTGACAGCACGCCAGGAAGGGCTGGGACCAACATAAGGGATAAGGCTCCAGACTCAGGGAGGTGTCCAGGGGTTGTTGACTGTGTCTCCTCCGAGGCAGACGGGCCACCAGTCCTGAAGCCTCACCTCCACCCCTGGGATGGCTGCCTACGGGACCTGCTTGGGCTCCCAGAGACACAGGCGGGTTCAGGCCACCGAAGAGAGAAGGCGGACAGCCTTCTCCTGGCAGGTTCATCCACCCCAGGGTCTGGCCCTCCTCCCAGGGCTCCTGGGCTCAGCTGAGTGGCTGCAACCAGAGGTGAAGCAGGACCTGTCTTTGGGCCCCACGGCCTCCGCCCTCTCCTCCCCCCAGCAACCAGAAAGCCCTGGGCTGTTGGACTCTCCTGACCAGAGGGGCAGCTGCTCCTGGTCTACCTGCGCCCACACCCCCTCCTCGGGGGCCCTTGGCCTCTGGACTGTCTGACCTTCAGTCCACCTTCAAGAGCCCGGAGGCAAATCCGGGTGAGACGCCTGCTTCCCTGGCACAGGTGGGACCCGGTCCCCATCCTCACGGCCCGGCCAGAAAGCTCTGTGCGCACCGTCTCGTGAGGCTGCCTGTCCCCAGCCAGCTGGAGGGGTCGGGAGTCAGATGGGGAACCGAAGTGTCCAGGAGGTTGGAGTGCAGGCAGGACAGGGCAGGAGGGGCGAGAGGTGAGGTGTCATCATTCCCAAACCAGGCAGGGAGTGTGTGCTGTGTCTGCATTTCGGGCAGGGAAGGGTATGTCAGTTGGAGTAGCACACCTGGCTGGCCAACCTACGAGGGCAGTTCCTCCCTAAGCCAACGGGCGGCGCAAGACAACGCAACAAACTGTACATATCCTTATAATGAATCCGGCAACTGGAAAGGAAACGTCACAGGTCATGGCAAGAGGCACGAGGAGCCTGTCACGCCCGCCCAGCCTTGCGCAGTCTGGAGGTGGAGCCGGGGCAGGCTGGACAGGCGGCTCCCGGCTGGGGCCTGGGCCAGAGAGCCCCAGGAGGCGCGGCGGCCCGCAGACAGTTTCCAGAGCCCACTGCAGCCGGGAGACGTTCCTTACAGAACAGCCTCGGGCCCTGTGTGTCCACCTGCACACAGCACCCCTGGGCCTCGTTCACGGCTGTCTGGCCGCCCCTCCCCTCACTCCCTGAGTGCCTGAGCCCCCAGGGCCTTCTCTGCACACGTGCCTCTCCTGACTATCCCTGCCTCTCTGAGCACACTGTGTCCTTCCCTGGGGTCTGCGGGTCTGGCTAAGGGCCCCTCTTGTCCCCGGGTGGGCACCCCAGCCCACGCTGACGCTTGCCTTTCCTGCAAGATGGCCCCCTCAGTCTCACCAACTCCAAACTGTGTTGCGCTCACTTCTGGGAAAGAGGGAGTGAAGAGGAAGCCCCATTCCGGCCTCACGCAAGGTGCTTGCTAACCTTGTGGACCCAAGGGACCAGCACAAAGAGGCTGGAAGCCTGGCGGAGGCACAGCCCCTACCGTCACCCCTGTTCCTCGGCCCATCTTCTCTCTTCTGCCATCAAACCCCTCAGCCGCCACCAGAGGAAAAGTGGGGGCCTGATCCTGTCACGCTGGTTCCAAAGCTGTTCTCTCTGTCTATAAAACGAAGTCAAAGCTAGCTGTTTGGCCACCTTGCAGCCCCTCTGCGATGCGCCCTCCCCGCGAGCCAGGCACCCAGCCCCTTCCCGTGCCCCCGCCCCCACCCTCCTCTAGAGCGAGCTCCGTCCACCCCGCTCCTTCAGTTCAGCTCAGCTGCCACCTCCGCTGACCCACCAGCCAGAGGTAAGCTCTCCCTCCGCAGACACGCCTGGCCTGCAGCTCCTCTGCCCCACGCCCGGCTGGGCCGAGCAGAGCTGAGAGCACACGCCTGCTCCCCCGTGGGCCCCAGGCCCCAGCACATGGCACAGGCTCAGAGACATTTACTGGACAGATGGGTGACCATGAGGGTGAGCAGACAGATCGCTCACGGTAGCGGGTAGTGACCCTCCTGCTGAGTCTCCACACTTCACCACGAAGCACTGAGGCAACAGCAAAACGGAGGGTGGGGGAAGGCGGCGCCAGAAAGCAACAACTCCACGCCTTCCTCATCCCCCCACAGCATGCATGCGTACACACACATGTGCACGTACACGCCCAAGCACACCTGCATTCACACACACGTACACACACACACGCAAAGATGCGCCGCAGTCACATGCACACATGCACGCAATCACACGTGCTGCTGCACATGCAAAAACACGTGCATACACACACGTGTGCCTGCCTGCACGTAAACACACTCACATGCACTCGGGTGGACACAGACCTGTGCACAGACAGCACACACATGCACATGCTTGTGCACACTCACGTAATACACTCACATACACACAAAAGCTCAGGAAATTTCTAAAGTTTGTTTTTGTTTCAGCCTCCCCAAGAATGAGGAGACGGCAGATGGTCCCTGGGAAATAAAGATGGTCACGGCCCTGCAGCTGTCACAGAGGCTAGTTGAAGGCTCAAGCACGCTCTGCCCTGCCAGTCGTGGGGTACAGACCCAGCCTGCTCAGCTGCCTCAGCCGAGCCTTCCGCCGCCCCAGCCGCTCGTGGGAGAAGCACGTCTGAGTGTCAGTTGCAGGTCATGCCTGTGCTACTTCCGGACTGGGGGTCTTGTGTTATCCTGCTGGTATCTTGCTCTGGGCTGAGGCTTACATTTTGCTATCTACTCTTCCATAAGCACTTCACCATATTCCTGAATGCCTATGCCTTCCAGAGGCCCCAGTTCTAGAACCCTGGATTTGGGAGACAGTCAGCCGTCTCTGTGCACAATCACAGAGCTGCCGTCTGGCCCGAGTCCACTTCTTGTATGTCTTAATTCTGCTCCACCTGGGGCTGACTGGGGAGGTGCTGGGTCTACAGTCCATAGAGATCTGGGAGACATGACCCCCCTCTCGCAGGCCTGCACTGACTTGCCTTTGCCTGTTAGTCCAAGTCATGCTCTATACAACATCTGTGTTTTTCTCCTCTAGAAAAATATACGCCCAGAAGCAGCAGCATCTCTTCAGACCACAGTCAGGATGGCCCTCCTGGAATGAGCCTCAATCCTGCCTCACTGGACTCCCTCCCGCCCTCTGCCTGACAAGGACCAGGCCTTGGGTGTGGTCAGTCTCCCCTCCGGTCTGACTGGGCCTTCCTGACCAGAGAACCCAGGAATACCCCTGAGCCTGTGGACTCAAGCATGTGCTGTGGGCAAATGTGCTGATGCATCAGAAAAATGCTGGGACTCTCCAAGACCATGAAAAGTCACACACAACACGAACCATAAATAACAGCCAGGCTTGTTCTACACTGTGTGAAAACTGCCAATTTTTCACTACACTGGAACACACTCAGAGATGCTCTGGGCCTGGAAGAGCCCCAGGGCCCTGGTGCTGCCCAGACCGGAAAGGGCCTCACATAACGCCTTCTGGATCTTCACTGTGATGGGATGGGGGCTCCAGGGAGACTGCATAAGAAGCGGGTACGGGAGCCCAGCCAAGCTCCCAGGATTTTGGGGCCTGGAGGGTCAGAAAGCTCCAGAGTATTCCCCTTGCTGAACGTGGATTCAGAGTCCCAGGTGCTCTGTGGGTAGCAGGATCCTCCCATGAGGACGCTGACCCTCTCCTAAAGGCCTCTGCCACACAAAGGGTGACCAGACACAGAGCTGCGCCACAGGGACGCGGGCAGGCCAGGGAGCCTGAGGGAGAGGAGGCGGGAAGCGGCGGCACCCCCGTTCCAGGGTCTTCTCGTCCCCCTGGAGCCCCCGCCCTGGGGCACAGTTCACTCCCGGGCTCCCCGTGAGTGAGGCGCTGAGCAGGCCTGAGTCTTACCGATGGCCAGGTCTCTCGGGCCCTCTGCGTCCTGTGTTTTGCTGCAGAGAGTGCACCCTTAGTAACTCCTCAAGCCACGGATCGAGAGGGTGAATGAATGAATGAGCAAGGGAATGAGTGCGCGATGAAGGAACAGACAAATCGGCAGGTGGTGGATCCGTGCTGCCGTGCTGACCCCCAGGACGCAATGTCACAGGTGTGCAAGCATCTCCCACGAAACACAGTCTCCACCGCCTCCTGACCCCAGGCCACTCCCTTCAGGACACCCCTGCTCCGTCTGGAAGCGAATCGCCCCTCACTTACGCAACAGCAGCGCAGTAACCCTTTTTCACCAAGACCAAAGGGCCTCAATCACACTAGACCCTTCCTGGCAGCTCATCTGATTTCAATAAAACTTTACTGAGAACCCTCTATTCGCGGCCTGGGCTGGTGACACAGAGGTGCACTTGGCTCCTGACGTCAAGGAGATGGCAGGGAGGGAGAGCCCCGAGTCCACAGAGGAGAATGTCCTGAGGCCCCACATTATTTCTGCCCACAGAGGTCTCAGAGCTTCACAAGAACGGTGAGGCCCTGAGAGAAGGTCCTTCTCTGTTTCCACACGCTCTCCACGACCCCAGACGTGAGAAGACGGTGAGCTCCCGTCAATAGGAACCCTGAGTCTCACAACCCCCTGAAAACCTTCCATGACCCCCAGGTAACCTCCGAAGGGCTGGACGGAGGGTCTGAGAAGAGGATTTCTCAGCCCAGGGAGCTGTATACAAGAACACCGAGAGTGGGAATGAGCGCACCCCCTGGGAGGCGGGCTCAGCAGTACCCCACGGGGAGCAGGATGGACCCTAACTTACCCCAGCCAAAATCCACAGGGGGAACACTCACTTGAAACATGTCTGCAGCCACCAGCCCTGTGCTGAGATCCGTGGGTGGCAGGGACCACCCCTGAGGACCACGCAGCGTGGGGCTCACTCACCACGCAGCCCTGTGCTGAGATCCGTGGGTGGCAGGGACCACCCCTGAGGACCACACAGCATGGTGGCTCACTCACCACGCAGCCGGGTCGTACTCAGCCCAGACCCGGATGAACTCGTCCAGGTGGTGAGGCCCTAGGATGGAAGAGTCCCGCGTAAGGTACTCAAAATTGTCCATGATCACCGCCACAAAGAGGTTCAACATCTGCAGGACAGGAAGGAAAAGAGGTGACATCCAGAGACCTCAGCCTGCCCCCTCCCCCACCTCTCCACCTGCAGCCAAAGTCTCCGTGTGAGGCGGACAGGGCAGCAGACGTCACTGACTCAGGCAGAGCCTGCCCAACCTGCTCCCTCCACAGCCTTGCAGAGGGCTTCCCAGGCCCCCTTTACACTGCCACCACCACCAGCAGCATCCTTCCCCGGGTTCTAGGTCCCACAGGCTAACCCCAACCCAGTATTTGTCCTCTGAAGGCTTCTGTTCTCTACTTCTCCCACCCCGTCCTCATTCAGGCCCAGCTTCTCCTGTCCATGATCTGTCCTGCCGTCTAGGTTAATCTTCTCCACTGTGTGGTCCCCACCCTCTCCCCTTCTCAGGTAAACCTTCAAGGAAAGTAGCAACTTTGGACTTAATAGTTTGGGCTCTAGAGAACTACAGCTCAGGTATTTTGTTTTGTTTTGTTTTTTTAACTGAGTTGAAATTCACTTAACATACAGTTAAGTCTACAATTCAGTGGCATTGAGCGTACGCACAGTACTGTGCAACCACCACTTCCCTAGTTTCAAAATCTTTTCATCGCTCCTAAAGAATACCTTGCACCCCTAAGTAATCACTCCCTATTCCTCCGTCCTCCCATTCCCTAGAAACCACCAATCTCCTTTCTGTACCTGTAGATTTGTCTATTTTGGATATTTCGAATAAAAAATTCCATACAGGGCTTCCCTGGTGGCACAGTGGTTGAGAGTCCGCCTGCCAATGCAGGGGACGCAGGTTCGTGCCCCAGTCCGGGAGGATCCCACATGCCGCGGAGCGGCTGGGCCCGTGAGCCATGGCCACTGGGCCTGCGCGTCCGGAGCCTGTGCTCCGCGGTGGGAGAGGCCACAGTGGTGAGAGGCCCGCGTACCACAAAAAAAAAAAACTCCATACAATGTATGACCTTTTGAGTCTGGCTTCTTTCACTTAGTGTGATGTTTTCAAAGTTCATCCATGTTGCAGCATTTGGCAGAAGTTCCTTCCTGTTTATGGCTGAATAATATTCCTTTGTAGGTATGTACTACAATTTGTTTATCCATTCATCCACTGATGGACATTTGGGTTGTTTCCACCTTTGGCTGTTAATGGTTAATGCTGCTATAAATATTCATGGACAAATTTCTGTGTAGACATAAAATTTCATTTCTCTCGCGTACATACCTAGGAATGGGATTTCTGGGTCATATGGTAATATTATGATTAAGTTTTTGAGGAACTTCCAAACTGTTTTCCACAGAAGCTACTGTTTTTTACATTTCCATCAGCAATGCACAAAAGTCCCTATTTCTCCATGTCCTCACCAACACCTGGTATCTTCTGTTTAAAAAAAAAAAAAATTATTCTAGCCATCCTCGTGAGTGCAAAATGGTATCTCATTGTGGTTTTTATTTGCATTTCCTTAATGACCAAGGATGTTGAATGTCTTTATGTGCTTGTTGGCTGGCCAGTTGAAGATCTTCTTTGGAAAAATGACTATTCTGATTCTTTGTCCCTTTTTATATGGTTGTTTCTCTTTTTGTTGTTGAGTTGTAGGAGTTCTTTATATATTTTGCATATTAACCCCTTATAAAATATTTTCTCCCATTCCTTCTATTGTATTTTCATATTTTTATAATATCCTTTAATGCACAAAAGTATTGCATTTTGATAGTTGAATTTATCTATTTTTTTTCTTTTCTTGCTTGTGATTATGATGTCAAATCTAAGAATTCTTTGCCAAATCTGAGGTCATGAAGATTGGTTCCCTATGTTTTCTTCTAAAAGTTTTACAGTTTTAGTTCTCACACTTAGGTCTCTGATCAATTTTGAGTTAATATTTTTACATGGAGTGAGGTAAGGGTCCAACTTCATTTTTTTGCATGTGGATAACCAGTTAGCTCCTCCCCATTTGTTAGAGAAACTGTTCTTTCCATATTGAATGGTCTTGGCATCCTTGTCAAAAATCAATTGGCCATAGATGTTTGGGTTTACTTCCAGACTCTCAATCCTATTCCATTGCTCTCTATATTTATCCTTATGCCAGCACCACATTGTCCCCCACCCCCAGGCTTTATTAAGGTGGAATTAACAAAATTGTAAGATTCTTAAGGTGTACATTGTGGTGATTTGATATACATATACGTTGTGAAAGGGTTCCCGCCATCTATTAACTAACACATCTATCACCTCACATGTTTATCTTTTAGTGATAGAACATTTAAGTTCTACTCTCTTAGCAAATTTCACTTATATAATACAGTCTTAAAAACTATACTCACCATGTTTTACATCAGATACTCAGACTTTGTTTATATAGCTGAAAGTTTGTACCCTTTTATCAACCTCTCCTTATTTCCCCAATCCCCAGGCCCTGGCAACAACTTTTCTACTCTGTTTCTATGATGCTGACTTCTTTAAAAAAAGATTCCACACATAAGTGATACTATGCACTATTTGTCTTTCTCTATCTGGCTTATTTCATTTAGCATAATGCCCTCAAGGTCCATCCATGTCGTCACAAATTGCAGGATCTCCTTCTCATGGCTGAATACTATTCAATTGTGTGTGTGCGTGTGCGTGTGTGTCACATCCTCTATATTCATTCATCTGTTGATGGACACTTAGGCTGTTTCCTATCTTTGCTACTGTGAATAATGGCTGCAATGAATATGGGAGTGTGGATATTGCTTCAATATCCTGTCTTCATTTCTTTTGGATATATACTCAGAAGTGGAGTTGCTGGATGAATGGAACCAACAGAATAATGTCATGCCTCGGCTCACCCCTGACATGTCCAGGGAGTGTCGGTCCTGTGGATGGTGTGGCATCATGAATGTGGCTTTCTGTGGAACCGCATGTCTGCAGCCAGAGCACAGTGAAGCCAACCTGGTGGGCTCAACCTTGCGCCCATGGACTGGCTGGCTCTTGCAGCACCAGATGTCTTTGAACTTCACAGAGACCACTGTCCCCCCTACCTACAAGACGGGTGACTCTCCAGAAAGCTTTCCTTCCCCACTGCCCACAGTGGGTCTTCTGATGTATCAGGGAATGACCCCAACATGCAAATCCTCTCCTTGGTTCCTGGCAACTAGTGAAAGACTAGTTTCATAGATTTTTCTGTATTTTTCTATCAATATGCAAGCTCATCGGTCTCAAATGCACACCTCTCCCAACTACCCCAACCTTCTACTGTACCTTCCAAAACTCTCAGTTCACCATCAATAGAAATTCTTTTATCTTCATCTTACCCGAACGTTCTTCATTTCCCATTGCTCTAGGTGAAACAGTGGTGTCCCCCTCCATCCTCTTAAGAAAAAAGCCTGCCGTTTAAGGTTTCTGGTCTACCAACCTCCCCCTGCTTCCTGGGAAACGTGCACCTGACTTGCTGTATTTGTCCCCACATCTACTCTTAATTCTTGTTGCTGTTAATATCCACAGAGCTGGGTCAACTATTGCCTGGCCCCTCTGATCCCTGACCTCCCCCCAGCCTCCCGCCATCATCTCAGCCCCTTACTCGTATGACTGCAAAACAACTCATTACCAGTGACTACCAATGAACATTACCATTACCACCTCCAAAGTCTTAACCACAGATGTCTCACTCTCTGCCCACAGTTCCTATCCTTCTGGCTCACTTCATCTAATACTTGTGTCCCATGGGGACCTCTGATCCAGTGGTCCTGCCCCTCCCCTCCCTCCTGTCCCCAGGCCTGATCCCACATCCAGCACTAAGATGATACTTTTACACACATCGTTTTCTCCCTCCTTACACTTGTCTGGTAAATCCCAAATCTGAATAATGCACTTTGCTACCCATGGCGCCAAGTAGAGAATATGGCCCGAGAAAAGCACAAACTGTGCTGGCTGGTCCTGCATGAAAGTTATGACTGTAAATCTGAAGTGTCTGCTCAGCACTGCCCACTGTGGAAAGCAGCTGTCCACTCTTGCTATGCTCTTTGCTTCTTGTTGTCTCTTGAACCTGCTGCAGTAAGGCTTTGATCCTAACACTCCAAAGAAACTGTTCCTGTGAAGGGCACCCATGGTCTCTACCTTTCCACACCCCATGAGCAATTCTCAGTCATCATTTTACTTTACCTCCCAACAATATTTCACATGGTTGATGATTCCCTCCCACTAGGGACACCTTCTTCCCTTGGTTTTTAGGGGACTGCCCTCTCCTGGCTCTCTCCTGCCTCACTGCTCCGAATCAACTTCTGGATCCCATGCTCCCTTCTGTCTCCTAAATGCCCCCAGGGCTGAGTCTTCAGCCCTCTTCTCCATAGGTCAGTGCTCCTCGAACTTAGCACACAAGGAATCACCCAGGAAGTTCACTAAAACTGATTCCTGGGTCCCTCTCCCAGAGATCCTGATACAGCAAGTCTTGGAAGGGACCCAGGAATCTGCATTTCTAACCAGTGCTCAGGCAATGTTTAAGCCGTGGGTCTCTGGACCACACAGGGACCTAGAGGGTATCACCAAGCCTGATGGATACACCAAATACGAACGACGACGAATCCACATCTCCAGCCCAGAGGCCCCCACGTGTCTCTAACCACCCCCTCCTTATCCCCACGCCCATGGCTCCCCAACCTTTCCATCTCGGGGCAAGAACCACTCACTCCATCACCCCAGCAAACCCCAGAAGGCAGCGTTTTTCCCTCCTTTACTCTCATGCTCGTGTTCAATCAATTGTGTCAGCTCTACCTTTACAATGCAGCCCAAGTCCACACAACTTCTTTCACACCCACCCTCTCCAACTGTCACCTCTAATTATCTCCTGCTCACTTACAGCCTCTCCTGACCAGAAGCCAGAAGCCAGAGTGAGGTTTTAAGATGTCAAGCAGAGGATGCCACTGCTCACAGTGTCCCAGAGCCTTCTGCTGACTTGTAATAAAATCCACACCCTGCGACCTGGCCCGCTGACACCTCCAACCTGACCCCATGAGTTTCCATAGCTCATGGGTCACAGGCAGGCTGCCTGGAATTCTGCGGCTTCGTATCTTATCACCACGGTGCAAGTCCTTCTAGAAGCTGAGAACTGAGGGACAATTGCCCTACAGAAACTTAAAACCCCTTCCACAGAAGTAAAGGCAGGCCCACAGGAGCTCATTACCCAGTGGGTCCTTTCAGGATTAACGAGGTCCTCATCTCTGGGGAAACGAGGACCATCGATGTGGAATCAGCTTTCATGTGACATGGATCAAAATCAGGGACCAGCAAGAGACTAGGGGGGCCCAAGGCGGTCTGAGACCAGCAGACACAGGCGACGGGATGGGCACAGCGTCCGGGACTCACCAGAAAGGAGCAGAGGAAGATGAAGGAGACAAAGTAGAAGTAGGCGAAGTCGCTCCCACACTCAGCGGCATTGGCGAGCGCGTCGCAGGCCCGGCTGCCGAGGCAGGACAGCATGATCTCGTGCCAGGCCTCCCCAGTGGCGCTCCTGAGAAAAGGGCAGAGCATGAGGCCCAGGAAGGAAGGCCCAGGACCGGCCCTGGGAGGGAGCCTGGGAATTCAGGAGAGCTGGGTTCCTTCCCACAGGGATCCTGCACATGTGTGAGGTCTGGTTATCAGACGTTGCTTCTTAAAAAGAAGCCTCTGGCATTAGCTTTTCAAGCTGATCATAACTGGGAAAGCACTAGCTACGGGAAAGAATCCACCGCACCAGAAGTCAGCACCATGGCGAGCTCCCCTCTGTGGGCTCCGATCTCCTCCCCGGCAGCCGCCGCCCAGTCTTCCTGGATTCAGGACACAGGGACTCCACCCTTCCCTCTGCTCAGGCCAAACACGCGGGCGTCACCCTCGCCTCCTCTCTCACCGTGTCCTGATCATCAGCTCATCGGCCTTCAAACCAGCCAGACACGTGCTACCTCCCCACCCCGGGCTGCTGCAGCAGCTTCTTAACTGGATGCTCACTCCCCACCAGCAGCCCAGGGATAAGATCAATGACCCCTCAGTGACCCCCTCACTCCCTGCAAAAGGTAAAATCCACATGACTACCCACAGCCTGCCCTTTCCCTGACCTCACCCCACACCAGCCACCCCAGCTTCTACTGCTTCTCGAACACATCAAGAATACCCCCACCCCGAGCAGCTACCACAGAGGCCCCTCCTGCGTGGACGTTTGCTTCTGTGTGTGAGGCCCGCACCAGGGGCCAGATGTGCACCAGACCTGCAGGTGGGCCAGAGGCCTGGGTCCCCCCTGTGCCCCTATGTGGTCAGCCCCGGGCAGAAGCTGGGCCCACTCCCTATGGACAACAGCTGGTTCAGCCCGTGCCAGGCCTGAATGACGAGGGTGCCCACATGTGACACCAAGATGAGGAAGGAAGAGAGATCTTTGAGATCAAAGGCTTAAAACCAAGGCTCACTTCATATCTTTTGTGGCACAAGGCAGGCTATTAATAAACAAAGAAATAAAGTTAATGTAACAGCTAAAGTCCAGAGAAACGACACTATTTGGGGAAAGTGTAAAAAGCCTAAGGATGCTTGTTCATCTGCTGCAAAGAACAAGGCGAAAACTCTGTCCAGGCAGCGCAGTGAAGCAGGCCTGATCTGAGCTCACCCTCCATATAAAGAAGAACTCCCACGGTGCCCAAAACGCATCTGCATAGGGCCAGATGTGCTGGGGGTCCCCAAGCGTGGGCCTGGCAGCAGCCCGCCCGATGCATTTACATAAGTGAACACAGATGGTGAAACCTCAGGAAAGGGCCCAACGCAGGGTGTGCTGTCCCCTCTACCATAAGTCACTACAGAGCTCTTTTCTCCCCTCCTAGGGTCACGGGGAAGGAGGGAGACACGTTCCACTCTCTGGCCTCCGCCCACAAGTGCATTCTCAAGCCAGGCGGGTGGACAGCCCCAGCCCACGGGTGTCCACGCCTGACAGCCATGGCGGGGGAGCCGTCCCACACACATCCGCGCAGGGAGGCCTCTGAGCGGACACCAGCCTGTGCTCCTCCAGGCCCCGCCCTGGTGCTCCCCTTGGCCGCACCCCCGAGCCTCAGGAACTGCAGCTCCCATCAGAACGGCACTGCTGGCCGGCTGGGTTCCCTGGGCCACCGAGCGGGTGCCAGCTGCTGACAGCAGCGCTCCACTGCCCTGCTTCTCCTGGTAGCACAGATCCCCGAATCACTAAGGTGAGCACGCGGGAAGCCTGGCCTGGCACACCAAGAAAAGCCCTTTGGACACCTTCTGTCCTCCCAGACCTCTCGGGCTGCAGCCCCACTGGAGGCCTTGCAGCTGCCGCCGGGGAGCAGAGACAAGGTGGAGGAGGCGGGCCCGGCCTGGCGCTCTCAGGCTGACCTCCTCAGGGCCTCCCCTTCGGGCTGTCTTGAAGCCCAGGAGCCCTTAGGGAAGAACAAGCAGGGAAAGAAGAGAAACTGGAAAGGTCCGCTGCGGAGAAGCCAGTGTGACCAGGGCTGGGGGGTGGTCCCATCCTGAGTGAAGAAGCCAGTGAGCCTGGACCCACCTCCCCACAACGCACCTGAACAGCAGCATCAAGGCTTGTAGAAACGTCCGAAAGTTGTTGTGCCGGTTGATGCTGGTGTCGTCATCCAGGGCGATGTTTCCAAACACCTGAAGTGGAGAAGAAGGCTGCAGACCACTGCTGCTGGGTCTTCAGGAGCTGCAGCCGGGCAGGAGACGGTGTGTGTGCACGTGTGCACCCACATGGGACAGGACGCTGCCCTGAGCCAGATAACCCCGACAGAAGCCGCCACCACTGCTGCCGGGGCTGGTGGCTTCCAGCTCCAGCAGCGTCTGTGCATTTCCAGGGTAGAGAAAACCTCTGGAGAGGCAAACGTATCCCTGTCCCACGGCCCAGCGTGCACTGGCTCTGGCTCTGAGCCTGTCCAGGGATCTCCCAGAGTGACTAGTAAAAGCGGGGGACCCAGACCTAAGTCTTGGTGGGCTCTGCCAGACAGAAGAAGGGAAGCGTTTTAAAATTCACTCTCTCATCAATGACTCCAAACCAGTAATTATACTGATATTACGATAGTCACTTGAACCTTTCTCTTTACAATTCTGTGCAAACATCACAATGGGTTTTCTATCCATTTTAATTTCTTTCTTTCAAGGTTAGAAATGCAAATGAGTCCCTAACTCTAAGCAGCTTAAACTCGAATCCAGATGAAAATGTACGAATCATCATCTATCCATCAAAAATACAGACCAGGCTTTGGGACGAGGGGAAGATGGCAGAAGAGTAAGACGCGGAGATCACCTTCCTCCCCACAGATACACCAGAAATACATCTACACGTGGACCAACTCCTACAGAACACCTACTGAACGCTGGCAGAAGACCTCAGCCCTCCCAAAAGGCAAGAAACCCCCCACGTACCTGGGTAGGGCAAAAGAAAAAAGAATAAACCGAGACAAAAGAATAGGGACGGGACCTGCACCAGTGGGAGGGAGCTGTGAAGGAAAAAGGTTTCCACACACTAGAAGCCCCATCGCGGGTGGAGACTGTGGGTGGCGGAGGGGGAAGCTTCGGCGCCGCGGAGGAGAGCGCAGCAACAGGGGTGCGGAGAGCAAAGCGGAGAGATTCCCGCACAGAGGATCGGTGCCGACCGGCACTCACCAGCCCGAGAGGCTTGTCTGCTCCCCCGCCAGGGCGGGCGGGGCTGGGAGCTGAGGCTCGGGCTTCGGTTGGAGCGCAGGGAGAGGACTGGGGTTGGCGGCGTGAACTCAGCCTGAAGGGGTTAGTGCACCACGGCTGGCCGGGAGGGAGTCCGGGGAAAAGTCTGGAGCTGCCGAAGAGGCAAGAGACTTTTTCTTCCCTCTTTGTTTCCTGGTGCGCGAGGAGAGGGGATTAAGAGCGCTGCTTAAAGGAGCTCCAGAGACGGGCGTGAGCCGCGGCTAACAGCGCGGACCCCAGAGACGGGCATGAGATGCTAAGGCTGCTGCTGCAGCCACCAAGAAGCCTGTGTGTGAGCACAGGTCACTATCCACACCTCCCTTCCGGGGAGCCTGTGCAGCCCGCCATTGCCAGGGTCCCGGGATCCAGGGACAACTTCCCCAGAAGAACACACCGCGCACCTCAGGCTCGTGCAACGTCATGCTGGCCTCTGCTGCCGCAGGCCCGCCCCACACTCCGTGCCCCTCCCTCCCCCCCGGCCTGAGTGAGCCAGAGCCCCCGAATCAGCGGCTCCTTTAACCCCGTCCTGTCTGAGCGAAGAACAGACGCCTTCCTGCGACCTACACGCAGAGGCGGGGCCATATCCAAAGCTGAGCCCCTGGAGCTGTGAGAACAAAGAAGAGAAAGGGAAATCTCTCCCAGCAGCCTCAGGAGCAGCGGATTAAAGCTTCACAATCAACTTGATGTACCTGCATCTGTGGAATACCTGAATAGACAACGAGTCATCCCAAATTGAGGAGGTGGACTTGAAGAGCAAGATTTATGATTTTTTCCCCTTTTCCGCTTTTTGTGAGTGTGTATGTGTATGCGTCTGTGTGAGATTTTGTCTGTATAGCTTTGCTTCCACCATTTGTCCTAGGGTTCTATCCGTTTCTTTTCTTAAAAAAAATTTTTTTCTTAATATTTTTTTATTTTAATAACTTTATTTTATTTTATGTTACTTTATTTTATTTTATCTTCTTTCTTTTTATTTCTTTCTTTCCTCTTTCTTTCTACTTTGTCTCCCTTTTATTCTGAGCCATGTGGATGAAAGGCTCTTGGTGCAGGAGTCAGTGCTGTGCCTCTGAGGTGGGAGAGCCAACTTCAGGACACTGGTCCACAAGAGACCTCCCAGCTCCACATAATATCAAACGGCGAAAATCTCCCAGAGATCTCCATTTCAACACCAGCACCCAGCTTCACTCAATGACCAGCAAGCTACACTGCTGGACACTCTATGCCAAACAACTGGCAAGACAGGAACACAACCCCACCCATTAGCAGAGAGGCTGCCTAAAATCATAATAAGTCCACAAACACCCCCAAAACACACCACCAGACGTGGACCTGCCCACCAGAAAGACAAGATCCAGCCTCATCCACCAAAACACAGGCACTAGTCCCCTCCACCAGGAAGCCTACACAACCCACTGAACCAACCTTAGCCACTGGGGACAGACACCAAAAACAATGGGAACTATGAACCTGCAGGCTGCAAAAAGGAGACCCCAAACACAGTAAGATAAGCAAAATGAGAAGACAGAAAAACACACAGCAGATGAAGAAGCAAGATAAAAACCCACCAGACCTAACAAATGAAGAGGAAATAGGCAGTCTACCTGAAAAAGAATTCAGAATAATGATAGTAAAGATGATCCAAAATCTTGGAAATAGAATAGAGAAAATGCAAGAAACATTTAACAAGGACCTAGAAGAACTAAAGATGAAACAAACAATGAAGAACAACACAATAAATGAAATGAAAAATACTCTAGATGGGATCAATAGCAGAATAACTGAGGCAGAAGAACGGATAAGTGACCTGGAAGATAAAATAGTGGAAATAACTACTGCAGAGCAGAATAAAGAAAACAGAATGAAAAGAACTGAGGACAGTCGCAGAGACTTCTGGGACAACATTAAACACACCAACATTCGAATTATAGGGGGTCCAGAAGAAGAAGAGAAAAAGGAAGGGACTGAGAAAATATTTGAAGAGATTATAGTTGAAAACTTCCCTAATATGGGAAAGGAAATAGTTAATCAAGTCCAGGAAGCACAGAGAGTCCTATACAGGATAAATCCAAGGAGAAATACGCCAAGACACATATTAATCAAACTGTCAAAAGTTAAATACAAAGAAAACATATTAAAAGCAGCAAGGGAAAAACAACAAGTAACACACAAGGGAATCCCCATAAGGTTAACAGCTAATCTCTCAGCAGAAACTCTGCAAGCCAGAAGGGAGTGGCAGGACATATTTAAAGTGATGAAGGAGAAAAACCTGCAACCAAGATTACTCTACCCAGCAAGAATCTCATTCAGATTTGATTAAAACCTTTACAGACAAGCAAAAGCTGAGAGAGTTCAGCACCACCAAACCAGCTTTACAACAAATGCTAAAGGAACTTCTCTAGGCAAGAAACACAAGAGAAGGAAAAGACCTACAATAACGAACCCCAAACAACTAAGAAAATGTGAATAGGAACATACATATCAATAATTACCTTAAATGTAAATGGACTAAATGCTCCCACCAAAAGACACAGATTGGCTGAATGGATACAAAAACAAGACCCATATATATACTGTCTACAAGAGACCCGCTTCAGACCTAGAAACACATACAGATTGAAAGTAAGGGGATGGAAAAAGATATTCCATGCAAATGGAAACCAAAAGAAAGCTGGCGTAGCAATTCTCATATCAGACAAAATAGACTTTAAAATAAAGACTATTACAAGAGACAAAGAAGGACACTACATAATGATCAAAGGATCGATCCAAGAAGAAGATATAACAATTGTAAATATTTATGCACCCAACATAGGAACACCTCAATACATAAGGGAAATACTAACAGCCATAAAAGGGGAAATCGACAGTAACACATTCATAGTAGGGGACTTTAACACCCCACTCTCACCCATGGACAGATCATCCAAAATGAAAATAAATAAGGAAACACAAACTTTAAATAATACATTAAACAAGATGGACTTAATTGATATTTATAGGACATTCCATCCAAAAACAACAGAATACACATTTTTCTCAAGTGCTCATGGAACATTCTCCAGGATAGATCATATCTTGGGTCACAAATCAAGCCTCGGTAAATTTAAGAAAATTGAAATTGTATCAAGTATCTTTTCTGACCACAATGCTATGAGACTAGATATCAATTACAGGAAAAGATCTGTAAAAAATACAAACACATGGAGGCTAAACAATACACTACTTAATAACGAAGTGATCACTGAAGAAATCAAAGAGGAAATCAAAAAATACCTAGAAACAAATGACAATGGAGACACGACGACCCAAAACCTATGGGATGCAGCAAAAGCAGTTCTAAGAGGGAAGTTTATAGCAATACAATCCTACCTTAAGAAACAGGAAACATCTCGAACAAACAACCTAACCTTGCACCTAAAGCAATTAGAGAAAGAAGAACAGAAAAACCCCAAAGTTAGCAGAAGGAAAGAAATCATAAAAATCAGGTCAGAAATAAATGAAAAAGAAATGAAGGAAACGATAGCAAAGATCAATAAAACTAAAAGCTGGTTCTTTGAGAAGATAAACAAAATTGATAAACCATTAGCCAGACTCACCAAGAAAAAAAGGGAGAAGACTCAAATCAATAGAATTAGAAATGAAAAAGGAGAAGTAGCAACTGACACTGCAGAAATACAAAAGATCATGAGAGATTACTACAAGCAACTCTAGGCCAATAAAATGGACAACCTGGAAGAAATGGACAAATTCTTAGAAATGCACAACCTGCCAAGACTGAATCAGGAAGAAATAGAAAATATGAACAGACCAATCACAAGCACTGAAATTGAAACTGTGATTAAATATCTTCCAACAAAGAAAAGCCCAGGACCAGATGGCTTTACAGGCGAATTCTATCAAACATTTAGAGAAGAGCTAACACCTATCCTTCTCAAACTCTTCCAAAATATAGCAGAGGGAGGAACACTCCCAAATTCATTCTATGAGGCCACCCTTGATTCTAAAACCAGACAAGGATGTCACAAAGAAAGAAAACTATAGGCCAATATCACTGATGAACATAGATGCAAAAATCCTCAACAAAATACTAGCAAACAGCATCCAACAGCACATTAAAAGGATCATACACCATGATTAAGTTGGGTTTATTCCAGGAATGCAAGGATTCTTCAATATACGCAAATCAATCAACGTGATACACCATATTAACAAATTGAAGGAGAAAAACCATATGATCATCTCAATAGATGCAGAGAAAGCTTTCGACAAAATTCAACGCCCATTTATAATAAAAACCCTGCATAAAGTAGCCATAGAGGGAACTTTCCTCAACATAATAAAGGCCATATATGACAGACCCACAGCCAACATCGTCCTCAATGGTGAACAACTGAAAGCATTTCCACTAAGATCAGGAACAAGACAAGGTTGCCCACTCTCACCACTCTTATTCAACATAGTTTTGGAAGTTTTAGCCACAGCAATCACAGAAGAAAAGGAAATAAAAGGAATCCAAATCGGAAAAGAAGAAGTAAAGCTGTCACTGTTTGCAGATGACATGATACTATACATAGAGAATCCTAAAGATGCTACCAGAAAACTACTAGAGCTAATCAATGAATTTGGTAAAGTAGCAGGATACAAAATTAATGCACAGAAATCTCTGGCATGAATTTGGTAAAGTAGCAGGATACAAAATTAATGCACAGAAATCTCTGGCATTCCTATACACTAATGATGAAAAATCTGAAAGTGAAATCAAGAAAACACTCCCATTTACCATTGCAACAAAAAGAATAAAATATCTAGGAATAAACCTACCAAAGGAGACAAAAGACCTGTATGTAGAAAATTATAAGACACTGATGAAAGAAATTAAAGATGATGCAAACAGATGGAGAGATATACCATGTTCTTGGATTGGAAGAATCAACATTGTGAAAATGACTCTACTACCCAAAGCAATCTACAGATTCAATGCAATCCCTATCAAACTACCACTGGCATTTTTCACAGAACTAGAACAAAAAATTTCACAATTTGTATGGAAACACAAAAGACCCCGAATTGCCAAAGCAATCTTGAGAACGAAAAACGGAGCTGGAGGAATCAGGCTCCCTGACTTCAGACTATACTACAAAAATACAGTAATCAAGACAGTATGGTACTGGCACAAAAACAGAAAGATAGATCAATGGAACAGGATAGAAAGCCCAGAGATAAACTCATGCACATATGGTCACCTTATCTTTGATAAAGGAGGCAGGAATGTACAGTGGAGAAAGGACAGCCTCTTCAATAAGTGGTGCTGGGAAAACTGGACAGGTACATGTAAAAGCATGAGATTAGATCACTCCCTAACACCATACACAAAAATAAGCTCAAAATGGATTAAAGACCTAAATGTAAGGCCAGAAACTCTCAAACTCTTAGAGGAAAACATAGGTGGAACACTCTATGACATAAATCCCAGCAAAATCCTTTTTGACCCACCTCCTAGAGTAATGGAAATAAAAACAAAAATAAACAAATGGGACCTAATGAAACTTCAAAGCTTTTGCACAGCAAAGGAAACCATAAACAAGACCAAAAGACAACCCTCAGAATGGGAGAAAATATTTGCAAATGAAGCAACCGACAAAGGATTAATCTCCAAAATTTATAAGCAGCTCAATAACAAAAAACCAAACAACCCAATCCAAAAATGGGCAGAAGACCTAAATAGACATTTCTCCAAAGAAGATATACAGACTGCCAACAAACACATGAAAGAATGCTTAACATCATTAATCATTAGAGAAATGCAAATCAAAACTACAATGAGATATCATCTCACACTGGTCAGAATGGCCATCATCAAAAAAATCTAGAAACAATAAATGCTGGAGATGGTGTGGAGAAAAGGGAATACTCTTGCACTGCTGGTGGGAATGGGAATTGGTACAGCCACTATGGAGAATAGTATGGAGGTTCCTTAAAAAACTACCAATAGAACTACCATATGAACTACCAATAGAACTACCAGCAATCCCACTACTGGGCATATACCCTGAGAAAACCATAATTCAGAAAGAGTCATGTACCAAAATGTTCATTGCAGCTCTATTTACAATAGCCCGGAGATGGAAACAACCTAAGTGTCCATCACTGGATGAATGGATAAAGAAGATGTGGCACATATATACAATGGAATATTACTCAACCATAAAAAGAAACGAAATTGAGCTATTTGTAATGAGGTAGATAGACCTAGAGTCTGTTATACAGAGTGAAGTAAGTCAGAAAGAGAAAGATAAATACTGTATCCTAACACATATATATGGAATTTAAGAAAAAAAAATGTCATGAAGAACCTAGAGGTAAGACAGGAATAAAGACACAAACCTACTAGAGAATGGACGTGAGGCTATGGGGAGGGGGAAGGGTAAGCTGTGACAAAGCGAGAGAGAGGCATGGACATATATACACTACCAAATGTAAGGTAGATAGCTACTGGGAAGCAGCTGCATAGCACAGGGAGATCAGCTCGGTGCTTTGTGACCGCCTGGAGGGGTGGGATAGGGATGGTGGGAGGGAGGGAGACGCAAGAGGGAAGAGATATGGGAACATATGTATATGTATAACTGATTCACTGTGTTATAAAGCAGAAACTAACACACCATTGTAAAGCAATTATACTCTAATAAAGATGTAAAAAAAAAAAATAAAAAATAAAATAAAATAAAGATCAGTGACATATGTCTTTGTATGCCCAGATACCAAAGCAAGAAAAAATATATGTTTGTTTTAAACAGCATCAGATCTCAGCAAATTTTAAGCAAGACAACTTTTCAACCCCTGGAAATTGAGTTTAAAAATCAGTTTTCAGCTAACCTTTAGACACTGTCTCCTTCCACTACAAATTAACATTTGAGTCCATCTCCCATCCCTACTACTGGAAAGTGGCCAGATGCCAAAAGTATCAACTGGGACACTGCTTTGTGTATTTTAAACATTTTCCCAAATAGCTGACAAAGCGTTCTTTGACAAAATAAAGGTAAGTTACGCAAAAGCTAATTTTGACCAGGACAGTGACCTGGTATGATCCTGTTGACTTTTTCCTTCAACAGCATATAATCTCCGGTACAGGATCAGGACGCTTGTCCTTCAGAAGTGCTGCTGGGCCAAAAGAATGACCAGCTGCTGCGCCGCAGGCCTCTCGGCATCCTGCAGATGTGCTCAAACACTCCGCCGCCGTGGGTGCCCAGCACCCAAGCAATCGTGCCCACCAGCGCCCTAGCACACCCCAGCAGGATTCCACTAGACAGCAGGGCCGGGCATCTGCCCACGAAGGGTGGCACTGCTTGGCCTCAGCCACAGAAGAGTCTTTCTGAGGATTAAGTTCATAAAGCGCTTAGAACGGCACCTGGCTCATAGAAACGTTGCCGAAGTGCGAACGTGCCATCGTTATCGTGCGATGGCCCCGCGCACACCCACCTGCATGCCGACGATGGCGTAGATGAAGAACAGCATGGCGATGAGCAGGCACACGTAGGGCAGCGCCTGCAGAGACACGGGAGGGCAGGTCAGCTCCAGGAGGGAGGACAGGTCAGCTCCAGGAGAGAGGCCTGCCCCCTGGCCTGAGCCTCATCGGCAGAGCGGATGGTGGCTGGGTCTCCGGGGCCACACTGGCCTCAGTTGACTGCAGACCCACCCCAATGACCACCAAGCTACTGTCAACTCCTTCATCTACAAATCAAGCCATAAAAGCCACCTCAGCCCTTGGTGAGCATAAACAAGATACTCTCCGTAAACCTGAAAGCGTCCTTACAAACCATCACGGGACAACGGGCGCCACGGGAGGTGTGAAAGCGTCCTTACAAACCATCACGGGACAACGGGGGCCACGGGAGGTGTGAAAGCGTCCTTTCAAACCATCACGGGACAGCGGGGGCCACGGGAGGTGTGAAAGCGTCCTTTCAAACCATCACGGGACAGCGGGGGCCACGGGAGGTGTGGGCCCCGCCCCGGCCTTCCCGAGGAGGGCGCTCGGGCGGTGGCGGCAGAAGCCCCCCAGCCTGCACAAGGGAGGGGTCAGGCCGCACCTGGCCACGCCCAGCCTCACCTTGAAGGACTGGACGAAGGTCCAGAGCAGGATGCGGATGGTGTAGCCTTGGCGGAGCAGCTTGATGAGTCGGGCGGCGCGGAAGAGGCGGAGGAAGCTGAGGTTGATGAAGTTGTTCTGCAGGGAAGAGAGGTTATGCTCTGACCTTCGGGGACCAGCCTCCCACAGGCGCAGGGCGGCCACGCCCCCACGCCACCTCCCCAAGTCACTGTGCCCCAAAGAAAAGCGGGTGAAGAGAGAGAACGGAACAAAAAGTCCCCGCTTCACAGTCTAAGCAGCAATCAGCCACCAGGAAACCTTCCAAGAGTGAAGCTTGTCTTTGCAAACCGCTTCCCATGCAGCAAATCAGAGAAACGCCCTCCACAGGGAGGGGCAGAGGAGAGTCCCATGAAGCACCCCCCCGCTGCCACGTGGAAGGGGAGGATGCCTGAAGCCAGGCCTCCAACACTGACGGCCTCTCACAGGGCACGGCCCAGCCGCCCAGGGGCAGGGCTACCACACGGCCAGCAAAGCCCCGGCCTGCCTGGGGCCCAGCCGAGAGGCAGGCCCTTCCTCCGGGCCTGGGCAGGTGCCCGCACGCAGGTCACCGCAGGAGGCGTAGGTGGTGTCGGTCCTGCTGCCCACGCCAGGGAAGACACCTCTGCAGCCCACTATCCGGTGTCTGCCCCAGAGAGCCCAAGCCATCTCGCACGGCCCCCTCATCCAAAGGGTCGAAGTCAGGCACAAACGAACCCAACCGTCTCTGGACTGCACGGATGACCCGGGAGCGAGGCTTCCACCTTGGCCCAGGGGCGCCTGAATTCCTGGCCATCCCTTTCGGGGGCACGGCCCTGCTCGGCGTCCGTGAGTAGGCAGGGGTGCTCGCGGGCCCGGGCGGCTTCCTGCCCTGTCTGCTTGGAGACCAGGTGCCCACGCGCAGCCTGAGGTCAGCTTCCCCACACTTGGCTGCTTTGAAATACGCAAGCAGCTCAGGCTAGACACATTGTGCTGCCAGGTACAGTGGTCAAATACAGAGAAAAGAGAGCACAGGTGCAGCGGCAGAGCTCACGCAGGAGGCGGCGGGGCCTGGGCAGAGCCGCGTCCTCCCTCCAGGGCTGCCCATCTGGTCTTGGCTGGGACGAGGCATTGGTGGAGAGACGGGCCTCACTCCGCCCCTCCGCTGCCTGTCTCAGGGGCTGGCTTCTTTGCTCCCCACCAGGGACTCTGGACTGTCTCTGCTGGCGAGGGGCTTAACAGCTACCCTGGGGGACGGCTCCCGGGTTTCGGACAGTGCCACAGGGAGAGGGGGCAGTTGGCAGGCACGAGGAGGGCCGGCTGTGGCCCAGATCAGCACGCAGGCAGAAGTGGACCTTGGGGCGTGACCCCGGAGGGTGTGCTCGTTTCCCTGCAGCTCCCTCACCGGCTCGCGCTGGGGCAAGAGGACCTCAGGGTGGGTGAGACATAGCCACGCTCTCTGAGCCCCGTGGGCCTGAGGACTCTCCGGCGAGCCAGTCGCCTCAGGAGGACGGGCACAGGGATGCAAGGGGGGACTGCCTACGGTGCCAGGGTACCCTTTGTACAAGACAGTAAAGCACAGAAAGGGGGGAGCTGCCACCTCAGGGGTGTCTGCGTTCAAACCACCTGCGCAGGTGGGTCTGGAGGGGCCGAGACCAAAGCAATTTGCTCAGACGGTTGGGACAGACAAGATTTCCTGAAAATACTGGGGGGAAATATAAGCTTCTGGGTAAGAAGGAAGAGACGGAGGCCACAGCGGGCAGCGGAAGGCGCTGTTCGTTCCAGTTACTGGATGCGTGAACGCAGCCCCTTCCTACTTTCTGTTGAGACCCAGGTCCCAACCCTCCTCCCCAGCTTCTCTCTCGGGGCTCCACGGGCACGTAGGAGAAGGTGCACGTGCCAACAGACAGCCAGCCCTAGAGAGCCGTGAGGGCGGAGGTGACAGCGGCCCCAGATGCCGCAACCACAGTGTGACAGGCTGAGTGCACCATGGCTGCACCCGTGCGCGAGCCGCCAGACACCACCATGCAGACTGCATGCAGGACAGCAGGGGCAGCAAGCACACAGCGGCCTCCCCCCGGCTGCGCACCGTCGCCCCTGGCCTCAGCCAACCCCCTGGAGGTGGATGCAACATGCCCCAACCCCCCAAGTCCATGGTTTCTGCTGTACCCACGAGCAACCCCACCTACTTCCAAGCCAGGCCCCTCCTTAGGGCCCCTGCCTCTGAGCCAGGAAAGGTCAGCTTTACAGCCCTCAACACGGAGCTGACTTACGCTGAGGGGACACTGGTCCCCAGCTCCACTGAGCACCAGCTTCCACCTCTACACGATGGAGGTGTTCGGACATCATGCCCGGGGGCGAGGAATCCCTGAGAAAAGGAACTTACGGTGCATTGAGCACTGCAACGCCGCCACAGAGGCAAACGGAGCCCAGGCCGAGGCCCACGTCTCCTACGTCCAAGCGCATCACTGCCTCTGGTCAGAGTCACAGCACAATGAGGTGCCCCCCCTCACACTGTGCACGTGTCGGGGACCACACACGTGCCAGGGATGAGGTGCAGCAGAGCGTGGGACAAGCTGCTCTCCTACTCAGCTTCGTTCTCAAGGGGACCGATGATGGGAGAGAGAGAGAAAGGAGAGAAAGCCTGTGGAGAAAGCCCACACACGCACAGTACCCTGGACATTGATTGACATGAAGGCAGAGGAGGGCACAGAGCGGGTGGACAGGAAGGGCTGAGCAGAGGCCTGGTGCCACGAGCAGAGCCTGTGCGAAAGATGTGGCCTGGTATTTCGGCAGCATCAAACAGCCTTTTCTCAAAACTCAAGCTTTTCTGCTCCAATGGTGAAACCTTTATCACAAGCATTCACTTTCTGTAGCAGGAATCTCAGAATCTGCTACTTTGCACGAACTTGCAGGCATGGCCTCAGCTCACTCTGCTCCCAGCATCTTCTCTCTCCCCTCACCCAGAAGGAGGCTCCGTCCACACCTCCTGCACGGGCTCCACACAAGCTCGCTGACCAGGGCACACAAGAATCAGCGACGCTGGATGAGGGCCCAGCCCTCTGCTCCCTCCTGGGGCAGTGCCCCTCTTTCTACTCAGGCCAACCCCCCAGCCTGGTGCCCCCAGCCAGGCCCCCACGGAAGATACGCCCAGGAAGGACCCTCCAGGAGACCTTGTCAGAGGCCACTGGGCAGAGCCGAGTCCACTCGGTCTGCCAGTGGAGACAGAGCAGAAGGGACATGACTGTGCAGCAGAAACCATGGACTTTTCGGGGATCAGGTCCAAACTCACATCCTGCAAAACCTCCCCAATTCTGAGCCAGTCTCATCACTTACCTGCCTCTCACTCAGAAGCCCCTACCTCCTCTCTCAGCCCAAGGCCAGTTCCTGTGATCAGGTGGTCCCTGGGGGGCCCTCATAAGCCCCGGCTGGACCCCAGGAGCCGGGACAGTGCGTGAGAGGCCAGAGGGGCGGGTGCAGCTGGGCTCTGAGCACAGGAGGGCAGCGGCGAGGGGTGACAGGAAGCAGAAGGGAGGAGGACCGGAGCAAGCAAAGCCAGGAGTTTTAAGAACTATTTAAAGTCATGAAACCAACCGTTTCCTATACGTGATGTTTTCACGGATGGACATTTGCGTGTTATTTACAAATTGGGATGTTTGGGCGGCAGGCGCACAACATACAGACGGAGACATGGTTTTCGCATTGTATGTTGGTTGCGTGACGTGAGTCAGCAGGTAGGTGAGGGTAAATCAAGAACAGAAACAAAACAAAAGAGAAACTGAGTCACCAACACAAGCAAAACTCAAACTCCGAACACTTCACTGGAAATTTTTAGGATTTGGGTAAACTTTGCATATTTTGCTTGAAATGTACCGAATCAAAACACATTTTTGAAATCTGTAGGTTATGCAGACAGGGGCATCATTTGCATTTCTGTTTGTAATGCAAATCCAAAGATGACTCACAGACACTTATTTTTTTATTTCCAGGCAAAGAAATCAATGTCAGTTTTATGCTTGCTTAGAGTGCGTTCTCTACGTGACCCTGGTTAAGACTGTTGCTCTATGGTGATTTTTAAGTCGGGGGTGGGAACTGACACTCACATTTTTGCCTAAGGAAAAAAAAGTGCATCCACAAAGTAACACATGAAGTGACTACAATGGAGAAAGAAAAAAAGACACCGAAATCCACAAGACGGCTTCCTTTCACCTTTCCTCCTCCAGGCAGGACAGGGTGAAGACCGCCCTCTGAAACCACTAGTGGCCGGGGCAGCTGAGCTTTCAGACCAAGCAGCTTCTCAGCCCTCCTGCCAGCCCTGCTGGGCGTCCAGGATTGGTGGTGGCTACCCTGGAGGTCTTGCTGGGATTAAGTTCTCGAACATCTGCAAGCCGCCCTCCCTTGAGTTTCCAGCAGCTGAGGGGCCTCTCTGTGGGGAGGTGCCCCTGGGAGACAGCGCCTCTGCGACATCCGCCGGGCACCCCTGCCTGCCCCACCTGTGGATGCCCTCCCAGCCGTCACCCCTCTGCCGAGGGGGCACACACACGCCCAAACCCCCAGGGCTGTGTCCTTGCAGTTGGGAGCCCAGTGTCAGGATGCCTTTGTCTGGGGCATAAAGACTCCTGTGCCCAAGGAGGCGGAGCGCCTAGGCAGAAACCACGCTGGGGAACTACTTCTGGGTGAGAAGAGGTGCACAGCGAAGGGGCAGCGCCCGGGCAATGCTGCAAGGCCAGCAGCCGGGGGAACAAATCACCGTGTTTTGTTGTTAAGATGGCAGCTTTCAGCTTTTTGCCTGGATTATTCAGATCACTGACTTTTCAGAACCATGAAACAACTCACATAAACAAAGGAATACGTGCAAGTCTATGTACACACGTATTTTAAATAAAGGCGATAAAAGGTCCATATATTCGTCATCCAGCCTAAACGGAACGTCGCCGTTGCTTCGGAAGCCCTGCGTGCCTCTCTTCCCCAGATGTAGTGACTATCCTTAACCCTTGTTAATAACTGCTGTTCTGCACTGTTTCACCTCTAACTCTTAAAACACGTTTATACTTGCCTGTTCTTAACTCTGTGACGGGATTAGACTACACGTGGCCCTCTTGGGCTCAGGCAAACCTGTGCTCTCACGCTGAGCAAACACCGCCTTGGGGAAGCATCCTCTCGATAAGGGTGCCATTCACTGTGTCAATAAACCACTTCTGCCGCTGCTGCTGCGAACAACGCTGCCATGAACATCCGTGTGAAAACGTCTCCAGGTTCCTCCGCCAGGCACCCTGGGCAGGCACACACGCCCGCCCCTCCAGCGAGGCCGAGCTGACCGACACCCAGCAGCAGCGTCCACATCCTCGCCTACAGCCGGCAGCCTCAGGGTTTCTGTTTGACAAACGCTGGGTGTGGAATGGCATCTCAGTGCCGTTTCACTTTGTACTTCTTTGATTACAAGTAAGGTTGAGTATCTTTCTGTGGCCACTTGTGTTTTCTATTTTGGAAGATGCCCCACCGTACCTTCTGCTCCCAGAAGAGCCTTGCACGTTCTGGACGCTAACCTCCACCGCGAGCCTGGAAGGCCTCCGCCCTCCAGCCTTTTGCTCACTACATGCTGGCCTCACGCTCTTTTCCCCCATGGATCTCATCCCATCTCATCTTACAGGCTCACGGTTCCTAGCCGTACGTCACTGGCCTGCGTCTCCTCCGGCTGCCCGCTGGACGACTCCTGGGAGGACAGCAGGACTGAACTCTAACATGGACAAGGTGCAGCCGGACCGTCCTCGGCAAACCTGTTCCTCACAATTCCCTCCCTTTTCAGTGAATGACAACCCACTTCTCCAAGCGCACAGACCACAAAGTATGATGCCATCCTTGCCTCATCTTTCACACCCACGTCCGACCCATCTGCAGCTCTACCTGGAAATTACACCCAGAACTTGACGATGTCTGACCACATCCCAGCTCCCAGCTCCTCTCCTGGCTCACAGCAGTAACGCTCGGCCGCACACACATCCTCCAAGGCCCACTACCCAGTTGTCAGCACTTACATCTTTGTTTCTGAGAGCTTTCCCAGGCCAGGACACAATACCCAGGCCCTAACATTAATGAAGGGTGAACTGCTGAAAAAATAATTCTCTGGCCCCCTCCCCGCAGCAGCCTTCAACCCGCAGCAGACAGCGGCTGCTGGGAGAGCCCTGGGGTAGTAACGGTAGCTGACTTGATAGCGCCTTTCCTGGGCTGCCTGCCTCTCTGCTGGCTTCCAGGTGAACGACATGCACCACATTCTTGTCTCAGGGTCTGTTTCTGGGGGAACCCAGCTAAGACAGCCCTGACTGGTCTCACTGCCTCTGCCTGTGCCCTGCACAATATTCTCAACAAAGCTGCCAGGGCTGTGCTCTTAGATGCCAGGTCGTGTCACTCCTCTCCACAAAACCCTCCAAATCCTCCCATCTCACTCAAAAGAAAAGCCAAGGTTTACCGACTGCAAGGTCTTCACTGTGCAGCCACAGCGTCCACCCTTTCTTCACCCCCTGGTGGGGTCTCTGCACTCCCTGCCCCCCAGCTGGCACCTGCTCAGGTTCCTTGCGAGTCCAGACTTCCTGACCTGGGGTCGCCGTCTCAGTGGCACACAATCACGGCTCCCCAGTGTCTCACACCCCCTCTGCTTGGCCTTCTCCCTGGTCACTGTCTGACACCATGTGTCTTTCCCATTAGAATAAGCGGGGATTTTCATCTTTTGTCCCAGCACTTAGAATAGTGCTTAGCACATGACAGGCACTGCATAAACATTTTAACGCGTATACATGAAGGAATGTGATGCAAATATCCTTCCCCTGTTCATGGATTGGCCTTTCTCCTTTTGATACACAGAAATTTTATATTATACAATTCTTTTTCCAGTTATGGCTGGTGCTTTATATATATATTTTGCTTAACAAATCAGTCCTTATCTCAAGGTCTTAAAAATAATCTCTTGTATTTTCTTCTAAGAGCTTTAAAGTTTCTGTCTCTTATATTTAAGTCTTTTCCTCCATTTGCAGTACTTTTGTGAATGGTGCAAACCAAGACCCAATTCCTCTTTCTCCTGTACTGATCATTAGCTACGCCCACAGACGGTCACACGCAAGTGGGCCTGAGTCCAGGTAGCGTGGGCTACCCCACGCGGTCTAAAGTGCTACCGCTCTGCAGGAAGCCGCCGCCCTGGCGCGGCCCCAGGGGCACCTTCTTACTATTAGGCATCTTGGCTACTTGGGAGGCTTTGCTCTTCCTTATAAATTTTAGAAGCAGCTTTTGTCAAATTCCAAAACAAAGAGACAAACAAACAAAAAGAAAAACAAAATCATTGGTGTTTTTATTGAAATCGCATTGAATCTACAGATCAGTTGGGAGGAACTGTCATCTCTATGGCACCGACACTACTTACTAATTAACATCATGTATAACTCCATCTATTCAAGTCTCGTTTAGCATCTTCCAATAAAGCTTAGTAATTTTCCACAAAGAGGTCCTGCACGCGTACCTTGTCAGGTCTATTGTCAGGACTGCTGGCGCCGTAATGAAACGCGGCAAACTTACTTGAGCAATCTCACATTTAATCCATTTTAGATTACTCTGGATTTCATCCACAGACGGCTCGTCTTCATGGGCCATGTGCCACCCGCCCAGCAACAGCCCAGTGCACTGTGGAACTGCTACATCCGGGGCCACACCTGGGCAAGCCTAGAGGGCGCCGTCACACGACGGCTGGCCTGGTCCCCACACCGCTCACCTCTGCGGCACCACTGTCTCTTCCTCAGCTCACCCCTCCCCAGCACATCATGGGATGATCACTAAATGTCGAGGAAAGCTCCAACCTGGTTATGGAGGACTGGCTTAATGCACTGGTGCAGGCCTCACCAGAGCCCCAGGCGGCGGCGGCCTGAAAGACGGCGGTGAGGCAGAGCTCTGGCGATGTGCCCCATCCGCCACAGTATGTGTGTGTGCGTGTGTGTGTGTGTGTGTGTGTGCGTGAAGTTGCTGGTGGTAAGGACCACAGGGTCCCAGGCAAAGGCTACAGCTTGGTCAGGCCTCTGGAGGGAACAAAGCTTGTGGCAGAGGCCACCTCTGGATGTGGGAATGGGCACCATGTGCAGGTCTAGGCATCACATGTTAACGTCCACCCCGGACACCTACAGCCGTAGGGACACGAAAACCCCATGCGCCTTAGGCTGTGTGGACAACAGATGTCAGCAAGCCTCTGTCTTCCCAGCCCCCGCTCACACGGCAGACCCACAAAGGCAGTGACTGTGACGGCTGGGATAAAGGCTGCGCCTGGCAAGGCTGATCCAGCCACGGCCACGACTGAACACCAGCTCGTAGTGAGCAGAGACCACCTTTAGGCCTCTACAGGGAACCACGTCTGGAGCTGTCACTCAGCCACTTGGTGGTAAGTTGCCTACCTGAGAACCTTCACCCAGAAGCAACAGTGATTTGTCTCAACGAGGATCACTCATATCTTGGGTGCGGGCCTGCCTCTGCTGATGCCCTAGCGTCAGAGATTTACCAACAGGGGATGCCACATGCCATCAACTCAGAGCAAGCGGAGGGCGGGCAAAGGAGCAGGAGACCCAGGACCCGCCGGCGTGTCACACTCCACATCACTCAGGAGGTGTCGCTCTGATAAAATGCTGAGATGGCCTCTTACAGGCACAGAAAAGAGCTGGCCTGATGGGGCACCTCAGGGGGTTCAGGGTGCTGCACTTCAAGATGAACTGACGGCCAACAGACATACTGGGTGCCTGACCTGTAAACCGCATGGATCCAGGAAGCAAGGGGCCAAAGCGGAGGTGGCCCCTGTCACCATGACTCCAGCAGCCCGCTGGGACTTTGTGTCACCATCCCCACAAATTCAGGCTAGGCGCATCTCGGGGTCCTGACTCAAAGGGGCTGGAGACCACTTCCACTGTGGGACACAGGAAGGCCGTGGTGGCTCCTGTCGCTCTGGGTTCCCCAGAGTTTCCACGCTGGCCAGGGTGTGAAGGGCAGAGCTGCCCCTGCACAGGGGCAGGGAGAAGTCTGTCTGGAAATCAGGGGCTCCCGGGGCCTTTCTAGAGGTTCCTGGGACCAGTCTGAACTGTGCCTGGACCATCAGAGCAGCCAGAGCCACACAGGGAATGGCAAGCAGGGCCCGGGCCGCACAGCACAGAGGGCTGGGTCACCTGGCGAGACCAGCAACCAGAGCAGCAGAGGGCTGGCCAGAGGTGAGGGGACCCCGGCGATGACGCGAGTCCCCAGCACAGCAGCAGGTGCCCTGCTCCTCCTATCAACCCTCTCCTCCCAGAAGTCGTGAGCAGCACCACCCTGAAGACAGCAACGGGACCCGACATGAGGCGTGGGCAGAGCCAGGTTGAGCCAGGGCTGCGAGCAGATGCCCCCACCCTGCACGTGGCCCTTCACCCGCAGCAGCGCAGGCGGCCAGAGCTTGCTTCGCCTGCCCTCGGGGCGCTCGGGTGTCTGGGAATCGACACCCCGGGCACGGCCTTTAGCCGAGGACTGGTGGGCACAGAGGTAAGAACTCTGCAGCTCTGAGGTGTGACCCACCCTGTCTCCAGAGCCCCTGGGGGATGACGCAATTCACCGGCACCTCTGGTCCTTCTCTCCCCATCCACCTCCCCAAACCTCTCTCCGCGGGTTCTGCCTCAGAACACGTCCTAAGACATAACTTCTATAAGAACCTTCGCCTTGGTGTCTGTTCCTAGAGAATTCAACCTAAGAAAAATAAATGTGGTTTTTGCCATTTAGTTCTAACTTAACATGCTGTGCTGAAAGAATACGGCTTTATGACTCAGACTCTTTCAAATTTGTTGAGACAAGTTCATGTTCTAGCCCTCAGTCAGTTTTTAGATACAATCCATGTACTTTAGTAAGAATAAGAATCTCCAGCATGTGTACACACACACACACACACACACACACACACACACACACAAACACACCCCCCCCACGTATATGTAAAACAAACTTAATACTTTAAAATATTCTAAATTCTTACTGGTTTTAGTTTGAATCTTTTTGGCACCAGTTGTTAGATGTGCATGTATTAGATAAACACAAATTTAGGAGATCCTTATCTTCCTGGTCACTTGTTACCATGGAGCTCCCTGGTGATTCTCAGGCCACCAGCCTGGAAGACCTCCTGGGAACCAATTTCTTAGCCAAGAAAAAGCATTTGCCGAGAGGACACCCACCCTCCCCCCCCCCAAACTCATCCCCGCACTCGCCTCTGGAGAGGAGCTTCCATCTCCAGAGCTCGTGGGGAATTCTGCTCCGAGGAGGCGCTAACACCACCAGGGCCTGGAGGCTCAGTGAGGGAACACCTCTGGAAGGAAACCACTTGGGGCCCTGCAGGGGCAGGAGATGCTGCTTACCGCAATCTCTGTTACTAAAACATCAGTAATACTTCCCAACACGGTGACGAAGTCAAAGACGTTCCAGGCGTCTCTGAAATAGTTCTGGAGAGAAGGAAGGGCAGTTAGTGTGGAGCCGGTGAGGGCTCTGCCACACAAGGAGCTGCAGGAGGTGGCCTCTCGTCAAGAAGGCGGTGAGTGGACAGACGCACCGCCTCAGGTGGGAGTGCACGAGGCCACGCATCAGAGGGAAGGAGCCCGGCCCCACCCGCTCCCAGGAGCAGGGCGGGGGCAGAGGTGCGGGCAGCCCCCAGCAGCCCCCTCCCTGGGGCCCCTCCAGGGTCACATGTGTTGTGGGGGTTCAGGGAATCCCCAGCTCCAAACGGTGGGCCCCCGAAGGTCCCCTGAAGAGGGGGAGCCAGCATGCAGACACCTAAAGGCCAGGAGGGGCCAAGGCACGTACCAGCACCCCGAAGGCGATGATCTTGAGCGCGCACTCCATGGAGAACATGGACGTGAACACGATGTTCAGACACTTCAACATCAGCTCGTACTCGTAGGGCGCGTCATAGAACTGCCCGGGGAAGGGGCACCGTTGGCCCCAGGCCTGGCTGCCCTGAGACACCCCACGGGGCTCACGATGACCTCCTGTCACACATGCCTGCTGCACGAGGACCCCCTCCCGGTTCCCCTCGTCTCCCAGAACCTTCTCACGATCTCAGCCCACGGACGACTGGGGGCCCAGGGTTGCGCGGGCACCCTGAGCTGACCAGCACTCGGGGCGACGCCCACTCCTGCACACACCCCAGGAGGAAGCCAACCCTCCGCCAGGCTGGAGTCGGGTTCCCGCCCCACAGGCACCGGGATCCACCACGCAGGCCCCACGCACCTTCATCATCAGCACCACAGTGTTCAGGGCTATCATAGCCATGATGAAATACTCGAAGGGTGGCGAGACCACGAACGTCCACGTCTTGTACTGGAACGACTGCTTGTTCTGGGGCATGTACCGCGTCAGGGGTTTGGCGCTGATGGCGAAGTCGATGCAAGCCCTCTGCACAGGAAGGAAGGAGCAGGGGGAGCTGGGACCCTGCGGAGCCCCTGCACACCCCCCGCCCTCATCCAGAAGGCCTCCTCTGGGCAGCCCTCCCTGCCCTGTGCTGGCCAGTGGCTCCCACGCAGAGGGGAGCCCAGGGGCCCTGCCTACACTGCCCAAGGAGAGCCCGCGAGGAGACGAAGTGGGAGGGGAGTCGCCTACCTCATTCTTCTCCAGGCTGCATTCAGACATGACCTTGTCCCCCTGCTCCTGGAAGGTGATGATGATCAAGGCCACAAAGATGTTGACGAAAAAGAAGGGGAAGACCACGAAGTAGACCACGTAGAAGATGGACAGCTCCATGCGGTACCCAGGGCTCGGGCCCTGCTCCTCATAGGTGGCGTCCACCGAGTGTTTCAGCACCCTGGGCCAAGAACCAGTGCCAAGCATCAGGGGAGCCCAGGAGGATACGACCCCGGGAAAGACGAGACCCGTGTCACAGGTGAGGCTTCTGCGGCTGAGCCCAGAGACGGTGCCATGTGCGGGCCAGGCCTGCTCCTCAGGAGGGCCATGGCTCCCGGCGGGGGCCTGTCTCGCCAGTAGGGTTTATACTCAGGGCTACTGGGGGAACCTCCTAGAGGATGCCTCAGTGTGCCTGAGGTCCCATCCCCTGGAGGAGAGGTGGGAGAGGTCCAGCAGTCCTGTGCTGCCCGGCTCTCTCCCACCTCACACCAGGTAACCTGCTCACACCCAGCTTCACCTGTCGCCAGAAAGCCTTGGGCTGAGCAGGGTCACCTGGAAGAGCATCGATCCTGCCTTCTGAAGGGTGGTCTTCTCAGCCCCAAAGGAAGCCCCTGGAACCCACGCATCCCTTGGACTCCCCTTAACTGCGGCCAGAGGCTAGCACAGGGAGACGCCAAGGGGCCCATCTTCCCTCCGGCCCCCAGCCACTAAACAAGGGTTTTCAGGAGGTCACGGTGCTGTGCTCTTGGCTAATCTCCTGCTCCCCAGGCTGCCCACCCTCGAAGGGCAGGACCATGTCTCACCCGGTAAGTACAAGAGCCCGGGGGGTGTTTGCTTAGTGACGGACGCAGAGTCTACGCTCCCCACTCTGGCTGCCCCTCTGCTCTAGCCTGACCAGCCAGGGGGGCACTCACATGGGCCACCCTTCCCCCGTGGACACTGTGAACAGGGTCAGCAGGGCCCAGAGCACGTTGTCGTAGTGGAAGTCGTATTTCTTCCACTGCCGCGGCTGAGCCTCCACCTCCTCCTTCTCATAATCCAAGTACTGGCCCCTGGGAGCGGGAACACAGAGGAAGTCAGAGGTTAGAGACGAAGGGTCCAAATAAACCCCTGTGTCTGCGGTCAACTGAACTTTGAAAAGGGTCATCCATTCAGTGGAGAAAGAACCGTCTTTTCAACAGGTGGTGCTGAAAGCACTGGGTATCTACGGGTCAGAAAATGAATGTGGACCCCGCCTCACTCCATGTATACAAATTAGCTCAAAGTGGATCAAAGACCTAAATGTAAGAGCTAATACTATAAGACTCTTAGAAGAAAGCACAGGGGGGCTCAGAACAGATAAATTGGACTTCATCAAAACGGAAAGCTTTATTTGTGCTTCAAAGGACATCATCCACACACAGAATGGGACAGAATATTGAAAATCATCTATCTGACAAGGGACTCGTATCAGGGCTATATTAAGAACAATTACAATCGGTTATAAAAAGGACGGGGGTTCCCTGGTGGCGCAGTGGTTGAGAGCCCGCCTGCCGATGCAGGGGACATGGGTTCGTGCCCCGGTCCGGGAGGATCCCACATGCCGCGGAGCGGCTGGGCCCGTGAGCCATGGCCGCTGAGCCTGCGCGCCCGGAGCCTGTGCTCCGCAACAGGAGAGGCCGCAACAGTGAGAGGACCGCGTACCGCAAAAAAAAAAAAAAAAAAAAAAATGGGTAAAAGATCTGAATAGACATTTTTGCAAAGAAGACCCACAAATGGTCAATATGCACATGAAAAGAGGCTCCATGTCGTGAATCATCAGGGAAACGCAAATCAAACCACAATGAGACACCACTTTACACCCACTAGCACGGCTATAATTATATTTTTAAAAAGGAAAATAACAAGTATTGGCAAGGACGTGGAGAAATCGCAACTCCCAGACACTGCTGGTGGGAACACAAAATCGTTCAGCCACTTTGGAAAACAGTCTGGCAGTTCCTGAAACTGATAAAGAGAATCATCATGTGACCCAGCAATCTCACTTCTGCGTTCATACTCGAGAGAAATGGAAACACCTATCCACAGAAAAAGCTGTACACGTGTTCAAAGCAGCAGTAATCACAACGGCCAAAATGTCCACCAACAGATAACTGGCTCAGTACAATGAGGGGTAACTTAAGAAGGAATAAACATCTGGCCATTAAAGGGGACGAAGTACCGCACAGGCCACAGCACTAGTGGTAGAAGCTGGACACACAAGACCCCAGATCACAGGATTCCATTACGTGATGTGTCCAGGACGGCATCCACACAGCACCACCCTCCCCCTCGCTCCTCCCGGAAGGCGCCTCTCCTGTCTGCTCTGCTGGGGCCCAAGGCCTCAGGGGGGACGGGGAAGTGGCTCCAACCCCGGGGCGGCCCTCTGACCTCAGGGCCCAGCCTGGATCGCGAGGGCCGACGGGACGCCCGGCAGTGGCCACGCGGAGCTCCCTGAGGTGTGCGGGCAGCAAGGGCCCGTCCTGCCGGGGAGGCGCGGCGCTGGGGACAGAGGAGCCGCCCTGCCCGGTTTACCTGCAGTCCCGCTCCAGCTCCTTGGACTCGTCGGTGCAGTAGAAAAACTTCCCCTTGAAGAGCTGCACCGCGATGACGGCAAATATGAACATGAAGAGCATGTAGACAATCAAGATGTTGAGGACGTTCTTCAGGGAGTTCACCACACAGTCAAACACAGCCTGCGGGAGGGCGGAGCCGTGAGGGGCGGGGCCCAGGGGCGGGGCCCAGGCCCGGGACCACCGCAAGGGTCTGGACCGGGACCGGCGGCCTTGTGTGAGAAGCTGCCTGTGCCGTCCTCCTCCAGAAGGGTGATCCTGGACTGGACGGGGTGCGCAGGAGGTGCTAGAAAAGGTGCTGCGGGCAGGGGGGCCAGATGCCGAGGGGAACCTGGGGCTGGGGCTGGGGTCGGGCCTCTCTGCCAGGCCACGGGCTGGCGCGGAGGGAAGGGGCAGGGCCGGGCTGAGGACCATGCCTGGCCCCTGCCTATTGGTGGGAAGTGGGATGGGGGAGTGGTGATGCGGAGGCCAGCTCAGGACAGGGACTTGGGGCATGTCCGTGAACCAGAGGAGACTCCCGTCCGTTAGCACTGCCCGGGCCGCCTGTCAGGGGCTCTCACTGTTCTCCAGTGAGCCTTTCCCTGCTGCCCTGGCCCCGGTTCCGGCTGGCTGTGCACAAAGGCAGATCCACGACCATCTCCCGAGACCCCATCTGGCACACTCCAGACACAAGCAGCTGCCTTGGCAGCGCAGACCCTGCCCACCCCCCCCGGAGCCTCCATCACCCCCAGAGCCACTCCTTCACACGCGGCTCTAAGCAAACTGCCTGCCGTAACCCCCCCATCGCTTAGGGTCTCCACGGCCCGCCTGTCCAAGCTGCTCCGAACGCGACTGCACACAGTCTTGGAGGATTGAGTGAGTTTAGATACCAGCTCAGCAACTATTAGATTGTAGCACAATTCTAAAGCCGCACCCATGCTTCCGGGAACCCCGCCCTCCCCGCATCTCCCTGTGAGCCCACCTCCCTCTCTCCGCAGCCCCTCCCCCTGCACTCCAGCTGCTGATGAAACCCGCTGTCCCATCGGGCACCCCTGGGTTGAGGAAGAGGAGCCTTACAGGACACTGCGGAGAATGAGCCCCTCGGGGAGGGTCACAGAGCCGAGAGCCCGCCCCACGCACGCGACACAGGGCCTCCCCTCAGCCCTGCTCATCTTCACCCCACGCGGGAAGCTGCAGGGGACCAGGCCAGTTACACATGTGCACCCCACAACGCACACCTACATGTACACGTGTGCACATGCACGCACACACGCACAATCTACATGTGCATGTGTGCCCACACGCACACATGAGCGCACACACACACACACACCCACGGCCCCGCTCCAGACTCGCACCTTGAGCTTGGGCAGCCGCTTGATGGTCTTGAGCGGCCGCAGCACACGCAGGACCCTCAGGGACTTGATGGTGTTGATGTCTTTCCCTTTGGAGCCTCTAGAAGGAGAAGCCACCCATGTAGACAGGCAGGGTGCACACCTGTGCCCAGAGGACCTGGGGACAGGGCAGCCTCGGCCCTGCAGGCACCACAAGCCAGTGCATCTCCCCCTACGGGCTGCCTGCCAAGGTGTCCTCAGAGTGGACAAGGGCCGGGGCCAGGTCAGCAGCACCTGGTGTCCAGGGAGAGCTGAGCTTCTGGATGGGAAGAGCCCCTCCCCGCCGGGCCATGTCGTTCAGCACTCCCACCCACAGTGGGAACACCAGCTTCCTCCAGACACCATGCTGAGACCCCCAGTGGGAATAAAGTGGGGAGGCCACACCAGGACTGCAGCCCCAGCCGGGGCTGGGCTTTGATGGAAAAGGCGTCACAGGTCAGATCTGATGGCCGTGTCCTTGGTGTGGTTTCCTGGCTTTGAAGGCTTTTGAGAGTTCAGTCTGAGACTCCCTATGGAAATTTGTAACAAAGCAGCCTTAAGAAGAACTCAAATGATCAGTCACTCTTCTTGCTGCACTTATACAAATAATCAGGCCAAGTTTAATACAAACAAATTAGTTTTACTGTGATTATCTTTGGTAAAAAAGTGGGGGTATTGTAGAGAAAAAAATATATGTTTGTCCCTTTAGAGATATTAGATTCTAATCCTAATAATTATATTTAAGGTTTTGCTATGTACCTGTAAACTGGGCTGGATCCTGAATTCTTCCAGTTTCCTCAAATATCTGGCTATGACTCACCAAACTAACGTTTCCAATCTTCTCCCACCTCTCTGATTTGAAATCAGTCAGAACAAAGATTGCCCTGAAATCTCCTTGGAAGGGACAGCACCAGGTCCTCCTCACTACCCAGACGGCAGTAAACTTCAGGGACTTGCACCTTGGATAAACATTTCACAGCTGAGGAAGCCCCAGCATTCCCTTCTCTGGTCTGATCCCCTACACTGGTCTCTCAAGCCCTGGAGCAGAGAGGGGCAGCGGGCCACAGAGGGCCCCTGGCAGAGCCTCCCGCAGGCCAAGCCCCCGCTGGTTTCAGCAGGCTCCGTGCTGGACAGCTCCCAGGTCCCCAGCACCGGGAAGCTGGGGCGGCCTCAGTTCTGCTGCCCTGCCCCGGGCTCCGCACGGCCAGGCTGGCTGAGGCGAGGACCAGCTCCCTCCGTGCTGCCCCCCACTCACCTCACCTCACCTGCCACCCACATGTCACAGAGAAAATCCATTTCCGAGCCTCCCTCAGGGATGAGGCCACCTCCCCGCCTGCCCTTCCCCTCCCCCTCCCTCTGTGGGAACCCAGAGCCTCAGCCACCCTTCAAAACAAAACCAAAACACCCCACATCTCATCCTGTACAAACGCTGGCGGCCTCCGAATCAAACTGAGAGGAAGAAAAGTAGCCGACATGGACACAGACTGCTTCGGCCCAAGACGACAGATCATGATTTACACTTCAATCGTGAAACTCTCCTTTTCCAATGGGGTTGGCCTTTCAGACTGCTGGATTCGCCACCAAGGATTCCGACCTAGCCCGACTTAGATAGTCGGAGGCCCCACCAGCAGCACCCATCTCTGCAAGGCATTTAGGAAGGCTCTTTATTTCAGGGGAGGGGATTCTAGTCCCACATACACTAAAAACCTGACTGACCCCTGGCTTAAATGGGTAAACGCAGCAAACGCTGTGAATAAATCCATCACTCGGTTTCAAGTAAATACGCACAAGGAGTTAGGTTAGGAGTAAATATGCACAAGATATAATCAGAAACCTCTCCATAACTCTTGAAGACACTGCAGATTCCCCTGCAAAAATCCTTAGACTCTCTGGCCAAAGTTGGTCCTAATAATGGGATAGCCCTTGGCTATCTTTAACTGAGCAAGTTGTCTATGCTGTGGCCAACACCACCTACAGTACCGGGATTGGCACTTCCGGGGAGGCTGAAAATCAGTTACGTGAGATCACTGAGCCAGCTACTAGGCTCAAATGTGTGACTGCTTCATGGGGTTTTTCTTTGATTGGTTTGGGTCTTGGGGACCATGGCTCCAAAGTACACTTCAAACATTAGGAATTATCCTGCTTATAATGCCCTTGATGTGTTTGTGTTTGTCATATTCTTTCAAAAACTTTAAATACACGTTTGTAGCTGATAACCCCTAAGTAAACGGTCTCCATTCTGACTGGAATGTCAGAAAAGCAGCAAAGGAAATGACCACCATAAGGGTTATGAACCTGGAACTACGATCTGTGAATGTCACAGGGGTTAAGCAAACACATCATGATCTATGGATCCCACATCAAAGATCAAAGCTGCAAAACATTACACAGCAGGAGCTAAGAGTGGTGCCAATGCCTGTGAATAAAAAATATTGCTGCCACATCAGTAAACAAAGGATGTTGCAGCCATCAAGCCACCACATTACAGCCACAGATGGTGAGCCCTGTGGGAGCTCAGGATGGAGGCAGGATGCCCCCCCACCTAGCTGTCAGCGACCCCCCTCCCCACGGGGCACCTCAGGAGACTCAGGATGAGAAGCCCAGGATACTGGCCCAGGTAGCTGAGGTACATATCAAAGGAATGATTCAATGAGCCCAGACTCTTGCATTTCCCATATAAAGAAAAGCACTAAATCCCTTAACTTGAGATGCCTGGTTTTCTTTAGTTAACAGTAATCTTTTGATATTACGACTACCTGGGCTCTGTTGCAAAAACTCCTGTATATCCTGGCTCCCCCCTGCCTCTTTGGAGCCGTCCCTCAGAGTTGTCTGAGATGCTGTGTCCCGGGCTTAAGTCCTCAGTTTTGTCCGCCAAATAAAATGTAACTCTCAACTTCTAGGTTGTGAATGTTTTTTTAGTCAACACACCTAAAATTCTGATCACATCTCTCAGTTGGGCTGACACTTTGACAAGAAGGGGAGAATTGTTAAAAAAAAAAAAAAAAAAAAAGAGGAGGGGGAGAGGGAGGGAGAGGAGAAAGAGGAAAAGGAAGAAAAAGGAGAAGAAGGAAAAATGAAAAGAAACAACAGGCCCAAAGTGGAGCCACTTGTCCCCAGGACAGCGAACCAGGACTGAATTGCAGTTTCAGCCTCTCCCAGGAATGGAATTTCTGGACTTTCCTGGTCAGCACCAGTGAGGTAACCTTGCCTGAAACAATCCTTTCTTTTCTTTTGTTAATAACCTTGTCTGGCTCCCTTTCTATAAAGGCCTTCAATTTTGTACAGCCTCCATCGTGTACAGCCTTTCTACTTACTGGATGGGATAATGCCTGTTTCATGAATCACTGAATAAACCCAATTAGACCTTCAGATTTACTCAGCTGAATTTTGTTTTATAACAATAGAGGGTCGGAGATGCTGGGCATTTCAGGGAGGCGTTGTGGAAAGGAAAGAGCAAGAAAGCCCTGTTTCCAGGAGAGACACGTGGGAAAGTGTCTCAGGATAGCCAACATCCTGGCCGCCAAGGTCACACAGCTCCCACCCCGAGCGGGCACTGCCCTCAGGCCCAGGCGCCCCGCCCCCAGCCCTCAGTCAGGATTCCCTGCTCACCAAAGGGGGGGCCACGCCCAGCTCCAGCCCCCAACCCGGCCCCCAGAGGTGAGGCGGGGACGTGTGGCCCTGGGGACATGGCTCCGGGCAGCATGCAGCCCAGACGGTGGCGGGAAATGAGCGGAGGTGAGGCATGGTGATGAAGCGGCCCACGAGGGGCCGCAGCGTGCTGTGATGTGCGGCAGTGTGAGGGGACAGAGGGAAGGCATTACCCCATGAAGCTCCTGGCGAGAGTCCAGCAACAGGAGACAAAGAGAAGAGAGTCAGTGAGGAGGCCTCCCTGTGGGCTCAGGGATGAGCCCATCCCTCCGTATCTGTGTCCATCGAGGGTCTTACTTATCTCTGGATCTCCCCCCACCACCTCCGCCAGGTCTCCCCCCTGCTCCACCCGAGCACCCAACGCCTGCCTCACGCCCGCCACTGCGTAGGGTCTGAGGGAGCCAATCCAGGCCCGGCCACAACAGGGCTGAGTGTCGCTCACTAGGGAGCCACAGAAAATGGCGGGGCACCCCGACGGCGGAGACCCCCAGCTGCACCCACCCACTGGCTGACCAAGCAGGGCAGCCGCGTCCGGGCACGGAAAGGTTCCTGAAGGACCCAAGAGGCAGACACCATAAGCAGAGGCCTGCCTACCCAACTTCAGAGCCATGGGGTGCGTCAGGCACAGACGAGCCTTGAGGTCCTCCCAGCCCCACAGCCCAGCCCCAGGCACAGAGGGACTGACTAGAGACGGCCATGGAGGCCAATGGACCCCTTCCTCCTTCACCCCCCACACTCATCACGGCTCTGGGGACTGCAGCCCAGCAAGAGTCAGAGCAGACCTGGGTACTTACGAGAAGGCAAATGCCACCAGGGCCCCACTGACCACAACGAAGTCCAGAATATTCCAGAGGTCCCGGAAGTACGCACCAGGGTGCAGCAGCAGTCCCAAATCGATCATCTTTAGGGGAACAACACACTTTAATGAACAGAATATCTCAGAAAAGAAAGGCAGAGCCAGAGCCCAGAGACGTGGTTAGGGGAAGGGTGCCACTTCATGTCACGTACCATCGGGGAGGGGACACAGCCCTGATTATGCCTATCATGAAAGGGGACCCGGCTATGGTGACATCCTGTCAGGGGAAGGGGTCACGGCTCAGGTCATGCCTGTCAGGGAAGGGGTCACATCTCAGGTCAATTCCTGTCAGGGGAGGGGACACGGCTCAGGTCACATCTTGTCAGGGAAGGGGTCACGGGTCAGGTCAGTTCCTGTCAGGGAAGGGGTCAGAGCTCAGGTCAATTCCTGTCAGGGGAAGGGGACACGGCTCAGGTCACGTCCTGTCAGGGGAAGGGGTCACGGCTCAGGTCACACCTGTCAGGGAAGGGGTTACAGCTCAGGTCAATTCCTGTCAGGGAAGGGGTCACGGCTCAGGTCAATTCCTGTCAGGGGAGGGGTCACGGTTCAGGTCAATTCCTGTCAGGGAAAGGGTCACAGCTCAGGTCAATTCCTGTCAGGGGAAGGGGTCATGGCTCAGGTCACGCCTGTCAGGGGAGGGGTCACAGCTCAGGTCAATTCCTGTCAGGGGAGGGGACACGGCTCAGGTCACGCCTGTCAGGAAAAGGGGTCACGGCTCAGGTCACATCCTGTCAGGGGAAGGGGTCATGGCTCAGGTCACGCCTGTCAGGGAAGGGGTCACATCTCAGGTCAATTCCTGTCAGGGGAGGGGACACGGCTCAGGTCACATCTTGTCAGGGAAGGGGTCACGGCTCAGGTCAATTCCTGTCAGGGAAGGGGTCAGAGCTCAGGTCAATTCCTGTCAGGGGAAGGGGTCACGGCTCAGGTCAGTTCCTGTCAGGGGAGGGGACACGGCTCAGGTCACACCTGTCAGCGAAGGGGTCACGGCTCAGGTCAATTCCTGTCAGGGAAGGGGTCACGGCTCAGGTCAATTCCTGTCAGGGGAGGGGGTCACGGCTCAGGTCAATTCCTGTCAGGGAAGGGGTCACGGCTCAGGTCAATTCCTGTCAGGGGAAGGGGTCACGGCTCAGGTCAATTCCTGTCAGGGAAGGGGTCACGGCTCAGGTCTATTCCTGTCAGGGGAGGGGTCACAGCTCAGGTAATGGCCTCTTAGAGCCTCAACGGGTGTTTGGATCTCCATGCCTTTTACCCAACGGCCCTGCATGGTCATGACTGGCTGAGATCCTCCCTGGGCCCCCCGCTCCTGTGGAGCCTGAGTCTCTCCTCCGTCGCTGGGCTGCAGGCACGTGCCGCCTGGAGCACGCCGCCTGCCAGACCCTCGGAGTGTCAGCCCCAGGCGGCAAGAGGAGGAGCTGCTGGATTCTGCCCCTCCTGCAGCGGCACCTTAATGTCTCTGGTCGTAAAATGAAACGACAACGCCTCCCCCAGGAATTTGGGAGAGCATTGAAGCGAGGGCTCGCGTACACAGAAGCCACCCTGAGTCAGCACGTGGGCGCCCCCCGCCCCAGCAGCGGCGCCGCCCGCGCACCTGTGTGGAAAGCACAGGCCACTTGGCAACCCCTAGAGGAGGAACGAGGGTCACAACAACAACACGGCCGTTCTCCACCTAGGATCAAACACTAGGGAGTCCTCTACACCCACCTGCCGCGACCTTTGGGCCTTGAGGCCACCGCCCTGTCCCTGCTCTCCTTCCTCCAGCCGAGGGCCCGGCCTCCCACTCTGCTGAGACTGCCCTGCACAGGCTGGGCTCACACCGCACAGCAAGGGAAGCCTGTCCCCCTCAGCGAGAAGGGTCTCCGTTAGCAGGCAGTGGAGACCACGGCCTGCGCCTGCGGGCTCTCCTAAGGCTGACGTGATGCTGTGGCGAGTCCTTAACAAACGTGGCCCTGTGTCTCCACGAGACACAACCTCTACCTGCGGGCTCATGTGCCCTCATGTCACCACACGTGTGTGCACGCCCAGGGCACACTTGCCACGTGCCTCCATCCCAGTCACGAGGGGGACGAGCAGAGCCCCGCGGTCACCAGGGCAGCCACACATCTCACCTTTATCACCATCTCAAAGGTGAAGACGCCTGTGAAGATGTAGTCCATGTACTTCAGCACCTGGAACCAAAAGGAAAGGCTTTTCTCAAAGGCGAGGCCGGAAGCTCGAGCGGGGGCAGGAGCCTGAACGACAACGCATCAGCCTGGGGCCTGTGGGCAAGGGTCTGGGGAGGAGAGGGCAGGCCAGCGACCCCTGAAGCGGCAGCCCTCCCTCCCATGCCGGGCACGCCCCGCTCTTCTGTGTCCCAGCCCCCCCGCGGCCCGACGGCAGCACTCACGTTGTTCCTGGGCGAGTCTGTCTGCACAGGGTCCTCAGCGGCCAGGGCGATGCTGCTCAGGGCAATGACCACGAGGATGCTCATCTCGAAGTACCGCATGGTCACGATGTAATGGCAGAAGCGGCGGAGCCTGAAAGGCAAAGCACGGGTCACCTAAGGCCCACGGAGGGCTGGGCTGGGTCCTCTCCGTAGGGAGAACTGAGCTCTGGGAAGTGTCCCTGTGGTCAGGAGATAGCAGCCAGGTGACTGATGGGGACCAGATTCCTGGGAAGGTAGGTGGCGGGAAGGCTGCAGAAACCCTGGGCAGGGCCAGCCCACCACGGCTTGCAGGCCAAGTTGGTCCGTTCGCTACATGAAGTTCCACTGGGGCCCAGCCAGGCCTGCTCGTCTACCTCCTGTGGGGCTGCTGTGCCCTGGACGGGCTTCCAGCTCTGCTGTGGGTGGGGGAAGAGGCCGAGTACCAACAGTCCCGTGGAGAGCAGGTGCCTCTCGAGCCCCAGTGCTGGGTGCGGTGCCCCCGTCGGAGCCGCCAGAGCTGCGTGTGTGCACCTGCCCGCCTCCACCCACCACTATTCTGCTCCGTTCAGGCACATTCTGGGCTGGGACACAGTGGCGAACAAGACACCAGTAAACATAAAGCAACAGGAGATGCTCAGGTGTTGACACACACTACGACTCAGCAGGAGACGGTGACCAGGAGGCCAGCAAAGGCCCAGCAGGGGGAGAGTGAAGCCAATCCTGGGGGACGAGCGCACGAGGCAGACGTCGCTCCTGCCACCCCGAGGCACGTGCTCACGGGGGCCCCCCTCCTGCCTCTGCTGGCTCAACCGCTGCCCACCAGCCCGTCCAACCTGCTCCTCTCGCCAACGCGGAGTGTTCCCAAGGGCACCCACGTCTCTCTGTCCCTGGAAGGGACTGGACTTTATGCCTGTCTCCTCCTCACCCCGACCACCGGTGTCCAGCTCCAGCCCACACACTCCCTGGAGCTGCCCTTCCCAGGCCCCCGAGGGACCTGCTGGCACTCCTCCCTCCTAATTGAGACGCTTTTCCTTCCACTTCCCCATCGCTCCCTCTCGGGCCCTCTTCCATCCCAGCCCCCTTCCTTCTAATCAGCAGCTGCCGCTCCATCTTGTGGCTGAGTTTCCACCCTCGCTCAGATCCCCAAGCCCCCCGGCCATGTGCCACCTGCCAGCTGCCCCGGGCTCCACAGGGTCTGTGCTCACCACCCCCAGCTTGGCCGGGCCCCCAGCCGTCAAGCAGAAACCCTGGCTGCCATCCTTCACATCTCCATCCCCTTCCACATCGAATTTGCCATCAAATCCTGCAGATCCTGCCTCCAAAAGTTCTCCCCAAGCATTTCGCTCCCAAACCTCTCCGCTCCGGCTGCCCTCAGCAAATCACCAGCAACTCTTCCTGAAAACCGCGGCCACCTACTAACCGGTCTCCCTGTCTCGTCTCCAGTCCTCCAACCAAAGGGCTCTGCTGAAGTGCAGTCTAACCAAGTCACCACTCACCCCCAACCGTTTACAACCTCTCAAGCTTATCAGGGCTCTCGGTGTCACCTCTGCTTCTCCACAGAACACACAACAGCGCTGTCTGCGTCTGTGCTTTTCCATGCAACTGTCATTTGCTGTTCTGAGCCTGATATCTTTCACTTCTGGACCACTCTAAGTCCTCTCCGCCCTCCAAGAATACTGGTTCCTCCCTCTTCATCTTAACTCTTCACCCTTCAGGTTTCACCTGAGATCTCTCACCTCCTCCAGGAAGGCTCCCCTGACTCTCCCCACCTGCTCCAAGACACCAGACCTCCCTGCTTTACCGTCCACATTGTACTTATTTGACGGACACCACCCGGTCGGTGCTGGAGGCCGAGGCCTCATCTGTCTCTACCGCCATCTTACTCCAAGCCCCTAGCAGAGCAAGCTCCCCACAGACGTATGCTGAAAGGAGGAACGTGGGGAGGATGGACGACGGGGGCTGGTGGAAAGACTGCTGGATGCCCAGGGCAGAAGGGCTGGCTGGACACGTGGGTAAAGGACAGAGCACGAGCTCCTCAGACCCTGCTGTGCTGCCCCTCTGGGCGGTGTGGTTCCGCCTTTGCTCTGCCTGCATCTCTGCCTGGTGGGCTCTCACGACCCCCCGCCACGTCTCTGTTCCAATCCCACTTCATGTCAGCAGCCCCCACCGTCTGCATCTCCAGTCCCCGCTTTGTGCTTCCTCTTAGCCCTTCCGTCCATGAACCATCTCATGTCCCCTCCCTAACGTCCTGTCTGCTGTCTGCCTCTCCACTCGCTTGTAAGCTTAAGAACAGATGGGGCCCTTGTCCGTTCCGCTCATGACCGTGTATTCCCAGCACCTAGCACGCTGTCTGGCATGTGAACATTGGCTGAGCTAATGAAGGCAGGTGGACTGATGAGTGGATGAGACTCACGGTGTAAACAGAGGGGAGAAACCGTGCACAGACACGAGTGACTGTGACGCACACCTGCGGGCTCTGCTGGAAGGCGGGCGGAGGGCAGCACATATGCACGATGGATGTAAACTGGGTGCGTGTGTGCAGAGGTAAACTAAGGCTGCAGTGGGGGTTAAGAACAAGGCCCTGGGACCAACTGCCTGGGTTCAAATCCCAGCTCCGCCACCGAGACGGACGGGCTGTGTGTCTGGACACCGGCCTTCCCTGTGGCTTCGTGTCCTCATCTGCAAAGTGAGGTGACAGTAGTGTGTGCTTTGTGGGATGCTGTGGTGCTCAATCAGGATATTAATACATGTACAGGTGCAGCTCACGCCTAGCACACACTGGTAGGGTGTACACGTGGATCATGGGCCATGGACAAGAGGACGGCACAGGACACAGGCTGCTGACGAGACTCACAGGTTGGTGGGGCTTAAGCAGAACATGGAGCTGTAAGGGACGATGGGTCGGGGGCCGTTCCTCAGCACGTCATCAGCTTCCACCTCCTTCTTCCCTTCTGCTTGGCTTTCCAGGTCCACGTTACCACCTGCAAGGACACGAGGCCACCAAGTTAGGGGTGTGGCTCATAAACCCACATCACGCAGGTCTCGCCCCGGGGCGATGGACACTCTCCCAGCTCCAACCTCACAGGTCTTCGTGGACCCACCCCAGGGAAGGGCGTGCAGCGAAGAACACAGCTTCACATAAGGCCCCTCCGATCACAGTCAGGCCACCACTGAGGCGAACAAAGGCAGGGCCGTGCCAGCGCTGAGGATCTGGGCCGTCTGCCGCAGAGATCCAGAGACCCTTCCTCACCTCTCCCTTCCCCAGGGTCACTGGGGAAGCAGTACCAAGCCTAGTGGGCGTCCCTGGCTGCGGACTTCTCTGCTTCCCTAGGGGCCATAAATCTAGATGTTCTAAGAACACCAAAGCCGCCTTCAGCCCCAGAGACCAGGGCCAGTAGGTTCCCCCATCCCAGTGCAGGGCTCACCGCTCGAGAGAAGGCATCCCGGGCTGCCTGGTGAGAGCTCCCACTGTCGCTGCAGGGGGTTGGGGCAGGGCCAACAGGGCAGCAAGGAGAGGGGCTGGCCTGGCCTGAGCCGCTCTCCTGAACCTGCTGGTCAGGCCTGACCCGCCGCACAGGGCCCGCAGAGGACTCTGACCCAGGGAGGACGCGGGCACTGCCGTCGCCCACACACCCGCTTGGCCCTGCCTCCTCGCTCTTCATCGCCCCCCTTCCCTACGGCCCATCCTCTGCGCTATCAGCAGCCCCTCCTCCACTTGGCACCCACAAATCAAAGCCTCCAGGGTTACTTTGGCTGTGACCACTGTTTTCACGTAGACTTTGCTGTTCTGCATAGTATGTTTCTCACAACAGTGTCTCATTTTTAACTATCCTAATGTATGTTTCCATTCTTGCGGGTAATAGCTCCTGAGACCCAGGGATGCCAGGGAGGACAGTGCAGTGACTTGGAGCCAATGCCCACCTGTCCACCTCACTTTTACTTCTTGGAAGAAGCATAAAGGCAGAAATGAGGGAGGTTCCCTCCAGCATGTGTGAAGACGAAGGCTCTAAGCTTCTTCCCTGGCTGCTGGCCACCCTGAAGTCCTGCAGAGAACCGCCGGGCCAGAGAAAACAGCCTTGACCCGAACGTGAAACCACGTGCTGTGGCTTAAGCCACAGCAGCTACGATGCTTCCTAGACTGTCAGCTGCCACCACCCGGCACCATTCAATTCCCGGCTGAAGGCATAAACTATAGCATCTTCTAAGAAAGCAACTGGGCAATACTTATTTAAAGTAAAAAATCTGTCTATTGATTTAATTTGTACAAAATTATCTCCTAAGGACATCAAGCATGCACACAAACATCTGTACTCACAAAGGTGTTTGCTGTAAGTTCTGTTACAGTAACAACAACAATGAAAAGTATAACCACAGGAGATCGACGAAGTGTGCAGCACTTACAGGAAGCATCATACTATGAATATTAAAAATGCATACAAATAGTTTAAATGACTTATCATTAGCTTTAAAGAAGAAGCTTATGATAAGGTAAGTTAAAAAAAAAAAAAGACTGCACACTTGTATATCCCAGATGGGCTCAACTACGAAAAATAACATATACAGGGAGAGAAATAACACCAAAATAACAGTAACTGTGGTGATCTCCGAAAGGCTTTCTGATAATAATCTTAATTCTCTTCACTATACTTTTAACGCTAACATTTTTTTTTCTGTGATGAGCATGTGTAACTTCTAAATTAAGAAACATTTATTATTTTAAAACCACAGCTTTTCAGACTCTTCCGCAATAACAATTAAGCGAACCCAAGGACAAGTAAACTGGGAAAAAGGAACCAATATACACTGAATGAAGTATTTTTCTGCTCAAAAGAAGTGGAACAAAGATGCCAGAGCCTGGATGAAAATGTTTCTCCTGAAATAGATTTACTACCACAACAACAGCAGAAATCATCGATTAAGTCAAAACAGACCAGGAATAAAGGGAGAGGATCAAAACGAGAACTACAACAGACTGAGGAAATATCCTGTTGGAAGCTGTTTAAAAAAAAAACTAGACAGTAACAAAAATTAATTCATTGAAACAGAAGACAATCAAGCCAGATGGCCAGATATGGGGGAGGGGGGCGGATAAAGAAAGGAACAGAACGTTCACTGAAAACAACATGTGCCGGGCTGGTCCAGGTGCTTTATTCTCACAATGGCACTTACTGGCACGTATTATTACCTCCAGTTTGCAGATTAAGAAACTGAGGCTGAACGGAGGAATTACCTTGTGGGGCCATGATCGACCAAAGCTGGGGTGAGGCGGGAAAGCTGAGTGAGGCACCACGCTAAACTGCTCCCTCCAGAGGACCGAAGGGAGACCAGGCGGGTGGTGCGCTGGGCTTCCAGGAAAGCACAGGTAAGTCCTCTCTGACGAGAACATCCCTCATCTGGCCCACAGAATCCCCACCGACCAAGGCAATCATTTCCAACTTGAAGAGAACTTAAGCCTAATGTCCCAAGGCATCCAGCACGTACAAAGAATTTCTCTCCTACAGCTATGTACCATCCGTGGGAGAACTGAAAAAGCAACCAAACAATTCTTTTTCTGTAGGGCTTGATTATCAAACAAAGCCCACTTCAGAAAGGGTGGATTACGGCCAGTCATATATGAACCCCAACAAAAATCATCAGCAAACATACAAGGACCAGAAAACAAACATCACCCCCATACGAGGTGCGTGAAAGACAACAGAAACAGGTAATATATATATAACCCCCAATGGACTTCAGCTGTAAGTACCTTTAGATGAGGACTATGAAAGAACTAAACATAAATATGTAAAGAAATAAAAAAAAATGAACAAGCAATAGAAGTCTATAAAATTGACCTATGAGAGAGGCTTAAAAAGGACTCATCCTCCTACTGAAAACAACTATAAAAGCTGACAAAAATACATAACTGTTTAAAGGCACAGGGAGCCAGCTGACACGGACAGAACCTGAGAAGCCACAATCCTTGGGAGAAAGGAGGCACGAGGCGAGCCCTGTGCACGTGGGGCCATTTCCCCATCTTTAGAAGCAGAAAGCAACATGCCTACTGGGAGGAGGAGGAAAGACTGGAGTTTGAGGATGACAAAGTATCTGGGAATGAGGGGCGAAATCCCAGAGAGGAGAGAAGGGCAGAGAAGTGAGCCCGTCTGTCGGTCCCAATTAATTCCCCTCCAGTCACTGCTGCACAAGAGCAAGACAAGGCTGGTCTCTGCCAGAAGCAAAGGGCCCCGAGGAGGATGCAGGGCTGAAGACGTGATGGTGCAAATGCAAACGGAGATTTAACTTCGCTATCATTTTGCACTCAGAGCGTTCTTGTTTTTGTTAGTGTTCTGGTTAAAGAGTTGCATATCTTGAATAATTTGCTCTTAACCTAACTTTTTCTACAAGGCCTATTATTTTCAATGCATGGCATTTTCAGAAATGCACACATAATGTTATAGCAGGAAGGTCTGTACTTCAGGAAGACAGAAAATGATATTAAAGGAAGGTCTGCAATGTAAGAAATTGGTAAGTCTATCAATAAATAAACACAGTCTCTATAAAGTTGTTGGGAAGGAAGAAATTTTCCTCTACGTTCCTACGTTCTTCTGACTGGTCTACGAATTAAACTGGCGTGAGGTTAACAGGAGAAAATCAAATTTAACTTCGTACATACGGGAACCACACATACGTGAGAGGTTCAGACAGAAGGGTAAAATGAGGTATATACACCGCCTTAAGCTAAGGAATGGGATAGGAGCCTGGGGCTTCCAAGGACAGGAGGGTCATTCATTGGACAATATAAAAAAGGGCAGGTTTTTGGTAATTAGACGCTTGCCCTGCCATACAGATGGGGCCACTTAGATAACATTTATCTCTGGTAATAACTCTTCCCTGGGAAAAGTCCCCAATTTAAATTCTTCTAGGTAGTTAAGGGAGGGGCAGTTGCTTCTCTTGAACCCACAGGGACTCGACTGCCCTTAGCTCAAAATAATCCTCATGCAAAAGTGACACATTCTGGGGAGGGTTCATCCTGAATGCCTACAAAGGCAGAACAATATCTGTTTTGTGGGGAGAAAAGGACTGAAACGCTGGATGCTACCAAGGAAGCTGGGGGAAACGTGATCGCAGCTGCTGTTCTAAGGTCTTACTTAATAAAATAACTATAGATTTTGTTATGCATGCATGATAGAATTATAAGATAACCACTTTAAAAAAACAGAAAAATAATTCAGTTTATAAACTAATATAGAGGGGAAAATGTGACACGAAAGCAAATAAACAACCAATTATTCAATACTAAAAAGCAAGGAAAGGAGGAAAAAGCATAGGAAAAATGGAACAAGTGTCACAAGTCCAAGTAAACTGATAATCACAATACATGAAAGCCGAAGGAACCTGGCTACTGACTGACGCAGGCCACCCAGATGGCGTTTTGAAAAATACAGTTATATGCAGTTCCCAGGAGACAAGCCTAAAATCAAGGCCACGTAAAGGCTGGAAGTCAAAAGACGGGAAAAGATGCACTTGGCAAACGTTCATTAAAAAAACAAAATAAAACAAAACTCAGGTATATATTCACATCAGAAAAATACAATATACGAAAAAATCATTATTAGAGTTAAAGTGGGTCAGCAGAAGATGACAAAAAGTTCAGCTCCAGTAAGACACAGCAATTTTAAATATACATAAAGTGGCTTAAAATATAGAAAGCAAACATATATTTTAACATAAGCGCTTTTTTTGAAAAAAGGAATAAATAAAAGAAAAAGCCTAACAAAAGAGATTCAGAAACACATAGTTCTATTTTAGAAACATACACGATAGTACTTGGTCATCTGTTAGCATGTTTCCTATACTGAACTGCATGTTTCAAACTATTCAAAATAACTGCATTAAATATAGAAACTTAAGCACACACACACACACACACACACACACATACACACACACACACACAGCAAGAGCTGACAGATCTACAGAAAGAGATTTCAATGCACAATGTCTTAATTATCGATGGGTCCGTGTGGCAAAATATTAGTGAATATATAGAATATTTAGCAACACAACTAACACACTTGATTTAGCAGACAAATATAACAAGCCAAGTGTTCCCCAAATTAGAGGAAACATATTCTTCTTAAGCATACATAAAACATTTACAAAAAAAAAAACATTTACAGAAGTCGACCATATGCTAAGCCATAAAGTAGTCGTAAATCTCTCGTCTCAAAGAAGACCCTCATGCAGGTCATGTCCTCTAATTACAGTACAATTAAGTTGCAATTTAAGGCAGTAATCAGAAACCAAAAGATTAATTAAGATTTAAATTTTACAATTGGAAATTGAAAAACAGATGTTAAATAGTTCATGGGTCAAAACATTTTATATCACAGGCAGTATAAATGTGTCTACATAGAAAACAGCAGAAAAATTATTTAGAATAAGAGAGTCTGTTTGGCAACTCTGGCTGGACACAAAACTGAAGGACAAAAATTGCTTGCATTTCTACATGCTAGGGGCAAAGCATTTTAAAATACAATTTTTTTAAACAATACTTTTAAAAAAACAGAATAAGTAAAAAGACAAAAGAAGGAATTTGGGGCAGTGAAACTACTCTGTATGATACTGTAATGACACAGGTCATTATACATTTGCCCAAACCTTTAAAAGGTACAGCACCAAGAGTGAGCCCTACTGTAAACCTTGGACTCTGGGTGAGAACAGTGGCTCATGGAGGCCCACTGACCGTAACAAATGGACCACTGGGTGGGGGAGGCCGACGGTGCAGGCGCAGGGAGTGTACGGCAAGTCTCTGTGCTTTCCATTTAATTTTACTTTGAACCTAAAACTGCTCTAAAAAAAAAAAAAGACAAAAATACAAATGTTTCAGGGTAACAGAAAAGAGATACAAATATAAAACTTAAGTAGTTAGGTAAAAATCCTATAATCTTACATTTGAATTACAAATGCCAAAAGAATACATGGTATATTCTTCTTTTTTAAAAAGAAAAAAAGGTCCTAAAAAGCCTGAAAGCAGTAAAAATCTAGTAGCAATGACCACATTGGTAAATAATACCGTTTCTCACCAAAGGAACCACAGCCTCTCAGATCAGGCTCTACAGAAGCAGACCATGAGATGAGGGTCCATGTGCAAGTGACTGATTAAGGACGGACTCCCAGAAGGAACTGGAAGGGAGAAAGAAGGCAGACCAGGGCAGCGAAGGAGGCCCAAGCAGGGCGCAGCTTCAGATAAAGTCCTGCAACAGCGTCAGCTGCTCCTTCGGGGGACCCTGGGGTCTGAACTAAGCCTCAAAGTTGTCAGACCTGAAGCCAGAGGGTCGGGCTTTCACCTCCCGCACTCCTTTGCCTGGTGAGGGCCACCTGGGGGCGTCAACCCTCAGGGACTTCCACCTTCCATCCCCCACGTGTTGGGAAGCACCTCTAGTGGTCAAGGGCAGCTCTCCAAAGAGGAGCTGAGGTGAGGCCACTGGAGGCAAAAGGACCCTGAAGGAAGCGAAGGGAGATCTGGAAAAACAGCAGGTGTCCAGGACACAGGTCTCCTTGGAGAAATGGCCGATTCTAGGTCTGGGCAGGAAAGGCACACAATGATCCTGGAATGTTTTGTCACAGATGAAAGCAGACAGCTGTCGAAGACAACAGGCTGTGAGAAGGTAAAAAGGCCGACTTTAAGGGGCTCCCACTATCCAGAGACAGGACAATTTGAGCATCAGAGCTAACAGTGAGTCCAAAGGACTGAAACACACCAAACATGTTAAAATCCGAAGATTCATGACAATAATTTTGTTAAAGCTCTCGATGACTGGATTTGGAGTTCCTAGTGTACCAACTCGCTCTTTTGAAAGCTCATATGTAAAGGGACGGAATTAAGCATGTATCTTGCTAATACAAATACAAACTGTATTTCAGGGTAACCAAAGAGTTGATGAGGGAAGTTCTTCTGTACAGAAAATGTCAGAATAACTAATGCAGAGAACATGATAGAATTATAAATTCACAACTGTGCAATGCCAAATAAAATCACAGATCTGGGCGACCATCATCGGTGCCTACTAGATCATTAGGGGAAAGGCTGGTGGAGAACCTTCCAGTGGGTGGATCGGGCTCTACCCACCGATCCATCTTAACACTGCCCAAAGGAAAACACTAGATGGTATGTGGCTCCGGATGGAACGTGAGACGAAGCACACAGCCAGCCACCCATGAAGCTTCCCCAAAGAGTTTAACCTGATCACAGTCAAGATCTGCAGTTCACAAACAAGGGCGATTTTGCCTCCTAGGGATACCTGGCAATGCCTGGAGACTTTCTTTTTTTTTTTTGGCTGTCACAACTACAGGGTACTGCTGGCATCTAGAGGGGAAAGGTCAGGGATGCTGCTAAACATCTTAAAACGCACAAGACAGCCACCACCAACAAAATTTCAATAGTGCCAAGGTTCAGACGGCCTGTTTTAGGATCTAAATATCAGTTAGCAGGAGATACTGAGGACAGAGAAATGTGTTAAATGACACCACGATGCAATCAACCCAATCCAGAATGGTTTACAGTTTCTTCAACAAATAAATGGCAGGCAGAAAACAGTCACAGAGTAAAACAGACAAAAACAGATGAAGCTAAGTCAAATGAGCAAACCTTGTTTGGATCCTGATTCAAACAGATCAATCGTAAAGTTATTTTTGAGATAACTGGTAAAACTTGAACTTGGGATAGGTATTAGATAACACTAAGAAATTATTATAAACTTTGCTAGGTGTAATAATGCTATTGTAGTTGTTAAATCCTTAATTGTTAGAGATGCTTACAGACACAGTTAAACCTAAAGTGATTAAAAGGAAAAAAAAGTGAAACATGATTGGCAAAATGTGGATAATTGCTGTGAGGGTGAGTGGCAGCAAATAGGGGTTCATTATACTTGTGTCTCTATTTAACACTGTTTCGATTTTCCCTAATAAAAAGGTTTTTATGTAAGCAGCCATAGAGAGAAGAGAGAGCCACACAATGGAAGCATTTGGACTAATGATTAGCTTCTCTACAGAAACAACAGGAGGGAGAAGACAGTGGAATAGTCTCAAAACACAGAGAGGAAATAACTAACCAACTAGAATTCCATACAAATTGAAACTACTTTCACAAACAATGGCAAAAAGATTTTTCAGGCAAATTGAGAGAATTTACCACCATCAAACCTCAGTAAAAGAAATTAGAAAAGATGTTCTTCATGCAGAAGGGAAAAAAAGCCAAATGGATGATCTGAAATACAAGGGGTGATAAAATACAAGAAAAAAAAGTGGAATGAACAGGAAAAAAATTTTTAAACCAATAAAGAAACCTTTGCCATTTGGAAATTCAAAATTGTACTTACGAATGACTAATGGATCAAATTAGAAATCATAATGAAACCTGGAAAAGATTTAGAACTAAAAAATATGACATTTCATAACTTGCAACATAAAACTAAAATAATTCTTAGAGTCAAAGTTAAAGCCTTCAACACCCTAGCAAAGTAGAAAGCCTTGTGTCAGAGCTGAGTATTCAACTAATAAATGGGGAAAGAGATTACAATAAGAAAGCAGAAGAAAAGAAACAATAAATAAGAACATGAGGACTTCCCTGGTGTCACAGTGGTTAAGAATCTGCCTGCTAACGCAGGGGACACGGGTTTGATCCCTGGTCTGGGAAGACCCCATATGCCGTGGAGCAACTAAGCCTGTGCGCCACAACTACTGAGCCTGTACTCTAGAGCCCTTGAGCCACAACTACTGTGCCTGCGTGCCACAACTACTGAAGCCCACCTGCCCTAGAGCCCGCACGCCACAACTACTGAACCCACGTGCTGCAACTACTGAGCCAGTGTGCTGCAACTACTGAAGCCCACGCACCCAGGGCCCGTGCTCCGCAACAAGAGAAGCCACTGCAATGGGAAGCCCACGCACCGCAACAAAGAGTAGCCCGCACTTGCCGCAACTAGAGAAAGCCCGTCTGCAGCATCGAAGACCCAACGCAGCCAAAGAAAAAAGAACTAATGAAACAGAAAACGATATGATAGAGAAGCTCAAGAAGGCCAAAGTTGAGACTTTAGTAGCCTATTAAAACGGACAGAACTTTAGGGGGAAAAAAAGGGTTTATCAAGGGAAGGAAGAAGGGAGGGAGGGAGGAAGGGAAGGACGGAAAGAAGAAAAGAAGGAAGGAAGGAAATTAAAAATGTAATGTGGCCATAACTACAAATCCAGCAGAAACTAAAAAGATGAGAGGCTGGCTCCCATAGACAACAGCAGTCACCCACACTCAGGTTTCTCCCTACGTGCTCCATAACCCATGCGGTCGATAAGGAGAGGTGACAAAATCAACCACAGTCCATGCCCTCAGCATCTGGGAGACAAGAAAACTACACCCTTGAATTACCATGTAAGTGGGAAAACAAACCTCAGACCTGCAGAATCAGGCAGGGATTGTGTGCAGAAGGGAGAGTGAGGAGGGTCCTAGCCGTGCTGGAACACAGACAACATCAACTCATTCATCCACAGGAGAGAAGCTCCCCACCCCCGCCATCCCCCGCCAAGCAGGGAAACACTGAGAACAGGTTTGAGGCCTGCTAGGTCAGGGCGTTGCTTCTGGGGGCTTGAAAGCAGAGGCTTGGAAAGTACAAGGCACTGGAGATGGCAACTTGGGGAAGACAATGAGAGACGCGACTTCAGCGGCTCAGTGATGTAGGGAAGGAAGAAACAAGTGTCTGAGGTCCAGGGTCCTCCAGAGATAGGATTTTATCACAGAATTAGAACTAGACAAACACTCCCCACTAGGTACCACTGAAAAAGAAACTGGGTTTCACTGTACTAAATAAGAGGGTGTTCTTGAACTAGAAACCAAGTAAGCTGCCCAAACCCCTCCCCTACTCTTCACAAAATCACATGTAATTTTTGGTCCAGGAGACTGTAACATACTTCCTCATTATCAGAAAAATGAACCCAACAACCATACAAAGCTTCTACATAAGAACACAGAAAGGAAGGATGAAAACCTTTCAGGTAATAAAAATTCTCCACAAAAAAACAGCTGCAAAGGAGGAAAACTGTCACATAACTTTCCAACATGAATTAAATATAATTAAACAAACAGTTGTTGATAAGGAAAAAACACCACAAAATCAGATTCAAAATAAAAATGTATGGACAACTAGGCGATGTGAGATGAGAGCTGACCAAACTTAGGAGAGAAATTGAGGAAAAAGACAAAAATATCTGAGAAATAAAGTTAAAGAGAAAAAATCATCTTGGAAATCACAAGACAACAGATAAGTCCAAGGGAAAGTAGATATGACTGAAATTATAGCAAGGGAAAAAGAATTTAGGAGTGAAATGAAGAGTGAGTTTTCAGAAGGGTAACAGAGAAATCCATACAGAAGACAGGCAAAGGAGATTTAACACGTGTATAACTGGAATGTCTGAAAAACAAAAATTAAACAATGTAATAGAACTAACATTTAAAACTGTAATCCCAGAAATTTTTCCTGAAATGACATAACACCTATCAATTGATTTTTGACAAAAGAACCAAAGTAATTCCATGGAAAAAGACAGCGTTTTCAACAAACAGTAATGGAACAAATGGACATCAGTGGTGGTGGGGGAGTGGATAATGAGAACCTCAACCCTTACCTCATGCCATATATAAAAATTAACTCAAGACTTCAGCTTCTGAAAAGATGGAATAGAGGTACTTTCTTCCATTCATCCTTCTAAGCACAACTAAAAACCCTGGACATCATACATAAGGCCAACCTAAGAAGATTCCGAAAGGTGGAGAAAAGAAGGCAGATTTGCTGGTATCTTGGAAACTGAGGAACAACACAACAACAGGTTTTGTTTCTGGGTTTTTTTTTTTTATGCCTCATATATCCTTGGTGCTGGAGAAGCCAGCAACCCAGAATGCCAACAGGAAAGATTTTTAAAGGCCAGCTCTCCCTAGTGACAGGACCAGGAAAGGTAGAGCCTAACCAGATGGGAAATTTATAGCCAATAACCACTCTACTAACACCTCAGAAAAAAACCACAGCCCTACTTCCACTCATATGAGCAGAGGCCAAGTGGGGAGCCTAGACCTCCACCCTCACCAGTCTGTAATGAGGTACCCAAAGCCCCTGCTGAGGTGGTATCAGAGAGAGCCAAGTGAGTGCAGGAACTTTCATACCCACCCTGTGGTAATAACAAGACTCCCAACCCATACAATATCAGAAAAGATTACATGGGTAGCCTGGACTTCGATTCTTACCCAGAGGTAAGGAGGCATTCCCTTCCCTTTATCTGCTAGAGTGAATCTTAGTGGAAAGTCGGGACTTTTACCACCACCCAGAGGTAATGAGGTCAACCCTTACTGCGTCAATGCAGGCATGTAGGGAACAGTAACAAGGATTCCCCTCTCTCCCAGACAAGACGGTATCAGTGGAGGCCCAGCGGGGAGCTAGAATTCCCAGCGGGGACAAGGAACCCACTCCCACTGGGTGTCAATGGAGGGCAAGTGAGGAACCTGTATTTCACCCCGATTTGTCAATAATGAGGCAGCTCCCCAACCCTCCTCCTGTTGGTGTGTTGTCACAGCAGACCAGCAAAAACAGAAGACTTAAATAAGACTCAGAGGCTCATAACATAATATCAAAATGTTTAGGTTTCAATCAAAAATCACTTGTCATACCAAGAACCAGGAAAAACTCAATTTGAATGAGAAAAGACACCAAGATAATACAGATGTTAGAATTATCTGACAATGATTTTAAAGTGCCCATCATAAAAATGCTTCAACAGATGATTAAAAACACATTTGAAACAAATGAGAAAAAAATGCAAAGAAAAAGAAGATATAAAGAACCAAACATAAATTTTAGAACTGAAAAATACAATAAGTGAAATTAAAAACTTAATAGATGGGCTCAACAGCAGAATGGAGGGCACAGAGGAAAGAATTAGTGAACTGGAAGACAGAACAATAGAAATTACTCGATCTGAACAACAGAGAGAAAACAGACTGAAAAAAGTAAACAGAGCCTCAGGGACCTTCGGGACTATAACGAAAGATCTACCATTCATGTCAACAGAGTCCTGGAAAGAAAAGAGAAAGAGGGCAGAGCTGAAGACGCAGTCAAAGACATAATGGATGAAAATTTTCCAAAATTGGCAAAAAGACATAAACCTACAAATTCAAGAAGCTGAGTGAACCCCAAACAGGATAAACCTAAAGAAACTCATGCCAAAATACATCATAATCAAACTTCTGAAATATAAAGACAAAGAAAAAATCTTGAAAGCAGCGAGAGAGAAACAACATCTTACCTATAGGAAGAAAACAATTCGAATGACAGTGGATTTCTCATCAGAAACCATGGAGGTCAGAAGGATGAGGCACACGTTTTTTCAAGTGCTGAAAAAAAAAGAACTGTCAACCCAGAATTCTATACCCAGTGAAAATATCCTTCAGGAATGAAAGGAAAATCAAGACATTCTCAGATGAAGGAAAACTAAGAGAATTTGTCACCTTCAGACCTACCCTAAAAGAATGGCTAAGGAAGGTCCTCCAAACAGAAAGTTATGGAAGAAGAAATATTAGAATATCAGGAAGGAAGAAACAAAGAACAATAGAAAGAGTAAAAATACAACACACTTTCCTTCTCCTCTTGAGTTTTCTGAATTACATTTTACAGTTGAAGCAAAAATTATAACACACAATGATGTGCTTCTAAATATATGCAGAGGAAACGTTTAATTATTTTATACATGTGGAGGAAAAAGAGAGGTAAAGTTTCTATACTTTACTCCAACTGGTAAAATGACAACCCTAGTAGACTGAGACAAGTTATATATATGTAATACCTAGAGGAGCCATTAAAAAACCAATACAAAGAGATACACTCAAAAATACTATAGATAAATCAAAGTGGAATTCTAAAATATAAACAAGTAACCCACAGGAATGCAGGAAAAAGAAACCAGAAAAATAAAAAATAGAAAGAATAGGGGGACTTCCCTGGCAGTCCAGTGGTTAAGACTCCACGCTTCCAACGCAGGGGGCGTGGGTCTGATCCCTGGCTGGGGAACTGAGATCCCATATGCTGTGCGGTGCAGCCAAAAAATAAAAAATAGAAAAAACAGACAATAGGAAAAATAAAACAGAATATGTAAGCCATAATATGTAATTACATTAAACATAAATTGTCTAAATATGCAAAAAAAAAAGAACTGACAGAATGGATGAAAAGCATGACCCGAAGATATGCTGTCTACAAGAAACTAGCTTAAAATATACCTATATAGCTAGTTTAAAAGTAAAAAGATATACATCTTATAGGCAAATATTAATTTAAAAAATTAAGAAAAACAAGGGTGGGTATATTTATATCAGATAAAGTAAACATCAAAGCAAAGAAATTTATCAGGTATAAGGGACACATTACACAATGATAAAAGGGTCAATCGCTCAAGAAGACAGAATTCTAAATGTGTGTGTTCTCAGCAACAGAGCTGAAAAGTACGTAAAGCAAAACCAGACGGAACTGGAAGAAACAGGTCTGGATAGGGGTTTAAGAAGCACATTTATGGTTGGATACTGGAACATCTCTTTCCCGACAATCGATAGATCTAGACAGAAAACCAGCATGCACACAGAACTCCACAGCATCCAACAGGATCTAACTTATACTTACAGAATACTCCACCCAGCAACAGCAGTATACACATTCCTTTCCAGCACACCCAGAACACATACCAAGAAACGCCATCTCCTGGGCTAGTAAACAAACCTTAACAGATTTAGAAGAACTGAAATCACACAGAGTGTGTTCACTGACCACAAAATAATCAAACTAGACACCAAACAGAAAGATGACAGGAAAATCTCCAAACACTTGGAAACTAAATAACACATTTCTAAATAACCCATGAGTCAAAGAGCAAGTCTCAAGGGAAATTTTTAAAACAAAACTGAATGAAAATGATAAGATAACATATCAAAATCTGTGGGACACAGCTAAAGCAGTACTAAGAAGAAAATTTATAGCACTAAATGCTTACCTTAGAAAAGAGGAAAAGACTTAATCTAAGCTCCCATCTCAGGAAACTAAAAAAGAGCAAAATAAACCCGAAGCAAACAGAGAGAAGAAAATAATAAAGAGCAGAAATCAAACGCAATTGGAAACAGAAAAACAATAGAGAAAATCAATGAAACAAGAATGCGTTTCTTTGAAAAGATCAACGAGAGTTAACAAATTTCTAGTAAGACTGACAAAAAAGAGACAAGACACAAAGCACCAATATCAAGAATGAGACAGGGGCAGTCACTACAGATCATGAAGACATCAAAAGATAATAAGGGAATACTACAAACAACTATACACACATAAATTTGACAAAGGAAACAGGCCAATTCCTTCAAAAGCACAAACTAATGCAACTCACCCAGTATGATTACATAACATAGCCCTATTAAGGCTAATTTTTAAATTCCAAAAAAGAAATGTTTCATTGGCAAATTCTGTCCAACATTTAAAGAATTAACACCAATTCTACACAGTCTCCTCCAAAAAACATAATAAGAAACACTATCCAATTCAGTTTATGAATTTAGTATTATTCTGACACCAAAACCAGACAAAGAGTACAAAAAAGAAAACCGTAGCGCAATATCCCTCATGAATACAGAGGCAAAACTCTCTAACAAAATATTATCAAACAGAATTCAGGGCTTCCCTGCTGGCGCAGTGGTTGAGAGTCCGCCTGCCGATGCAGGGGACGCGGGTTCGTGCCCCGGTCCGGGAGGATCCCACATGCCGCGGAGCGGCTGGGCCCGTGAGCCATGGCCGCTGAGCCTGCGCGTCCAGAGCCTGTGCTCCGCGACGGGAGAGGCCACGACAGTGAGAGGCCCGCGTACCGCAAAAAACAAACAAACAAACAACAACAACAAAAAACAACAACAAAAAAACAGAATTCAGCAATATATAAAGATAATTATACACAATGACCAGCAGAGTTTGTCCCAGGGATGCAAGGCAGGTCAATATTTGAAAATCACTCAATGTGTAAACTACCATGTTACAGAAGAAAAACCACATAATCATACCAATTGAGGCAGAAAATCTGATAAAATTCAACACTCATTTAATATAAAAACTTAGAAAAAAAAAGTGACAGAGGGGAATTTCCTCAACTTGATAAAGAACATCTTAAAAAAAAAACCAAACAAACCCCAAAACAGCTAACATCATACTTAATGGTGAAAGACTGAGCGCTCCCTTCTCCCACAAGATGGGAACAAGGGAAGAACGTCAGTTCTCACCGCTGCTATCCGACACTGTACTGGAAGTCACGGCACCACAAGGGAAGAAGGGAAATAGAAGGCATACGTATCAGAAAGTAAAAAATGAAACTGTTCACTTGCAGAGTACTTGATTCTCTATATACTAAATCCCAAGGAATCTACAAACACTGAGGGAAAATACAAACCAAAATTGCATAATTCCTTTAAAATCTGGTGAAAATGAAAACACCAAATATCAGAATCTATAGGCTACAATTAAATTAGCAATCAGAGGAAAATTCAGAGCCTTAAATAATCATATAATAAAGACTAAAATAAACTTAAGTCTCCAACTAAAGAAGCTAGAAAAGGAATGACAAAGTAAAACAAAAAAAGGCAGAAGGAGGTACATAAGGAAAATAAAATTGGAAAAAGAATGATTTTTAAAGAAAACCATAGTAGAACTAACAAAGATGCTGGTTCTTTTTATAAAAATCCACAAATTGTATAAACTTCTAACTAATTTAATCAAGAACATAAGGGGGAAACACAAAATATACAGGATAAAAAATAAGAAGGGGGAAGAAAACAGTGAGCAAATTGTTTTAACAACGTAAGCCACTTCTTTGCATAGCTCTTATGTACATAAATGGGAAAACCTAGATCAAATGGATCAATACAGTTTACCAAGCTGATCTGAGGAGATAAGAACGTTTAAACAGACCAATATCCATACAGAAACAGATAAATTATCAAAGAACTATCCTAACAACAACAACAAAAACCAAACCCAGATGATTTATTTCACAACGGAACTCTACCAAATCTTTAAAGACCAAGTAATCCTAATGCTACTTAAACTACCCCAGAAAAGGAAAAGAAGCAAACGTCCTAATTCTTTTTATGGATCAATAATAGGTACACCCTACAGAACATCTCCTCAGGTAAAATTTCTCAACAGAGCACCTCCTAGTTTTATAATAAATACTCAACAGAGCACCTCTTAGTTTTATAATACTCACACTTCAGGAGAATACATGTATCTCTCATTACAACGTTGTTGAGGCTTTCTTGACTGTTGTTTATGCAGGAAAAATGTATACATCCCCAAAACTCAAAACACTGAAAACTGTCAGGCAAGATTCCAAAGTCAGTTGGTTAGCTATCAGAATCATGTGTCGATGTTTTTGAAAAGTGCAAGTTTCACTGAAGGAGGTGTCCAAAGCAATTGCTTGTTAACAGCTATTTTAACTGCGGTGATCAGGAAACAATGTATTAAGTGTTTTCTGTGACTAACTGTGCTTTAGTTCTGTTTTAAGAAATTGGTTGGGGATTTTGAGTACAACTAATTATAATACATTATAATTTGTACAGTACATTACAATTTTTCCCATCTAAAATAATGGGAAATGGGACTCCCACTACAACATGTGATTTTCAGAAATGGATTAATGAAGTTAAGCAAGAGGTAACTATATAACATTAATATCTAAACCTTATGACACTTGAACATAATGTAAGAAAGCTACAGAACACATCTCAATATCCTAAAATACATCTCAATCCAAAAATCCTCCATAAAGTATCAATATTATCAGACAGAATCCAGCATCACATTAAAAAATAAATATGATAACCTAGTGGGGTTTATTCTAAGATTGCAAAGATAGTTCAAGATCTGAAAACTTATTAGTATAAATCCCCATATTTCAGGGGAAAATATATGATCTCTGTGGATGCCGAAAAGACCTTCAACAAAATTCAGCATCTATTCCAGATAAAAAAATACTTACTGAAAAAGAAATTAATGAACACTATAACATGATCTTATACACACACAGACACACAGACGTAGACACACACAGACACACACCTCTCAAGCCCAAAACCAGAATCTTACTTAGTGTAGGCAGAAGCAAGGTAAGGGTACCTAGTAACTCCAATGTTAGTATATTAGCTGGTGAAATCAGGCAAAAGAAAGAAAGAAAGGAAGAAAGGACGAAAGAAGGAAGGAAGGAGGGAGGGAAGGAAGGAAGGAGAGAGAGAGGAAGGAAGGAAGGAAGGAAGACCTAATATTTGGAAAGGAATAGTTACAACTGTATTTGCAAAATTTTGCATAATGTACTTGGGAAAAAACAAAGAGAATCAATGCTAAAACTAAAGAACAATCTGAAGATACAGAAAAGTAGTAGGATACAAAATTAACATATAAAAGTCAATAGCCTAGATTTCTGCTCCTAGCAGAAGTCATACCAGGGACCAAATTAACCCTCCCACCGGTAACAATCAAAAACACCAGACATTAAGAAAATGAAAAGACAAGCCACCAACTGGGAGAAAATATTTGCAAATCACATATCTGACAAAAGTCTTTATCAAAATTATACAAAGGACTCTAAAAATTCAACAATTAGAAAACAACAACCCAATTTAAAAGTGGGCAAAATGTCTGTTTTCAGACCACAGTGAACTAAACTAAATAACAGAAAGATAAATCTCAAAATATGTAAAGCTCAAACCACACACTTCTAGATAACATACGGGTCAAAGAAGAAATTTCAAGAGAAATTTTTAAATATTTTTAACTAAATGAAAATGAAAACACAACTTATCCAAGTTTGTTGGATGCAGCAAAAGCAACACTTAGAAGGAAATTTATAGCATTGAATGCATAAATTAGAAAAGAAGAAAGACCCAAAATCAATAATCTAAGCTTCCACCTTAGGAAGAGAAAAAAGAGCAACTTAAATCCAAAGTAAGCAGAAGAAAAGAAATCGTGAGAATTAAAGCAGAAATCAATGAAACTGAAAAAGCAAATCAACAGAGAAGATCAATGAAACCAAAAGTTGGTTCCTTGAAAAGATTAGTAAAATTGATAAGCCTCTAGCCAGGCTAACTAAGATAAATGAGGGGAAACACAGATTCCTAATATCAGAAATAAAAAAGGAGACATCACTACTGATCCCATGGACATTAAAAGGATAATAAATTAATACTATGAACAACTCTATGCCCACAAATGTGATAAACTACTTGAAATGGACCAATTCCTTGGAAGGACGCAATCTGCTGATATTCAAGAAGAAACAGATAATCTAAATAGGTTTATATCTATTCCTTCTAAATAGGTTTATACCTATTAAAGAGATTGAATCAATAATCGACTACCTTCTAAAACAGAAAACACCAGGCCCAGATGGGTTCACCGGTGAATGCTACCATATATTTAAGAAAGAAATCATACCCATTCTCTACAATCTCTTTCAGAAGATAGAAGCAAAGGGAATACTTTTACCTTTTACCAAATTCCCTTTTACCAAAGGGAATACCATTACCCTGATACTAAAACCAAACAAGCCATCACAAGAAAACTACAGACCAATATCTCCCATGAATACAGATATAAAAATTCTCAACGAAACATTAGCAAATCGAACCCAAAAAAGTATAAAAGAATTATATACCACAACCAAGTGGGATTAATCCCAGACATGTGAGGCTGGTCCAACATTCAAAAATCAATTAACACAGGGCTTCCCTGGTGGTGCAGTGGTTAATAATCTGTCTGCCAATGCAGGGGACACAGGTTCTATCCCTAATCCAGGAAGATCCCACATGCCGCGGAGCAACGAAGCCCGTGCACCACAACTACTGAGCCCGTGCTCTAGAGCCCGTGCACCATGACTACGGAGCCCACATGCCACAACTACTGAAGCCCATGCCCCTAGAGCCCGTGCTGTGCAACAAGAGAAGCCACCACAATAGGAAGCCCGTGCACCGCAACAAAGAGTAGCGCCCGCTCGCTGCAACTAGAGAAAGCCTGTGCGCAGCAACGAAGAGTAGCCCCCGCTCGCTGCAACTAGAGAAAGCCCGTGCGCCGCAACAAAGAGTAGCCCCCCGCTCGCTGCAACTAGAGAAAGCCCGTGCGCCGCAACAAAGAGTAGCCCCCCGCTCGCTGCAACTAGAGAAAGCCCGTGCGCAGCAACGAAGACCCAACACAGACAAATAAATAAATAAATAAAATTATTTTTAAGAATCAATTAATGTAATCCATAATAACATCAACAAACTAAAAAAAGAAAAATCATATGATCATATGAACAGGTGCAGAAAAAGCATTTGACAAATCCAACACCCATTCACCATAAAAACTCTCAGTAAATTGGAATAGAGGGAATATTTCCTCAACTTTATAAAGAATATGTACCAAAAAAAACCTACAGCTAACATCATACTTAATGGTGAGAAACTCAAAGCTTTCCTACTAAGATCACGTACAAGGAAAAGATGCGCCTCTCACCACTCCTTTTCAATACCATAGCGGAAGTCCTTGCTAATGCAATAAGGCAAACAACAACAACAACAAAACTATACAGATTGGGAAGTAAGACTAAAAAATTGTATTTGTTTGCAGATGACTTGATCACCTATAGAGAATATCTGATAGAATCAACAAAAAAACTCCCGGAACTAATAACTGATTTTATCAAGGTTGGGTTAACACACAAAAAGTCAACTGTTTTCCTATATACTAACAATGAACAAGTGAAATTTAAAATTAAAACACAACACTATTTACATTAGCACCCCACCAAAATGAAATACTTAAGCATAAATCTAACAAAATATGTACAAGATCCCTATGAGGAAAACTACAAACTCTGATGCATGAAATAAAGGAACTAAATAAATGGAGAGATGTTCCATGTTCACGGATGGGAGGACTCAACATTGTCAGTTCTTCCCAACTTGATCTATAGATTCAATGCAGTCTCAATCAAAATCCCAGCAATGTATTTTATGGATATCAGCAAAATGATTCTAAAGTTTACACGGAGATGTAAAAGACTCAGAATAGCCAAAACTTCAATATTAAAGAAGACCGAAGTTAGAGGATTGGCACCACCCAACTTCAAGACTGACTATATAGCTACGGTAATCAGGACAGTGTGGTACTGGGGAAAGAATGAACAAATAGGTCAACAGAACAGAACAGAGAGTCCAGAAACGGGCCCCCACAAATAACAGTCAACTGATCTTTGACATGACAGCAAAGGCAATACAGTGGAACAAAGATAGTCTCTTCGACAAATGGTGCTGGAACAACTGGACAACCACATGCCAAAAAAATTAATCTGGAGGGACCTTACACCCTTCACAAAAATTACCCCAAAATGGCTCATAGGCCTAAATGTGAAATGTGAAACTATAACACTCCTAGGAGACAATGAACAGCTTTTGCTCTGTGAGAGACATCAAGAGAATGAGAACACAAGCAGCAAACCGGGAGAGAATGTTTGCAGAAGACACATCTGACAAAAGACTGCCATCCAAAATATACAAAGAACTCTTAACACTCAAAAATAAAAGCAACAACCTGAGTAAAAGACGGGCAAAAGACCTTAACAGACACCTCACCAAAGAAGACATACGGAGGGTAAATAAGCACACGAAGATGTTTCCCAGCAAACGCCATCAGGGAAACGCAAACTGAAACAACCTGACGCCATGACACACCTATGAGAATGGCCAAAATCTGAACAGGGACACCACCAAACGCTGGCAAAGATGTGCAGCAACAGCAATTCTCATTTATTGCTGGTGGGAACATGAGGTGGTACAGCCACCTTGGCGGTTTCTTACAGAACTAAACGTATTCTTGCCACATGATCCAGCCATCACTCTCTTTAGGATTCAGCCAAAGGAGTTGAAAACTTATGTCCACACAAAAACGTGCACACAAATGTTTACAGCAGCTTTATTCATAATTGCCAAAATTTGGAGGCAACCAAGATGTTCTCCAGTAGTTGAATGCGTACATAAACTAAGGCACATCCAGACAACGGAATATTATTCAGCACTAAAAAGAAGCGAGCTGCTAAGCCATGAACCAACACGGAGGAACCTTAAATGCACATTGGTGAGTGGAAGAAGCCAATCTGAGGAGGCTACACGCTGTATGATTCCAACTATATGACGTTCTGGAAAAGGCAAAAGAACAAAGACCATGAAAAGATCAGTGGTTGCCAGACGTTGATGGGAGGTGAGGAGGGATGAACAGGCAGAGCACAGAGAATTTTTAGGGCAATGAAAATATTGTGTGTCACGTCACAATGATGGATATATGTCATTACACATTTGTCCAAACCCACAGAATGTACAACATCAAGAGTGAACTCTAATGTACCCCGTGCACTTTGGGTGATTATGACGTGTCAATGTAGTTTTATCCTTGGTTTAAAAAAAAAAAAAAAAAAGCACCATTCTAATGAGAGATGCTGATAATAGGGAAGGCTATGCATGTGTGCAGGCAGACAGTATATGGAAATCTCTCTACCTCCCTCTCAATTTTGTTTTGAGCCTTAAACTGCTCTTTAAAACTTTGTCTCTAAATTTTTTTTCAAATAAAAAAATTTAAAAGTGGGCAAAAGATATGAACAGGCACCTCACCAAAGAAGATATACAGATGTCAAATCAGCGTATGAAAAGACGCTCAAGATCATATATCATTAAGGAATTGCAAATTAAAACAATGAGATATCAGTACACACGTATTAGAATGGCGAAAATCCGAAACACTGACAATACCAAATGTTGGAGAGGATGCGGAGCAACAGGAATTCTCATTTACTGCTGGTGGGAATGTAAAAATGATATAGCCAGTTGGTTAGACCAGTTTCTTACAAAGCTGAATGTAGTTTTACCACACAATCCAAAAACCATGCTCCTAGGTATTTACCCAAATGAGTTGGAAATGTAAGTCTACACAAAAACCTGAACATGAATGCTTATAATAGCTTCATTCATAACTGGCAAAATTTGTAAGCAACAAACGTGTCTTTCAATAGGTGCATGGATAAATAGAGCGTGGTCCATCCAGACAACGGAATACTATTCAGCACTAAAAAGAAGTGAGCTACCGAACCACGAAAAGACACGAAGGAACCTTAAATGCACACGGGTAAGTGAAAGAAGACAGTCTAAAGAGGCTACGTACTAGGTGACTCCAACTATAAGACGTTCTGGAAAAGGCAAACTACAGAGACAGTAAAAAGATCAGTGGTTGCCAGGGTTGGGGAGGAGGGGCCCCACCTCGACTCCCGTGGACAAAAACCAGGTGGGGACCCTCAGGCTAGTCCAGAAAGAATGAGACCCGGGGGCTGATTTCGGGAGTCTGGGAAGACAGACACTGCCATGGGAGGTGAAACGACAGAATGGACCAGGGAAAGCCTTCTTCCAAGGAAGCAACGAGGAAGGGGGAGGCTCAGCGGGCAGAGCCAGCCGCCCCCACTGTCACACCTGGCGCTGTGCGCTGTCCATCGGCCCCAGGCGAGAGCCCCTGGCTAAGAGGCAGCGCCCGTTCTGTGCGTGGACACGTCTGCGGACAGGCAAGCGTGTGGCAGCACCTGGGCCTGCCTGAGGCTGAATCTTCATCTGGAATTCCGAGTCACCTCTGCCCCTGGGAATGTTTTTTTCTATCCTTGGTGCTCACAGAACGCCCGTGCGCCTGCGCATCATGTGAAGGGCCTGTCTCTGTCACCTGCAGGTGGGCATTTTATTCACACTGTGCCCTCAGTGCCCGCACACAAGCCAGTTGTGGAGCGGCTGCTCCGTCATGACCTCACACGCGGTATGAGGGAGGGAGGGGAAGGAAAAGGGAAGCTCAGGCAAAGGCCTGGGAGGAGCTGCAGAGCCAGGACCATAAGTAGGTGGGTGGAGGAACTGCAGAGCCAGGACCATAAGTAGGTGGGTGGAATACCACCACCCTGAGACCCCCCCTCCTCTCGCCCGCTAGCTCCCGACCTCAGTCAGGTCTGTGGCCACAGTCCTTAGCAGCGTTTGTGCGACTGTGAAGAGCCGTGACCGTGCTGTGGTCTGTCTTCCCGACGAGACTCTGAGCCCCGCAAGGGCAGCCAGTCCCACTCCCCCCTGCTGTGCCCCCTGCACTCTAACACCATGCCTGGCACTTACCTGGTAACTTGCAAATACCGTTGGAAGGAAGCAGACTAGAGCTTAAGTGACATGTAATAGCAAGAGGGCTCCTCTGGGGCACTGGAAAGCAAAGGGATAGCAAGGCACAAATGCTGACAGCAAAGACTTTCCAGTTGGGGAACAATTCACAGAGGCAAGCTCTGTCCCCGGGTGGCTGTCACGGAGCAGGAGGGAAGGGGGGAGAGCAAACCGAGCCTGCACAAGGTGGGCCCTGCCCTGATGTTATGGGAAGATACTCACTGGAAACGACCGTGGTCTCCCCAGGAAGGCCAGTCAGCATCACTGGGATGTGCACAGTGGTGCTCAGATCCGAGGGTTGACTGCCCATTCGAGTAACGTTCCGCTGATTATCTGCATCCTCGGGCTGTTCTTCCACCTTCTCTAGACAGGTGCTGGGCAGGGCATGCACAGGGCCCACACCCATTACCCCACTGGCCTCCAGATCGCAGTGTGGCTCCCTGCAACCAAGAATGCACATCAGAGTCTGATGGAGAGCCAAACTCCTATTCAGTCTGCAAAACCCAGCTTCTTAAACCCCTATACAGATCGAATAAATCCCTGATCACCTCCTCTGTCATGGTTTTTATCACCCTATACATTTCTGTTTTTAGGTCTGAAAGGTAGGGACAGGGCTGACTCACCTGTTTGTCCCTGGCACAAGGCCAGGCATGGCTGATATCACGTTATGTGTATATAACAGAACTGTGTGCAGAACGAAGAAGCCTGGAAGAGGATGTTACCCTAAGCCACCCCATCTGGGGCCCCACCAGGGCAAAGGCTCAGCACAGAGCTCTGCACACAAAGACCGTGCCCAGGTCGGGCTGATCCTGAGCTGTGGCCTCTGGCTGCACGAGTTCTGGGTGGTCTGTGACTCACTGGCAAGCATGGAGACTGCTGGCCTCAGCCTAACAGCTCCTGTTACCCCTGGGTTCTCACAAAGTCACCGTCAGATCCTGTCCCAGCCAGGGACCGGGCTGGGCTGGCCTGGGATGGGGGTCCTTTCCGTCATGGCCGCATAGCCCAGCCCCCTCCCATTCCACCATTTAGTCCTGTGGCCTCCTCAGGCTTCCCTCAGGCTCTCCTGACTCGCCTTGCTTCACGGGGTTACACATTTTTCTCTTCTCCCCGGGGTACCTTTTCCAAGTCTCAGTGTCCCAAGCCAGTCCCAACACTTTCACCCATAGCCTCCCTTCCTCCCGGGCGCCTTCGAGCTACGCTCCCCACCACGCCGGCCCAACAAGGCAGGACTGTCACCACTGCAGAAAGGGGCTGAGACAGAGGGCTGGGCCGCCCGGCCAGGTCCGCGCACCCCTGATCTGTGTAACCCTACCAGCCTGCCCCTCACGGGCTCGTTGGCACGTCCGGCCCAGTCACCACTGCCCCCAGCCCCCCCGCCCCCCCCCCCCCCCGCGCTGACTCGCCTAGGCTGGTGGTTGCGGAGCTCCTTGTCTTCGTCCCTGTCCCCCACCTCGCCCTCCTTCTCCGCGGCGGCCTCCTTCTCCGCCTCCTCGTGCGCGGACGGCGCCTTGTGCCGCGTGCGGTGCCTCCGCGCCGGCTCCTCTCCGCTCTCCGCCTCCCGGGGGCCGGCCCGGGGGCCGCCGCGGTGCCGCGCTCGCCGCTCGCCCTTAGCCCCGGGCGCCGCGCCCTCCCTGCCCGGCTCGGGCACGTGCCGGTGCGCGCGGTGGCGCCGGGGCTCCCGCTCTGCCGCCTCCTCCGGGGAGCCGCGCCGGTGGTGGCGCCGGCCGCCGTCGGGTCCCGGGCCGCGGCCACGCTCGCTCCGGGCCTCCCGGGGGCCCGCGGCCTCCTTGCTGCGGCTGCGGCGCGGCCGTGCCCGCTCCTCCCGGGCCCCCGGCTCCCCGCCCTCCGCCTTCGGGGCGTCCGCCGTGTCCTGCTCCCCCGCCGGCGCCGGCGCCGGGGCCGCGGCCGCGGCCTTGTCCCTGTCTCTGTCTCGGTGCCGGTGATGCCTGCGCGGCGGGTCCGCGCCCTCGGCAGCCTCCGCGCCCTCGGGCCGGGCCTTGCCCCCCGCGGGCCCCCGCGCGCCGTCCCGGCCCGGCTCCACCACGAGCGGCCGGTCCAGGTGCGTCTTCATGTCGGGCCGCAGGTGGCGGGAGGTGGCGAAGCGCAGCCGCTCCTCGGCGTCCATCTCGCTGTACAGCGCCTCGCAGCTGGCTCGTAGGTTCTGCAGCCGCAGTTGGCTGGCCCGCTGCTCCCACACCGAGCGCGCCTTGGCCGAGTTCTGATGCCTGCTGTGGGGAGACCCGCGTGAGCCGCGCCCCCAAGCCGCCCCCCACCTCTCTGCCTCGCAGGGGAAGCCACGGATGGACACACAGCGATGGAGAGATGGCAGAGGGCGCAGTGGGGGGGGGGGCGGGGGGGCGGCAGGAGCCCTGGCAACCCCAGCAGAGTCGAGGGGCAGAGTTGGCGGCCGATACCCAGGGAAACAGACCTCATCCCTGCGCCCTCCGGGGGGCGCCCACAGATGGTGAGAGCCTCACCTGGGGGTGGGGGCTCAAGGCCGGGGGGCCAGGGGTGCAGAGCAGTGGGAATGACAGGCACCAGCATGAGGTGGCAGACAGGCTTCCCGGGCAGGTGGGCTGCCCGCCAGGAAGGCCAGAATGGGGCGAGGAGGGGGGCAACGTCCAAATGGAGCAGGACTGAGGAGGCAGGAAGCAGGCTGCCCGAGGAGGGGCTTCTCCATCTCCACCTCCAGGAGGGGAGCCACTGGCCAGAGGAAGACGGGGTGTCTGAGAGGGAACCCGAGAAGAAGAGGCGGGTCGTCAGGAGCGGAAGGGACAGTTACCCAGGGAGCGAGGGGCCCCGGGGGCGGCTGGCCCTCGCGGGAGTCAGGCGGGGACTCTCCCTGCGGTGGTCGGCCCCATCTGGGCAGCTGCCACTCAGCTCAGTGACCATTTGCTGAATGCCCAGGAGCCCAGCAGGCAGGTCTGCGGCTGGACACTACGTCCTGTGTTCAGCAGTGCCCTCCCCTCTCCTGGCTCCACTGGGGCTGAGAGCCTTCCGGCGCCAGGAGTGGCCTGTAGTCCAGGCTCAGCCCTCACTAGACAGGCTTCTAAAGGCCTTGACCGCCCCCCAAGCTCACCCACACGGTCACAGGTGGATTCCACAGCCACAGGGTGCGTGGAAGCCCTTTGCATTCTGGGATATTTGCTGAACAAGACCCCAAAGTTGGCGAGCCGGCACCACCTCCTCAGAGGCCAGTCTCGTCCCGCAGCCCCTGGAGGTCTCGGGACCACCGTGGGGGGGCAGCAGTGGCAGCACGAGGACAAGGGTGGCTGTGACATCTGGGCCAGCGGCCACCTCCTCCAGCCCTCACAACCACCTCAGGGACTGGGTGCTGCTCTTGTCCCCATGTCACACTGAGCACGGAGGACGTGACTCACACAGGGTCCACAGCGAGTCACTGACGGAGCCACGATCGGACGCATGCAAGGGCGAGAGGAAACAAGTGTCTAAAGGAGACGCGAGGCCTCCGCCGGACTCCAGCTGCACTGACCGCACAGCCTAGAGCCACAACCTGGGGGCCTTGGGGGCCCAGGTGGGACAGGTCTCCACCCCCCGGCTCTGAGCCCCAGCCACTGAGCACCACGCTGAGTCCTGCCCCCAGGGTGGGGAGCCATTTCCAGGGAAGCACCTTGAAAGTATGAGAGCAGGAGAGCCTGATGCCTGTCCTTGGGGGCCCAGACGGGGGGCAGGCAGGGCAACGTATGGGGGACAGCGGTCAGCCTCTCTGACCACCTGCTGACTGGTGGGCAGCACACCTTCGGCTGCTGCCCCGTTCCCAAGGTCACCTGGCAACAGACCCACCTTCTCTCCTTGGCTTCAACCCAGAGCCACGGGGGACCTACCCATCCCCAGCTGACACCAAAACAAAGGGCCCAACTCTGAACTATGCCGAACCCTGTGAAGTGGACAGCAGCCACCAGGGGCGCTCCCCAATGGTGCAGGAACCCGTGAGGGCTGACGGCCGGACACTGGTCAGGCTTCCCCATCAGCCCAGCAGGCCGAGATGGGCCTGGACTCGGAGCCATTGGGCGGCAGGTGGTGGCCTGCTCAGACCCAGCCATGAGCCCTGGGGACCCGCCTGTCAGAACAGAAACAGGCAGGCAGTAATGACGATGGGGACGTGGTAGCTGGTAGCTCAGGAGGAACGGGCTCTGCCCTCAGCCTCACCCTCAGACGCAGCTCTGTCTCACCCAGGAACCAGCTCAAGTCCACGGAGAGGCGGGGTGCCTGCTGGACTAGAGGCTGCGTGGGGCTGGCAGGCTCCCCTCATAACTTCCCAGGGGCGGCTCTACCAGCCCCGCTCCTGCTGGGTGGCTGCCTCTCTGGGCCTCACGCCACCCGAGACTGTCGGCGCCTGCCCAGCACGCGGCGGCGCTGCTGGCTGCCTCTCTGGACGTGTCTCTGCCTCTGTGCCTTGCTGGGGGGCGGCAGCCTGCCCCCACCTGCTTGCTGCTCTGTCCCTGCCCTGCCTGGCATGTGGCGCGGCGTGGCCAGCGCTCGCCTCTCACTCTCTGTGTCTCCACCGAGCTCCAAGAATGTGCGGGGGCGGGTCAGGCTCTGACCCACAGTGCAGCGTGGCAGAGGACTCTGACCCAGGCGAAAGCCTCGTCTAGAAGCACTCCCGAAGCGGGCACAGGGAAGGGCCCCCCCCGCCCCACCGAGTCCAGCCCGGCTTGCAGGCAGAGCCCGGCTCAGCCGCCCTGACCCAGATGTGCCAACAGGATTCAGAAGGAGCCTCTGTGGTGAGGCCCTGCTTTGAGGTCTCCGTGCTGAGAAAGTCAGTCTTCCCTCAGTCACCCCCAGCTGTGACGATGTGGAGCAGCCCAGGTACAGCAGCGCTGGCACCTACGCCCGCATCTCAGGCCACCCGGGAGTCAGTCGTTCAGGATCCAGCCTTCTTACCCTGTGGACGTCGGGGGCCCAACAGCCAGCAGGTCCGCGTGCTCGTGAGAGCACCGAGCCCAGCTCTGTGCTGGCCAAGTAACAGGGGCCAGGGGTTCAGGGACGGCAGGAGTGCCCGTCACCACCAGGACACGGAGAGGGCACCTGGCCATCTCCAGGGACTTCTCACCTGCAGAAAGAAGGCCCTGGGGCAGACTGGTGTCACCCCCAGCAGGGCCACCCTGGGGTTTCTACGGCTCTACCTCAGGCTTTGGCTGGTCTCCGGAAGCCTCACGAGCAGGCAGAAGCTCTGCTCTCGCGAGAACAAGACTTCCTAAGGGTCCCAGAGACACCCCCTCCCCAGCAAGGCAGGGTGGGGCAGGAGGACCCCACGGATGTCCTGAGCCCCTGAGCAATCCTCTACCTCATGGGAGCCACAAGGAGACAGCCCCAGTGGCACCCAGTGGTGGTCACCTCAGGAGAAGTAGATCTGCTCAAGACACCAGAGTGACAGCACAGGGACAGACAGGCAGGAGGACAGAGACCAGGAGGGAGAGGAGGAGGGGCTGAGCCCAGAGAGCCTGATCCCAGGAGCAGGACGTGAGGGCGTCAGGAAGTGTGCCCGCCGTCCCCGGCCAGGCTGCAGGATGTGGGCCTGGAGCTGCCCCCTGAAGCGAATGACTTGAAGTGGGAAGCAGAGTTAGGGGCGGACAGAAGGCGTTGGCGTGTAGTTATCACGAAGCCATAGATGGAAATTGCAGCAGAGAGACTCACGGTGAGGTTACGCTGGAGACAGATGAGCTGCGAGATACAGTACCTCGAGTTTGCTTTACAAAACTGCACATGCAAAAAACAAAACAGAACAAAAGTGAGAACACCAGAGAGTTCTACGAGCGGCTAGAACGGTGTGAGCCGCGCCGGGTCAGGGCACAGGCTGCAGTGTGCATCCAGGCAGGAGGCCGGGGATGCTTCTATCAGAGTGAGGCCGGCCGAGACCTCGGGGTAAGAGAGAAGATGAGAGAGAAGGAGCGCCCACGGAGCAGTGACCCCCACGGCCGAGGGCAAGAGCGCCATCGTGGGCCGTCCAGCGCAGCTCTGTACACACTGCCCTGGAAGGGCAGGGGGGCTGGAAGGAGCGGGTACCACTCGTCCGCCATTGTGATCAGCCCCCTCGCCCCCGCCGGACCTGGCGCCCCACTCCCCGGGCGCCAGGGAGGGCTCACCCCTGTGGTCCCCTGGCCTTCGAGGCGGAGCAGAGCCGGCTGACACAGGGGCCTACCTGCCTCCGGCCTCACCTGGGCCCTGCTTCCTGAACACCGTGCTCAGCCCCCAAGCCGCCCTGGCCCCTCAGCTCCCCAGGCTCTAAGACACTGCCACCAGGTCACCACCAGCCTCCCCAGGGGCAAACAGGTTCTACCACCAGCCCACCTTCCCTTGAGTGTCCTTCTGGAAGTGTCTTTCTGGAAGCTTTTCCAAAATCAATAGAGAGAAACCATAGGTCTCTTTACAGTCATTTCCCTCCCAGGGGAGGACCAGGTGGGTCCCCAGCGCTGCCTTCTCAAGGTTGAGTCGACAAGCATTTCTGAGGAGCTCAAAGCAGTTCACCTGCCTGGCTGCCCTGCGTGCATACAGGCATGTGTGTACAAGAGAGTGAGCAAAGCGATGTGCATGGCTGAGTGTGTGAGCTTGTGAATGAGCATGTGAGCTGGTGTGAGTGTGACTGAGACTGTGAACATCAAGAGAACAAGGATCAGAGCAAGCGTGTGTGAGTGTGAACCCGCGTGTGGGAGCGGCCGTGGGCACCGGCACTTGTGAGTCCCAGTGACGTCGAGGCCGACACAGCCGAGAGCCAGAAGGGCCGCATCAGCCTGAGTGTCCTTCCCTCCCAGGAGGCTGAGGGGACTGTCCCCTGAGGCCAAGGACACTGGACCCCCAGTGGCTCTAGGGGACTCGGGCGCCCCTCTGAGGAGGGTCCGTCACAGAGCCTCCGTCCGCTCGGGCACGGCCCATGGAGCCGCTCAAACACCACGGACACGAAAGGCGCCCTGAGCATCAGAGGCTCACAGCGCACGTCTCGACCAGGCCCCCGTCTCACAGACCACACAGCACCGCTGCGGGAGCAGGTCAGAGCGGGGTCCCTCGGAGCCTCTCCCACCACCTCAGAGGCTCGGGCAGAGAAGTGAACACGGAGAGGCTGCTGCTGCCAGCAGAGCAGGGAACCGTTGGGGCAGACGGGACAGACAGGCGCTGGAGCACAGCTCCTGCCCGCAGATGCCTCAGCTCGACGGAGGAGAGCAAACCAGCACGCACAGTGGTCCTCACGCCCCCACCCTCCGCACCTGGAGTCACGTCAGACCCACTGTGCATGCAGCGGAGATGGGCCGAGGACAAGCCCAAAGCCGCGTCCCGGGGGAGGCCGCGGGACCCACAGCTGGCCCAAGAGGGGGACGCAAGGGCCAATGCCTGGACATACCCCAGCTTGGCCGTGACAGGGATGGGCCAGCACCGAGCTCGGGGCCTGCTGTGAGGGAGAGCGCCAAGTGTCCCCCAGGCCCCGGGGATGCAGGTCTACAGCCTGCTTCCTGCACAGCAGCGTCCCAAACGGGGACGGGGGCGGAGGGAGAGGAAGGACATCCAGACTTCCCTCTCGGGTGTCCTGACAAGCTCCCCGTGGCTGTGCTGAGGGCCCCTCCCCGCTTAGGTCCCAGCCCAGGTGGGAGTGGACACCCTGCCGCACATCCCCAAGGAATGGGCAGCCCTGGGCAGCAGCAGGGGACACAGGACACCACGCTCCCCTCCGGGACAGCAGGAAGGCAAAAGTTACACAGAAACTCCACAGGGCCCACGTGAATAAATGGGTCAGTCACCAACCACGTCCTCTACACAGACCACCAGCAGCTTATGCAGCTCAGGAAGTAACCGGGTCACAGCAAGCCCAGGACCAAGCAGACCGAGCAGGTGCATTGGCCAGACAACAGAACTCCAGAACAACTGGGCACTGAGCCCCCAGCAGCTGTGGAATGATGGCGGCTGTGTCCTGCCTGGCTCCTTGCAGGCCCCCTGCACCCCTGCCTGGACTCCCAGGGCCTGGGACCTCCCTTTACTTCTTCTCCCCCAAAGGCCAGCACTTTCTGCTCACCTTAGAGACAGGTCCTCTGCAAACATCCTCCTAGAAAACAGGCCATGGCCCTGTGGCGTCCAGGCGAGAATGGGGCTGCTAAGATGCACCCTCACCCGCGCGTGTACACACTCCCACTCCCACAAACGCATCCACGTGCCAGCACACTCTCGGCACCAGTGCCTGTGTCACCACAGACGGGCCTGAGGTGCTCCGACCACGCAGCACAGTGTGCACGGGAGAGGGAAGCAGGTGCAGAGCGGGGGCCCGTGGAGCAGCGTGGGGAGTGGGAGCCGTGGCGGGGGCTGGCGAGCGGGGCAGAAGGCAGGGGCAGCAGCTCCAGGGTGGGCTCAGCCTGGCCCCGAGCCCCTCTGTGCTCTCTCACGGCCACCCAGTGACCGGGATTGGGCCGGACTTTCCTGCCTCCTTCCCCGGGGGCCAACGCCCCCCAGCCCACCGTGGCTTTTGGCCCTGCGCTGGGGCGTTCTGTCCCAACTCGGAAATCCATAACGCCCCCAGCAGCACTCTCAGCTGGCTCTGGGTGACCAGAGTCCCCGACGGAAGTCTCAGCCCCGCCTGCACCTCTGCTCATCAGAGAGGCCTCCTCTCGACCCCTGTCCCAACACCAGAACTCGATACTATTGGAAACTGCATTAAGTCTCTTGGGCTGCTGAAGTAACCCCTTGAATCTTCCGGCTCACAAAACACACTTCTGAAAGGCGGTGTGTAAGTCAGACACACCAAGTCCCTGGCGCTGCCCAAGACTGTCCAGAGGGCCGCCTTCCGTGGTCACTCCCACCCACGGCGTTGCCACACCGCGCTCTCACCCCGGCGGGGAGAAGCGGGGAGGCTTCACTTGGTGGTCTCTTTGCTCAAAAGTCCCCGCAGGGGAGGAGTGCCATTCCCCCGCATCTCAGCTCCTGGGAAGGGGCTGTATCCTAACAGCTCCAGCCAAGGCGAGGGCCCCTGAGGAGGCCCCGGGGGAGCTGGACTCTGCTCCCGCCACCGCCCACAACCCACTCCGAGAGCCTTACGCGGCGATGGAGATGTTGGCGGCAGACATGGGGCTGACTTCAGCCACTTCTTTGGCCTTTTGCAGAGCAAGCTTCTGGTTGGCTGCTTCCTCCATCTCCTCTTCGTCCTGTTTGGACAGACAGAAATGTGTAGCTAGCCTGAGAGTGCTGTGTCCACTCCGATGCCACCAGCTCTTCCGCCTGGAGCCTCTGAGTCCTTCCTGCCTCCTGAGCCAGTGGGGCCAGGAAGCCAGCTCCTGCCTTAGCACGACCCACCCACGCTCCAGACCGCCCTGCTACGCCCACCTCTGCAGGCAAGAGTCCCCAGGGTTTCTGTGTCAGCACCCCTTCCCAGGGCGCTCACAGCTGACAGCCCCACTCCAGAGCTCCAGCCCCAGGGACCCATTTCCACGTGTTAGTCTTTATTCCATCAAAATGCAAACCCACCCCTCCTTTATTCCCACCTGCTCCCCCGCCACCCAGAGCACTTTTCACACTGGAACGAAGTCACCTCTTCCCCAGGGTGCTGAGCCAGGGCGAGGGGCAGGCGCCCCACCCTGAGCCTGGGTCCCTGCCCTGCACCACCCACACGAACCATCACCAGCAATGTGCCTAGCAGGGCCACCTTGCAGCCTTTGAGCTTTTCCACCTGCACTCATCGGGTCACATCTGTCTACCTGTGACCATGCCTGGCCCTGTGTTCCCTTCCCCACTGAGTTCCTGGAGAGGAGCCCCACTCCTGCTCTCTGCCACCCGGGATAGCATGTGCTCATGTGTGCGCACCTGCGCGGACACCCCGCCCTGCCTCTGCCCCCTCCATGGGAAGGGAGTGGACATCCAGACAGACCCTCCAGCCCTGGCCCCCTGTCACTAGGCAAAACCAACATGATCTGCTCCTCAGATCTAGATAAACAGCTCTAGGCTGAGTCTACCAGCCCTGGGAGGGAAGCCAGTCTCTGTGCCGTCCAGCTAGATCACTGGGCCCATGCTTATATCCCCCATTACCCCAATCCCGGGCCCACCTGGCTCCCCTGGGAGCTGGCATTCCCAACATGTCCCCAAATGTCCTTGAATCTGCTTTTAGAGGCATAGCAATGGCAACTAAGCCCCCTATTAGCTGTCTGAAGACTTCCCACCATAGAGAAGAGACATTCAAACTTCAGGCCTCAGAGGGGAGGCAGAGCTAGACCCACCAGAACACCCTAGAGACGTCGTTCCTCCAGCTATGGGCTCCATCCTGGTTTACGGCCCTCAAATCACTCCAACTGGTGTTCTACAAACAAACTCGATGTGAGTTTATTTCCACTTCAAAATAAATGATGCTACCATATATTTGTGGGACTGTAAAGGAGGGAGTGTCCGCCCTTTGGTCTCTTGGCCAGCCCAGGAATGCCCCATAGCCTGACACAGACAGGCGTCCACCTGCCCCAACTCCCAAAGCAAGGAAATTCCTGAATTAGGGCAGTTTGCCCCAAGGGGCCACCACCTATGGTCTGTGCATGGATACAGGGCCCCAAGGACATGGCCTGTCAGTATGTCCTCACCCACTGACAGCCTTGAAGGGGCAGTGAGAGCTTTGAACTCAAGCTCACCCAGCCCAGGACGATGCTGCTGGGCACCCCTAGCTCACGTGGTCCTGTAAATCCTGACCCCAAGAAGTGCTCTGTGCTTGCACGGGTCCCCCCAGCCAGAGCCTTGGGCCATTCTCCAGCCCCTCCTGAATGGCAAGGTTCAGTCTAGGAACTGGCTAACAACAGAAATGGGCACGCCAGTGGGATTCCCAATCCTCAGAAGCCAGCACCCAGAAGAAGGGAGGAGTCCAGACCCACAGGCACTGCCCCAGCCCAGCTAGCCCACACTGCACGGGCCGCCCCCGTGGAGCACTCCTCGCAGGGAGCCGGGTGGGGCAGCAGGGCACCTGTACAGCACGCGCTGTCAGGACCACTGTGGCACACCTGCATCTCTGTCGCCTGCCTTCCTCAGGGAAGGCCCGAGTCAAGCCCCAGAACGGGGACAGTGTTAAGAGTCTTAGGATGTGCTAGACTGGAGTGGGTGCTACACAAGTGGGAGGCTGTCAGGGACGGCGGGCGCGAGCGCACAGACACCCACACACACAGGTGCGCGCACAGGCATAGGCCCGGCGTACAGAGCAAGTATGCGCGTGCCTGCAAGGAGCAGAGCCTGCTCAGAGCCCCTGACCAGCAGGAGTGCCCTCTGCACCGGGAGCCGGGCTTGTCAAAGCGCCAGCCTGAGGCTGAAACAGCGGGCTGCCTGCACTGCCCAGGGCACAGAGGGTGACGGTAAGCAGGCAGGGGGTTGTGCCATCTGGAGGGAAACCACAGGGGAGACACGTGTAATCACGTCCCCCGCCAGGCTCAAGGATGAGACATGACTGTTAGACGACTCCCACTGGGCACAGCCTGGAAAGAAAGCTGTCCTGCCGGGACACGGGCTTGCCGAGAACAGGCACCGACTGCTCCCCCAGCGCCAGCCTGGCCCGACTCAGGACCGCGCTGCCCAGCGCCAGCCTGAGCTCAGCCAGCCACACCGGGAATGACCACAAGGGTCCCTCAGCGCCCTCTGGGGTCTTCAGACTGGATGGCCCCTAGGCCCACCTCCTGATGCGTCTCGCTCCTGAGAGGACACAGCCCACTCCACACAGAGACCAGGGCAGCCCGGCCCCCATCTTCCAGGCCCCTCTCTGGTCTGCGTCATGTCATCCACCACCAGCTCCCACACCTCCTCCTGCCTCTCCGGTCATCCTTCCCAGGTCTCGGCTTCCCAGGAGCTGCCCTCGTGCCCATCTGCCTTCCCAGCATGCTCTTTCTGCCTACCTCCTCGGTGCCGTTCCCCACAGCCCTGCCTGTCCAGGGCCTGGAGGAAACACCCCTGGACAGCAGTCACATGGCCCTTAACCCAGGTCCTGGCCCTCCTCATGGCTCTGCAGCAGCATCCAGAGCGACACGGATTGACCCCCCCACCCCACCCATAGCTAGGCTGCAGGTGGGTCCCTACCTACACACCTTGGTCAGTTCCTGCGCGTTGGCAAGGTTGTCCACGGCGATGGCCAGGAAGACGTTCAGCAGAGTGTCTGGTCGGCTCCAGCTAAGGAAGGGAAGCCCTCCGACGCACAGCCTCTCCCAGGCTCAGACCACGGCTCCCTCTGACAACACAGGGGCCCATCTCCCCAGGGCCTGAGCAGCCTCGGCCTCCTTCCTTGGTGTCCACATGCCCCCACCCCCGGCCCTCCAGCCCTCTCAGCCCGTCAGCCCCAGACACAGCCCAGCCCAGCCGCTGGGTCCTGTGGGCCCCTGGCCTCCACCCGGCCTCCTTCATGCAATGTCACATTGCCCGGCCTCCTCGAAGGCCCACACCACCCCTTCCCCCCGCCCCCGCTTCAGGGCCGACGCTCCAGGCCGGAAGCTCGCGCTGTGTTGGATTGATCTGCCTTTGCCTCCTAGGAGGGCACAAGGGCTGCCCGCTCTGCCCCCACCTCTCCCAACAAGCACCCAGGCTGCATGTGGGCTCTGGCACCTTTGGGTCCCACGAGCAGAGACCGACGGACCAGCTTCCTGGCAAGGCTCACGGACACGTGCCTGGCTTCGTTCCCACCTTCCTTTACCAAAGCCGAGTCCTGGGACCCCTCCCTCGAGGTGCCCCTCCTCCAGAGCAGCAGGGGCAACGTGCGGATGGCAGATGCCACGGGAGTGCCCAGCAGGAGGCCGCTGCCTCCAAAGCGTCCTCCCACTGTGCCCCCTGGGAGCCGCGACAAGGTGCTCCTATGGCCCCCAGTCAGAAATGAGGAAACGAAGGCCACAGAGGGCAGGTAACTCCCCAGGGTCCCAGGGTCAGGGGGCCCAACGGCCCCGCCCCGCCCCGCCCATCTGAACTCTGCAGGCCCAGGCCCTCGCGCTGCCGCTGACCTGAACCCCCTCAGGCTTCCCGTCAACGGAGCCGCCTCTCCCAGCCTCAGCGCCAGGCAGCACTGTCCTCCCTGCACTGCCCCCGCCCCTGCCCCAGCCCCAGCCCTCGGTGCCTCACCCCTGTGCCGCCCCCGCAGACCCAGGCCCACCCCTGGCCCCCACGGGTGGGTGCCCTCCCGGTCACCTAGTGCCCTGCACACTGACGATGGGCAGGCAGTCCTTTGCCATGGGGTGTCCGCTGCCCGCTTAATGCCAGCTGCCCCTTCCCCTCAGCTGTGACAGCCGAACCGTCTCAGACCCTTCTGGTCCTGGGACAGACGCCCAGGGACAGCCCTGGGCCCCATGTTATCCCAGCGGCTCTGGGCCAGTGCCACGCTCAAGCAGCCGTCGGCTCTGCGTGACCCCTGTGCGTCAGGCCCCCTGTCTGGCAAGGAGGTGCCCTGGGACTCAGGGGGGACCCACATCCCAGGGCAGTGCCTCATAGACAGGCCTGCTCAGGGCCCCAGTGGGGCCCACGGGACAGGACGCCAAGGTCGGCTGCTGCCTCCTGGCACTGCCCACAGCTGTGGGCACCCGCAGAGGCCTCGCTACGCCGAGAGCAGGACGAAGGCCATGCCCCTTGGGGCCCAGCCACAGGGACACACTCCAACCGGGCGGCGCGGTCAGGGGGCCTGAGGCACAGCCTCCCTGGCTGGGCTTGCCCTGACGCCCCAGAGTCCCACAGCCCAGACCCTGAAACACAAGCCTGAGGAGTATCCTCCACACAAGACCTTCCTTTGCGCTTCTCTGCAGGTGGGCGTTTCCATGGGCGAAGGTTTGTTCAAAAGCCCAGTGCCACAACTTAATTACTGAATTAAATTAAAGTGAAAACAAAACAGATGGCTGCCCTCAGGCTCAAAGCCCACGTCTTCCCGCCGCTGACCTCGCTACTTGCCTCGGGACACCCCACGCGCTGCTCACGCTTTCCTCGGCCCCCGGGGCCGACCTCAGGCTGCATCTGTAACTCAAGCTGCTCCTGGGCAGGGGTGCATCATGGCCCACCCTCCATGGGAAAGCCGCCCACACGTTCATTCGTGCCGACCACCGGCTCCGTCCTCCTGGGGAGGGAGGGGAGAGCAGGCCCAGGAAGCACCGACCCCCTTGCCCAGACGGCAGAAGGATACAGTTTCCAAACAGCGTCAGGACAATGAAGTAAACCGACGAGAACATGCCTTTGCTGACTCCACCTTGCGATTCGATCCCATGATACATCACCGCGTTCCAGTCCTCCCCAGTCAGGATCTGCAGAGGGCGGGAGAGCAGCCGGGGCATGTCCCCACAGCCACCCGCGTTCACACGCACGCCCACACCCACAAGCCCATGGGCACACGAGTGCGCACACACAGGTCCTTGGATGATGGTTAAGGTGGCCCAGGAGCCTCCAGAGAAACCTCCAGAAGGACATGGCTGCTGGGCTGGGTCAAGATGAACATGCTCTGGGTTTCTGCCGAGAATGGAAAGGGAGCTCCCAGCAGGAGAGAAAGGCGAGCAAAGGCAAGGAGACCACGGCAGAGCTTCCCACGTCCCAGAGCTGCCTGGTCACTGCCGCACCAGTGAGGAAACTGAGGCTCGCAGAGGGGCACAAGCTGCTCATGGCCAGACAACAGCTACAGGGCCTCTGACCCTCCAGGTTCCTGCCTCCCCTGGCCCAGGGGGTCCAGGCCACGAGGGCGGCTAAATGCCGTCCTTGCCCCATCGGGAAACACGTGCCTCTTTTTCACTTGTATTTGGGGGAAAGTACAAGGGGATAAGGTAACAGACACTCGTGAGTCTGCCACTCAGAATGGAAATTGCTAACATTTTGTCATATTCGCATCAGGTCCCACCACCCACGATCACCCTCGACAGGCAACCCCAACCGTGAACCTGGGGGGCCTCCAGTCTTTGTGGTCCTACACCACACAACACACACACACGCCTATAAATGAAATACACCACGTGTGTTTTAAGCATGCACGGGCAGGTGTCAGACTACATCATCATTCCGTTCATTCACTCTTTTATCTTTGAAGTGTACCCGGGTGGACACGTATAAACCCACTGTTCGTGGAAGGTGCTGCATAGATCCCTTCCACGTACTCACCCATCTTCCCCAACAGGCACTTCCGAGGTTTTTGCCGGTGTGTCCCACTGTGAACATGAAGTTTGTCTAGAACGGGTTCTGCCGGATCGTAGGTTCTGCACGCCTTTGACTTCACTAGACATTTCCAAAGTGTTTATCCCAAATTACAGTCCCACCAGCAACGCAGGCTCTGTCTTCCTCACACCCTCGTCCCAAACTGAGCGCAGTCACACCCTTTGATAGCTCCCGGCCGGAGCGGTGAACGGAAGAGCCAGGCAGGCGGGACATCTTCTCTTGTATCCAGTGGCTGCTCAGATCTCCTTTCTGTGGCCTTTTCAACACTTTGGCTTGGATTTCTGGTAACTCACCTTTTCTTACTGACTTCCTTAAGTATTCTTGTATATGCTAGCTCTCTATCTGCAATGTCTACTGGAGAAACCTTCTGCTGGTGTCCTTTCTGCCTCTAACTAATTGTTTGTGTTGTAAAGAGGTTGAATGAAGTCAAATGTGTCCGTCTTTTCCTTCATGGTTTCTGCTTTTTGCCCCTTAAGAAATCTCTCTCCGTCCCAAGGTCATAAATAATTTTCCTCTATTTCTTCAAATCATTTTAAAGTTTGGCTTTTAGGTCTCTAATCCAACTAGGGCTTGTGGTTACTGCTCTGTGCACACCTGAGGATGAAGACCTCCTTTCTTCCACACAGAAGGCTCGTTTTTTGACCATCCCATCCCGCTCCCATTGATTTAAAATGCCATCTTTTTCATATGAGCAACTTCCTACATAGGCTTGGGCATGTTTCTGGGCTTTCTAGCCTGTTCTTTGATACTTTGTCTTTGTACCTCACAATCTTCATTACTGTAGCTTTATAATAAGTCTTGATATATGGAGGGGCACATCACTCCTTCCTGAACTGTCCTGGCTATCCTTGGCCATTTACTCTGCCACAGAATCAATATGCTGAATTCCAAGAGCAGTTCTGTTGGGATTTGGATCCCAAATTAAATTAGGGAGAACGGATCCCTTTACCACAGTAAGGCGTCCCATTTATAAACATAGGTATTCAGTTCTTTCGGTCTTTTAATAACAATTTATAATTTCACCTGTAAAAGTCTTGCATACTTTTTGTGGATTTATTTCTGGATAACATAGCTTTTGTTACTACTGTAAATGAAGTCTTTCATTTTAATTGAATATTCTAATTGAATGATACTGTTATATAGAAAAGCTTTATTTTTCCTATGTTGACCTTGTGTTCAGCAACAATGAATTCTCTTATTATTTCTAATTGATTCTCTTGAGTTTTCTATGTAAATAATCACACCATTTGTAAATAATAACTATTTTGTCTATTCCTTTCCAGTTCTTCTGCCTCTTTCTTTTTCTTATTACATTGACTTCAACTGCCTGAATACTAGATATCCTTAGTTATGCTTTCAATCTGTATTAGTCTGGGTTCTCCAGCGAAACAGAACCAAGGGGAGATGTCTGGGTATATCTTGTGGTCATGGAGAATAAGTCCCAAGACCCACAGCTGACAAGGAGAGACAATGGTGTAAGTTTCAGCCCAACTCTGAGTCCAAAGACAAGAGAAGACGGATGTCCCAGCTCAAAGATGGTCGGGCAGCGAGAGTGGACTCTCCCTTAACTCAGCCCTTTTATTCTACTCAGGCCTTCGGTGGACTGGGTGAGGCTTCCACATCTGCTTTCTCAGTCCACCAATTCAAATGCTCGTCTCATCCAGAAACACCTTCATAGACACACCCAGAAATAATGCTTAATCTAGACACCCCATGGTCCAGTCAAGTTGACATAAAATTAACCACCAACAATCTTTTATCTGTGATGTTTGCAACGGTCTTTGTAAAATAATAGCTTTACTGAGATATAATTAACATACCATATAATTCAGTCACTTAAAGTGTATAATGCAATGGTTTTTAGTATATTCACAGATATGTGCAACCATTACCACAGTCAATTTTAGAACTGAATTCTAAATTCACAATTTAGAATTCTGAATTTAGAATTTTATTTCCATCTCTTCAGAAAAGAAACCTGGGCTTCCCTGGTGGCACAGTGGCTGAGAGTCTGCCTGCCGATGCAGGGGACACGGGTTCGTGCCCCGGTCCGGGAAGATCCCACATGCCGCGGAGCGGCTGGGCCCAGGAGCCATGGCCGCTGAGCCTGTGCTCCGCAACGGGAGAGGCCACAACAGTGAGAGGCCCGCGTACCGCAAAAAAAAGAAAAAAAAAAAAAAAAGAAACCCATCCATATTAGCTATCACCCAACTAGCTGTGGGTTTGTTTTCGGTTTTTTTTTTTTTTTTTGAGTCCTCAGTATTTTAAGTTCTTTGTATAACATGTTTTTCATCATCATATCAATATTCTATCTTTCTAAATCTATTGATATGCTTATTTTTCTCTTTTAAACTGTAGAGATCAGGAAATTACATTGACAAATTATTGTATTACTGAGATAAGCACAGTTTAGCCATGAGGTTCTATTTTATACACAATTGGATTTGATTTTTGAGTATTCTATTTCAGACTATTTGCATCTACCTTCGCTGAGCGAACACTTAGAGTGCCTGCCTGCTGTGCGTCGGGCAGTCTTCAGGCACTTGACATCCTCAGTCGACAAAACAAAGCCCCCGCCTCACAGATCTGTGGAAGGAGAGAGCTCTCTGAAGTGGAGCCAGGAGGCCTGGATGGAATCTGGCCTTTGACCACTTCATGTCCTAATGCAGGCCTCCAGAACATCTGTCAGAAACTCAAGACGCTTATCAGACACCTACCCTACAATGCCTGGTGACAGCCATCCTTGAAGGACACACAGTTCCCTTCTTGTGTCAGAGCGCAGCCTCGTGGCTTTTGTCTTACAAGCCCCCGACTCTTTCTCTTCCCCAGGACACTCTTTTTATTTTAGCCAAATCTGTGTCTCTTGAATTGCAGTTCTTAAGACCCCAAAACACTTCTTATTTGCAGCCTCCTGCAGTTTTTTTGGTTGACAGAGCTCACGCTCTGTCTGCGTTTTGCTTTCCTTACACTGTTTTTGCCGGGCTGTGGGGTCAAGGTTGTCCTAGCCCCATGAAATGGTTTCTTCCCTTCTCTGGAAGTGTCTGAGTCCATTATCATCTGTTCCTTAAAGGCGTGGCAAAACTCACCTTATAACTCCCCGAGCCCTGCGCAGGAGGCAGGAAGGCAGGAAGAGAGCTTTGACTAGGGATTCCATTTCTCTAATGGTTATAAAATTATCCAGTTCTTTTTTCTTCTTGAGCTGATTTAAGTAACTGATGTTTTCCTATAGAAGTGCACATTTCATCTAAGTTTTCAAACCTATTGGCATAAAGTTGCCATAATATTCTTTTGGGATTTTAAAAATATCTCCCTTTTCTGTAGTTATACCTCCCTTTTAGGCTATACTTTCAAAAAAAATATTTTTTTATTGAAGCATAGTTGATGTACAATATTATGTAAGTTACAGGTGTACAATACAGTGATTCACAATTTTTAAAGGTTATATGCCATTTATAGTTATTATAAAATATGTCTATATTCCCTATATTGTACAATATATCCTTGTAGCTTATTTTATACGTAATAGTTTGTACCTCTTACCCCTATATTGCCCCTCCCCTCTCCCCTTTCCCCACTGGTAACCACTCTTTTATTCTCTTTATCTGTGAGTCTGCTTCTTTTCCATTATATTCACTAGTTTGTTGCATTGGGCTATACTTTTTATTTGTGCCTTTTTTCTTGATCAGTCTTGCTATAAAGTTATCTACTTTATTAGCCTTATTGAGAACGAGCTTTTTAGGATTTTGTTATCTTGGTATTTTAGTTTTATGTTTCATTAATGTCTGCTCTTAGCATCATTTTTTCCTGCTTTCAATTTCTCTTTGGTTTACTCTATTATTCTTTTTTCTAGATTTTTAAGATGAGCACTTAACTTATTTATTTTTAGTCATTCTCTTATCTTGACAATTGCTTTTAAGGCTCTAAGTTTTCCTCTAAGTATTGCTTCAGACTCATCCTATGAGCTTTGCTAATTATTGTTCGGTCCTAAATATTCTGTACTGCCCACTGTGCTGTCTTCTTCAACCCAAACCCTCAGCTTTCAAATATGCGGAAGATCTTAAGTGACTGTTTACTAGTGCTTTCTATTTATTTAAGTAATAGCAAGAATGTGCTGGACTTCCCTGGTGGTTCAGTGGTTCGGAATCTGCCTGCCAGTGCAGGGGACACGGGTTCGATCCCTGGTCCCGGAAGATCCCACATGCTGCAGAGCAACTAAGCCCGTGTGCCACAATTACTGAGCCTGTGCTCTAGAGCCTGCGAGCCACAACTACTGAAGCCCACGTGCCTAGAGCCTGTGCTCCGCAATGAGAAGCCCGCGCACCTTAACGAAGAGTAGCCCTGCTCGCTGCAACTAGAGAAAGCCCGCGCAAAGCAACAAAGACCCAACGCAGCCAAAGAAAAATAAACAACATAAATAAATTTTAAAAAAAAAGAATGTGCGCTGTAGGACTGTGATTCTTTAATGCTTGTAGAAATTTCCGGAGCGACTTAACAAGTGATCGGTTTCTGTGAATGCTCCTTGTGCCCCAAATAATGGCTATTTTATTCACTATCAATCGGCAAGTTCTGTGCGCACCAGCCGATTTGTGACTGCTGTGCTCGTGAGTTCTTTTACATCCTGTCTAATCCCTGATCAGCTTCATCCTTCAGTCTGATAGAAGTATAAGTCTCTTAAAAGAGGGTGGACTGCTGATTTCTCCCTGTAATTCTGTCGGGTTTTGCTTGGTATGCTTTTTGAGCCGTGCCGTTAGGCTGCATCTTCCTTTTATTGTTGCGTAATGTACTTCCTGATTTTTACAACAGCTTTTTTCTCACCTTCTTTTTCACTTCTCTTTTGGCTGATGTTAACATTACACCAGCTTTCTTTTGGTTAAGGTCTACTTAGTTTATCTTTTTGTACCCATTTAATTTTAAATTATGTACTATTTCAAACATTCAGAAAGGTACAATGAACAATATTTAAAGCTCTGTGTACCCATTACCCAGCTTAAGAAATAAAACTTTAAAATGTAGCTGAAGTTCCCTCAGTAGAACTCTCCAGTCTCATTCCTCCTCTCCCCAAGCCCAGCTCACCCTGAATTTGGTGTTAAACATTCCCATGCAAGCTTCTACACCTGTACTTCCACATATACCATGAACTTGTTATGCAATGTGTTTTGAAACAAGATGCTTCCGCCCTTATTAAATATTTAGTATCATATGCTAAACCGTAATGGAAAATAATGGAAAAAGAATGTGTGTGTGTAACTGAGTCACTCTGCTGTACAGCAGAAATTAGCACAACATTGTAAATCAACTATGCTTCAATTTAAAAAATTAGTTAAGTAGTATCATATGCCTTGTATTATTTCAAATCTTGCTTTTCTTTTTTTTTTAGCTTAACATTGCTTGTGATCCATGTTAATATAGTTAATTCTAGGTCACTCACGGTCTTGCTGCACAGACGGAACACACCCTCCTATCCACTCTCCTGATGATGAACAATCGAGAGGTTCCCAGCGTTTTGCCATCATACACGATGCTGCTGTGATGGTCTCGCAGGTCTCTCTCTGTGCATTAGGCCAGGGACCTTCCGGAGCACATGCCCACAGCAGCAACTGCTGCTGTGTGAGTTCCGGCGGGTTAGATACCGTGACATCACTTTCCAAAGTGGTTCTACCAACCCACCAACAGCACAAAGGAATCCTCATTTCTCCACATCTTCTCTAAAACTCGAGACTGGTAGATTTCTTAATTTCAACTAAACTGACAGGTGGGTTTACTTTGCATTTCCTGACTATGCGTAAACAGATGACGGTTTTTACAGGTCTACTCATCAGCCCGATTTCCTGTCCCGAGTTCCTTGCTTGTACACTTTGCCCTTTCCTGCTGCATTATTTGTCTTTCCTTTTTGATTTGTGGAAGTCTTCGATTTATTCTGGTTATTGGTTATTTATTCTGGCTGTTGGTTATTAGCTAATGCTGTGGAAACGTCTACTCCCAGCCTATGACTTGTTCGTTTGACCTTTTTATGGGGTCTTTTGATGCACAGAAATTTGTATTTCAATAGCAAAGTCTGTCAAAGCTTTCCTTTATGATCTGTGCTTTTCTGCATCTTCCTTAAGAAGGCTTTCCCTGCTTTCAGTCAGTAACGTTACTCTCCTGCATGTTCTAAAATTTCAGAGTCGCTCTTCACACTTACGTCTTAATTCATCTGAACTGATCTTCAAATCTGCTACAGGGTAGAAATCCAACTCCACGTTTTTGTCTACGGATAACCAAACTGTCCATCTGCAGTGACAACATGAGTGTTCTGTGTATATAAGTATTTCATCTGTAAATAATGACATTTTTCTTTCTTCCTTGGCAATCCTGAGAAATGTTATTTCATTTTTTTCTTATTCTACTGCACTAAGACCACTGACACTAGCATACTCTGCTAAGGGTTTTTATTTGCAAGGAGTGTTGGGTTTTATCATGGGATTTTCTTTTAGAAAAAAAAATTCACGATGGACAGTTTCAAACATACAAAGTGGAGAGTGTAATATATCCCTACGTACTCATCACCCAGCTTCAACGATCAACACAATTTGTCAGTCTTGTTTCATCTGCCTCTCTCTCTGGTGCTCGGCTGTGCTTTTGCTAGAGTTCAAATGTTTTCTCTGATCGTATGTGTTTTTCTTCCTTCTTTAATCTGTTAAGATGAATTACATTAATAGACCTTCTAATGTTAAATCATCTTGCGTTTCTAGGATAAATTCAAGTTGATCATAAAGATGATCTTTAAGTACATCCAGTACTTCCCTCAGGACGTTTTGTCCCTCTGTGTGTGACAGTAATCTATATGTTCGTTCTCTTATATTGCCCTTGTCTAGTGTTTTCATATCAAGGTTATTCCAGTCTCATAAAAGGGTGGGTGTTTCCTCTTTAACTTCCCTGGAGTCGTCTGTATAAAATTGGAGTAACCTTTCTGAAATATGCAGCAGAATTCACTTGTAAATCTGTCAGCGTGTCTCCAGGGCAGGTAGATTTTTCAATTATTCAATTAGTATTCAGAAATTATTCAGTTTCTGAAATAGCCCAGCTTTTCTGCTTCTCCTTGGGCTAATGCACCTTTTCTCCCCATTTATCCTCTTTCCTAGACGTATCCATATCCGTGTCTGCAACGCTTTCAGCAGTTGGCTGTGACTCTCAGAATCTGTGTCTGGGTGTGTCTTTCTTCCACCTCGAATTGCGGCTCTCTGAGTGGGAATTCCAGGCCAACAGGGACCGTCCTCCAATATTTTAAAGTTGCTTTTCCCAGACCTTCTGGCATCATTGCCACGAGAGGCCTGCCATCAGACTGGCATTCTTTTGCAGGAGCTCTGTCTTTCTAGAACAGATTTCAAGATTTTCTCTGTATCAGGCTGTGTCCAGGTCTCAGCTCTTTCTGGAACATCGCTGGCGCCCTCTCTCTCCACCTCTGAGCCGCAGCTGGCTCAGGTCCTCCGCGTTCTTGAGAGGATCACGTCCGTGTGCGGTCCAGCCTCCACTTTTTATTTAAGCAGCTGCGTCTTTTACTTCCAGGAATGTTACTTAGTTATCTTTCGCATTAACCGGAGATCCTCAGGTCCGAGGTGGCTTTCTTCCGTAACTTTGTGCTGAGTTCTTCCTTCACCCTCTGAGGGTTAACGGCGCCTGCATTAGTGTGCTGCTTCAGTTTCTTAGGAGCGGCTCAGCCTCCACCTGTGGGCGTGGTCAGGCAGCTTCACCAGGAGCAGAGTTCAAGCTGTTCTCCCCCTGGTCACATGCCTCCCTGCGCCCTCTCCAACCCCATTCAGAAGCAGGGGCTCCGGCCTGGGTCTCAGGCCCTCGACCCAGCATCATCCTGTGGGCGTCACAGGCCCGGCTGGGCCAACAGTCTGTCCTGGCCGTCCTCTCAGCCTCCTCCAGCCTCGACCACTCTCTCGGCCTCCTTAAAGCGCTGGACGCTTCCCCAGCTCTGAGTCAGTCAAGCCATTGGCGATGCTTCTGATGGAGAAGGTGCGAAGGGTAGTACGCTGACGGGCAACCCAATCCTTAAAGCTCAGAGGACGGCGAAGCCACAGGACCCGAAAGTGGGGTCGGACGGGAAACAGAACGATGACAGCCCGGAGTCTGGAGTCCTGCCAGGCCGGGAGCAGACGAACCTCTGGGAAAAGAGCTGCTCTGCTCCACCCAGGTCGGGAGGGGGGCTTGCGGGTGACATCACGAGACTGAGTCACTCTGTCAGCAAGCGTCTAGTGTGGTTCAAACGGTCGGCTGGAAAGACGCCTTCCTTTCAGAGAGGAGCCCCAAAGGTCCCCTCTCCATACACTCATTGTGTCTCCAGCGCTGGCTGGGGGGCAGCGCCAGCAGCCCCAGAGGCCAGGAGCCAGGCAGGGCCCTGGCCAGAGCACCTGCAGCCTGTGGGCTTCCCTAAGTGCCATTGTGGGCACCCCCGCCGCCCCCGCCTGTCCTGCTTGGCCTCAGGTGTGGCGGAGGGTGCTCATTGGTGAGGCCAGTTGTGGGGCACCCAGGGGCCACAGCTCTGTGAGGGGGACAGCGCTGAACCGGGAGAGTCCTCAAGAGGGAACCAAGGCTCAGCGTCCCCAGGGGCTGCGGGCGGCATGTTTCCAGACACAAAGGGAAACAGGGGCCGCTGGGGCCAAGCCATTGGAGGGAGAAGCCTGGGGAGTGCTTTCCACTCGACTCTCAATGGACGACGGCTGTGATCGGTTCCAGGTCTCGGGGGCAGAGAGGTAAGTGGCGACCTGAAGCCAGGGCCTCCCAAGGTGTCCACCTGTTCCTCGGGCAGCTCCTTCCGACCTGGTCCCAGCGCGGGGGGCGCACGTCAGAGGCGGGAGGGGCTGACGGGGAAGGCAGGCTGTGTGCCCTGCACACCCGGCAGGGGGGCCCCACACGCCAGAAGTGAGCCAGGAGCGGGAGCCTTACCTGGAAGACCGTGAGGATGGCGGCGGGGAAGGTGTCGAAGTTGGTCGTCGGAGTCTCGTCCTGAAAGTTGAACCTGAGAGGAACAAGGGTCTTGGACAGAGGCAGCTCCATCGGGCTGGACGGGCTGCGTCTGGTGCCAGCGGCCCCCCTCAGGACCCTCAGGGAGGGGAGCGGAGGACGCGCCCGGGGCGGCACCATCCCCTCTGAGCGCTGCGTCCGGGGCCCGGCCTCACTTACTGTCCCCCGAAGAGCTGCATGCCCAGCAGGGCGAAGACCACGATGAAGAGGAAGAGCAGGAAGAGCAGGCTGATGATCGACTTCATGGAGTTGAGCAGCGACACCACCAGGTTCCGCAGGGAGCTCCAGTACCTGCGGGGGGAGGCCTGGTCCGAGCGCCTGGACGCCCGGACACGGACGCACGTGCCTGTGGCTTCCGGCGCCTGCTGGCCTGAGGGCCCACGCTCGGTGTGTGGAGAGTACTTTCTCAGGGGTCCAGACCACCCGTCTGGGCCGCGCCCGCCCCCTGCCCACCGGGACAGCAGACGCCAAGGGTCCAGCGCTAGGCTCACGGTCGCCTCCTACACCTGCTCCCCAGTCTCCCCACCCCCACGACCACGCTGCCTTCGCCCCTCAACCCCCTCAGGCCAACTCGCGGGAAGCGAGGGCCACGGCCACACAGGAGAAGGGGCTGCACTGGAGCATCCATCAGCATCGCCACCCTCAGCACGCGGGTCCCCGCGCAAAGAGCCTCCACTGAGCAGGCCGGGCACGGGGTGCAGACGCTGACCCCAGCGGCCCCTCCCAGAGGGCCAGGGCCACACAGTGCGGAGCAGCCCTCCAGCCTCGACTCCCTTCCACCCCACCCCTCCAACGCTCCTGGGGGTCCGAGACTCTGTCCCTCTCATTCAGCTGGCCCCCCCTGGCTCACAGGCCCCCTGAGGTCTGCCCACGGTCTAGCCGCTGCTGGCTCGCTGGGTGGTGAGCCCCCTCCAGCTGTGGACAAGGGCGGCCCCCCTCCCCAGCACTGCTGATCCGGCAGAGAGGGGGGAGGTTTGGCCTGCGTCGCATTCTGGCCTGGGCCTCAGCCTCCTTGTGGGCAAAAAGGAGAGACCTGCTTCCAGGCTGTGAAGAGCCAAGTGGGATGAAACTGAATACACGGTCAGGGCCCCGTCCTGCCACCGAGGACAGGCCAGGCAGCGTCGGCCCCGAGTGGAAAAGGCAGGCCTGGGAGTTCAGGTCAGAAGGTCAGAGTCCCGTCGGGCCAGGACGGGAGCAGGGCTGCAGGGTAGGTGAGCAGACTTAGGGGCGGGACGATGGGAAAACATCCATCTGATAACCTCTGTTTTCTCCATCAACTATGGAGCAGAGTCATCCTTTGAGGTTGAAAGGTGGGCTTGCTGATTTCAAGAGAGGAGACAGGGTGAAACCGTGGGGAACGAGCTAACGAAAGAACCAGAAGTGCTGGGGCAGTGCTGAGGCTGGACATGGCGCTGCAGGTAGACAGGCTCCCAGGGCCGACACGAAGTCCTGTGGGCTGTGGCCCTCGCTCGCGTGGGCTGCTTTGTGACTGTCTTCTGTTTTTAACCAGTTAAAACCCACAGAAAGAGATTCCAGGCCGCTGAGGGCAAGACCCACGCCACCCGTCCCCAGGAGCGGCACCCGTGTTGGCTTGGCTCCCACACTGCCCGCGCCCCCGCCCCCCAAAGCGCACGGATGACATACTTCGTGACTTTGAAGATTCTCAGCAGCCGGAGTGCCCGCAGCACACTGATCCCAAAGGAGGTTCCTGGCTTGATGGCCGCCCAGACCACTTCGAAGATGCTCCCCACGATGACCTGCAACGGAGATGAGTCAGCCTGGGGCGCGCGTGCGGCTGCTTCTCTCCGTAAGCATCTGCCCCGCCCACCCTGTCTGCAGCTCAAGCCACAGAAGGCGACAGGAGGCACAGGCCTCACACTGAGCCCCCGCCGCCTCCGGGAGCTGCAGACGGTGTCCGCCCTTCCCCCACCCAGACACACCAGGAGGACACAGAACAGGGGCGAGTGGGGCTGCAGCTTTCCCGGCAGATCCTAAAGCCTCCTCGTCTGATGCCTCCCCTGTGCTCTATCACAGCCCGGTGACCCTCTGGGGCCGGCAAACCGCCTGCGACAGCTTTGACTGTTACGCTGCTCTCACACAGACGAGCAGACTCTGCTTCCTTGTAACATCCCCTTTCTGGTCCTGCCACCTCTGAGATGCTCCAGTTCATAACGGCATCTTGTCTTCTTCCGAACAGCGGGAGCCAGCAAGTACCACCAAGGATAGATGGGCGCAAGCCTGCCCCTTGTTTCACCAACAGTCATCCTGGGCGCCGTCCACGTTGGTGGACCGGGACTTGCGGGCAAGAGGCCTGCCCCTCCTTCCAGCCACTCCTCAGCATCAGTGTCTCATGTGAGGGACTCAGAAAGGACAGAGCAGCAGGGCTGAAGCACAGCGGACCCCTCACCCAACGGCAGCCAAACAGAATTCCCTCCCTGGCCACTGCACCTCACGGGGCACACCCGGGCTTGCGGTCAGCGTGAGCGCTCGTGTGCCCCTCGTGCGTGTGGCTAATTCTCACTCCCTCTAAGCTGGCTTCTGCAGCTGGTGGGGAGAACTCCACTGCCGAACGTCGATCTCTTAAATTCCCTTTCGCTTCGCTGGGCTCACACATCACCCAAGGTTTCAGTCACTTCCACCCACTTCATACCAGCTGCAAACAGGATCAGCTCGACATCAACATCCTCACCAAGCCTGACCAACAGCGACTATGCCAGGGCAGCGGTCCCTGCAGGTTAGCGCTGGTCCACGACCCTGCGTGTCTGGTCTGCTGGCTGCACCAGCTCCGCATCGCCCCAAATGCACAGCCTTCCGCTGCACGTTTCCCCCCCTGGACGCAAGCACACCATTCAGGGGAGTTCAGACCTGCTCACAGCTGCCGCACCCACTACGGCCCTAGCAGGGCAGCGAATGGAGCGAGCTTGCCGCGTCTGTCCTCGGTCCCCCGAAAGTCACCACCGGTTCGTCTCAGCGTCACGCAGCACCCAGATCGTGCCCGGGGCTGAGGCCTGCTGTGTTCGGAATCTGCTTTCTTCTCACTGTCACTCTTCCAACATGTCTCCTATTTCCCAGTAAGCCTCAGAATTTGCTCGCATTGGTTCACAATGTAGGTGGCCTCTCAGGACGGCCCCCATGATCCCCACTGCTTCGGGTTCCCCCCTTGTACACCCCCGTCCCCTGGAGGGTGGGCTGGACCTAGTGACCCACTTCCAGCAAACAGAACACAACAAACGTGACGGGCTGGCACCTCTGAGAACAGTTACAAGAAGCCTGAGGCTTTGGCCTTCGTGCTCTCGGCCCTCTCTTGGGCCACGGCTGCCGTGTTGTGAGGACACTGGGGCAGCCTGTGCAGAGGCCCACGTGACCAGGCCCGAGCCTGCCAGCAGCCGCCAGAGTGAGGCCGGAGGATGACTCTCTGAGGTCTGTCAACAGTCACGAGCACAAGCTTGGAAGGGAGCTCTCCAGCCCAGCGGGGGCTGCGAGGACTGAACCTCAGGAGGGACCCGAGAGTCACAGCCTGACTGCTCCCCCACCAGAATGAGAGGACAGCATGTGCTGCCTTAAGCCACTAAGCCCTGGAGCAACTTGTTACCCAGAAGGAAAAACCAATGCCGACTTCGGAAGCAGGAGTGCCGTGCTGCTGAACTAAGGTGCCCAGGCGCGGGGCGGCTCTGGAGTCGGGGGGCGGCCCCAAGCAGCACAGCGGCGACGGCCTGAGGCGCCCTGAACACACTCTTCCGAGGACTCTGGACGCTGAAGGTGCCGTCCGTGAGGCCTGCAGGAGAGTGAGGGGGCACAGGAAACTAAGGAGGGGAGCGGGCAGAGAGCCACGCTGCAGCCGCAGGGGCAGCGGAGACGCGCCTCCTGCGTGGGGCGCTGGCGGAGGCGCCGTCCAAGCAGAGTGCCCGCGGCTCTGCTGCCTGGCGTCTCCTGCTGCTCGCGGCCCAAGGCGGGAGGAGGGCGGGAACTGAGGAAGCGCTGCTAAGTGAAGAGAAGCCACAACTCGCTAGTTTGGGAGATGCTCAGCCTCTCCAGAGACCAAATAAGGCCAACGTTAAGAAATGGCACGGTCAAAAAAAAAAAGAAATGGCACGGTCTAAAAATGAAGCCAAGGGCACAGTGGGGGCTGGTATGGAAGATCCCAAAAGATCAAAGGCGGGGCCTCCGAGCATATTCAGCTGCTTTCCGGCCCTTCCAGGGATGTAGGGTGAGCCTCGCAAATGGGCCTCTCGAAGCAGTAAGTCCTCCAGGACGTGGGAGGGTGTTGACCTTGGTCATCTCAGCAGCAGCTCAGTCCGAGAAGGGCTCGTCTCTAAGAGAGCTGTGGGCACGGCTTCCGTCCAATGGACTGAACTCTGGGAAGGCTCACAACACACCCACAATGCTCTTAAAAGGCTTACATGCACAAAAATGTCACCAGCTTGGGTTGAAATGCAAAAACCAAAATGAGGCCTTTGGATCCCACAATTCTACTAAGCAGGAAGCAGGCCAAGAAGACCTCAGCTGGAAACGTTCCCTACCTTCCACGGAAAGGGGAGGGGACTCGAACGTTCACTACCTTCCACAGAAAGGGAAGGGGACTCGAACGTTCCCTACCTTCCACAGAAAGGAGAGGGGACTCGAACGTTCACTACCTTCCACGGAAAGGGAAGGGGACTCGAACGTTCACTACCTTCCACGGAAAGCGAAGGGGACTCGAACGTTCCCTACCTTCCACGGAAAGGGAAGGGGACTCGAACGTTCGCTACCTTCCACGGAAAGGAGAGGGGACTCGAACGTTCCCTACCTTCCACGGAAAGGAGAGGGGACTCGAACGTTCCCTACCTTCCACGGAAAGGAGAGGGGACTCGAACGTTCCCTACCTTCCACGAAACGGAAGGGGACTCGAACGTTCCCTACCTTCCACGGAAAGGAGAGGGGACTCGAACGTTCACTACCTTCCACGGAAAGGGAAGGGGACTCGAACGTTCACTACCTTCCACGAAACGGAAGGGGACTCAAACGTTCACTACCTTCCACGGAAAGGGAAGGGGACTCAAACGTTCCCTACCTTCCACGGAAAGGAGAGGGGACTCGGGTAAAACCAAGAGCCCAAGGGCTCCCAGGCCCCAGAACGAGTCAGGGCTTTCCCAACACGTGCTGGCTGCAGTCCAGCCGGCCCTCCTGTGCATCCCACTGGCCCTGTTTTGAACGGGAAGGTCTAAAGCAGCTACCCCTGCCCGTCCCACTGCTGTATGCTGGGTGTGGGCGTGGATAGCTCGTCTCTCTCAGTTCACGGCTCTAAGATTGAAAGAAACTGTAGGAGCCTCAACCAGACCTGGGTCCGATTTGGATGACGAGATTCGGGGCGCTGAGCTGATGCTGTGATGGGATGCGTCTGGGGAACTGGGAGTGCAGGTGAGTGTATCTTACACTTCCACCGTATCTTACACTGGATCAGCGGACTGTGGTAGTCAGCCTCCGGGACGGCCCCCAAGGACCCCTGCCTCCTGGTGCTCGCATCCCTGGGTAGCATTCTCCCCATGAAAAGCGGGCGGGCCCGGCGACTCCTTCCTGACGAATGTTAATACAACAGCAAGGCTGACGGCTGTCTCTCCTGAGACTGGTTTCTGTAGCCTCCGTCAGGTACTCGCATCACGAGCTGCCACACGGTGAGGACACGCAAGCAGCCTGTGGAGAGGCCACGGGACCGGGAAGCGGGGCCAGTCACCAACCACGAGCGAGTCCGATCAACAGCCTGTGAGGAGCCTGAACGCAACCCTCCAGTCCTGATCAAGCCTTGGGATGACTGCGTCCCCGGCCTCAGCTGGGCTGTAAACGTGTGAGAGATCCCGGGCCACAGGCACCCTGTAAAGCCACGCCTGGATTCCTGACCCTTAGAAACTGAGATAATAGATGCTTGTTTTAAGCTGCTACGTTTTGGAAAACTTTGTTGGCTTGTGTGCAAATTATTCCCCTGCCCTGGGGCCTAGCTGGTTCCCACACACCGTCACTCTGAAGTCTCCTCCCCTCTTTGGGTCCCCTCTGCCTATGCGCACCACAGCTTTCTTTGTAACCAAGAAGGCAAAGGAGTAGAAGAGCTGGCTTCCCCACAACCATCTCTGAAAATCGCAGGTGCCCACGTGTCCCAGAGAGCACCTGGGCAGCCACCGCCTTCCCCCGCCCAGAGCTCAGGCAGCATGGCGGGTGTACGACGCCCACCCCGGGCTCCAGCACTGACTCCCCTGCACACTAGCTGGGCAGTCCTGGGCCCATCACACAACGTCTCCAGTTATTCATGCATGAAGTGAGTCGTCGTGAAAATCTGACAAAGTCGTAGACACTGTCTGTCAGCTGCACTGCAGCGCAGAGAGGAAAAGGTAACGTTAAACTGCATCCCAAGTCGAAGCTTTCCTTCGACCTAGGTCCAGCCTCCTCCCTGGCTTCTGAGAAGTCTGCAGAGGTGCAAGGCCTCCTCGGGCTGTGGCACGGCCGCTTCTCACTCAGAGCCTCCACCAGGTCAGAACTCAGCCTCTGGACAGATGTCAACAGCACCCCATCCCCAGGCTCTGGGCTCAACACAGGGAGGAGCCCAGGGAAGGGGACTCTTCGCTGCCCGGCCCTGTGCTCATCCACAGTGAGCCTCAGAAACACCTGCCTTCCAGGCCTCCCTCACCTGCAGAGGCTGGTGAAGGGACCCAGGCCCACTGCTCCCCTCCGGCCTCCCCAGGAAGCGCTGCTGCATGTGCCCAGGACCAGACCCACAGGAATGAAGGGGGTCAGGACCACAGCCCCCTTGAGCCTCCACGGGACAGCAGACATTCAGAAGATCGCACACCAGGTGCGGAGGAGGCCACAGAGCCTTAAGCTGATCTTGAGACTCTACAGACAGGGCCAGGGAGGGAAGGAGGCTGCCCATGGCCAGCACCCGCACCAGTCAGGGCCTGACCAGGACAGGCCTCCCCTGCCTGCCAGCAGCCTTTCTGACCCACAGGGGGTCACAGTCCCCCAGCCCCCGGGCTCTGCTCCACAGGCCCCAGCTCACACTGGGTACGGCATCGTGGGAGGGGTGTGTGCGCTCTCCGGCCAGGACACCGCGGACCCGTCTGGACCCCCAGCAGGCGTCCCTGACGAGGTGGCTCACTCACCCCAAAATCGAAGCAGTTGAAGGAGGACCGGAAGTAGCTCCTGGGCCCCAGGCCGTACATCTTCAGGGACATCTCTGTGAGGAAGAGACCCAGGAAAACAAACTCTGCAAAGTCTAGGAGAAGCCGGAGAAGAGGGGGATTAGCTCGCGTCTCCTCCCACCTGGCTCCAGCCCAGACAGGAGGACACCAGACCTCTGGGCCGACCCAGGGTGGGGCTTCCAGGCCTGGCCGGTGGCCCCTGAGCTCCAACCTCAGCCCAGGACAGAACAGCCCGCGAACAGACAGGGAGTGTCGCAGAGAGGTGCTCCTTCCAGCTTGAAAGCTGAGTGCCCAGTGCCTTGGGACACAGAGGCAGCCTCCCAGGACTGGGCTCAAGAGTGAGTTCTGGGTCAAGGGCCCAAATCTCCCAGGGGAGGACCCAGGCGTCAGGCAGAGGGCGCCCAACCCCCGTGAGTGAGACTTCTGCCGTCCGTCTCATCCCGCGCTCCGTGCACTGACGGCAGCTGGAATCCCTCAGCCACCCGGCCAGAGCCCCCGTCCCTCTGCGAGGCCCTCCTGACCCCCCTGGACGCACAGCAGCACCGTGTTGGGTTTTAAGCATGTTTGCAGGCTCGCCCCCCTAAAGGCGAGTGTCCCTACCACCTGACACCCCCAGGCCCCCGCAGTACGAGTCTCCCAGGAGGCACCCATGCTTGCTGGGGGCCTTGGGGAGTCATACAGAGACCCCTGTGGGTGGGGTGCCTTGCGCTTCCCGCAGGCTGGGCCGGGCAGGCAGCAGTGGTGAGCAGGGCCTGCCTCAGCCCAGGGATCCCGCCACGGCAGTGCTGACCCGGCTGGCAGGACTGAAGGGAGGCTGCACTGGACCTGCTGCGAATCCAGCGCACACAGACACTGCCCCTAACCCAGCCTGAGCATAAGGCAGGGTCAGAGCAAGAGGAAACAGTCCAAAAGCGGTACGAGGCCACAGACCGCAGGAGACGCAGCCGAGCTCGGCCACTCACGGGCTGCCAAACCAGGAATGCCAGACGTCAGAACAAGGCCACTGGCTTTGACCCTCATCCCAAAGCTGGAATCCACCTATCATTTCAGACAGTGAGCCTCTGACCCCAGGGCGCGGGAGCCAGGGAAGCAGCTCAGCACCAAGGGCAGAGCCCACCATGCAGGGCCAGGGACCGAGGGGTCCAGTCACCAGGCAGTTGCCCACCCAGCCTCCCCGGGGCCTCTGGCATCCAGGCTAGCTGGGAGACTGGACCTCAAGCAGCTCACGCTAAAACAGATGGTAGAAGAGGGGGCCACACGCTTGCTGCCCTCCCTGCACACCCCGAAATCTACACTCCCCCACAGCTCTCCACCAAGTGCTGCACAGAGGCAGCGGCCTCACTGGGCAGGTCTGCGGCAGCCGAGGCCCTGAACAAGCTGAGACATCAGTTCCACTGCCCACTGGGCACCATGCCTCACAGACACACACGTGATGGTCCTTACGGCCCTGGAAGGCCTCGGGCAGGGGACCGGAGTACGTGGACAACCAGCTCCTGCCTGGCCTCTGAAACCAGTCAAAACCACCACCAGGGCACCCGAGCCGAGCACGGGACGAGTAATGAGACGGCAAAGCAGCCCTCCTGGAGGAACCGCAGGAAAGCCGTGCCCGAGTGCAGTGGGAACACAAGCCCCGGGGCCCCTGCCCCCCAGGGCCCCACGAGAGGAGCTCAGGTCCTGGGAGGAGCGACCACGGAGACGGGCACCCCAGCCACACACACGGCAGACCTTGGAGCTGACACTGCCTGGGTGTCCACCTTGCTCCCGAGAGACCAAAGCGGGAGCCCTGTGCATGAACGAGCACAGGAACCGCCGAAGGGGAGGCTTTCAGAGACAGGGGACACCTGGAGCGGAGCCCCCGGCACCCTGCCTGCTCCTTCTCTCTCCCAAGGAGGAGACCCTCAGCTTCACGAGCTCAGCCTCCCCTCAGAGGCCGAGAAAGGGTGCTCACGCGTTCATCCCTAAAGCATTCATTCAACTAGCAGGCCCTGGCGCTACTCTGAGCTGGCCCGGGAGACAGCTGACCCCTCTCCCCAGAAGATTACAGGCTAGGGGAGCGGAGCAGGTAGGTTAAACAGTGTCTGCATTATAACAAGAGGACAGCGTGCTGTGGGGGGACAGAGGGGAGGGTGGTCAGGTCATTCCGCGAGGCCTGGGGGTTCACGGGATGACAGCACCCACTCCCATCCCTCCGTCGCCATCCAAGCCTCAGTCTCGGGGTCCTTGGTGCGCTGGGAGCGGTGTGCTTGGTGGGCAGACAGTGAGGTGCACAGTGCCTGCGCTCTGCGGGGCGGCCAGCCTCAGGCCAGAGTCCCATGGCGAGCTCTGATGAGGCTGGTCCAGAAGGGGAGTCCCCACCTCTGCGTCTGCCTCCTGCAAGGCCTGCCCTCCCTTGCTGGGTCAGCCTGTCTCAGCTCCAGCCCAGCTGTCAAGGGCACTGAGCAGAGGTGTCCAGAGGCAGCACAGACCCACCCCTCCCTCCAGCCACTTTCCCTGGGGAATATGCTGATGAGCTCAGGGGTCTCCAGAAAACCACAGAGAAGGCAAGGCAGTGAGGGGGCAGATTCCCCGCCAGGGATACCTACGGCCTGGCCCAGCACCTGGACACTTCCAGCCTCGCGCTCCTGCATGTCAGACAAGCGACCAGGCCATGCGGCTCACCCCCAGCCCGCTCAGCTGGTGAATGCCCAGGAAACAAGGAGAAACCACAAGACTGACTGGGCGCCACCGGCTTCTTCCGAGGGAAGAAAAGGCCTGGTTAGGAGGCCCCAGGGAGCAGGCGCACCATTCGCCGAGGTAGGAGGAAGCCCTGTCTCCCCGGGCCCTACCCAGCCCCCAAGGGCGGGGAGACTGCAGCCTGAGGACTCAAGGCAGACACTGAATTCGGTCCCAAACCACGTCTCAAGCCACCAAACCACGGGTCCAGGACACATGGTTCAGGGGCCAGGGCACCAGTTCCACATGCACCCTCTGTGCCGTAACCCGCCCTCTCCCGGGGAGCCAGCCTGGCTGCTAGAAGCTCCCTGGGCTCCTCTTGCTTCCGCTTTCTCTTTGCCCTTTCCCATTATACCAGCAAAGATTTCAATCGAAGTTTGGGAAACAGTAGCCTGGAGTCCTACCCCCAACACAGGCCTCCCCACCCACACTTTCAAGCAGCCCGTGGAGCCGTCTGTCCACCGCCCACAAGAACCCTTCAGCAGCTTCCCAGGCTCCCAGTTGGAGCTGCCCAGGCTCAGTGTGGCTGGCCCGTCAGGGGCCAGAACTGGGAGCCAGGACGGTTCTTCTCTGGAGAATGGCTCTCTTGGCCACCTAGGTGACTGCAGGCGCGCAGGGTTCCGAGCAGAGAGGGAGGCGCTTGTGGGGACCCAGAACAGGCTGTTTCCAGATCAGCCGTAGACACGAGCAGGGTGAAGGTGGCTGACCCGGGGAAGGGGAAGGAGGGAGCACTGACCGCAGGACAGAAGTCCTTCGTGCAGTGTCTTCAGAGCTCTTTGAGGCAAGACAACAAAGCAAGACCTTCAGTTGCACGTGCCCTGCAGGGCCCTTGGGTGTGAAGGGTCAGCCTGGTCCCTGGGGAGGGACCTCAGCTCTTTGCCTCCTTGGAACTGTAGCCAGGGCCGGACAGGTCATGACCCAGAGCCCCTGGCCTGGCCTGAGGCTCATGGACACAGGCTTGCAAGGCATCCCTGGTCATGGACACACCCAGATTCAACCAACCAAGAAGACAAGCAGAAACAAGCAGAAGAGCCCGGGGAGGCCCCTGGGAGCCAGGACTCTCTCTCCTCAGGGGTCCAGGGCAGATGGCTCCCTCGTTCCCTGGGTCTAAAGCCCTTGTGGCGGAGGACACATGACCCTGGTGCCCCAGACCCCTCACTCATTTCCCACTACCCCGATGGATGGGGGTCTAACCAGATCAGCCAGGCTCCCTGGAAGCAGGGCCCAGGTTGTTGGGGAGCCCTGGGATGGGGAGCCCAGGCCTGGGGCACAGCCAGGCCCCCAGCAGAGGCCCCTGGAGCACTTTAGTCAGCACAGGGGTCCTGCCCAGGGCATCCCAAAGCAACGGGTTGTGGACCGGAAGCGGTTCAGAAGAGGTTGGCGGAGGCGGGGCGGGGGCAGGGGTGGGGGCAGGGGCGGGCCCGGGCCCGGCTACGTACACAGCGCCGTGGTGAGCCGCTGGGGCTGGTTGTAGTGCACCATGGCCACGCACAGCGTGTTCAGGGCCACCACGCACAGCACCACCCAGTAGAAGCTCTGCGCCTTCACCAGACGCCGGATGAAGAACCGGAACATCTTCTCCTTCCTGCGGAAGTACGACGAGCTCTCCGTCTTCCCGCTCTTGAGGCTGGCTCGGGCAAAGGGGGACCCTGCGGGAACAGGGGCTCGCTGAGGACGTGGGGGACAGGTGGGCCCCAGGACACGCTCGCCCTCCGCCGCTGTGAGCCCCGCAGATGCGTCCTCGAGGACGTGCATCCCCCACCCCACAAGGACGCTTGCCCCCAGCCCTGGCCCAGCTCGAGGCCCCAGTTTTCCACAGGCACCAAGTGTGTCAGACCCGTTACCGACATTGTGCTAATGACCCGTGTCCCCTGCAGTGGGTCCTGACCCCACCCCCGCTTCACAAACGAGGGAACCCAGGGCCGCGGCGGTCTCCATGGCTGCTGGGCTCTGGGTGCGAGATCTGGATTGGAACCGGCCTCTCGTCCCCAGCGCCCCCGGCCACCGTCCAGGAGGGCAGCCCCGATGCTCCCAGGCCATTCCCACTCCTCTGTGCGGCCTGGGGAGCCCAGCTGCTTCTGGCCCTCCCTCCCTCTGTAGCTCAGGGGTCAGCAGCCAGTGACCACCTGCTTTTCAAGGAGTTTTACTGGAACACAGCCAAGCTCCTTTGCATCTGGCCCAGCTGCAGAGCTAAGTGTGGTCCACAGAGCCCCCAAAGCTCAGTCTCCAGAAAGTTTGCCAAGGAAGCCGCTCCTCTGCCCCGACTCACCAGCCAAACCCACTGCCCCCACCGTCACTTCCACGCCTGCGGCACCTCTGCTCTGCCCCACCGAGAAGCGCTGCGCTCACTGGCTCCTTCTCGGCTCCACGTCCCGGCGTCAATACCGCCCTTCTTTAGGCTCCAGCTAACAGGTCTCCAGCCCCCCAACGATCGCACCCTTATACAGCTGCACTCTGTCGGCTTGTCGGCCTGTTTCGTGCCCAACCCCCAGGCCACACTGAGCTCTGGGGGGACAGGGCCACCCTCTGCACCACCCAACCCCTCGCGCCACTTGACAAACGAGCGAGCAGACTTTGTGGGTGCTTGGAAGGTCTGAGTGCCTCCGAGTGTTCAAACCCAGCTGGCTCTGAACCCCTGGCCTGGCCGTCAGTCCCTGGGGAAGGAGCGTGTGGTGTGTGTTCGGTGGTGGAGGGCGCAGTCGCACAGGTTCGTGTGCGTGTCCACACCCAGACTCAACAGCACAGAGAGCATTATCAGGCTGCTGTTCTCTTGGATTCACTAAGTGAAGACGGGCCGAGGCCTCTGGAGAGACCTGTCTACAAGCTGAGCAGCTGCGTCGGGCAGGGAGACGCTGTGCCCCAGACACAGGAGGGGCGGCCCCGAGGAGCATCCGCCAGTCCGCCCTGTGGCGGGGTGGGGGGGGGCGTGCAGGGCCCTAACGGGGAATTCCTGGCTCTAGACGCCACACCCCACCCACACCCACGGAAGACACTGCTCCGTCACAGCCTCTGGCTGCGCCGGGACACAGCCTCCCAATCCACGGCCAGACACCAGCCAGTGCCGATTATTCGGGGCTGGCTCATTCAATGAAACCTCTTGGCCAGCCTTGCCAAGGGTTGCAAAATGCCAAGGCCACAGCCAGCTCCCTCCTCAAAGGCAGCCCTGGGGCACAGAAGAAGGACAGGCACCCAGTACAGACAAGACGAGGAGAAACCTCCACACAGGCAGAGCCATCACGGACCCACCCTGTGGACCCACAGGCTCAGAAACCCCAGACACAGCCATTTAGAAACAGAGTCGCACACACGTGCTACACAGCATACCCGGACGCTGACCACGCCCCCAAAGACACTCAGATTCACACAGGCACACACCCGTGAACACACACAGGCCCGCTCTGGGGAGGGAGGTCAAGAGAACACTTGACTCAAGCAAACCGCCTTGTGCATACCCATGGCCAGTGAGACAAGAAGCACATCCTCCACAGGCACTCCCTGCTGGACAAGCCCCGTGAGGCCAGCCAAGCCCGGCCACGAGAAGGGCCTCAGGGCTGCTGCCCTCGCGTAGCTGCCTGGCCACCTCCGCCAGGGCCTTGGGGCCCCAGGGCGTTCCGGGCCTGGGTCCCAGCAAGCAGCTCGTGTGTGCTCACGTCAGCTCTCTTTTACGGTGCTCAAGGCAGTTCACAGTAAAAGTGAACACACGTCACACCCAGAATCGTAGCTTTGGGGGAACAGGAGGCACCGGGACTCCTTTTGGCTTTGTGCAGTTTTCAGGGTTAACTTAATCGGCATATATTCTTTATGACGAAAAGGCTTATTTCAAGAAAAATACGTATCTTCAAGCTCAAGCTAGGGGGCAATCGGGAATGAAATGGACTGTGGACGACAACAGAATTGAGCCCTGGTTAGGACAACGCGGGTGCCCACAAACACCTGGGTGTCTTCGCGCTGGGCCCAGACGGGGGGCTCGTTAGTCAATATAACGCCTACGCCCGTCCTGCTTAGTGCCCACCCTTCAAGAACCGCCCTGAGCGGGGCACAGAAACGCAGGGTGGCCGCGACCTGCCCCTGCCCCCACAACCCTGCCAGGTCACAGGTCAGAGATCACAGGTGACAGGCACGAAGTGCAAGTCCCCTTCCGGCTTAGTGGCTGCCCCTGCGGGCCTGGGGGGGGAGGTGGGCGGAAGCGACATGGGCTGAACACCAGGCATGTGGACGTGAGCCCCGTCTGCCCACCAGGCACGTGGCTGGTACACCCTCGCGGCTAGAGAGTCCCTACTGGAGACAGGTCCAGGGTCACATGCGCCCCACAGGGTCTCGGGGTTAAAGGAAACCATGCAGGCCAGCCCACTGGGCCCCGACCCGCAGCCAGCAGGGGGCGGGGAGCGGGGGGGCACCCCGGAGGTGCCAGGCCCCACATCCAGACCCGTGGGAACCAGCAGGTGCCAAGCCTGAGGGCCCCCGAGTGCAAGGAGACCCCTGGGCTCCGCCGGGGCCACGGGGGAAAGTCTGCAGGGTCCCAGCATATAGCACAGCACGAAACCAACGCCAATAAAACTGAGAGAGAAAATAAAATTCCCCCCCAAAGTCATTCAGCAGCTGAAAGGAAAGAAGTTCACTCTGAAAACCCCCAAACTAGTAGCCTCAAAAATGCAGCAAAGCAATCTTAAATAAACACAGGCAATGTAAGGAGAAAGAAATCATGAGGAAAAGGACGAGAGACACAAAGGAGCCAAGTAAGATACACATGAAGTAACAGGGACTCCAGGACTAAAAGGAACAAGGAAAGGAGGCTGAGTAACTGAACAACGGGAGAAAACATCCCTCACGTAGGAAGACCTGAGCCTGCAGCTGAGGCCCACTGCGTTCCTGACCCCAGGCAAAGGGAGTTACAGGCGATACCTTGTCTGTGCCAGGAAACGAGAGGACAGGGCAGTGACACCCACAGAACAAGAGACAATGACCACAGCAGCAAAAGCTCCCTCGTCCTGAGAACCATGGAGGACACCTGAGTATGACCGGAAGCAGCCAGTCCCCCACCTACACACCCGTCTAAGGGGGCAATAAGGAATGACAGAGCAGGCCTGAGACAAAGCAAACCGCTGTGTGGTGCGCAGCGACCGCAAGATGAGAACCTCTACGTGACCGTGCGTGTGATGGAAAGGCTAAGTCAGGATTTCTGCACCCAGGGCAAACACAAGGACTAACAACAGCCGAGAACTAAATCCCCCAAACAACTCAAACCAGGAGTGGGGAGCGAGGAGGGCAAATACTGCAAAGGTCACATCTTATGGGTTGTGGGTAAGGGCAGAGAGATGGGAAATAGGGCGATCTCGTTATGGAAATAATGCATCTTGGTGGTAAAGAGGGTAGAGGAATACACTAAAATAGCAAAGAAAATGTTTCTAATTCTGGGAGCAGGGAAGGGAAGGTAACCATTTGTGGAACAGAAATGGGAGGGATCAGAAATGAGCAAAGGAGGAGAGGGTGATAAACGGCAACCTAATCAAAGCAGCAAAGCTGGGGAAAACAGAGACCACAGTATGAAATATCGACACCAGATGTGAAGGAATGAGGAAGGAGAAAGTCACGGATGTCAACCCTTACACTGAACGGAGACAGACTGGATCCCTCCGTCAGGGACAGAGACCGTAAGACTGGGTTAAAAAAAGAAAAAGCAAACCCCAGCTAAATACTGCATGTAAGAAGAACACTTAAAATTCTTAAAATGATGAAGAAGAATTGAAAATGAAAGGGAAAGCAAAGATACCAAGCAATGCAAGCTAAAAACCAAAACCAATGGTAGTAACAGAAAGTATGACATTTGCTGTCAGACAAGGAATTGTCCAGAGGAGGAACTAAACGGATAAAGAAGGTATTGTGTGATGATGAAAAGCATAATTTACAAAGAAGATGTAACCGTCATAAACTCCACATCTACCAAAGCATATAGTGGCTAAATACATAAACAAAAGCCGTGAGAAATACAGGAGGAAGCGTCAAGGAAATGCAGATCAAAACCGTAAGGACTTATCACCTCACACTTGTCGGGATGGCGATTTCCAAAAAAGACAAAAGACAAGTGCTGGCGAGGATGTGGAGCAACTGGAACCCTCGTGCACTGTTGGTGGGAATGCAAACTGGTGTAGCCGCTGTGGAGAACAGTATGGAGGGTCCTCAAAAAAGTTAAAAATAAAACTACCTGATGGTCCAGCAATCCTACTACTGGAAAGAGAGAGAGAAAGAGAGAGATCTCCAAAATAATTGAAATCAGAATCTTGACGAGATCTGAGCTCTCCATGTTCGCTGCAGCACTATTCAGAATAGATAAGATGTGGAAGCAACCTAAATGTCCACTGACAGATGAACGGATAGAGAAAATGTGGTCTATACACACCACAGAATACTACTCAGCCTTAAAAAAGGAGATGCTGCAACATGCACCAGCACGGACGGACCTTGAGGATGTCACGCTAAGTGAAACAAGCTACCTTCAGAAAGACAAATACTTCATGACTGATTACACGCACATGAGGCATCTAAAATAATGAAATTCATAAAACCAAAGACCGGGACGGTGGTGACCAGGGGCTGCTGGGCGGGGATGGCGAGCTGTGATGAACAGGAACAGAGTTTCAGTGAAGCAGGATGAACAAGCCCCGGAGACCTGCTGCCCAGCAGCACGGCACCTGCGATCAACAGTGATCCATTGCACACTTGGAATTGGAGAGGATGGATCTCATGATGTCATGATGTGTTCCTACCACACACACACAGAATTTTAAGGAAAAACAAATACAAGAGAAATTTATTGATAAAAAAATAAAATGAAGTGGGAACGTTCAAAACACATCTTTCAGAACTGAACAGACCTAGTGACAAAACACAAAGACCTAAAGAACTGGAGAACACAGTCAATAAACTTGACTTTAAGAGATACCCATACAACCAGACAACTCTCCAAAACAGAGCATACACTTTCCGTCAGTGAAACTTTTTAAAATCAGTCGTGAACTCAGAGTTTGAAAATTTCTAAACTTAGAGATTTACTGGCCACATTTCCCAATCAGTATCTGATAAAATTAGATATAATAAAAACATACTTATAAATTAAGAAGCACACTCGCAGATAACCTTTGCCTCAAGAGGAAAGTAAAGAAATTGTTATCTGGAAACAGTACAGAGGGGGACTTCACAACAAAGCTTTGTGCAGAGGAAAATATACAGCCGTAAGTGCTTTTGCTGTTAAAGAAGAAAAAAGAACAAGTGACACATTTTCAGAAGTTAGAAAAATAATAATAAAATAAATCAAAATAATGTTAAAAGATAAACCTAATAAAGGTTAAAAATAAAAATAATAAAATTGAAAACAAAAACTAGAAGAAAGGAAATCTACAATCTGGTTATTTTAAATGATCATCAATACAGACTAACCTCATATGATCCTAATTCAGAAAATAGAAAGCAAAGGTCAACATACTAACAACTGGAAAAGAGCAAAACCAAACTCAACACACTGTAGTCAGTCTCAGAGCTTTAAATAGGTTCTGCAGTCTGAATGGCAGAGCCCAACATGTAAAGCGCCCACCTGACACCCCACTGCATCTCCAACATGCGTCTCAAACTCAGCACTTCTGAACCGAATTCCGGACATCGTTCCCCAGAACGCACGTGTCCCAGGTCCCGTCCTCCCAGGGAGGGCTACTCTGTGGACACTTCCTGCAGAGCTGTCCTTGATGTCTCTCTCTTTCTCTCACACCCACGTCCGACCGGTCAGCAAATCCTGTGGGCTTGTCCTCAAAATAGATCTAGAATCCAACCACTTACCACCCCCGTGGCTGCCACCAGCCGCGGGGTCTTCATAGCGGCCTCCGACCTGGTCCTGCTCCTGCCCTCTCTGCACGGCAGTCTGTCCCCAGCGCCCCGCAGGAGCCAGAGGCTGCCTCCCCTCTGAAGACCACCCTGGCACCCAGAGTCCCCTGACCCGGTCATTTCCTCTCCTGCTGCCCCACCCCGCCCAGCCCCCTCCACCTGGCCCCAGCCACACCGGCCTCCTGGACTCTCCTGCCTCAGGGTCCTCTCACCTGTCATGGGGATGCTCCGTCTCCAGCTGAGCTGACTTGTTCACTTCCTTCAGCTTTTTACTCAAAGGCGACCTTTCCCGAGGCCATCTGCGGCCACTCTACTTAAAATTCCAACACGCCCCAGACCCTTCAAGCCCCCTCCTTCTCTACTTTTTTTTCTTTTTCACACCTAGCACTGGAATGGAAACTCCAAAAAATGAAAGGCTTCTGCATCTTGCTTAGTGCCGTAGCCCAATGCCGCAGGCACTTCCCAGCGCATCTGGGCACTTAGTAAATATCTGTTGAGTGAATGGACCAGCAAATGACTGAATACAGAAGAGATGAAAAGAATATAAGAGAACTCTACATGCAGCTCTATAGAAACAAGTTAGAAAAGGCAACAAAACGGAAGATTTCCTAACAAAATATAATTTATAAAACTGGTCCAAGTTCTTTTCCTTTTTTAACTAGACGGGTTCACATTTTTATCTCACCTTTAAAGAACAGAAAATCTAGGTGTTATTTAAATTATTCCAAGCTATAGAAAAAGATTTTTTTAACTCTCCAATTCATTTTACAAAATCAGAAGACAAACTCTAGGTAAAACAGGAACGGAGGGAACTCACATGATAAACTTGAAAAAAATTGAACAAAATTCAGATCCACACATACAAGGGTCTCTTATGAACAAACACAAACGACCCAGTAGAAGATGTGCAGAGTATACGAAGAGTCACCAACAGCCAAATTTTAATGGGAAACAAACATTTAAAAAGAGGTTCAAAATCACCAGTAGTGAGTGAAGTGAGAATTAAAGTCCCCGTGAAATACCACTCTGTAATCATTCAATTACCCTCAGACTGGTAACAGTCAAAGTAGCTGCAACATCCAGGCGGGACGAGGGCCGACGTCTTCCCGCCCTGTTGGTGGGTGTGAATTCACAGCCCTTCTGGAGAGCAGTGTGGCGGCAGCCCTGAAGGTGCCAACACACCCCTCACCTCAGCAGCCCAGCTCCTGGGAACCCATCCCGCGAGGGACAGAAAGCACTGCTGAGGAAGGACAGATGTTTATAGGATTTGGGGGGCGGCTGATTACCTGACAGTGAATCCACACCACGGAACACCACGCAGCTACTTACAAGAGCGAACTCAAATCAGACCAACTGCTGGGGAGGGGTTTCCAAGAGGCACTGATGAAAAAAATTTGTATGGAACTATTTCTGTAACATGAAAAGACCCCCAAACTCTACAACATGTATATGTGCCTGTGTGTGCGTGCACACGCGCATGCGCGCGCGCACACGTGTGAGTGTTATCGAGAAACAAGGAAGGGTAAACCCCAAGCTATTAACATGGGTTTACTGGGGACAAAGAAGGGGAAAGTGTAAACAAACAGATAAACAAATACACAAATGACTTATTAGAGAGGTCTGTATATAAACATAACAATAGAATGGGAAGCAGCTCTTCCAACTCGAGTCCACTCAGGATCGCTGGAGAGCAAGGAGGTCTGTGCATGAAAAGCTGTCATTGCCAAGCGCTGGCCCCCCTCCCACACTGCCGAAGGTGGAGACCCAGGGCTGAGCCCCCCTTTGCCGCAGAATGCACAATGACAGGGCATTTAGCGCAAAGAGGCCTGGCACTTCTGGTGCCAGACTTCTGGTACCAAGCTGAGAGGAGGTACTAAAACGATAAAAGATAAAAGAACCAGGTTCCCCTTTTACTGTTTGAGAAGCAGGGGATGAAGCCAAGGCCTCAGAGGCAGCAGACCCAAGGAACATGGGAGAGACACAGGGTTTAGAAGAGAGATGGCAAGACACTTTCCATCCCTACAGAGTCAGTGACACACGCAGCCTCCGGCCTTGGGATGTGCCCAAGGGCTCCACGTCCACACAGGACGGCAGAGCCAAGAGCAGGCAGCAGCCAGCAGTGTGCTGAAACGCATGAGCGTGAGGCCGGAGCAAAAAGGGGCTTCCAGGAGCTGTACGCGCAGCCCACCCCAAGGGCTGGCCCCAGGCAGAAATCCCAGTACCAGGGCGCTGTACTTCCTACTGTCGGGTGGACGCACACGGGGCTGGCTTACTTGGGGGTGTGGGCGGTAGGGAAGGAGGGAAGCCGAGGCGACAGGGAGGGAGGGGGCGCGCATTCCGCGCGCAGTCACAGGCCCACCGAGACTCACCCACAGCACAGAGGTCTGCAAAACGGTCCTCCCCCTCCTCCGCGTGGATCAGGTCGTTCCGGCTCTTCTTGGTGGCTGCTCTCTTCAACACTGCTTTAAACAAAGGGTGGGAGGGGGCGGCATGAGTCCGGGCCTCCAGATGACCTGCCTCAGGGCTGGGCGGTGCCAGGAACCGGCAGCCTTTCCAGATCTCTCCTGAAGCTGAGGCTAAGGGAAGGCAGGACGATGCCTGGCCCCCATGGGCCCCTCTCGGTCTTCAGAGCAAAAGGGACAAAGGGATTTTGAGGTTGGGTCCTGCCTGTCCTTCTCTCCACGATGATGCCCACAGGGAAGGCCTGGCTACCATGGAGACCAGGAAACCTCCATGTGGGACAGGGACAGGGCTGCAGCCGGCTGCCCCAACGGCCCACACTCCAAGGCCAGGTGAGACCAGAGAGGTCAGGTCAAGGCCGCAGAGGGGCCAGCACAGACTGCTCAAGACCCCAGGTGTGGGCCCAGGTGTGGCCCCAGGTGTGGGCCCAGGTGAGACCGCAACATGCGTGGCCATGCTGTCTGGCCCCGTCCTGAGCAGCAGGTGTGAAGAGAGAGCAGCCTTCCTGCCACCGGGGCTGTGCTGGCCCCCGTCCCTGCCCCCGTGGCCCCAGGCTGTGCTAGGGGTCTTTCTACAGCAATCTGGGGGCATCTCCCTGAGCCCTGCGGACAGATACAGCTTGGATTAAACCAGCACTTTTCAAGCTTGTAGAAGCAGCGCTGTCCAACAGAACTTTCTATGATGACTTGAAACGGGCCGAGACTGAGGAGCTGGACTTTCACTTTTGTTTCACTGTAACATACGCACCTGCAAGCTCACACTGTCACGTGTCAGCTGTCAGCGGCCACGCTGGAAAACCCAGCTCTCAGCACAGGCTCCCGTGACCCCCAGGCTGAGCCCACTGCCCGCGATGCCCACTCTGGTCCATGGCACGCAGCCCCCCAGGAGCGGGCAGCTGACCCTCCCAGCGCCTGCCTCCAGAAAGGCCCCGCCCAGGACCATGGTAAGCGACCAACGTGCAGGCACCTGGCTGAGCAGAGGGCATCATGCTTCACATGCAAGCGTGCACACGTGTCACTGCCCGCCCAGCCACCAAAGCCCCGTGGCCAGGCAAGGAGTGCGCACAGCGGTCACCTACCATCGAGAGGGGACTTCTCCTCTGCGTTCTTGTCCTCCTCGGCCAGCATAACTTCCTCTGTGAGTGAGACACAGCCTCAGGCCAGAGCCCTCCTGTCCCCACCCCTGACCAGGGCTCGTCCCCCAGGAACACAGCAGGAAGGAGGTGAGACCCTGCCTTCTCGGCCCTCACGTTTCCCGAAGCCGGCAGGGCCCGTGGCTGAGCTTGTCCCACCGACACACACTCCTTGATGGGGCCCACAGACAGCGCCCTGGGAAGAGGGCCTGGCTTGCTCCACCTCACAAGTCGCCCTCCCGAGGGCAGCCCCCGCCCCAGGTGAGCTCGGTCCTGGGAGGGTCCGGGGAGGAGGAGCCAGCAAAGGCCAGGCCAGGAGCACCACGCAGCCCTGTCCTCACCGGCCTTGAAGATCCACTCCAGGTACCCGTTGAGCTCCCGCTCGATCTGCTGCTGCCGGCGGAGCTTCAGAAAGGCCCGGCGGTTCTCCACCCGCTCGCGCTCCTTGGCGAACTCCCTGTGATGGGCGAGGCCGCAGCAGGAAGCAGAGCAGGTGGGTGTGAGCATGCCCCCAGGCTCCCCGTGTGCGGCCAGAGGCACAGGGACTCAGGAGGAGGCCAGGACGGGGGAAGCAGGCCACGGGCCACCCCTCCGGGTACCTCCATCACCCGGCCTTTCCCCGCCTCCCCAGCACTTAACAGGCCCAGGTGAGCCCTCCCTCCTCAGGCTCCTGCAGCTCGTAGGGACAGCGCCTCCGCGCCCAGAGAGGGGCTCCAGAGGGCAGGGACAATTCCACCTCCCCCTGGCCTAGAGCAGGCCTGGGCATGCACCCTCCGAGTGCCGGGCCCTGTCATCTGGACAGACGCGCTACAGAGAGCTTCTGGACAACAATCCCCCAGAGCAGAGCTTCCACTTTGTTTCTTCTGCTGGTTCAGACCCAGAGCCTTTGCTAGAAGGAGGGACGGGCAGGCACTGGATCGGCTCAGGGCAGCCAGAGATGACAGGGAAACATTCTAGAATCACCCATGTCCTCAGCAAACCACTGAGGCTCTCCTGCCCTCCTGGGCCCCCAGCACCACAGCCCGTCTCCCAGCCAAGCTTAGAAGTCAGGAGGCTCAAAAGGCCGGAAGGAAGCCATTCACACACACGGGCACAAGAGCGCGTGCCCGCGCACAGACCTTAGCTCAGGTCCCCAGAGGGCAGGCAGGCACACCCTCAGGGCAAAACAGCTATGCCTGTTCTCTGCCGGGCGAGCGAGCGGCTGTCTCTCCCGCAGGAGAAGCAGCTTCTGGGCTTGGCAGAGGGGGCGGGCCCGGCAGGCCTGGCTCCTGTCACGCAGCCACGGTGAGAGGGAGAGCTTGGCTCCGACCAGGATGGACCCCAAGCCTGAGACTGGTGTCCACCAGGGCCTGAGCTGCTGCAACCCTGGCAATGAGAGGAGACGGCTCCCACCTGGACCTCTCACCAAGTCCGGAATCTGCAGGAACGCGGGGCCCCTCGCGGTCTCCCCACCAGGCCAGCGCCATCAACCACACCGGAGGGCAGGAGGGCCTGGGGGTGGCAGTGGGGCGTGACCATACTGCCCGGTTGGCCGAGAGCTGCCAGCAGAAACTCGCTGCAGTGACCAAGGCCTGGCCGCCGGGCAGCCACCGCTCAGGAGGTGGCTGGCTGTGGCCCGCCCTCCCCAGGCTTTGGCCCCACGGGGAGGAAGAGCTGCGAGAGGAACCACCGATTCTGCTTCTCTGGGCACTGGGAGGGTGAGAGCCCGGGGCGTGGCGGGGAGCAAGGCTGAACCAGCTCCAGGCTGGCCGGTCGGCAGCCCTCCTCCAGATGGGCACATGTCGTGTGCTGACCACTGGCCTGAGGGGCCGCGCAGTCTCCAGCCTCCCCAGGGCTGGCAGAGAACCCTGGGGCCCCGCTGCTGGAGCTGGAGGCCAGAGGGAGGGCTCAGCTGAGCTCATTAGGAAAATCAGCCCGTATCGGCTGGTCCCCAGAGGCAAGGATGCCCGCAGCTTGGGGCAGGGCTGGGAAACACGAAGTTCGGGGCCCCTCACCCAGTCTCCGCTGCCACCCCTGCTTCTTTCTCACGTTCTCCGGAGTAAGCTTGAGCAGGGCCCACTCGTGTCCCGCCAGCCTCCCCGCCACACGGCCCAGCACGGGGCCCGCCCTCCTCACGAGTCTGGCCCCCGGCCAAGCTCCCACATCTAGCAGCCCCAGCTCTGAGCATCGCAGACACCACACCCTCTGTGCCTCCGCCCCAACAATTCTCTGCCTGGGAGACGCTCCCCTCTCCTTTGCCAAGCTCATTCCTGGTCCCCTCTGGGCCTCAGCTGAGCTGCCCCTTCCCCAGGAGCCTTCTCTGAGCCCCAGGCCTCCCTTGGCTTCCCCATCCCAGCTCGGACCACAGCTCCCCCCGCCGCCCCGACTAGGAGTTCTCATCGGCCCCCTGTGCTGTGGGCCTGCCTGCTCCCGGCGGAGGTGCTTACAAAGACACACTGCTAACAGTCAGAGTCTCACAGGAGGGGCCGAGGCAGGAACACGTGCCAGAGCCAGGGCACAGAGCCCTTGGGCCCAGCCACTGTCCTCTCTGCGGCTGTTCCTTTCCAGACCAATATGATAGCTGCCCCCTGAGTCACGACCTCAGGAGCCTTGGGCCTGAGCAGGAAGCTTCAAGGCGGGTGGAATGGAAACTTTCCCCTCCAGCCCTACAGGGAATCTGATGCTCGGGTGGGCGCAGGGAGGCAGGCCAGCCCAATGCCCTCTCCCTCTGTCTACACAGCTTCCTCGGCCCCAGACAAGGGCAGGAGCCCCAAATACGAGCCCTGGTTGTTCCCTGAAGCCAACAGCACTTCCTTGGTCCTCGGCCCGATGCGGGACAGGAGGGCACTCTGGGCCACAGGAGTGCCACACCTCACTACCCATGTAGGTAGGAAGCACCTTTCTCCAGGAGGGACCCCAGCGCTGCATCCTCCCTTGTCTTCTGCTGGAGGTCAGCAGGGACAGGTGACCAGAGAGGCGAGGCAAGCCAGGGGTCAGGGCTGGGCTGGAGACCCAAGGCCGCTCCATTCCTTCTCCAGTGTCACACAGAAGGGCTCTCTTGTCCCCAGGGCTGCTCAGAAACCGCACCACGAACCCAGATAAGAGGCAGCAGCAGCCCCTCCCCTGACTCAGAGGCCGGGGTGAAGGCCAAGAGCTAGGGGTAAGGAGGCCAGGGCCAGGGACCACCAAGGGAGAGGTCAGAATGGCAGCGCCAAGGACAGGCTGGCTAGAGCTCAGGACGCTGGGAGTGACCGTCCCGGGCCAGGCCGAGCCTCGCCTCCCCCACCACACAGGCCGTGTCCAGTCCCATCCGCCCCTCCCCGGCCTGCGAACACAGAGGTAGCACACAGCCGCATGGCCTCTTACCCCGAGAGCACGCCCAGCACCAGGTTGAGCATGAAGAAGGAGCCGATGATGATGAGGGGCAGGAAGTAGAGCCAGTTCCAGGTGTTGCCAGCCGCATCGTTGGTCTGGAAGCAAGAGGAGATGTGCAGGACGGTGGGCAGGACAGAGCCCTGGCCACAGAAGCTCCCCGGCCCTTCTCACACACCGGCAGAGTCCGAGTGCAGGCGGGTCCAGACAGGTAATCCAGGCAGGACCCACCATCACGCCTGCCTGCCCTTGCCCCACAGAGCCCCCCTCTGGGGCTGGGGCCCCCAAAGGACCCAGGAGCTTCATGCTCCTTGAAAAGGAGCCCAGGAGTAGTCCCAGGGGGCCAAGGGCTGCCCCAGGTATCCCGCCTGGACACCTCCCCTCTGCTTCCCAGGCTGCTGGACACACCAGGCAGCTCCAAAGACATTCCTCCTTTGTGAAGCCCACGGACCCCAAGGCCCAAGTCTGATCTTCTTTTTGTCTCCTGCAGTTTCCACAGCTCAGAGCAGTAAGCCCTGTGCCGCATTCCCCCGTCAACGGCAAGCCCACAGGTCCCCAGGGAAGAGCTGGGCCTAAGACAGAACCCAGCACCAGGGCCTGGTCTAAATAACCAAATGCAAAAGGTCTTCCCAGACCTTTTGATTTTTAGAGCACAGCCCACAGAAGGGTGAGGCCCTCTGAGTCCAATTCATTTCCACTGCTGTTTTGTTCTCAGGGGCCCCCCATCGACCCAGCTGAGAGGGATGGAGAGCCTCTTTCTCCCCGCGAGTCTGGCGCTAGAAGTGAACCAAGAGGGGTGGGTGTTGTGGGCAGGTGACCACCCGGCCCCTCTGCTCCTCTCTTCAGAGGCGGCTCACAAGCCAAGGGCCAGGGCCCTGAGCAGGAGAGAGGCAGGAAGACGGCCTGGCACTGCCCTGAGGCTGGGGCTGATCTCCAGTGCTGCTGTCGGAATTCCTGCCCTCCAGCGTCTGCTGGCCTAGGCAGATTTGCGGACTCTACCCCTGCAAGTCCTGAGTCCCCTGGACTGCCTGCCACTTGTGGCTTCTGATTCCCGGACACTGATTCCAGGCTGGCCGCTGAGACCCCGGGCCTTGACCAGAATAGACACTCAGACCCCCAGCTCTACGCCTGCCAGTGTTCCCAGACCACACCTCTGCCAGCCCCACGTGCAACTCCGACCAAGGGCTAAGATGGCCACCAAAGCCGCCCATCTCCCCGAAGGGCACCCTCAAAACCTGCCTCCTTCTGGGAAAAAGGAGAGATGTGCTCCCCTCACCTACTCGAGGACTTGGCTCCTGCAGTCTCCCTCTGATGGACCGTTCCCATCAGTAGCCAAAGCAAAAACAAGACAAAACAAACGAGGACTCGCACTTCTGGGAAGATGGAGTGGACATACTCTTCCCTATTTCTCCCATTGAGTACAACTAACAGCCTGGACATTACATCTAGAGCAAATATATATTTCTCCGAAGACTCTGAAAAGTGGAGAAAAGAAGGCAGATGAGCTGGGACCTCTGGACCCATGGTGAGTTCCCTGTGTTTTTGTTTTGTTTTTGCCTCATATATCCCAGACCTGGGGCTTTTAAAGCCTACAACCTGGAAATGCCAAGAGACACAGACAAAAATACACCAACAAAAGCCAGCACTCTCTCTCTCTAACCAAAGGGCCAGGAAGGGGGGCAAGGCAGACAATAACTGCACCACTCCAGCCAAACAGGGCGGAAAAAAACTGTGGCGAAACTTCCATCCCTGCCAGCAAAGACCCAGGAGGGAGCCCAGGCGACCACCCTCCCCAGACTGTAATGAGGCAACCAACCTCCCCACACTCCCAAACCACAGAGACGTCAGAGAACGGCAAGCAGGGAGGTGGGACGTCTCCTCGACAGATGGTTGATGAGGCCCCCATCCCACCCCACCTCTGTGGCATCAGTGGAGACACACGGGGAGCCTGGACTTCCACCCCCACGTGACAGTAATAAGACACACCACCCCCTCCCCACTGAGGTGCTGCCAGAAAGTCAGACTTTCACCACCACCCAGTACCGAGGCCACACCCCCACCCACCCACACAGTGGGCAGAGACCACGTGGAGAGCAGAAACGAGGTACACAAAACCTTCCCAACCAGGTAAGTATCCTAGAGGCAAGTGGGGAGCCAGAACTACCATCCCACTCAGCAGTATGGAGAAGGCCCCCACAGTGTGTCAACAGAGGCCAGGTGGGGAAACTTTCCAGCCTTCTACTCCCACCTTGCAGTAGCAAGGAAGCAACCCCTGCTTCCAGTGACAGAATGGTCAGAGGAAGCCAGCTGAAACAGAGGGCTTAAGTCAGATCCAGGGTCCCAGGACACAACGCCAAAAATGTCCAGCTTTCAACTGACATTCACTTGCCATACCAAGAACCAGGAGGAACACAGACTGAACGAAAACAGACAGTCGACAGATGCTGCGATGGCTAATTCTACGTGTCAACTTGACTGGGCCATGCGGTGCCCAGATATCTAGCCAAACGTTATTCTGGGTGGTTCTGCAAGTGTGTTTTTGGATGATAAAGTAAAGCAGATTGCCCTCCATATGTGGTGGACCACGTACAATCAGTTGAAGGCCTGAACAGAACAACAAACTGACCCTCTTCCAAGTAAGAGAAAATTCTCTATAAGAGAATTCAGACTTCATCTGTACCATTGGCACTATTGGGTCTCCAACTACTGGCTTTCAGACTGAAACTGCACCATAGCATCTCCTGGGTCTTGAGCCTGCCAGCCCAAGTTCACTGCAGATTTGCACTTGCCAGCCTCCATAATCACATGAGCCAACTCCTAATAATAAATCTCTTTTTTTTTTAATCTCTCTCTGTCTCACACACACACACACACACATCACACACACATGCTATTGGTTTTATTTCTCTGGAGAACCCTGCCTGATATAGATTGCCAACACTAAGATGACAGAGATGATAGAAGTATCTGACAAAGATTTTAAAGCAGCCACCATAAAAATGTTTCAGAGGGTAATTGTATACACACTTGAAACACATGAAAAAATAGAAAGTCTCAACAAAGAAATAGTATCATCAAATAAATAAAAGATACAAAGAAGAACAAAATGGAAAATTTAGAACTGAAAAATACAATAATCAAAATTAAAATCTCAATGGAAGGGCACAACAACAGAATAAAGACAACAAAGGAAAGAATCAGTAAGTGGTAAAAGAGAATAATAGAAATTATCCAATCTAAAAGAGAGAGAGAAAATAGACTTAAAAAACAAAAATCAAACAAGTAAGAAAAAACAGAGCAGAGCCTCAAGAACCTAGGGAACTAAGAGAGAATATTTGACATTCCTGTTTCAGAGTAGCAGAGTACAGGAGAAAGAAGAGAAGGCTGAACAGCATTCAAAGAAATGATAGCTGAAAAACTCCCAAATTTGGCAAGAGACATAAACCTACAGATTCAAGAAGCTGAGTGAATACCATACAGAATAAACTCAAAGAAATCCACACGACATTTCATTGTCAAACCACAGGAAACTAAAGGTAAATTAAAACTCTTGAAAGTGGCAAGAGAAAAAGGGCACCTTACTTACAAAGGGAAACAATTCAAAAGATTTCTCATCATAAAGTATGGAGGTCAGAATGAAGTGGCACAATACTTTTTAGGTTCTGAGAGAAAAAAAAAACTGTCAACAGACACCTACACCCATCAAAAATATCCTTCAGGGATGAAGGGAACATCAAGACATTCTCATAATAAAAACAGGGAAACTGGGAGAATCTGTCACCCGCAGATCTACCCTAAGAGAAAGTCTCTTACGAAAGTCTCTAACGAAAGTCTCTAAGCAGAAAGGAAATGATTAAAAAAGGAATTGTTAACCATTAGGAAGGAAGAAAGAACAATGAAAAGAGTAAAAATAGGGGTAAATAGACTTTATTTGTCCTTTTGAGTTTCCTAAATCATGTTTGACAGTGGAAGCAAAACTTATAACACGCTATGATGTGGTTATAAACATATGTAGAGGAAATGTTTAAGATAATTGTATTACAAATGGGGGAGGGTAAAGAGATATAAAGAAGGTAGGGTGTATATACTTCACTTGAGCTGGTACAATTATGACACCAGTAGACTGGAATAAGATATAGAGCAACCACTAAAAGACCAAACAGAGATATACTCAAAAACAACTAGATAAATCAAAATGGAATTTTTTCAAAAGTTCAAGTAATACACAAGAAGGTAGGAAAAAGAAAACAAAGAAACAAAAAACAGAACAAACAGTAAACAAAAAATAAATAAATAAAATGGCAGATGTGGGCTCTAACATATCAATAATTACATTACATGTAAATGGTCTGAATACACCAATTAAAAGACAAAGATTGGCTAGTGACTTTAAAAACATGACCCACCTATGTTTTATCTATAAGAAATTCACTTCAAATATAACAATTTAGGTAGGTTGAAAGTGAAATATGGAAAAAGAAGTATCATATAAACATAAATCAAATTAAAACTGTAGGGCTTCCCTGGTGGCGCAGTGGTTGAGAATCTGCCTGCTAATGCAGGGGACACGGGTTCGAGCCCTGGTCTGGGAGGATCCCACATGCTGCGGAGCAACTAGGCCCGTGAGCCACAACTACTGAGCCTGCACGTCTGGAGCCTGTGCTCCGCAACAAGAGAGGCCGCCACAGTGAGAGGCCCACTCACCGCGATGAAGAGTGGCCCCCGCTCACCACAACTAGAGAAAGCCCTTGCACAGAAACGAAGACCCAACACAGCCAAAAATAAATTAATTAATTAATAAAACTCCTACCACCAACATCTTAAAAAAAAAAAATTAAAACTGTAGTGGCTATATTAATATCAGAAAATAAATATCAGACAACGTAGACATCAGAACAAAAAAAATTTCACTAGAGACACAGAGGAACATATACAGGTTTCCCCCACTATTTGAAAGCAGTGCGTTCCTGTGAAACCTTTCCTAAGCCACAAAGGCATAAAGCAAAGAAACAATCACCATAGGACACATCAGCTAACACATACAGAAAATAAGATAAAACACAGATGCTCACAGATACAACAGAGCTATGGCAATATGATGCTGAGACGCTGAGTGTAGCTCCCAGGGAAGGAGCTTGGCGGTGCCACTCTTGCTGCTTGGGGTGCACACTGCCTTTAGAACGGCTCACCGTAAAGCAAATGTTGAACGCTATTTTCTCTTTTCACCTTTTTCATAAAAGCATAAATCTTCCACGGATTTCTTTTGCTTAGTGGAAACAGGTATTAATGTAGGTCTTTCATAAAAGTGAAGTGGCATTAAGAGAACTGTTGAAAAGTGGGGGATACATTATAGCGATAAAAGGGTAAATTCATCAAGAAGACATAGCAATTCTAAATGTGTACATGCCTAACAAATGAGCTATAACATCTGTGGAGCAAAAACTGAGAGAACTGAAAGGAGAGACAGACAAATGCACAATTACAGCTGGAAACTTCAACACCTCTCTCTCAAAAATTGATAAGACAACTAGACAGAAAATCAGCAAGGATATAAAAGAGCTCGCCATCATCCAACAGGGTGTATAATTGACATTTATACACATAATACACAACAACACATTATATACACATTCTTTTCAAGTGTCCACAAGACATATATGAAAACAGACCATGTCCTGAGCCATAAAACAAGTCTCAATAAATTTAAAAGAACTGAATTGTTTTCAAATTTAGTGTATCCTCTAACCATAATAGAATCAAACCAGAGACAAATAACAGAAATACAATAGAAAACTCTCCAAACACAAAGTAAACAAACAATTCTAAATAATCCATGGATCAAAGAGGAAGTCTCAAGGGAAATTTAAAAATACATTGAACTGAATGAAAATGAAAATACAAGATATCAAATTTGAAAGACACAGCTAAAGCAGTTCTGAAAAGGAAATTTATAGCACTAAGTACATACATTACAAAAGAGGGAAAGTCTCAAATCACTAATCTAAACTTCCACCACAAGCAAAGGAAGGGCAAAACAAACCCAAATCAAGTAGAAGAAAGTAAACAGTAAAGATAAATGCAGAAATCAACAAAGTTGAAAATGCAAACAATAGAAAAAATCAATTTTTGAAAAAGTTTGTTCTTTGCAAAAAGCTAAATTGACATACCTCTGGCAATACTGACTAAGAAAAAAAGAGAGAAGACACAACTTATCAATATCAACAATGAAACAGGGGATTTCACTACAGGACCAACAAACATCAAAAGGATAATGAAGGAATACTGCAAACAACTCTCTATACATTTGACAACATGGATGAAATGGATCAATTTCTCCAAAAACACAAACTACTACAACTCACCCAATACAAAATAGGTAAATAGTCCAATAACTATTGAGGAAAGTGATATTGTGATTTTAAAACTTCCCCTACAAAAGGACAGACACATCGGTCAATGAAATAGAATTGATGATCTATAAATACACCCTTACATTATGATGAGTTGATTTTTTTAACAAGGGTGCCAAGCCAATTCAATGGGGAAAGGATAGTCTTTTCAACAAATGGTGCTGGGACAAGTGGATATCCACAGGCCAAAGAATGAAATTGGATCCCTACCTCACGCCACATACAAAAATTAAATCAAAATGGATCATAGACCTAAATATTACCAGCCAAAATGAGAAAACATAGGAGTAAATTTTCATGACTTTGATTAGGTAATGGACTCTTAGATACTACACCAGAAGTACAAAGTGAAAACAAAAACAGAAAAAAATGGACTTCATCAAAATAAAAATCTTTTTTACTTCAAATGATACCATCAAGAAAGTGAAATGATAACACACATAATGTGAGAAAATATTTGCAAATAATCTGAAATATCTGGTAAGGGTCTAGTGTCCATAATATATAAAGAAACCTTATAGGTCAATAATAAAATGACAAATAGCCCAATTTTTAAATGGGCAAACGATATGAATACATATTTCTCCAAAGAAGATATATAAATGGTGCAGTAAGCATATAAAAGATGCTCTACATCATAAGTCATTAGGGAAATGCAAATCAAAGGCAAAATTAAATACCACTTCACGCTATGGTTGGTTGGTTAAAATTAAATTGTAATTTTACTAGGACGATTAAAATTAAAAAGATAGACAACAAGTGTTGGTGAGGATGTGGACAATTTGGAACACTTGTGCATTCCTGGTGGGGATGTAAAGTGTTGCAACCACTTTGGAAACCAGTTTGGCAGTTCTTCAAAAGGTTAAATATGGAGTTACCATATGACCCAGAAATTCCACTCCTAGGTGTACACCTAAGAGAAATGAAAACATATTCCACACAAAAATTTGTACACAAATGTCTATAGCAGGATTATTCATAATGTAAAGAAATGGAAACAACCCAAATGTCCATCAACCAATGAAATACAAACAAAAGATGGTATATCCACACAATGGAATCATCTTTGATAATAAAAGCAATGAAATACTGGTACTTGCTACAACATGGATGGACCTTAGAAACACAAAATCCCACATATTGTATGAGTCCATTTGTATGAAATGCCTGGAATAGGCGAATATAAAGAGACAGAAATATATTAGTGGTTCCAGAGGCTGGGGATGGAGGAATGGGAAGTGACTACTAATGGGTACAGGGTTTCTTTTTTGGTTGATGAAAATCTTCAAAGATGAGTAATGGTAATGGTTGCACAGTCCTGTGCACATACAAAAAGCACTGAGCCATTCACCACTTTGTGAATTTCATGGTAGGTGAATAAAAATAAAGTGAGATATGAAAAAATAAAAATAAAAGAAATCTCTAGGCCCAGATTATAGAATTCTACCAAACATTTAAAAAATAATTAACGCCACTTATGCACAATCTCTTCTAGAAAAATAGAAGAGGAGTAATTACTTCTCAATTCATTTTATAAAGCTTGTGTTACCCTGAAAACAAAACCAGGGAAAGAAAGAAAGAAAGAGAGAAAGAGAAAGAAAGAGAGAAAGAAAGAAAGAAAGAAAGAAAAAGAAAGAAGGAAGGAAAGAAAGGAAGAAAGAAAGAAAGATAGAAAGAAAGAAGGAAGGAAAGAAAGAAAAAGAAAGAAGGAAAGAAAGAAAGAAGGAAAGAAAGAAGGAAAGAAAGAAAGAAGGAAGGAAAGAAAGAAAGAAAGAAGGAAGGAAAGAAAGAAGGAAAGAAAGAAAGAAAGGAGAGAGAGGGAGGGAGGAAGGAAGGGAGGAAGCAGGGAGGGGAAGGGGAGGGAGGGAGGGCGGAGAGAGAGCATATGCACCTCAACCTAAACCTCACACTTTATACAAAAATTAACTCAAGATGGATCACAGACTTACATATAAAATAATAAAACTTCTAGAAAAAAACATAGGAGAAAATATTTAAGATTTAGGACTAGGCAAAGAGTTCTTAGATTTGATGCCAAAAGCCCAATCCACAAAAGGAACAATTGATAAACTGGACTTTATTAACATTAAAAACGCTGGTTCTTTCACAGACCAGGTGAGGAGTATGAAAAGACAAGCTACTGACTAGGAGAAAACATTTGCAAACCACACATCTGACAAAGAACTAGAATGTATCTAGAATATATAAAAACTCTACAGTGAAAGAACAATCCAGACCATGAGCAAAAGATATGAAGAGATATTTCACTGAAGAAGACCCACAAACGGCAAATACGTCTGAAAAGATGCTTAACATCATCAGCCATTAGGACGTGCACTGAGATACATCTCTACACACTGTCAGAGTGGCTGAAGTTAAAAACACCAAATACCAGTGAGGATGCAGAAAAACTAGATTATTCATACACTGCAGGTGGGGATGCAAAAGAATACAGGCCTCTGGGAAAGCGTTAATTTCTTAAAGAACTAAACACGCAACTACTATACAACCCAGAAATTGCACCCTTGAGCATTTAACCCAGAGAAATGAAAACTTACATCTGCACAAAACCTGCCCACAAATGTGCTGAGCAACTTTATTCCTGATAACCCTGAACAGAGACAACACAGATGTCCGTTAACAGGTGAGCATTAAACACTGCAGTCCACCCACACCTGGAGCACCACTCAGCAACAGAAAGGAAGAAACTGCTGGCACACAGAATAATCCGGATGCAGCTCCAGAGTATTATGCGGAGTGGAAAATAGCCAATACCCGAAGGTCACATAGGGAACGGTTTCATCTGCATAACATTCTCGAAACGGCAAAATTATCAACGCGGCACAAAGATCAGTGGCTACCAGGCGCGAAGGCAGGAGAGAAGTGGGCGTGGCTATAAAAGAGCGGCACAGCATCCCTTGTGATGGAACGTCCTGTGCCTTGACTGTAGCAGTGTCGCTGCCCTGGTTCCGGCAGCTAGTTCTGCAGGTTGTTACCGTTACAGGAAAAGGGCAAAGCATACAAGGGCTCTCTCTGCATTATTTCTTACAACTGCATTTGAACCTACAATTCATTAAAAAAAAAAAGCCAATTCCCACATCTCCCTGCACTTACCTCCTCTTGCCCTCCTCCACTTCACAGGGAAACCCCCTGAGCGAGATGACTATACTTGCCGTCCTCACTTCCATACCTCCTGCCTTTAACCTATACATTCCAAGGTTTTATCCCCACTGCTGAAACGCTCTTGTCTAGTTTACCGACAGCGCCTGCGACCTCTCAGCAACGGCTGATCTGGTCGGTCACTTTCTGGAAACTCTCTTTGCTCTGCTCCCAAGACGCAGCACACTTGCAGTGCTGTCCCTACTCCCCGCAAGTCCCCGCCTCGCTCTCTTTTGCTGGCTCCTTCTTTCCTACTTGATTTCTGAACGTTGGAATTCTCCTGACAGCCAAAGGTTCAGACAAGGCTCCATCTGTAGCCTTCTTTGCTTCTCCATCCACACATCCACACCCAAGCGATCTCATCCTCTCCCATAATCTTAAGCATCATCCATGACTTCAAACCCTCAGCCCTGCTGTCCCCCCTGAACCCCCCTCTCATACACCCAACTGTACACTCAGCATCTCCACTTGGATGAAACAGTTGTCCAAGGCTTTCCAGGGCCAAAGTAGGGTTCTCAGTTTCCACCATGACGCTCCGCTAAAACAAAAATCCGCAGTTACCTTGCTCCCCATTCTCCCCTTCTCAATACAAGGCACCACCTTTCCCAACGGCTCCAGTCACACTATCTTTGATTCTTCTTTCTTTCACATTAAACATCACATCCAACCAACGAGCAGGTTGTGTCTGCACTAACTTCAAAACGGAGCCTTTGCACCTACGTATCTGAATGCGCCTTCCTCGGATCTTTACGAAACTAGTGCAATGAACAGATGCAGAACCACATGTATGTAACCACAAGCCCACATTATTTACCTCCTACGGTTCCTCTTGTCAGCTACAAATTGGCGCTCGCCATTGTCACTTGCCAGCTGCCTCTACAAGGCGTAAATCATGTGCTGCTGCGGCTGCTGCCTTGCAACAGCCCCTGAAACGCTGAACGGAGGCGCTCTGGGCTCTGGGTGACACTGGCAGAACAGGTCTTCCGATAGATGGATATTTTCAGGAGACAATTTTATGAGCCCAGTTCTTGTATCTCCTCGTATCTAGACAAGCACTCAAATCCTTCACGGCGACGTCTGCTCCTCATGACTGGCAGTGACATGCACGAGACGAGCAGAAACCTTCTACAAAAAATATGTGCTCGACTGCATGCACTCCCCCTTCACCCAGATCACATCTATACTGACCTTCCTCCCTGCCTCTGTGGAGCCGTTTCTCAGAGCGATCTGGGATGCTGTCTCCCGGGTTGCAGCCCTCATTTTGCCCCAAATAAAACTTAACGCGCAGCTCTCACGTTGTGCCTTTTTTTAAGTCGACACTGAACGTAGACATAGCCCGGGACGGAAATGGGGATCGGTCCTGCGACTGTTCTGACAACTCTGGGTAACAGAAAATTCTACAGCCACCTCAAGTATAAACACAATTAAGGGTCCCGGCCCCGCTGACGTGCTTCACACTGAGAATATCTTCTCTCCTCAGCCGGCCTGCACAGCTGGCTGTTCTCAAAGGGAGAGGACGGTGTGGCCCCTCTCTGCTCCCGACGCCACACACTCTTCCTCCTTCCTGGGTCACTGACCTCAACGCTATCGAAGCCAGGCGGCACTGCTGTGTGCTCAGACCTCTCAGACCAGGCGGCACTGCTGTGTGTTCTTCCAGGACCCCATCTGACCACACTTTTCAAAACCCAGACAGACCACTTCTCCTCCAGGCTGAGGACCCACCCGCCCACTACCGCCAGTGTTTTACCAGTCGGTCTCTGGGTCTCTCTCGAGACCCCCCCCTCATTCCTTCCAGCCAGGACTTAAAAGGGCCCTGGCTTCTCCCCAGACTGCAGATGTGCTCACCTGCCCCACCAGCCCCGCTGCGGCAGGCCTATGGCTCCAGCCCTTGAAGGCACGTCGCTCGGGCTCCATCAAGGAGCATATGTCTGAGGGGACCACGAACGTCCCTCTCACTGGGCGGGGGGAGTGGCAGGCTCGCCCTCCAAAGAATCCTCTTCCGAAGTCCTGTCTGATCTCCTGCAACCAACCCTGTTATCCCTCAGTGTGGAGGACGGATCCAACAGTTCTTGGCCAGCGGCTCTGGGCACCAGCCTCACGACCCACGCCCGTCACTGCGTTGCCCGTCACTGCGTCCCGGTGCCCCGCCGCCAGACTCTGCGGCACCGTGCCATCGCGTCTGCCCGTCTGGCTCCCAGACCCCACCAGGCCTTGCTTCCCCAGCGCCCCCTGGCCTGTCGCCCCTGCCCCTCGTCCGCCTTTGTTTTCTTCACAGCAGCTCGCCATTACCAGGCCCTTATTTACTGAAGGCCTCCTGCCGCCACTGTGTCTGCAGCACCTGCACCCAGTGGGTCCCCTGGAAATACGTGTCGGGTGAGCCTCTGTGGCCCCTCCTGACTGGCACCTCCTGCCCCGAGGTCTGGCTCCTGCCCACCCCTCCCCTGGGGGCACAGGCCTACCAGGCTGAGTCACCCGGCCAAGCCCCACGGCACGAAGGGCTGTGGAGGCCTGCTCACGCGGCGCCCCGCTCGGGCGCCCTGGCAGGGACGTGGCCCACTCCAGCTGTGCTGAGGGCTCGTCTTTGTGGAGGCTGCTCCTGGATCGGCTGTAGGGAGAGAACAGCCAAGCGCCTCGTCACCGCCCTTGTCTCCATTCCTCTTTTCCTCGATCAAACGAGACCGTCACCAGACGCAACTCCCGCTCCCAGGAGGGCTCTGGCTTAGTGGACCTCAGGCTGGCTCCTCCTGAACTCGCCCTCTGCCATCCGCCTGCTCAGCCAGCACTTACCGAGCGCCTGCTGGATTTCCAGCCCTGAGACCCACAGGGCCGGAGAGCAGAGGGCCCCAGGCTGTCCCTTTCCTCCTGCCCACCTTCAAGCCAGAAGCGTGTGGCTGCTCCGGGGGCTGGTGGCCCAAGCCCCACCCTCAGCGCACAAGTGACAGGTTCAAAGTGAAGTACCTCACACTCTAGGACACCCCCTCCACAGCCCCCGAGCACAACACACCCTCTGGCTACCAAAACACAGCAGTCCACCAGCCAGACCTGCCAAACTTCCTGTTTCAAGTGCACCTTCTTTCTCTACTTCCACTAACTTAATTATTTTCATGCCCACAGCTCACAGGACTCTAGGGGGTAGAAGGTAGCTCTGTAGGAGTAGGGGGTCATCATATAAAAAGAAGAGAGAGAGGTCTGCCCAGGAGTCGATGGCAGGTCCCCCAAGAAGAGCCGCAGGTGGAGGGGAGGCGGGAGTGAGATGGGTCACCAGGAAGCCCCCGAGGGCCTTACACCCAACTTCTGTCACAGGCACCAACCCCCAGACTGCCCTACACTGCTGGGACGGGCTGGCATCCTAACGACAGGGAACACTGGAGGAAAGAGAACCAGGTAGACTTAGTGGGAAGGAAACAAAGGTACACGACACCCGTTCCCACCACCAGGACCCTGGCGCAGTCAGGGAAGCTTCCCTGCGCTCAGCCCTGCTCCTCCCCTGTTCACCAGGCAGCCACCTGCTGCCTCGGGCCGAGGGCCAGCTGGCTAGCTTCTCCGAGCCTCTCTCCCATCGTCTACGAGCTCACAGGGACAAAGCTCTTCACGCAGTGGGCCATCGTCAGCAGCGGCGGCAGGAGCACCTTCTCTGGAACTTTCTTTTCTGACCTCCACCACCTGGCCCTCAGCTTTACTCTCATAAGAAAAGCTGTCCCGGAGACTCCAGGACCCGGGTCAGTGGCCCCGAGGCGGAGCTGCCTGAAGGAGCCTGTGTTCCATCCTGTGGGGCGAGGAGGGAGCCTGGGGCTGAACAGAAGCTCCGCGTCAGCGGGGCCCCAGCAGCTTTAGGGCCAAGACAGAACTCACGTTGTAGAGGATGTCGGTCCAGCCCTCCATAGTGATGCACTGGAACACCGTCAGGACGGCGAACAGGATGTTGTCAAAGTTGGTGATGCCGAAGTTGGGTCCCGGCCAGTACTCCCGGCACTCAGTGTCACCCTCGCACAGCCGGGCTGGGGCCTCCTTGCCACAGGGGAAGTCGCCCACCGGCTCTGCGTCTGCGAGGAGACGAAGGGAGCAAAGCTGAGCTCAGAGGCACCGCGTTCTCCACCCCCTGCTGGGACTGTGGGCCCCAGAGACCTCATCACAGTGGGACAGGAATCAGGCACCGAGGGAAACTCTCCCTGCCGCTCCTGCACCTGCGCCGGCTCTGTCCCCGTGCCTAAGGTCTGCCCCCCCCCCCCCCCGCCACCCTCAGACCCACCCTCTCAGAAACTGCTGGTCGACCTCTCCTTCCCCACTAGAACTGCCCATCACTATGTAAACATGCCGAGGACTCATTCATCTTAAAACCAAAAACAACAGACTCCTAGCCTCCGACTCTCCCTACCAGCAACACCCTGATTCTCCCTCACAGCCTGACCTCCACCCAGACTCCCCCGACGCGCACATCTGCCTGTCACGCTGGAGCCAGAGCCAAGCAGGACTCAGCACTGCGGTCTCGGTGCTCATCAGGCAGGTCGACCAACACAGGCCCAGAGCGTGGCCAGGCTTCAGGGCCCAGTCCTCACGGCACTGGCCCCAGCAAAGGGGACAAGCTCCTGCTGGCCTGCAGTCTAGCCGGCAGCCAGGGACCGCACAGAGAGACGTTAAAGAAATCGCAGAAAACCAGGGCTAATCTCTGGGATAAGGGGGCAAGCAGCACATGTTAATCCCTCCACTCCCAAAATCCTGACGAAAGGATAGAAAACACTATTTAAAAAAACAAATGTATGACCACACATGGAAAATCCCTCCTATCAACACAGGAGAAATTTTGAGGAATTGCTAGGATGGAAAGCAAATGCTCCCAGGCTTAGAAGGCAAAACTGAGGATCACACAAGTCTATTCCTTTCCCTCCAAATACCTTAACAAATGCTCATAAAGAAGACCAGGAAGCCATTGTCTGTCTAGGTGTAAATAATCACATTCTCTGTAAATAATGACAGTTTTCTTTCCTCCTTTCACGTTCTTGACAGGGTACTTTTTCTTGCCTCACGTTACTGGCCGCGACCACCAAGGCTACATGGACCAGAAGTGACCATGTGTGTCTTTATCTTGTTCTTGGCCTTAAAGGGAAAGCTCACAAAACTTATGACAAAGTATGATGTTTGCAGGGAATTTTAGGGAGTTTAAGAAAATTCCCCTTTATTTCCACTTGGATAAGAGGTTTTTTTTAATTATGAATGATTTAAACTTCAATAAAAACTTTTTCTGCATTTATTGAGATGATCACACAGGTTTTCTCCTTTAACGTGTTTGTAGCTCAAGACACAAACCTTGGACTTCCCTGGTGGCGCAGTGGTGAAGAATCTGCCTGCCAGTTCAGGGGACATGGGTTCGAGCCCTGGTCCGGGAAGGTCCCACATGCCGTGGAGCAACTAAGCCCGTGCGCCACAGCTACTGAGCCTGCGCTCTAGAGCCTGTGAGCCACAACTACGGAGCCTGCATGCTGCAACTAATGAAGCCCGCACGCCTAGAGCCCGTGCTCCACAACAAGAGAAGCCACCTCAGTGAGAAGCCCGCGCACCGCAACGAAGCGTAGCCCCTGCTCGCTGCAACTAGAGAAAGCCTGCGTGCAGCAACAAAGACCCAATGCGGGCAAAAAAAAAAAAAAAAAAAGACACAAACCTTAGTGTCACCCTTAACTCTTCCCTTTCTCTTACTCCACGTACAATTGCCCAGAAAACCCAGTTGGCTCAGCAGGCCTCAATGCAAAATAGACCCAGAACCTGACCCTTTCTAACTGCCAAACCCTTTCTAACTGCCAAACTGGCCCCAGCCACCATCTCTCCTGGACTCAGAGTCCTAGCACGGCCTGAAGCCACTGCTTCACCACAGGTAAAGCTGAGCTGTCCAGAGTTCTCAGCTTACGGGATCTCACTTCCTGATCTTACGTTAACTTCTGAAGGTCAGAAACATCATCGCCAAAAAATGTTAAGGGGTTTGTGAAAAATAATCATTTTATTCAATATTATAGTTGTAGAAATGAAGTATATTTTCTTTAAGGAATAAAAAAAAGAAAATGCCACTTAACGTCGTCGGTGCGTCAGTAACAGGCCAGCAGGAAAACATACTGATAAGCTTGTCTCTGATACCGGGAAAGCATTCTAGTCCAAGCTACAATACGCGTCCTACGTTTTCACTAGATGTTTCTTTTCTGCTGCTTTTCATCCTATCAGAGGACTGGTACGGCCTTCAAGTCTTCGCCAACAGGAGCAGATTCAGTATCCGCCGATCTCCTCTCGCCCCCTCTGCACCCAGCGCTCCTCACGCCAGCCTTTCACACTTACTGCTCCTCGTAACTGGACCGTCTGGCAGGCGACCGCACAGGCCCCCCCTCACGGCGCTCAGATGGCTGTCCAGTTGCCACCTTGGCAGAGGGGCCTCCCCAGGCCATGCTCTGTGAAGCAGGCCCCCAAATGACTCTACTGCAAGTACCTTTCTTGCTTCCCTCCTAGAAGTTACTACAGTCTGACATTATTTTATGTGTTTGTGTTTATCTTGTCTGGGTCCACCTCCTTCGTCTGGCATCTGGAGGGCACCCCCACCCCCCGCCCGCCAGGGCCCAGAACACTGCATCTCTCCAGGATGAATGAGTCTGTGGCCCTCATCTGGGTCTGAGGAGCGCTGCTAGGCCTCACCTGTACTGTTGGGGAAACAGGCCTTGTGGAATTTGCCCATGTAGAACTCGAGGCCAATGATGGCAAACATGAGGATGGCGAAGAAGAGAAGCAGCCCGATCTGTAGGAGCGGAACCATGGCCTTCATGATGGACTTGAGCACCACCTGCAGACCTGGGGCCAGAGCAGGCAAAGCAGGCAGGTCAGAGAGCACAGTGGGCAGAGCGGGCAGTGGGCTGGGGGCGTGGACAGAACAGCAAGAGCCTGGGCGGGCAGGGCTGAGCGTCCTGGGCAAGGTGTTGAGCAGTGAGTATCCACGAGGCCAAAGGACAGAGCTGGGCCCTCAAAGCGGGGGACGGAGCAGGGAGTGGTGGGGAAGCAAGAAGTCTCGAGGGAAGGAGGACAGAGCAGGGAGTGCCTGCGTGGGGCAGAGCTGAGAGTCCTTGGGGAGGGGCACAAAGCACAGGGTCTCGGGGCAGGGGGAGTGGACTGAGCACTGTCCCAGTTCAAGGGAGGAGCAGCGTGTGGCGGTGTCAGCATGAAGTTCTGGTGAGATCTTGAGTCTATGCAGGTCTCAGGGTGGAGCAACAGCAGAGAGTCCTGAGAGGAAAGATGAGGGAATCCTCGGAGCTGAGAGCAGGGGATCATGGGAGGGAAAAGCAGGGGATCCTGGGAACTAAGAGCAGGGGATGCTGCGAGGGAAGAGCAGGGGATCCTGACAGAGAAAAGCAAGGGATTCTGGGAGAGAAAAGCAAGAGATCCTGGGAACTAAGAGCGGGGGATCAAGGGAGGGAAGAACAGGGAATGCTGGGAACTAAGCAGGGGATGCTGGGAGAGAAGAACAGGAAATCCTGGGAATTAAGACCAGGAGATACTGAGAGGGAAGAACAGGGGATCCTGGGAGGGAAAAGCAGGGGATCCTGGGAACTAGGAGCAGGGGATACTGGGAGGGAAGAGCAGGGGATCCTGGGAGGGACAAGCAAGGGATCCTGGGAGGGAAAAGCAGGGGATCCTGGCAACTAGGAGCAGGGGATACTGGGAGGGACAAGCAAGGGATCCTGGGAACTAAGAGCAGGGGTTCCTGACAGACCCACCCCTCAGGGAAAGTAAAGCAGGGGGCCTACTCCTAGGGAGTGTTTTACCACTGACCGTGGGGCATGAGTATGTCCAGACCAGAGGAACTGGGCAGAAGAGGCTGAACCCCACTGTCCCCACTTCCAGCTTCACCCCAGCTCCTGGGTACAGGCCTGAGCCTTTGCCTGGCAGGGTCTTAGGGCAGAACACGGAGCCAGCCAGCGGTCTTCCCTGCAGTTGGCTCAGGCGACACAGCCTCAGGGCCCTGCCACCCAGGCTCTGAGGGAAACCCAAACTTCCACTGGCTTGGAGGAACACGGGCACAGGCGGTGCCCGGCTCTCGAGGTAGCCTGGCCACCCCCTGCCCTCGCGTGGCCTCTTGAGCAGCCCAGCCCCAGAGCATGTCTTAACCAGGTCACAGGTCCCAACAGCCCTGCCCAGCCTGAGCCAAGACAGGTGGTCCTTTGCAGCCTCTGCATGTGTTCTCAGGCATCCTGCCCCACCACCTTGGTCGATCTCTCACCTGCCCTTTAACCACAGAAAAAGCAGCAAAGAGCTGGAAGTACAGCAGAGTGTGTGAGGAGGATCAAAGCTTCCACGTAGGGAAGCCAAGTTACCCTCTGGGTTTTCACGGAGTTGGGAGAGACTGGAGAAGGGCCGCTCCTCCCTTCTTCGTGCCTGGTTCCCCGGGGTCAAGGGCAGCGAGCTCAGAGTCACCAAAGGGCCCACTGTTAGGGCCTAACTGGCCATGACAGGGGTTGGGAGAGAGGTCAGTGTCCAGGTAGGCTGGGCCTGATTGCTTTTGCCAGACTCACTTGGAATCCCAGACACCAGCTTCAGGGGCCTCAGCACACGCACAGCCCGCAGGGTTCGCAGGTCAAAGTCAGTGCCAGCTGTGGCGAGGATCCTGGCAGGAACAAAGACAAGGGGGAAGTGAGGGCTTCCGCGTGGAGTTGAGAAGAGGGCACGCCCCTCCCACCACCCATGTCCTGTCTTCCAACAGCAGTGACACCTTCGTGCCTGTGTCCCCCGCTGTCCAAGCATGGGGGTGGGGGTCGGGGGCGGCGTACTAGGCAGGGAAGGCCAGGAACTGAATTCAGACGTCCTCGCCAGCAATGTTAGGAATGGCTTTTACCGGCATAACCAACCCTCCAGGCATCACCCCGAGAGGACACTTGGTCTCTGGTCCCTGGCCAGGCCTTGAATCTGTCCTTGAATTGAGTCCAAGCCTGAACCATGTCCCCAAGCAACCCCAACTGCACTCCAAGCTGCCTCATGACAGGTGGTGATAGCAGGAGCGGGAGTAGAATGGAACTTGAGGGACTTCTGAACAGATGCCACATGACCTATTCCTCACTTTACCACAGGAGAACACAGGAACAAACAGTGGGGAAAGTGAATAGAGGGCTCAGAGGACTCCCTTAGCATAAGAACATACCCCAACGTCTCCCATCTTAAAACAAAACAGAAAATTCCATATCTGCCTCCAACCCCAGCACATTTCTCTGCTCCCTTCACTCCAAAGCTCATTGAAAGTGTCAATCCTTGGTATCCCCACTGCCTTACCTTTCTGCCTCTCTTTAGCTTTGTCCAGCTATGTTCTCACCCACACCATTCCACTGAAATGTTTTGTCAGGGCTTCTCACCAATTGCAATGGTTAAGTCTCCTGCTATAAATGGTTTCTTCTCTTGCCCGTTGGTCAATTCTCTCATTTTCCTCTTAACATCCTGGGAGTCTCTTCTAGGTCTTCTTTGCAAGCTTTGCCTCCTCTACCAGACTGAAAAATTAGATGCCTCAAGGCTCACACCATATAGGATCTGCCCAACAGCTTTGAACACCACAGTATGCTTATTACTCCCAATTTACACCTTTAACTCAAGTCTGGGACTTTGGGCTCATATATCCATCCAACTGCCTTTTTTACCATTTCCACTTGGGTAGCAAAAAAAGCATATCAAACGTTAATAAAACTAAAGAATTCTTTTTACAACTTTAATGTAAATATTAAAACACGTACTTTTTTAAGTTCAGAGTTGTTACACGATGGTGACTAGAGAACTTTTTATTCTTTCTCTCAATCTTGCTCCTTCCCCAGTATTCCCCCCTCTCTGTGAACGGCACTAGTCAAGTGTTTCATAAGCCAAAACCAAGACTTCATACCTGACTCCTCTCTCTCTTACACTCCACACCCAATTCACTAACAATCCTGTTGGCTCTACCTTTAAAATGCACCCTGGATGCTTGGTGAAAAAGGATTGTTGTCCCCCTACTCTAAATACATAGCAGCAAGGAATAAAATTTGAGATGCAGCTGGGGTAAAAAATAAGATAAAATGGTCAGGGGAGAAGAAAAGAAGGGCAACGAGAAAATCTATACAAACCAAAATTCCATAGCATGTGAGAAAATCCAATACTAAGAGTGATATTCAACCACTAAAATCAACTATTGAAAGATTAATTTTGTTCAGATGAAATCAAAAAATTATGAAACAAAAATAGGCAGAAACAGGTAGATATTCTAAAAACTAGCTAGAAGTTTTGGAAATAAACAAATAGTTATTAAAATATTATCAATAATAATAATCATACTCTAGGCTGGAGACATAGTTGGAGTGTATTAATGGTTTAGGAAATAGTACTAAGGAATCACTCACAGACATTGGAAAGACAAAGAAAAAAATGAAAGACAAATTAAGCGATATGGAGGTTAGATCATATATCTAACACACATCAAATGTAGGTTCCAGAAAAAGAGAATAGAGGGAACGTGGTGAAGAAGCAACATTTGAAAAGATAACAGATGAGAAATTTCCAGAATTAAAGATTTGCTTTCTCAAATTTAAAGTGCATTACAAGGTACCAATCACGTAAATAAAATACATCCAACTAGAAATGGTGTGAGGAACTGCAGAATATCAAGCATAAAAAGAAAGTATTAAAGGCTACGAAAGAGAAAAGATAAAATATCTAGGGAAAAAAGAATAATTAAAAGGAGAGAAAACTTCACCTCAGCAAAAAAAAAATATGCTAGAAGACAATTAAGTAATACCTCCAAAAAGCAGCAGGAAAATAATTGACATCTTAGAACTTTATATCCAGCTAAACTGTCAATAAAGAGTGAGGGCAAAATAAACATTTTCAGAGATAAAATGAGTCATCACCCCAGATCTTCAGTAAAACGTGGGAACTGAACCTAAAGGGAAAGCACAGTATACAAGAGCAATGGTAGGCACAGATATTTTTTAAATAGTTAAATTTAATTAATTGTTGATTTTTAAAACTATGATGTCCAATTTTTCATTATTTTCTACATGCAAAACTAACAACCTAGGCAATAAGAAAAATATTTACAGAAGGGGCTGTTCCATGCGTAGCTGCATCAAATTATGTTATAGAGGCTAAATCACTCTTCGTTGTATTAGGTCAGAGGACGGCAAACATTTTCTGAAAAGGGCCATTAGTAAATATTTAGGCTTTGTGAGTCATAGAATCTCTGTCACAACCACTCAACTCCATCATTGTAGCATAAAAGCAGATAATACGTCAATGAATGGGCAAGGCTGTGTTCCAATAAAGCTTTATTTATAAGCACAGGTTGCCAGACAGATGAGCTATAATTTTCTGTCCTCTGTGTTAGACAAATGTATAGTTATGAATATATATTTAAAATGTTAAGGATATCCAGTAAATGGATAGAAATACAGTCTATTTCAAAACCATCAGAGGTGAAAAAGGTATGTAGGGAACAGGTAATATAGAATATTTTGTCACACTACAAAAGTCAGGAAAAGACTCCCCCCAAACAAAGAAATAATATAAAGAGGAAAAACAAAATAAGATATTAGGCGTAAGTCCAAACACACAAGTAATAATAAGAAATATAAATGAATTTTCATTTCCTATTAAATCATACATGATTAGATTGGAGCTTTTGAAAGTCCAACTTTCAAAAAGTTGCCACCTACAAAAGCCATACCTGAAAAAAAATACAGAAATGTTGAAAATAAACAGATTTTTTAAAAGAATATACTAAGTAAATGCTACAGAAAAGGAAGTTGGTATATAATACTAAAGACAAAATATAATTTAAAGCAAAAAAACAATCCTAAGGCTAAAGAGAGATATAATGCATAATACTGAAAGCAAAATTACACCAAGGAATATGATCATCATTAATTTTTATGCACCCAAACCTCATAAATTCAAAACAGATAAAGAAAAAGAATAAGAACTCCTCCAACACAGTGGAAGGTCCTCACAAAGCTCTCATCAGAACCTGAAAGACTGAACACCAAAATTTAGTAAGGCTGAACAAGATCAAGACAGAATTAGCACCTTGATCCATCTTGTTGTTCTAATCTTCTATATCTTTCATATATTACCTTTATCTACCTACCGATCTATCATCTATCTATCTATCATATATAATCTATTTTCCTAACAAAATGTGTTCCTAACAAATAGAAAATATATCCTTTTAGGAGTACATGGGGATAGCTTTGAAAATATCCTACATCACAAAAGAAGCCTCAGCAAATTTCAAAAACTTAGTAACATGTGTTATCGTACTTCTCCAATTAAATAAGAATACTACTATAAAACCACATCAAAAAAACTTGCATTATAGAAACCTTCAAAATGCACAACTAAATAACTCATTAATTAAAGACATTACCAAATATTTAGAACTCATCAACAACAAAAATACTACATATTATATGTGCGAGGTTCAGTCAAAGTGATGCCTTAGGGGAAATTTATAAACTTAACTGATTTTATTTTTTTAAGGATTAAAAATAAATAAACCAAGTATTGCTATGTCTCAAGGATCTTAAAAAAGAATAGCAGGGTAAATTTAGAGAAAGCAGAAAAATGGAAATAATAAAGAGTAGACATGGTGAAAATAGAAAATAGAGAAAGAAAGCTGAATCTTTGAAAGTTTAATCAAATGAACACGCTTCTGGCAAGAGTAATCAAGAAAAAGAGAGTGTCCAATGCATACAGAAGATACATATACAAATAAACATAGTATAGGCATGCATGCACACATGTACACTTACACATTTGTGTGTGCATGTGTACACGCATGCACAGGAAAGCATGAAAATACAGGGACACAACTACAGACGGGAGAGATTTTTAGAATCACAAGAGAATATTATTAACAATTTTATGCCAAGAGATGCTAAAACTTTGAGGAAATGGATATACCCTCTTGAAAAGCAAGTTACCAAAAGTGACAGAAGTAGAAAACCTGAAGAAACCATGAACAACTGTATTAGTTCTATTCTGTAAAAACCTACCACAAATGTAGTGACTTGAAATCGCACCCGTTTATTAGCTCACAGTTCTGTGGGCACATCGTGGCTAAATTCTCTGCTGCAGGTCTCGGGAACAGCCAGCTGCATCCTCGTCTGGAAGCTAAACTAGGGAAAGTGATGCTTTCCAGCCCCTTCAGGTTGTCTGCAGAGTTCCCTTCCTTGCAGTAGGAATGGAGTCCCTTTGCCTTGCTGTCAGCCGGGGACTTCTCTTAGCCCCTGGAGGCCACTCTCAGATCCTGGCCCCTCAACAGTCCCTCTCACACTTCTAAACTCTCTGACTATAGGAAGAGCCCAGTCCCTTTAAAGGGATCACCTGATGAGATCAGTCTCACCCAAATAATCTCCCTTTTGGTTAACTCAGAGTCAACTGATTCATAACCTAACCACAGGAGTGATATCTCATCATACCCCCAGGATCTGCCTGCACTCAAGGGGATATGGCTGTACAGGCGGGCAGGCAGGGGACCAGAATCTTGGACCATTTACAAGAATTAATTTGGATTCAGTTTTCCTCTGCCAGAATATCAGATCCAGACAATTTTACAAGTATGTTCTTACAAACATTCAGAGAACAGAAAATTCTGTGTTATACAAACTGTTTTAGAGAATAAAAATACAAGAAAAGCTCCCAACTCATTTTATGATGCTGGTATAATCTTGACATCAAGACTGGAACCATCCAATAAAGACGTTTAAAAAAAAAAAAGACTGGAACCATAATTCAAAAAGATACATGCACCCCAGTGTTCATAGCAGCATTATTTACGATAGCCAAGACATGAAGGCAACCATGGACAGATGAGTGGATAAAGAAGATGTGGTATATTTATGCAATGGAATATTACTCAGCTATAAAAAAAAGAATGAAATAATTCCATTTGCAGCAACATGGATGGACCTAGAGATAATCATACTAAGTGAAGTAAACCAGACAGAGAAATACAAGTATCATATGATACTGCTTATATGTGGAATCTAAAAAAATGATACAAATGAACTTACATACAAAACAGAAATAGACCCACAGACATAGAAAACAAACCTATGGTTACCAAAGGGGAAAGGTGGGGGAAGGATAAATTCGAAGTTTGAGATTAACATATACGCACTACTATATATAAAACAGATAGCCAACAAAGACCTACGGTTTAGCACAGGGAACTATATTCAGTATTTTGCAATAACCTATAAGGGAAAAGATTCTGATAAAAATAGATATATATGTATGTATAACTGAATCACTTTGCTGTACACCTGAAACTAACACAACATTGTAAATCAACTATACTTCAATTAAAAAAATTTTTTTTAAAGACTGGAAAAGGGGGCTTTCCCTGGTGGCGCAGTTGAGAGTCCGCCTGCCGATGCGGGGGACGTGGGTTCGTGCCCCGGTCCGGGAGGATCCCACATGCCGCAGAGCCGCTGGGCCCATGAGCCATGGCCGCTGGGCCTGCGCGTCCGGAGCCTGTGCTCCGCAACGGGAGAGGTCACGGCAGTGAGAGGCCCGCGTACCACAAAAAAAAAAAAAAAAAAAGACTGGAAAAGGGCAAGAAAAATTTATACACATCTCAATTATGAACACAAATTTTAAATAAAATATTAGAGTAAATCGAATTCAAAGGTACATATGTTAAGAGTTTATAATGGCCAACTGAGTTGTCAAAGGAACATAAGAATAATTCAATAGTAGAATAACTATTAATGTAATCCACCACCTGGAAAATCAATATAAAAACCATATAATCATGTTAAAATTTTCAGAAAAATTATTTGATAACATTTCAGTATCATTCATGATAAAGAGAATTAGGAACAGGAAATTCCTTAAAGTGACAATAGGTATCTACTAAAAACCATTAGGAGCATTTCTCTTTAAATTCAGGGATAACACAAATATACCATTTATATCATATGGAGGCCCTAGCCAAGGCAAAAAGACAAGAAAAAGAAAAAAAAAGTTTAGAAAGGAGGAAACAAACTGTCTTATTCACAGATAATGTGATTTCTACATAGAAAATCCAAAAGCATATACAGTAGAGCAAAACTAGTAGAATTAGAAAGTTCAGCAAGGTTATGAAATACCAAACACATATACAAAAATAAATTCTTTTCATGTACTATTAGAAAATGCAAATTTTAAACGCTCTTATTCTAATGGGTATGGGATTCCTTCCTGGGGTAATGAAAACGTTCTAAAATTAGTGGTGATGGTTGTACAACTCTATGACTACACTGAAAATCACTGAACTGTATACTTTAAAAGTATGAATTTTATAGTATGTGAATTACATCTCGATAAAGCTGACATAAAATATTGTTTATAATAGCAACAAAATCTATAAAGTATCTAGGAATAAGCTCAATAAAATAAGTGCAATATCTTGATAATAAAAGTCATAAAACATTCATGAAGAGCAAAGAGATAATAGAGATGAACCGTATTAATAGATGAGACAATTCAACATTTTTATATGTCCCTTTCCCCAAATTAGCCCACAAATTCAATGAAATTCCAATAAAAATCTCAACAGATCTTATATGTAGAAAATCCTAAATTTGTAGAAAATCCACCAAAAATTACCAGAACTAATGAATTCAGTAAAGTTTCAGGACATAAAGTCAACACAAAAAAATAGGTTGTATTCTATATACTTACAATGAACAACCAACAAAGGATATTTTTTAAAAATCCATTTATAATAGCATCAAAAAGAATAAAATATTTAAGAATAAAATTAAGGAGGTGACAGACTTGTACCCTGAAAACTACAAAACACTGGTGAAGGAAATTAAAGAACACTAAACAAACAGGAAGGCATCCCATGTTCATGGATTGGAAAACAATATTGTTAAGATGTCAATACCCAAAGCAATCTACAGATTCAATGCAATACCGACCAAAATTCCGAAGAGATTTTTTGCAGAAATAGCAAAACTCATCCTAGAATTCATACGGACTCTCAAGGGACTCTGGATAGTCAGAACGATAGAACAATAACCCAGAAACGAAGTCTTACATACACGGTCAATTGATTTTCAACAAGAAGGCCAAAACCATTCAAAGAGGAAAAGACAGTCTTTTCACCAAATTGTGCTGGAAAAACTAGATGTTCACATGCAAGAATATTAAGTTGGACCCGTATCTCATGCAATATACAAAAAGCAACTCAAAATGGATCAAAGTTCTAAATGTAAGACCTTAAACTATAATACTCAAAAGAAAATACAAGAGAAAATCTTCATGGCATTGAATTTGGCAATGATTTCTTGGAAATGACACCAAAAGCCTGAGCAATAAAAGAAAAAATACAAAAATTGGACTTCATCAAAATTTTACAAAACTTTTGTACATCAAAGGACACTATCAACAGCGTGAAAAGACAAGCTACAGAATATGGGATAAAGTATTCACAAGCCATATATCTAATAAGGGATTAATATCCAGAATATATTAAGAACTCCTACAACTCAACAACAATAAAAACCCAATTTAAAAACAGGCAAAGGACTTGAATGTATATTTCTTCAAAAAAGATATACAAATGGCCATTAAGCACATGAAAAGGTGCTCAACATCACTAATTATTAGGGAAATGCAAATCAAAACTATAATAAGAGGGCTTCCCTGGTGGCTCAGTGGTTGAGAGTCCGCTTGCCGATGCAGGGGACACGGGCTCGTGCCCCGGTCCGGGAAGATCCCACATGCCGCGGAGCGGCTGGGCCCGTGAGCCATGGCCGCTGAGCCTGTGCGTCCGGAGCCTGTGCTCCGCGACGGGAGAGGCCACAATGGTGAGAGGCCCGCGTACCGCAAAAACAAAGCAACAACAACAAAAAACTATAATAAGATACCAATCACGCCCATTAGGATGACTATTATTATAAAAAAAAAAGGAAAATAACAGTGTTGGCAAGGATGTGAAGAAAGAAAAACCCTTGTGCATTGTTGATGGGAATGTAAAATGGTGCAGCTGCTGTGGAAAACAGTACAGTGATTCCTCAAAAAGTTGAACATAAAATTACCATACAATCCAGCAATTCCACTCTTGGGTATATATCCAGAAGAAATGAAACAAGGTCTCAAAGAGATTTATTTGTTACACCCAGGATCATAACAGCAGTATTCACAACAGCTAAAACATAGAAGGAACACAAAGTGTCCATCAGTGGATGAACGAAGAAGCAAATTATGGTATATACAAACACTGGAATATTATTCAGCCTTAAAAAGGAAGGAAATTCTAATACATAATGCAGCTTAGATGAACCCTGAAGACAGTACGCTAAATGAAATAGGCCAGTCACAAAAAAAGACACATACTGTAGGATTCTGCTTTTATGAGATACTTAGAGTAGTCAAAATCGTAGAGACAGAAAGCAGAATGGTGGTTCTCAGGGTCTGAGGGGAGGGAGAGGTGGGGGTTGTTGTTTAATGAGGACAGAGTTTCATATGTGAAAGCTGAAAAGAGCTGTGGCGATGGGCGGAGCCGATAGCTGCCAACATCATGAATGTATTTACTGCCGCTGAACTGCACACTTAAGGGGCCCAAGGTGCTCGATTTTACGTTATGTGTATTTTGCCACAATTTTTAAAGTTGGAAAATAAAAGTAGGCCTCAGTGCGGAAAGCAAACGTCAAAACTTTGGAAAAACAAAACAAAAAGACATGAGAACAGTTCTATGACTATGAGTTCAGGAAGGGTTTCTGAAGAACACATAAAAATGGCAAACCATAAAGTGGTACACTGATAAATCTGACTACAATAAAATTGAAACTATACTACAACAGCTATAGAGAAAGTGAAAAGAAAATGACACTTGCAATGCAAAAAGCTGACAGAACTGGTTTCCGGAATACATAAAGAATTCCTATACATTCAGAGGAAAAGTACACACAACCTATATGAAAAATAAGCAAATTACAAAAGAGAAAAGATGTTCAAAACCACCGGCAATCAGGGAAATTCAAATTAAACTAACAAAGAGAGACCATTCCACATCCTGTTTAGCAAACAGTGTTACAGCTGGTGATGCCGAACAGCGGCTCTGCTGGTGGAAGCGAAAACTGTAGAATCGTTCCGGAGAGCATTTGGCCACCTCTAGGAAGGTTTTAAATGAACACATGGACTAGACTGGCCTCCCAAACGTTTGCAGAAATGTACACAGGCATGTTGGTTGTGGCACTGTCTTTAATAGTGAAAGACAGGAATCACCTACTGCTCATCGCACAGAGAGAGAAAACATGAATGTGGTCCATGCATACAATGGAACATCACTGCAGTGAAATATGATGAGCACGTGAAATTAAATAAACTACACGTATTAACATGGAAATGCTTAAAGCAATGTGAAGGGGTAAAAAGGCAAGTTGTGAAACCATTACGTATCTAGGTTTAAATGCATATACACACTCAAACAATCAAAACCATGCAAACAAGACTGCATATTATTTATCAACAGGGACATATTTAGCACAAGTTGGAAGCCCTCCCCCCAACACACACGCACTGGATAATGAACACAAATCAGGATAGTTGTTGCCACCAAAAGGTGAAAGAGAAGGACAGATAAAGAAAGGAGAATTTGGTTGAGGGATTGTAATCAGAAGACTTCAACTGTATCTAATGTTTTATTTCTCTAAGACAAATCTCCAAAGCTAAGAGCCCATTTACAGGGAGGTGTGAGGGAGGGGAACACACATTTTAAAACAACACACGGGCATGCTGCCCGCAAAAGACAGAAACGATCCGGACGGTGAAGGGCACTGGAGAAGCTCCACGGCCACTCCCAGGAGGAGACAAATCACACAGAAAGAAAAGCCATCCCTCCCTCCGCCTATGACTTCCTGTCTCCCAGGCATCATGACATTCACAGGGTTGCCACAACCCTGACATGTCAGCAAAGTGACCTGAGAGGCCACGCCACTGGCAGACACGCGCGATGCAGAAACTCGTTTTGCCACGGCATTGTTGTTACGGGCCTGTGGGACAGGAAGACAACTTTTTGCTTTTGAATGAAGAATACGAAAGTTTTCAGACCCAGGCAGGAATGTCTACAGTCGTAAGAACCATAAAAACACAAGATTTACCCAACTGATGAAAGCAGCCCCATGGAGTAAATCACAACCTAGCTACAGCCACTGGGGCGAGACGCTGTGAGTGAGGTCCTGCCACAAGCTGACTACAGCCACTGGGGCTGGAGACCCTGTGAGTGAGAGGTCCTGCCACGACACCAGTGCTCAGGGAAGGGGCCGTCCTCATTCTGCCTGGGAAAGCTTTCCGAGGAGGCCACCCGGGAGCCACCAGGGAAGGAAATTCAGTTTCATTTGTTCTAAGATGACAGTTTCCTTAGTGGATCAGCAATATTAAACTCCTAGGAAGAATCAGAATTAAATACAGAAATGTTTATGAAAATCAAACCTTCTGTGTTAACAGTACAGTGTTAGGATTAAAAGAATTTATCAGAACACATTAACACGCTAAACAGGCCTGCGTTTAGCATCACATTAGCCCTGTGATTCTAATTTTTAAATGTAATGGAAGAATTGATTTAGACGTGTGATTTTTTTTTTTTTTTTTTTGCGGTACGCGGGCCTCTCACTGTTGTGGCCTCTCCCGTTGCGGAGCACAGGCTCAGCAGCCATGGCTCATGGGCCCAGCCGCTCCGCGGCATGTGGGATCTTCCCGGACCGGGGCATGAACCCGTGTCCCCTGCATCAACCACTGCGCCACCAGGGAAGCCCTAGACGTGTGATTTTAAGTTGAAAACTTCGTAAGTTTGTAAACAGTATTGCAACATTTAAGCAAATGTATGAATCACCATGTTTACACTCTAATTAGCTGGATATACAGAACTTAAGTACCTAGGAAAGTCCAGTTACAATAAACTTATAAATGAAATATTAAATGTTTTACACTAAGCTTATGAAATGGAATAAAAACCCTACTTAGCGTCTCCTTTAAAGTGATTGTTAAAAATTGCAAAATGTATAAATATAATTTTTCATAAGCTGAATCTAAAAACAGTTAATATTTTTTCCAGTTTTATTGAGAAACAACTGACATACGTCACTATAAATGTTTACGGCATACAGCATGGTGGTTTGATTTACATATATTGCGAAATTATTACCGCAACAGGCTTAGTTAACATCCATTATCTCATGTAGATACAATGAAAAAAAAGAAAAAACATCTCCTCCTTGTGATGAGAACTCTTCGGATCTACTGTCTCCGCAGCTTTCCTGTAGATCATATACAGTGTGAGCCACGGTCACCACGCCGCGTATCACATCCCCAGGGCTTATGTATCTTGTAAATTGTATGTTTGTACCTTCTGACCATTTTCCTCCAGTTCCCCCTCCCCGACCCCATATCCCCACTCTGGGAACCACAAATCTGACCTCCTTTCCTATGAGTTTGGTGGGTTGGGTTTCTTTTAGATTCCACATATAAGTACAGTATTTGTCTATCTCTGTCTGACTCATTTCACTTAGCATAATGCCTTCAACATCCATCCATGTTGTCACAAACTGAATCTAAAGTTTCTTTAAAGGAATTACATTTTTGGATTTGTCATGTTAATAAACTGAATGATGATTTTTAGAAATTAAAAATTTTCTATGCACAAAATCCACTCTCAAGAGTACCAACAAACCCACATGTATCATGAAGGATTTCCTTTTAAATCATAAATCTCATTGAATCTTATATCAAGAGTTCTGGCTAACATAACAGAATATGAATAAGACATAAGGGAAGGAATAGATAAAGTAAGTATTTCTGGAAGATAATGATAAAACTCCCAGGAACTTGGTCGAGAGCAGAGTTTCTCAAAGCACCATCCCAGGACCAGCAGCGGGTGTGAACTCTGGGCCCCGCCCACCGGCCCTCGGAGGGTGGGCCCGGCACCAGGATTGAGGGAAGCCCTGCAGGTGATTCTGACACCCACTCAAGTTGTGCGGGCCGCTGGTCAGGAACATCACCCTGAACCCCTTCCTGCAGGTTTGCAAGTCTCACCCTCCCCCCGCCGACTTCCACAGAGGACAGAAAGCAGAGAAAAGTACAGCACAAGAGCAATTATAGAAAAACAACAACCTTTAGATATTGTCATCACAGTGCTGAGAAATCGGGGCTGGGAAAAAAACAAAACTTGGCTGCAAGCTCACCATCAATCAGCAAACAGAGACCAGCGCAAGTCGCCTCAGAGTGGCCTGCAGGGGCCAAGCCCAGGAGCACGACGAGAGCGCAAATTCCCCAAAGCCGAAGTGGGACCAAACGTGGCCAGTCGGAAATCTGATGAAACAAAACTGCTCAACCACAATGGCCTCACACGCAAACCACTGAGGAATAACTTTAAACTGTGAGCGGCCGGGGCTCCCCTGCTGGCGCAGCGGTTGAGAGTCCGCCTGCCAGTGCAGGGGACGCGGGTTCGAGCCCTGGCCCGGGAAGATCCCACATGCCGCGGAGCAGCTAAGCCCGTGCGCCACAACTACTGAGCCTGCGCTCTAGAGCCCGCGAGCCACAACTACGGAGCCTGCGTGCCGCAACTACTGAAGCCCGCACGCCTAGAGCCCGTGCTCTGCAACAAGAGAAGCCACCGCGATGAGAAGCCGAGTAGCCCCCGCCCAAAGCCTGCGAACCGCAACGAAGAGTAGCTCCCGCTCGCCGCGCCTAGAGAAAGCCCACGCGCAGCAACAAAGACCCAACGCAGCCAATAAATAAATAAATAATTAACTAACTAATTTTTAAAAAAAAAATGTGAGTGACCTACACCAAGAAACCTACAAGACTTTATTTACCTAGAGGGGAGCGTCGAACACATGTTAAGATACATGCTACTCCTGGATGGGCAGAAAAACATGGATTTTGATTCTCCACAAATTGACTTAGAGATTCTCAATAATTGAAACAACCTCCCAAAAGGAATTCTTTGGACTACAGCAACATGATTTCAGAGTTACCTGGAAAACTAAATAGGCAAAAAAATTAAAGAAATATTCAGAAAAGAAGAGCAAAGAGAGAAGGTTTTGTTTCATGAGATACTGAAATGCCACTTTGAGCTCAACAGCTAGACCACAGGCCAGATGGGTTCAAATCAAAGCAGAAGCAGCACGTGTCACACACAAAAGCACTTAAATATGTGACAAAGGAAGCATAACCGAGTGACAGGAGAGTGAAGAGCTTTTTAATATGATTTATTGCCGTCCAACTTCTAGGCATCTCTCCCAAGGAAATAATCAGAGGTGTGGCACAGGTGTGTGTGTGTATTTTGGTCTTTTCTATAAAAGCAAAATTGGAGATAACTTAAATGCTCAACAATAAGGGGGTGACTGGGGTCAGTCCACACGGCAGAAGAACCGTGTCTTCAGCGCATGCTCAGTCGTGGAGGATGCTCAGACACCAGGCCCCTGTGTGCAGGGTGCCCGCTGGGGACCCCTCGCATGGCATCGTGGGCAACCCTGCCCAGCTGACGAGGCAGCCTGCTCCTACGCCCCTGGTGTACGATACCAACTGTGTATTTTAAAAACTTACACATAGAAAAGGCTCGGAAGGAAGTAGCTCAAAATATTAATAGTGGTTATCTCAGGACGGTGGGATTGTGGGCCATTGTTTTTACTCTTTCCAATATGAGCATTTTAAAGTGAGAAAATCAATATATTTTATTTATACAGAAAAGGAAAACGTGTACCCTCCATTGACATTTTTAAAAATAATAAAATAACTTGGAGGTACTTTAATTAAAGATGTTATATTAACAACAATAACAAAAGGGTAATTATAGCACACATCCTACTACTTCCTAGACCTAAGACTTTGGTGACTACTATTCCCAAAGTCTTAGGCTCTAGGAAATCCTGGAAAGCGAGGCAGGAGGTCAGCCTTGCAGGGAGGGCAGGGCTGGCTTAGGGCTGGGGGCCTTCCTTCTCAGCCCACACCCAGCAAGGCTCCTGGTAGGAAGTACGTGCTCAATAAATGTTAGTGAAGAAGCCCTGACGTTTCCAAAACTAAACGGCAAAGAATCCACACAAATAACTCATAAAAGTAAACACAATTCAGTAACGTGCAAACACATCCAAACCATCGGTCACCGAAACGAAAGATGGAACAGCAACAATTGTAAGTGGGCTCTACACCCGATACACGAGCGAGAGCTTTAGAAACGCAACCCCCAGTGGCGGTGAAGTTGATATTGAACTAATGATCTAAATAGAAATAGTGGGAATGTAAACTAACGCGTCCCACTTGTAAAACAACTTGGCAAAATAAAATGCCATGAAACGTCTAAACACTGTCAGTCAGTCTGCTCTAGGAATCTGCCCCATCAAAATAATGAAAAAGTCAGAAACCAAGTTACAAAGATAGACATCACACTATTGAGATCAAAACCCCACGTAGAGGGACTTCCCTGGTGCCGCAGTGGTTAAGAATCCGCCTGCCAATGCAGGGGACATGGGTTCGAGCTCTGGTCCAGAAGGGTCCCACATGCCGCGGAGCAACGAAGCCCGCGTGCCACAGCTATTGAGCCTGCGCTCTAGAGCCCGCGAGCCACAACTACTGAGCCCGCATGCCACAGCTACTGAAGCCCGCGCACCTAGAGCTCGTGCTCCGCAACAAGAGAAGCCACTGCAATGAGAAGCCCGCGCACTGCAACGGAGCAGCCCCCGCTCACCGCAACTAGAGAAAGTTTGTGTGCAGCAACGAAGACCCAACACAGCCAAAAATAAATGAGTGAATGAATAAATTAATTAATTAATTAATTAGCTAATTGATTAAGAATAATTTTAAAAACTCATGTAGAACCATCTTCGTGTGCAACGACAGTGGAACCCTGGGTGCTCATTACACATAATAACACGTCGCATCGGACCTAATGTGTTTGTGAAATAACGTTAAAAGAAACAGATGAACTGATTCCTGGACGAACCTTAGAAACACTGTACTAAGTGAAAGGTGCCAGACGCAAAGGGCCACACATTGCATGACGGCACCACATTCAGTGTCCAGACAGACTCGTTTACAGGGACACACAGGAGATGAGTGATTCCTGGGGCCGGTGGGGAGGGGCAGCGGGGCGTGACTACGAATGGGAAGGCGCTTCTTTCTCGGGGAGATGGAAATGCTCTAAAAATCACCGAATTGTACGCTATAAAAGGGTGAATATTATGGCACGTGGACTCTACCTCAATACGCTGCTATATAAGAAAAGGGTAAAACGCAAGCTTCATGCAAGTTACGGCAACAACTACTTAAGATATGCAGGGACTCAGGCCCCAGAGCACACGCTCACCCAGCTAGTGACTACTGTAGCCCAACCCCAGGCCCAGGCCACCCCGGCACAGGGAGCAACACGGCGTAAAGACATGGCCGGGACTTGGGGACACACAGGCGCATGGCACGTGCTCAGACACACAGCCCCACGGGTACCCAAGCGCCCAGTGTGGACAGCAGGAGCCACGGACACACTGCCTGGACCACAGATACCAGGCCCACACAGCGCAGACACATCAGCCAGTCCCTGTGTGGAGTCCCACCCGCACGGGCACCTGAGTTTGGGGGTGCTCCCGGCCACGTGGGGTGGGGAGAGGTGGCAACACCCGCTGCAGTGCTGGCCTGGGGCCCTGACCCCGACCCGGGCACCCCCCACCCGCCCAGAGTCTGGGGTCTCGGCTGGGTCTTTGTAGCCGCATATGGAACATACTGGCTAGAAGGTCACCCTGCCTTTCAACGTCTGTTTTACGATGGGGGTGGGGGTCATCCTCTGCCCTTCCCCCGGCCAAGCCGGGAGCTCCCCCTGAGGCTCCCAGTCCATCCAGTCAGCAAAGGGGCAGAGACACCCAGGACACCCTCAGTCTGGACTGCGGGCCCCGCACAACTGCTACTGGTGGCCCTCTGACTCTCAAAAACACCTCAGTTTGGGCAACAAATCAGCGAGAAGCGCCTGGGGTGCAGGGGCCGCTCGACCCCTTGAGATGCTGTGGCCCCCGCAGTGGTGGCTCTGGCTCCAAGCTGGCTGAGCTGAGCACGGTCCCGACCCTGCTGGGGCCGCAGGAGGGACGCGTTTCAGGGGTGTCGCTCAGCCCCTTTCAGGGAGCTCGCCCTGCCGAGCAGGGGGCTGGGGTGCCATGTCCTCTCCACCCAGACGTGAGCACCCCGGGCTCCACAGGGCTTGCCTGGGAGGACCTCAGCCCTGGAACACCAGACCCAGGACCCTGGAGCAGGTGGCCGGGGTTTAAGTCCAAGCCTGGGTCTTCCTGGTCACAGGGAAGGCACGGCCTGTCCGGTCCCTCACCTGAGACATGGAAGCGCCAGCGTGAGGGTCCCGTGGCTACGGCGATGCTGCTACGAGATGACACTCAGGAGATGCGCCCGGCAGCATCGGGACCCACCAGCACTCAGTGGCAGGGACAAAAGCAGCAGCGTCCCCGGGGACTGTTACTATCGTCATGGAGGGGGGCCGGGGGGGCGCTCCACGGGAAGCCAGTAGCACCTGCTCGCCCCAGTCCTGGCTCCCGCTGGGCAGGTGCCGAGTCCCCCAGTCAGGCCCAGGGGGACACGGGAGCTGAGGGCAGACTCATGGCAGGGGAAGCACCATCTCCAGGAACTGCTTTGTCACTGACTTTCCAGGTGCTGGCTCTTGCCCAGGAGGCTGCTGGCTGTTGCCATGGCGACAGCCTGTGGGTCTCAGCCGAAGATGCCTCAGCCTCCTCCATCCTCCCCACCCCACCCCCCAGCCTGGGCTGAGCATGAAGCGCAGGCCCCCTGCACTAGAGGCCCTGAGCCTGCTCCAAACCCCAGAGACCCCAGGCAGGGTTGAAGAAGGGCCAGGCCTGGCATGTGCGGGCCGCCATGCCAGAGAACATGACATTCACATCTCATTCAAATAACAACATCATGGGCTGTCTACCACGTGCCAGGGACTCTCGGAGGTCAGCACCATTAGCCCCACCATACAGAGGAAGAAACCGAGGTTCAGACAGCACATCCACGGGTCCAGGCTCACAACCCAAGAGGTGGAGCCGGGACACGGCCCAGTGCCTCGTGCCCCACATGGTTACACACAGTGACACACTGACTCACGCTGAGGTCAGCCTCACACGCAACAGACGTTGTCATAGTCACTGCCCAAAGCACAGGGAAGTCCAGCCACATGTGATCACCCTCCCCAGCCTAAACAGGGCTGCAAGACAGGTGGGGGCCACACAGAGTGGACAGAAAGGGTTCCAGGCCACCAGCTTCTCTGGGGCACAGTGGGTGACCCTCGTAGGGATGCTCTACAGCCCCTCCCCGGCCATCGCCACCCCCAATCTGTGCTGGGAAAAGATGTCCCCCAGGCGGATACTGTGCCCTTAGACTGCCTGAAGTGCTCTGTCCAGCTGGAGACAGGCCTACTACTTTGGTCAAGTGCAGCAAAGCTCCCACCAGCGAGGTCACTGTGACCCAGGACACTCACTCGCCGCAGCCATGGAAACCCCAGGAGGAGATGCCTCCAGGTCACTGCCATCAGACCCCTCTTTTTTTTTTTTTTTTGCGGTACGCGGGCCTCTCACTGTTGCGGCCTCTCCCATTGCAGAGCACAGGCTCTGGACGCGCAGGCTCAGCGGCCATAGCTCACGGGCCCAGCCGCCCCGCGGCATGTGGGATCCTCCCGGACCGGGGCACGAACCCGCGTCCCCTGCATCGGCAGGCGGACTCTCAACCACTGCGCCACCAGGGAGGCCCCAGACCCCTCTTTTTAGGGTCAGTTTTACTCCTCCTGCATATCCTGAGGGTCAGGGTAGCTAGTGGTTAGGAGCTTGGACTTCGGCTCAGTCTAGCTGGAATCCTTACTGGTTCCTGCAGAACAAATTTCTGAGCTTCCTCAGCCTCCAGTCTGTAAAGTGGGAGTGTTACCCCCTCCCTGCAGTAATGAGGGGTCCTGCCAATGAAGGTCGAGTAGGGAACTGGGACTTCCACCCCATGTAGAAGTCACAAGGCAGAAGACCCCTGCCTCTTATGGGTCAGGATCAGAGACTCAGCTAACACAGGGTTAAATAAGATCCAGAGTCTCAGAAAAACATGTGGAAACGTCCAGGTTTCAATCAAAACTCATGCATCAAAAAGCCAGGAAGATCTCAAACTGAACGGAAAAGACAATCAGTAGATTCCAACACTAAGATAACAGAGATATTAAAATTATCTGACAAAGATTCTGCAGCAGTGATAAAATTGCTTCCACAAACAATTGCAAACATGTTTGAAACAAACCAAAAAAATAGAAAGTATCATGAACGATGTAAAGAATCAAATGCAACTTTTATAACTGAAACTACAATCACCAATATAAAAAGCTAAGAGGATGGGCTCGACAGCAGAAGAGAGGGAACAGAGGAAAGAGTCAATGAACTGAATAACAGTACAGTGTGAACGTGAACGACAGAGAGAAATTAGGCTGAAAGATGGAGGAGGAGCAGCGGGGGGAGGGGAAGTAGAAGAGAAGGGGGGGAGGAGGGAGCCTCAAGGACCTATTGAGTGACTCCCAAACGAAATAAACTCAAAGATATCCACAAAATACCTCATAGTCAAACTTCTGAAAACTAAAAACAAAATCTTTTTTGCTTGTTTGTTTTTGTTTTTGCGGTACACGGTCCTCTCACTGTTGTGGCCTCTCCCGTTGCGGAGCACAGGCTCCGGACGCGCAGGCTCAGCGGCCATGGCTCACGGGCCCAGCCGCTCCGCGGCACGTGGGATCCTCCCGGACCGGGGCACGAGCCCGCGTCCCCTGCATCGGCAGGCGGACTCTCAACCACTGCGCCACCAGGGAAGCCCAGAAAAAATCTTGATTGTGACAATTAGAAAGTTTTAAATGGAATAAATTAGGTGATAATGGAATTATTTTCTTAGGTATGATAATGTTATTATAGCTACATAGGCCAGTACCCCTGTTCTCAGAACACCAGGGATGATACTCCATAACACCGACAACTTTTCAATGGCACAGCAAAGTATGTAATACAGGAAGGAAAAAGACTGCAAAAGTAAAATTTATTGAACTTAGGTGGAACATATACGGTGTTCATTGTACTACCCAACTATCCTCTGAAAACTTTCGTAATAGAAGTGGATATATATATATACACTCAGAAGAGCCAGAGAAACACAGCCCTGTAAGGGAAAATAATTCAAAGGACAGTGAATTTCTCATCCTAAATCATGGAGTTCAGAAGGAAGTAGCACAATATTTTCAAATGCTGAAAGACAAGCAGTGTGAACCTAGACACCAGTACCCAGCAAAAATATCTTTCGGGAATGAAGGAGAAATCAGGATATTCTCAGATGAAGAAATACTAAGAGAATTTGTCCCAGCAAACCTATTTTCAAAGAGTGACTTTAAAAAGTTCTCTAAATAAAAAGAATATGATGAAAAAAAGGAATCATTGACCATAAGGAAGGAAGGAGAATGGAAAGAATAAAAATAAGGGTAAATATCAATACAATACAGTTTCCTAAATTATGTTTTCTAAACTAGGCTTCTGGTTGAAACAAAAATTATAGCACACTCTGATGCAGTTCTAAATACATGTAGAGGGGCTCCCCTGGTGGCGCAGTGGATAAGAATCCACCTGCCAGTGCAGGGGACACGGGTTCAAGCCCTGGTCCGGGAAGATCCCACATGCTGCACAGCAACTAAGCCCATGCGCCACAACTACTGAGCCTGAGCTCTAGAGCCTGCGAGCCACAACTACTGAGCCTGCGTGCCACAACTACTGAAGCCCGTGTGCCTAGAGTCCATGCTCCGCAACAAGAGAAGCCACCACAATGAGAAGCCCACGCACCGCAACGAAGAGTAGCCCCTGCTCGCCACAACTAGAGAAAGCCCGCGTGCAGCAATAAAAACCCAACGCAGCCAAAATTATAAAATAAATAAAGTTTAAAAATAAGTAAATACATGTAGAGGAAATACTTAAGATAATCACACTATAAATTGGAGAGGATAATGGGACATAAGTTGCATAAGATTTCTATACTTCACTCAAACTGGTAAAACTATACCAACAGACTGGGATAAATTATGTATATATAATGCAATACCCAGAGCAACCACTAAAAATCCTCTGCAAGGATACACTTACAAATACTGTAGATAAATCAAAATGGAGTTCTAAAGTACGTGCAAATAACCCACAGGAAGGCAGGAAAAAGAAATCAAAGAAATAAGAAACAGAGAGCTCAAACAGAAACAAAAACTAAAATAGTGGACTTAAGCCCTAACAGAGCAATAACTATATTACACGGAAATGGTCTAAATAAACCAAATAAAAGACAGAATTGGCATAATGGATGAACAAATATGACCCAACTCTATGCTGTCTATAAGAAACTCGCTTCTAATATGATGATGCAGGCAAGTTGAAAGTAAAAAGATAAAAAAAGATACATCATGCACGTATTAATCAAACAAAAGCTGGAGTGACTACAGTAACATCGATAAGGTAGACTTCATAGCAAATAAGACTACTAGAGACACAGAGGAACATATAATAGTAAAGTCTACCCAGAAGACACAGCAGCACTAAACACGCACAGGCACACCTGGGATATATTTTGGGTTTCGTTCCAGACCCCCACAATAAAACGAGCATCACAGTAAAGGAAGTCACATGGATATTCTGGTTTCCCAGTGCATACAAAAGTTATGTTTGTACTGTACTGCAGTCTACTAATTGTGCTACAATAGCATTATGTCTAAAAAAATGTACATACATTAATTTTAAAATATTTCACTGCTAAAATATGCTAACCATCATCTGAGCCTTCAACAAGCCATAATCTTTTAGGAGTGTTTGAAATATTCCAAGAATTAACGAAATGTGACACAGAGACAAAAAGCGAGCCAATGCTTTTGGAAAAAATGGCGCCAATAGATTTGCTCTATGCAGGGTTGCCACAAGCCTTCAATCTGTGAAAAAACGCATTATCTGCAATAAAGTGAAGCTCAATAAACGAGGTGTGCCTGTGTGTGCTCAACAACAGAGCCAAAAAACGTGTGAAGCAAAAACCAATAGAACTGTAAGGAAGAAGAGACAAATGCACAACTGTAAATGGAGGCCTCAGCACCCACCTCGACAACTGACAGCACAGCCAGACAGCAAGTCAGCAAGGACTCAGAAGACTTAGCAACACCAACAAGCAGGAGCTAAGCCACATGTATAGAACACGCCACACAAAAACAGCAGTGTACATACTCTTGCCAAGTGCCCATGAAACATAAACAAAGATAGACCATATCTTGAGCCTAAAATAAACCTTACCAAATTTAAAATAATCAGAATCATACAGTGTGTTCTCTGACCACATGGAATCAAGCTAGAAATTAATAACAGAAAGATACTGGAACATCTCCAAACATTTGGAAACTAAACAGCACATTTCTAACCAATCTACAGATCAAAGAAAAGTCTACAGGCAAATTTAAGAACACATGGTACTGAATTAAGCTGAAAATACAACATATTAAAATGTGTGAGACACAGCTAAAGTGTGCTGAGGCAAATTTAATATGCCACGTGCATACACTAGAAAAGAAGAAACGTCTCAAATCACGCATCTAAGCTCTCACCACAAGAACTGAGGAAAAAAAGAGTAAAATACACCCAAAGCAAACAGAATGCAGAAAATAATAAAAATAAGGGCAGAAATAAGTAAAACTGAAAAAAAGAAAGAAAAAATCATTGAAACTAAGAGCTGGTTCTTTGAAAAGATCAATAAAATTGACAAACTTCTAGTACGACTAACCTAAACCTCCCAAAAGAGATCAAGAGAGAAGACACAAATTACCAGTGTAAGAAACGAGACAAGGGCTATCCCTACAGACCCTGCAGACATCAAAAGGATAATAATGAGTGACTACTGTGAACAACTCTACACACATGAATTTGACAATTTAGACTAAATGGACTACATCCTCAAAAAACACACACTACCACAACTCACTCAACAGGAAATAGATCATTTGAAGATCCCTATAACTATTAAAGAAATTGAATCCATAAGTTTAGAGCTTCCTAAAAAGAACTCTCCTGGCCCAGCTGGATTCACTGCAGAATTCTACCAAATGTTTAAAGAAGAATTCACAGCATTTTTACACAATGGCTTCCAGAAAATAGAACGGAGAAGGGAACACTTCCAAATCCATTTTTGGAAGCTTGTATTATCCTGATATCAAAACCATACAAAGACAGTACCAAAAAAACAAAAACAAAACAAAACAAAGGGAACAAATGACAGACCAATAGCCCTCATGAATACAGATGCAAAAATCCTTAACAAAATATTAGCAAATACAATTCAGCAATATATAAAAGGAATTATATACCATGACCATGTTTGTTCCAGGAAGTAAGTCTGGTTCAATACTCAAAAATGAATCATTGTAATCCACCACATTAACAGGCAAAGGAAGAAAAAGTCACAAGATCATACCAAAGCAGAAAGGGCACTGGATGAAATCTGATACTAACAAGAAGAAATCTGATTCATGACAAAAAAACTCAGAAAAAACGGAATAGAGGGGAACTGCCTCAATGTAATAAAAAGCATCTACAAAAACCTACAGCAAACATTATACTTAATGGGGAGAGTCTGAATGTTTTCCTCCTAAAACTGGGAACAAGGCAAAGGTGTCCACTCTCATTCAGTTTAGTACTAGAAGTCCTGGTCAGTGTAATAAGACAAGAAAAGGAATGAGAAGGGAGACAGATTGGAAAGAAAGAGATAAAACTGTCCCTATTTGCAGATGACATACTTGTCAACATAGACAATTCCAAAGAATCTTAAAACAAAAAAAAGAAAAATCTCCTGGAACTAACAAGTGCATTCAGCAGGGTTGCAGGATTAGAGATAAATATACAAAAATGTACTGTTTTTCTATATACTAGCAGTGAACATGTGGACATGTTCACTGAAATTTTAAACATAATACCATTTGTACTCGTGCAAAAATAAAAGAAAAACTTAGATGTAAATCTAACAAAACATGCACAGCTCTTGAGTCCTGAAAACTACAAAATACTGATGAAAGAAATCACATAAGATACCGTAAAACTCTTAGAGGAAAACATAGGAATGACACTCTTTGACATAAGTCATAGCAAGATCTTTTTTGACTCACCTCCCAGAGTAATGTAAAGAAAACCAAAAATAAACAAATGGGACCTAATGAAACTTAAAAGCTTTTGCACGGTGAAGGAAACTATCAACACGACGAAAAGACAACCCTCAGAATGGGAGAAAATATTTGCAAACGAATCAACGGACAAAGGATTAATCTCCAAATATATAAACAGCTCATGCAGCTCAATATTAAAAAAACAAACAACCCAATCAGAAAAGGGGCAGAAGACCTAAACAGACATTTCTCCAAAGAAAACATACAGGTGGCCAAGAAGCACATGAAAGGCTGCTCAACATCACTAATCATTAGAGAAATGCAAATCAAAACTACAATGAGGTATCGCCTCACACCAGTTAGAATGGGCATCATCAGAAAATCTACAAACAACAAATGCTGGAGAGCGTGTGGAGAAAAGGGAACCCTCTTGCACTGTTCTAGGAATGTAAATTGATACAGCCACTATGGAGAACAGTATGGAGGTTCCTTAAAAAACTAAAAATAGAACTACCATACGACCCAGCAATCCCACTACTGGGCATATACCCAGAGAAATCTATAATTCAAAAAGACACATGCACCCCAATGTTCATTACAGCACTATTCACCATAGCCAGGACATGGAAGCAACCTAAATGTCCATCGACAGACGAATGGATAAAGAAGATGTGGCACAGATATACAATGGAATATTACTCAGCCATAAAAAGGAACGAAATTGGGTCATTTGTAGAGACGTAGATGGACCTAGAGACTGTCATACAGAGTGAAGTAAGTCGGAAAGAGAAAAACAAATATCATATATTAACGCATAGATGTGGAACCTAGAAAAATGGTACAGATGAACTGGTTGCAAGACAGAAATAGAGACATAGATGTAGAGAACAAACGTATGGACACCAAGGGGGGAAAGGAGGGGGGTGGGACGAATTGGGCGATTGGGATTAACATATATACACTAATAGGTATAAAATGGATGAGTAATAAGAACCTGCTGTATAAAAAATAAATAAATAAAATTCAAAAAAAAAAGAAATCAAATAAGGTCTACATAAATGGAGAGACATACCACGTCCACAGATTGGAAGACTCAACATAGTAAAGATAACAATTCTCTGCAAATTAACACACAGGTTTTATACAATTCCTGTGAAGATTTTGCATATACATTGACAAGATTATTCCCAAATTTGTATGGAAGCAAAGAAATTAGAATAGCTAAAACAGTTTTTTTTTAAATTTACTCTTAAACACTTTTTTTAAAAAAAGAATAAAGTGGGAGGAATGAGTCTGCCCAATTTTGAGACTTAAACAGTTACAGTAATCAATACAGTGTGAAACTGGTGGCGGGATGGACACACGGATCTATAGAACAGCAGCAGACCCACACAGACATGCTCAGCTGACTGCTGGCAGAGACACAGAACGCCTCAGCGGGGGAAATACACCGTACAGGCTTTCCAGCAAGTGCTGGAGCAACCGGGTGGCCACGCACAGGAAGAAAACAAACAAAAGAGAATCTCAACTTCAGCCTCACTCCTGACACAAAACGAACTCAAAATGGATCCCAGACTTACACATAAAATATAGAATGATAAAGCTTTCAGAAAAAAAATAGGAGAAAATCATCATGACCTAGGGCTGAAAAGAGTTCTTAGACTCAAAACCACAAGCCCTATCCATAAAAGGAAAAACTGATAAATTGGACCTCATTAGGATTCAAAAGTTTGCTCTGCGAAAGTCCCTGTTACGAGGATGAAAAAATAAGCTACAGATTGGGAGAAACCTGACGAGTATCTAACGAGCCAAGTAGAACCTGAGCAGATACGTGCACTGACGCCCCCCAAAATGGAGACACAGATGGCAAATAAGCCATGAAGAGATGCCCAACATCGCTGGCCATTAAGGGAGTTCCAATCGAAACCACCATGATGTGTCACCACACACCTACCAAAACAGCTAAAATAAAAACCAGTGACAACACCAAACTCTTGGGAGGGTATGGAGAAACTAGAGCACTCATACATGCCTGGTGGGAATTCTAAAAAATGTAAAATGGTACTGCCACTCTGGGTAACACTTTGGTAATTTGTTAAAAAACTAAATATGCAACTGCGATACGGCCCCATAATTGCACTCCTGGGCGTTCATCCCAGAGGAGTGGAGACTTATGTTCACACAAAACCTGGGCATGGATGTGCAGAACAGCCTTGTGGGTGATATTTCAAAAACTGGAAACAACCCACACGTCCCTCAACAGGTGAACAGTTAAAGAGACAACGGGCAGTAAAGAGAAACAAAGTACAGACACATGCAACAGTGTGATTCAGTCGTCCTCAGAGAATCATCCTGAGTGAACAAAGCCAACCCCAAAAGGCACGATGCCATTTACATAATGTTCTTAAAATGCCAAAATGATGGACCTGGAGACTGGATTGTGGTTGTCAGGGATTGAGAAGCAGTGAGACCAGAGTGAAGCGGGAGCAGATACAAAAGGGCGGCAGGGGGGGTCCCGGTGGGGATGGAGTTTCTGCGTCTTGACTGTGCCACTGTCGACATCTTAACTTCCCAGGACATCACCCCCAGAGCCCTCTCTGCATGTTGTAAATCTACAATCAGCTCACAATAAGATATTCAGTTTTTTAAAAGGGGATGTTAATGACAGCATCTAGCCCAGGATGGCTGTAGGATGATTACATTAGCTGGCCAGCCAGCACACAGGAAACTTCATGGAAGAGTCAGCGTCTATCTTTCATTCTCCCTTCCATGTCTCAGGAGCTCACGCTGCCCACCTCCCTCTGCCCACCTGCTCTGGTGCTTTCACCAGAGGGCTCTGCACCCCCACTGCCCACCTCCCAGGCTGGGGATCCAGAGAAGCACAAGTAAGTGCACCGCCCCAGGGGTCATACCCCCTGGAAAGAGCCCGTCATGGAGACCAAGTCCAGGCCATGCGGGCAGGGACGGGGCTGGAGGGGTCTCGCACGTGCCTCTGCTGTGTCCTTGCATCAGTGTGTGTTGCGGGGCTGGCCGGCCTTAGACTGTACCCCAGTGGAAACACTGGGTCCCAGAATTGATTAGGTGATGGGAAGAAGGAAGCTCTTGCTTCACGCCCATCCCCTCCCCATCGCTGGACCCTCAGAACCCAGGCCCGAGAGGGCAGGTGCAGGGCCCACAGGCAGAGGGGGTGGCAGTGCTGGCGGCTCCCTAGGGATTCCCACCCTCACACCGGAGGCTTCACCATGCCCAGGACGCGCCCGGACCTCCCACGGGCTCAGCAGTGCCCCCCGCCCCCTGCCCCAGTCCAGGCTGGAGGGGCCCTAGGGTGGGCGGGCAGCCCTGCCTGCAGCGCGTCCTCAGTGTCTGGTGCTGCTGTGTGCTGTCAGGCCGGGAGGCTGACAGCAGACCTGGAGGAGTGAGAAAGGGCCACGGTCAGCGCAAGGTGAGGCGGGGAGGAAGACACTGGCCCTACAGACGTCTCACCCGGGCCCACAACACGGCAGCCACAGCAGAGCCGGGCCTGGAGCCACACGATCGCCCAGGGTCAGTCACGTGGCACCCTGTGCCCATGGGGGCCGGGGCAGGCTCCCTGCTCTCCCAGCTGGATTCCAATCCCACAGTATTTGCTGCACACTGGGAACCGGGGCACCGAGGCAATGGGGCCACCGGACGCTCATCAGAGGAGCCTGGGGTCTGAGCACAGCCTATCATGGACGATACCGCGTCCACCCCCACCCCCCAAATTCCGGTGTGAAGCTCGAACCCCCAGAGGGACTGTACTTGGAGATGGGGCTCTTAGGAGGTAAATGCTTAAACGAGGTCACAAGGATGGGCTTTAATTTAATAGGATGAATCTAACAGAACACGAAGAGAAGCCAGGGACCTCTGCACACACGGAGAAGCAGTCCCGTGAAGACACAGTGGGAACGCCACCGCCTGCAGGCAGGAAGAGGGCCTCGCCTAAAGCAACCCTGTGGGCGCCTTGATCTCGGGCGTCCAGCCTCCAGACGGTGCGACGGGGAACGTCTGCTGTCTCAGCCCCCGACCCCCGTCTGTGGCCTCTGTTACAGCGCCTGAACTAACAGTTCTCGGGGGGAACGTCCATCAGCAGGGATGGGTTGTCACGGAGCCAGCCAGTAGGGAAGCCCCTTGGGGCGAGAAAAGGGCAGAGAGGCCCGCCAGGTGGGGAAGGTGGGGTGAGCTGAGAGAAGACAGACGCACAGCCCATCCCGCAGGAAGCAGGGGCCCAGCTGCGCACACGGGCTCCTTCTCTCCGGGAGGGGCTGTAGTGTCGGCGGCTCTGAGAGTGGCCCCCCTGGGGGGAGGCTGAGACCCAGAGAAAGAGGGGCACAGTGGGGCAGCAGCGAGGCGCTGGCTGCGTGAGCGAGAGGACACCCAGGGGCCTGTGACAGGTGACCAGCGGGACCTGCGAGTTCCAGGTCAGTGTGAGTGCAGATGGGCTGCAGGCGGTGGGGAGGCCCTGGGTGGAGATGAGGCCTGGCCTGCCCATCCCGAGAAGGACCTGCTCTCCCGTCCGCTTCCCCAGGCCAGGGACTGGCTTTGGCTCCAGGCCTGGTAACCCAAGGAGACATTAGCAACCATTCTCACCTCCAGGTGAGTCTGCAGCTCTGGGCTCAGCGGTGTGAAGTGGGGGTGAGGGGAGCCGCCTGGAGCTAAGCAGGAAGACAGCGCCCAGGCAGCTGCAGGTGTACCCACCACCCAGGGGCGAACGCTCCCGCCCTCCCCAGGCATGGACTTGACCTCCTGTGACCTCTGCAGGTGCACCAGGCACAGGATGCGTGGATAGGTGAGCAGTTGCCCCGGGCCGCCTCTCAGAGGCACTCGGGGCTTGGCATCCTGTGGGCACCAGGTGGCGGCAGCCCCAGGGGGCCCAGCACCCGGGACCAGAGCCGGCAGCGCGGCACACCTCCGCTGAGCTCCGGGTCCGAGGCCGGACAGCCTGTGCTCCCTGTCCTGCCAGGATCCCCAGGCCCTTGGAGCTGGGCAGAGGGGCCTCTCCCTCAACACCTGGGGTGGGGTCTGCAGGCAGCGGCCAGGAGGGGCCTGGCTCCGGCTCCCCACACCCCCCAGGAGAGTGACAAGAGCCCTAAATCAGAGGAAGATGGGGGGGACAGGAGGGCAGAGGCACAGGCAGGGGGTAAAAGCGGCGAGCGTGAGGGCGGATCCCACCCGACCCAGCACGGGGCTCCGGGCCTGTCCCCAGGGACTACAGGCCCCGTGGGCGGCCAGTGTCAGGAGGCAGGCGCCTAGGGGCCGGGCACAGGGTGCCCTCACCCAGCTCCGACCCGGCCACACAGCACAGGAGGCCTGCGGAGCCCTGGGGCCAGGCCTGCTCTGAATCATCAGTGATGCCTCGGGGATGCTGCCTGGAGCGTAATAATGGGGACCAGACAGCCTCCTTCTGCTGCTCCGGGGGCCGCTTGTCAGAACTCAGGCCCCTCCTGTGTCCCAACCGTTCCCAGCCTCAGGTGGGGATGGAAGAGAAAGTCCAGCAAACCCCCGACCTGACCAGGCATCACAGACCCCGCCTGCAGGACTGCAGTCACAGGACGCAGGAGGGGCCCACGTGCGGCGGCCCCAGCCCTGAACGTGAGCTCTGGTGCCCACGCTCGGACATGCACTGGGGTCAGCCCACGTCCAGACCCACTGCCACTGGTCACTCAGACACGGTGTCCCTAGTCACCTCAAACCTGGACACAGCGTCACCCATGGTGAGGCACAGCGTCCCTGGCTGCCACACGTGGACACAGGGTCACTGCGCACCTTGGCCCATACCTGCTGGCCCCTCCTCACTCAGGGCGGTGTCCTCCGTGGCCTGGCCTCCCCAGAGCACTCTCCTGCGCCCTCTGACCAACTTCGCGTCCACGCCCAGTACAAACTCCTCTCCCTAGGCGGCGCCAGCCTGCTGGCCTTCCACCTTCCGCTTCCCACAGGACGCCCAGGCCAGGGAGGGAGGACCCTGAGCTCTAATTACATGTCCTGGAAAGAAATTCACTCCTGTAATTGGAGTGAAATGAGAGGCTGTGGTTGGAAACGTCCCCTTGGGGAGTCACCTGTCTGAGCTGGGACACGTTTCTCTGCTGTCCCTGAGGAAAGCTCCGGGCTGGGGCTGGGGCTGTGACAGGGGCAGGAACACCCATGGCCTCGGGATTCTGGGGCCCTCTGCCAGCACAGAGAGGCCCCCGGGGTCTGAGGGGACCCTGCTGCTGCCCCTACTCCCAGCTGCCATCAACCTCTCAGGACCGTAGGGTGGGCTGCGGGCTGCTGATGGGACGGGGAGGGCGGAGGTGGTGACGTGGGGACACACCAGCTTCAGACAGGCTGGGGATGCGGGTGCCACACTCGGGGGTGCCGGCGGGTTTCCTGAGGACAGTCAACCAGACCAGTGCTTCCTGCAGCTCCACCCCAGTCCGAGCCCCATGGCCTCCCTGGGGCACTGTTCCCCCCCCGCAGGACCGGCCCCTGCACCCGGAGCCCCCCAGCAGGCCCCGCGGCCTCCCCACATCCTCACGCTCTGCCCCACCCCCAGCTCAGGACACCTCTGCTCAAGGTCCTTCTTAGGGACCTTCCCTGACCCCCGTGAAGGGGAACTTCACCCCCACCCCGCCCCGGCCTCCTGCTTCACTGCCCTGCGTGGCAAGAGCTGTGCGTCGCCTGTGTCCCCGGGAGACGCAAGCTCCACGTCCACTGCCGTGTCCCCAGCAACCAGAGCATTTGACAAATACCTTCCACACGAACGAACAAGTGGATGGACGGCCAGCCAGATGGTCAACGGGCGGAGGAGGGAAGGTGACTAGAGACGGGGCCGAGGAGAAGGTGAGAGGCCGAGGCAGGTGAAGGTACTCCGCACTCACTCTCTCCCCCCGTCGCCCCATCTCACTCCACCTGCTTCCCACTCCAGCCTCAGATGACAGCCAGCTTCCGGGTTCAGTGGAAGTGCAAAGTCAGGGGACGGCTCCGGCCCCAGCCCTTCCTGCTCATCCGACAGCCCAGCGCGCACACTCAGCTCACCCTCCGGTTTCCCGCTGTTTCAGAGAGATGAGCGTGGACTCCGGGACGCTGGACCTTAGCTTCCCTCATCCACCTAGGACATCACTCCAGCGTTCCGGCTGCATCACCGCTAGCCCCCGCCTCCCGGACCTGGCCCATCTGCACACAGGCTCCGGCCCCCGCCTAATAAAACCCTCTGCCCCTCCCCTCCCTCCTGCCACTGCCCAGTCCTCTGCCGGCTTTGCTGTAAAACTCCCTCAAAGGTGGAAGAGCTGCCCCAGGTGCTCACCACGGACCCTGCCCATTCCCACAGGGCTTTCCCCTGCAAGCCCTCGGGAGAACCCATCACCTGCACGGCGCCCACCGCCTCACTCAGCCATCCATCCTCCCCTTGCTCCTGCCCGAGGAGAGCACGCTCCCCCTTCCTCAACACCGTCCCCACCCACCTCACCGGCCAGTCCCAACGTGTCAACTCTGGGGTCCCGGGGCTCAGTCATGGGCAGCTTCTCCTCCAAACTCCCCATTCCCTGGGGATCCTGTCTGGTCTCAGGCACTAAAGGCCACGGATACACCTGTGTCCTGGTGTTGACACCACCAGCCAAGACCTCTCCCCAAAAATCTAGATGGCTCATCCCCTCACATCCTTCAAAAGTCACCTCACTACGGAGTCTTCTCTGACCCCCCGACACCGAGCAACAGCCTCCCAGTCCACACTGTGTTCTCCTTAACCCCCTTCCTACATGGGAAGATGAAGCACAGTGCTGTCACAGAAGGAGCGGTCTCCACGGCACACCTGCCCCCAGGCACCGTGATGTGGCCATGACCTGCCCTTGCCGACCCTCTGCGCACCGAGAGGACACTGAGCGGGGCAGGGAGACTGGGTCCCCCAGAAACACAGCCCACAGGGCAGGGGCCTGGGGGTCCTGTTCACTGCTGCCTCCTCAGCACCGGGCAAAGGCTCACTGAATCTGAATAAATGAGTGATCAAGGGCTGGTGAGTGGGCGGGGCAGTGCCAGGCGAGGGCAGCTCGAGGAGCTGGAAACGCGTGGACAGGACGGAGGGCAGAGGGCGGCAGGCAGGACAGCCCCTCACCTGGCTCCGTGGCCAGGACTAGATGCTGTGCCCCCTGCAATGCCAAGCGTGCACCCAGGCACAGTCTACAGGTGAGTATATGAGGTTAAGAGGCTTCCCTGATGCAGGGAGGGGCCCTCGTTCCATCGGGGCCCTCCCACAACCTGCGTGCCAGCCTCAGAAGTAGAAGGGAGCCCAGCTGGCCTCTGGGGACAAGTCAGCACCAGGGCCTCCCCGGCCAGAGCCCTTCCCCTCCCCACCATGGGCCTCCGGCCCTCTGAGCACCAATTAAGTCAACCCTAATTAAAAACAACAAAGTAGGGAACTTCCCTGGTGGCGCAGTGGCTAAGAATCCACCTGCCAATGCAGGGGACCCTGGTTCGAGCCCTGGTCCGGGAAGATTCCCACATGCCGCGGAGCAACCAAGCCCGTGCGCCACAACTACTGAGCCCGGGTGCCACAACTACTGAAGTCCTCGTGCCTAGAGCCCGTGCTCCGCAACAAGAGAAGCCACTGCAATGAGAAGCTCGCGCGGTGCAAGGACGAGTAGCCCCCGCTCGCCGCAACTAGAGAAAGCCCGCGTGCAGCAATGAAGACCCAACGCAGCCAAAAATAAACAAATAAATTAATTAATTTTTTAAAAAGGGACCAAGAAATAATGTCCCCACCCCCCGCCATGGCTACCCACAGGGACCTCAGCTCAGGAGGGCTTAGAGTTAGGCATTCTTCCCCGGGTTCCCTGGGGCAAGTACTCACCCCAAAATGGACGAGGGCCTCCCTCCATCACGCACCACACACACATACACGTGCACGCATGCACAGACGCACATGCGCACGCATACACGAGTACACACACAGGTCACGAGTCCCCGGGTGCTGCAACCAGGCGCAACAGAGCAGCTCCCGCACGTGGCTCTGGGACACAGATCACCCCCCCCCAACCCAGCGCCACCCCTGGGGACAAGGTGCAGAGAGAGGGAGCCTGGAAACCATTGGTGCCAACTTCCAGCAAGAGCGGAGACTCCAGGACCCGGATGAGAGACACAGAACAGGCAGAAAGAGAAATAGACGGAGGAAGAATGGGAGCGAAAAAGCAAAAAGACACAGAGATACAGAGACGTCGAGAGGCAAAGAAATACCGAGATGGCAAAGAAGAGATAAAGGGTCAGTGAGGCAGAGAAGATCAGAAACAGGCAGACAAAGGCCAAGAGAACAAGACAAGGGGACAGGGAGGGAGGGAAAGAGAGACAGAAACAGGTTGGCGGGGTAGGAGAGGGGCCCACGTGAAGAAAAGGCAGAAGCGAGGAGAGGTAGGAAAGACGAGGTGGAGAAACAGACGGACTGAGGTCAGGATCTCCGAGTCCGGGCTGGGGGCAGAGTTAAGGTCTCGGGACCCTTGGGATCCCCCTGCTGGGGCTCCCAGGCAAGTGAGCCCATCCTATTCTCTCTTGTGCCCCGGAGAGTGTGGTCAATGGCAAGAGAGAGCAGCCAGCCTTGGAGGTCTCTCCTAGCCCTCACAGGAGGACGGGGCTCCCTGGACCTGGAATCAGGACACGCTTGTTGGAAGACCCAGGGGTCCTGCCTCCCCGGCTTGCTCCCAGCAGTCCAAACACTCAGCACCACGGACAGCACCCCCAGAGGCAGGGTCCCACCGTCCCGCCCAGCTCCCAGCTGGCCCAAGCACAGAGCACCCTAGCTTCAATAGCCCATTAATTCAGCAGATGCTCCCTGACCCTCCTGGGGGCCCTCCCAGAGCTAGGCTCTGGGGACACCCTGAAAAATAAGACGCTGTTCTTATCCTCAGGGACTCACATCTAGAGGGAGAGAGATGTAAACAGCCAGCGACTCTCCTCGACAGCCCACGCAGTGCCCACCGGGCTGTGGGAGCACCCTGCCCTCCGAGGGGCCACACCCACCACCAGATCCCCACCAGCAACATCGGTGGGACCCCAGAGGGCTTTCTGTAAAAGCCCCTGCTGCCACCGCCACCGAGGGCAGCAGGCGGGTGTGGACGGTGCACGCCGTACCACAGGACCGCACGGCTCCCAGCAGAAGGCTCCCCGCTCCCTTCCCTACTCGGTCATTAGGAAAAATGAAAGGAAAACAGCAAGTTTCCCAGAAAGCTTATTATATCCGATTTCAGCGGCACCCATCCCGTCAGAGCCGGTGACAGGCTGGTGCAAAGACAGAAAGGGAGGCTGAGGCACAAGGCCCACCGGCCCCTCCGTCACCTCCAGGGAGAGACCCTCCGAAGGCGAGGCCACCTCGACTCTGGCCCATGTCGGGCATGCTGCAGGCACCTCTGGGGCCAGGCCACCGGCAGCTCGAGCAGACAGCGGGGCAGGCCCCCCAGGACGGGGCGGGTGAGGGGGCCTCTTGCGGGAGCCCAGAGGCCATTTAGCCAAGTCTGTGTGTCCTCACATGCAGCACAGGACAGAGACCTGGCCACAGCCTCCTGTCCCTTGGAAGGAGTGTTCTGGGCCACAGTGGGGCTCCGAGCCTCCCTGGGGCCACAAGGTCCCAGAAAGCGCGGCTGCAGTCCGCCGGGGCGGGGCCTCTGGGACCTGGGCTGTGCAAACAGGTCCTGTGGAGCGAACACCCAGGCGCTCAGCCCCCAACCCCAGCCCAGAGCCGGAGCAACAGCAGCTCAGCCCCCGCCTCAGCCTCTACTGGCCAGAGGAGGAGCGCAGAGGCCTGAATACCCATCAGGCCGACGGAAACACCCTGGCCCAAAGGCTGGGGCCTCCACGACGAGGAGCAGGGCATTCCGCCTGCTCTCAAAGCAGCCCAGCCCACGGCGACTTTCTGGATCTCCTGGGTTGTTGGAAACCACAAGCTGGCACTTGTCAGGGTCCGTCTGAGAAGGAAAGTGGGCGGCAGGACACACTGATTAAGCTCCTTCCTGGAACCAGACACTGTGACAACACACCGGCGCGGCCTCACCCAAGCACAGCTCCAGGAAGCCGCGTCCGAGAACCCTTCAGGCAGGAGCCCCCCAGATCATGGGGCGACAGAGGCAAGGCTGGAGCCCAGGATTTACAGAATAAGGCCCAGAGCCCTCCCCTGCCCTGGTGACCTGCCCACGGCACCAGCAGCTCTGTAAGCAAGCTTCGCCCGAGGACAGAGCACCGTCGACGGCCCCTCGGCCACGATCACAGCCCAGGCGCCTCCTGGGGAGAAACAATGCCCGTCCCACCAGCACCCACCCTGTGAGGACCAGCACGAAGCCGGGGCCTCCAGCGTGCCCAAGCCCGCCCCTCGCAGAGGGCAGCCCGGGCCCAGCACCCACCCCGTGAGGACCACCACGAAGTCCATGACGTTCCAGCCATTCCGCAGGTAGGAGCCCTTGTGCAGGACGAAGCCCAGCGCAACGATCTTCATCCCGGCCTCGAGGCAGAAGATGCCGATGAAGTACGGCTCCGTGTCGTCCTGAGGAGAAGCGCAGAGCAAGGTCACCCCCGCCGGGGGTGTGGCAGGCGAGGAAACCCCCCACCACCCACAGACTCGGCTCTTCCATCACGGGCCTGTTTGCCCTCTGCCGAGCTTCCCTACCAGGGCAGGTGGCCCTGTCCCCGCGGCCAGCGACACCCGATCACAATAGCAAGGGGGGGCTCCCACCCCCGGAAGCCCTGCAGCAGGGGAAGCAATAAGAAAATTGGGGGGTTTTCCCACAATCACTAGGACAATCATCGTTATAATACTCCACATGCATTAAGCACTATTATCATCCCCATCCTAGAGGAAACTGAGGCACAGAGAGGTCAGGAACTGGGCCGGAGACTCACAGCTTGCTAGAGGCAGAGACAAATCCTAACCCAGAGGTGACTTGGGTCTGATCCTGAGCTCGAACCGCTATGGGGACAATGGCCCAACTCCCTAGAGGACAGCCCAGGACCCACGCATTCCTTCAACACACACCTTCTGGATAATCAAAACATATACATCTTGGTGGAAGCGAGCATGGCCGCGCCTCAGGGAGCCTCTGGAGGGCGAGGCATCCAGCTGGGCGAAAAGGAAAGGAATTCCAGGCGGAGGGAACAGTGTGAGAAAAGAATGGGGATGGGAGAGGGCAGGGCCGACACGGGCCCGGCCCTGGTGGCGAGCACAGTGGGGATGAGCTGCGTGGACTCAGGGAGAAGACACACAGGCGGCGTGGAGACTGACCAGGGGCACCACACACTTGGGAAGGGTGGCAGACAGAGCCTCTGTGCAGGTGACCCCACAAGCTGGACAACGGGGACACAGGGGGAGGGTCAGCATGGGAAACAGCCTGAGTGCAGACCACAGACACAGGAGTGGACAAAGGGGCAGCGGGGAGGTCCTGCCCCCAGGACTGTGGGAGCCACAGGACGACTTGTCCTCCGAGGGCTGCTCCGCCAGGGAGGGGTCGAGCCTCGGGGCCAGGGACCAGCCTCCCGGGGCTGCAGGGGAGGGGAGGGGAGGGCCAGACTGGCTCCCTGTGGGTGTTGCCAGCTCCCACTCAGGACCAGCGGCCTGAGCCTTCCTCCCCAGAGAAGCCTGGCCCCCCAGGGCTCTCCCATCTGACCTGGGGCACCCTCAGCCTGGCGTCCACGGTGGCCCAGTTCTCCTGTCCTACCACCCTGATGCTGACTCACGAAGGATCGTTCCCCGGAGGCTTCTCGTCTGGTTTAGTTGGAGGGTCCCCTCTCCCCGAGAGAAGAGGCTGCGGACCACCTGCCCTGGGTTAACAGCTGGGCCCCAGCAAACAGATGTTCACAGAAGAAGAGTAAGCCAGCGCCAGGAGACGGGGCGGGGCCCCTCCCCAGACCCCTGCCCAGACCTTCCCTCACAGCCCTTCCCCCAGCCCCATCCTTGATCACACTTGGCTCAGGGCTGGCTCAGGGCAGGGCTCCGGCTGAAGGCCACTCAGGAAGTTGATGGGTGTGTGGGAAGCGGAGCCCCCAGAGACAGGAAGCTGTGGAGGCCCCACCCCGGGCCAGGCCGCCCCTGTGCCACACGGCCCCCTCCCAGCCTCTGGCAGCAGCAGCCTCCAGACCTAAGCCCTGGGCCGCAGGGCGCCTGCTCTCCAGGCCCGCTGTGTCCGGCCTCCCATCCATCTCAGCAGCCTCCGGGGGGCACACTCTGCTTACTCTCCCAACAGCTCAGCCCCCAACCCCGACAAGTGTACCGAAGCCCATCACCACAAAGCAAACCCTCCCTCACCTGTGAGGCAGGAGCTCAGACGTGGCTGGACACACGGCTGGCCCACTCAGGCCTGCTGCCAGAGCCTGGCCTCCCTGCCCCCCGCACCCACCCCTCCCCCGGCCTGCTTCCCTCTGGCCCCACCCCTGCTGGACTCCCTTAGGGATGTGACCACGCCTTGCCTGGAGTTCAAGGCCTACGCAGAGCGCTGAACAGGCCCTATTTCATCAACGCTTTTCTCCACTGAAGTTAGGGAAGGAGCTTGGACAGAAGTGGTCACTTGCCAGGGTGTGGAGAAGAGGCATCGGCCTCTGGCCGCCCGCGCCTCCAGAAGTGTCTCCTCCTCGGGACCTCAGGACCTCCGGCGGCTCTCCAGCCAGGCCCCAGGCTCCCTCTCCAATCCCCACAGCTACTCTTCCTTCTCTCTGCTCTGAAGCTCAGTCTCTCAGGCCCCTGGGAGCCCACACTGAGCCCAGGCAAAGGGGCCCGGGCAGCTGGGGTGGCTGGGGCTAGGGGACATAACCTCACCCTTGAAATGGGGCTCACCTCCTCAAGCAGCACCCTTCCCTCTGCCCCAGCACCTCCAGACACCCTGACCTGGCATCCTGGCTCCTGTGGGTTCTGTACTCCAAAAGGGGAAACCACAGGGGTCTGGGGAGCTCCGGGCAAGAGTGGGTGGAAGCGATATTCGGGACGTTTGGGAAGAAAGGCTGGGAAGGAGTGCTTCCCACGGGAAGTGGCGGGACCACAGGGAAGGGATTCCAAGCAGAGCCAGGGAAGACAGCTCTGAAGGAGAGGCTGACGGTCCCGAGACCAAGGGCTGCACCCCGGGGGCCGAAGACTATCACAGCCCTGCAGGGAAGGGTGGGCAGCTAGCCCCCACCCCACTCACGGAGCCTGACCCTCCTTAACCTGGGCCATTATGAACGCCCTTCCCACACCCCAGCTTTAGCTCTTAGTTTCTTAGTCCGCGTGGACTGGACAGGTGTAGGGGTGGCGGTGGCACGCTGGGCAGAGCAGCTGCGGGCTAAAATGGCCCCTCTCAAGCCACCCTTCCCCAGCAGGGGCTGAGCTGGCTATCCCGCTCTCCCGGCCCTTCAGGCAAGCGCCAGCTGCCCGGGTCCTATCCTTTTCCTACCCTGAAAGAGGGGGAGCTGCCCAGACTACCCTGCCCGAGGAAGCTGCGCCCAGTCACGGATCCTTAGAGGGTCGTGGAATCAGACAAGCTGCCGCCACCCCACGCCCCGCCCTCAGGCCGGCCACCACCGCACTCACCAGCCGCTCAGACATGGGCGTCTTGTCTCCGTCGGGGAGGTGCTGCTCCAGTGCCAGCACGATACAGTTGGCGATGATGGTGGCCAGAATCATGTACTCAAACGGAGTGCGTGGGTTAAGGACTGGCCGGGAGGCGCCAAAGAGGAGAAGCGAGGAGGCCAAGGCCGACAGCGCGCAGTGCAGCAGCCGGGGCCAGGCCGCCTCCGGAGGGGCTGAGAATGACCAGGTCCGGAGTCCACCCCGCCCTTCCCGCCCTCATCCTCGGGGCCGCCGCGAGGGACGCCTCCGCAGTCGCGGCCACCAGCCCCTCAGCACGTCCCCGCGGCCGTCAGCACCGCGGACAGCGTCTCCGCCGCGGCTCCGCCAGGCTCCCGCGCCCCGAGGGAGGGGGCTGTGGGCCCCCAGCGCGCGGCTGGAGGAAGGACCCCGCGCAGGCGCACACTCCCCCCTAAAGACACACGCAGCCACATGTACCTACACAGGCACGTGAGCATACATGTACCGAGAGTCCCGAACGCACGCACGCGCAGCACCAGGTTCATGCTATGCCCGCACACACACAGGCACCTGCAGCCAGGCGCGCGCACCGGCTCGCGTCCCCCGGGTGCTCACACCTACACAGACACCGATTCGCCCTCGGGTGCCCTCCAGGCTGGCCGCGCGCTCTGCGCCCGGACCGTGGAAGCGAAGGGACGAGCCCAGGGGCAGGGGGCTCCGCCCAGCGTCCACCCCGCTCCCGCGGCCGCTGCCACCACGACCACACACACACACACACACACACACACACACACACACACACACACAGAAACACACAAACACGCACGCACACGCTGCGCGCGGAGGGGGTCCGGAATCCGCCCCGCCCCCTCCTCGCCGAGCCGACCCGATGCACCTCTCCCCAGGGCGCACCCTCCTCCAGCCCCAGGAAAAATGGCCACTGGGCGCCGCACGCGACCGGCCCCCGCCCCGGGGCCCCGCGCCCAGGCCGCCCCTCCCAGACCCGGCGAGGCGCGGACGCCCGACGCCGCACCCGTGGCCGTCCCCGCGACCTCGGGCGGCCCCCGGTCCCCGCCCGGCCCGGCCCCCGGCAGGATATGGCCACTCGGTGATGCGCTTGGCGTATTTGCGGACGACGTTGTCCTCGCTGAAAACGAAGAGCGAGCGGTTGACGGTGAAGCAGTTCTGCTTGACCGGGATGGGGTTGTACAGCGCCATGGTCCGCGCGCGCTGGGCGATCGACTGCTTGTAGAGGACCCGCTGGCCCGGCTGCAGACCCCCAGGGCCCGGGCCGCCCGCCCCGCCGGCCCCGCCGCCCCGGGCCCGCTCCCCGCCGCCGGCGCCCCCATAGCGGCCACCCAGCTCGTCCCCGAAACGGACCATGGCTCCCGGGCGCTGCGCGCATCCCCCAGCCCGGCGGCCCCGCGGAGATGGGAGGGCGCGGGGCGCGCCTGGCGCTCGTAGTGGAGCAGCCGCGGAGCCGCCGGACCCACAAGGGACCTCGCCCGGCCGACCGCCGCCGCACCCGACACTGCCGCCCGCACCACGCCCTATAAGGGGCCGGTCACGTGGCAGCGCCCGACCAATCCGCGCCCGCCCCGCCCCCAGCTGGCCGCCCCCGCCCTGTCCCCCTGCCGGGTCCGGCAGCCGGCCCTGGGGGCTGCGCCTCGGCCCTCAGGTCCTCCTGGGCTGCGCCCGGGCTGGCCGGCAGCGGTGCGCGTGCGCCCTCCCGCCTCACGCCCGGCCGGCCGCTGGCCAGATGCTGAACTGGGAGGCTCAGGCCAGGAGCTGGGCGGGGCTGGGAGTCCTCGACGGCTTGCTGAGCGGCACAAACGAACCCTTCCTTCCCCCCAGGAGGCATCACCAGCTGCGAGACGCTGTAGCCCAAAGGGGGGAGGGGGAGGCCCCTAGTTCCCCACGTTTCTTTCCACACCTCGCTCCTCCCAGCGGCCACATCGCCTACTCCCCTCCCCCTCGCTGCGGACACCGGCCTCTTCCAAGAAGATGTTGGCTCCTGGCCCTCTCCTGCCATCCTTTCGGGGTCTTCGACATCAGTATAGAGGATGCTTTCAACTCCCTGGTCTTGGGTTTTCAGGATGCACAGCTCTGTCCTGGGGCCCCTCCGCCCTCAATCGTATCCTGGACTTTGCCATCACCACACACCGAATCAGCTCCAAAACCTCAATTCAGAGATTCCTGCGTTCCACCATTCCTTCAATAAAAATTTAAAGAGAGCCTGTTGTATGCTATTCATCCAGCCAGCCAACCAGCCTCTCCACTAAGCCCCTATTAGGTGCCAGGCGCTAGGCTCCCAGCTCTGCCTTCACGGAGAAGACATCCTCATACAAGGAACGGCAATGTTCACACTGGGCTTACTTTGCGCCAGGCACTGTTCTACTCGATCCACACATGATTTGCTCATCTGGTCCTCACAACGTTCAAACAAGAAGCCTTTCCTGAGTCAGTGGCAGAGGAGGTAAGGCGAGTGTCCCTTCCACCAGCACGCGGACAGCAAATCAATACTGCCGGCAGCACCAGGTAGCAGCGCTGTGAAAACAGAACAAGGAGATAAGGATGCGGGGTGGGGGGGGGGGGGGGGGGGGGAGGAGCGGCTTTTCTACCACCCAGTCAGGGAAGACAACTTTCAGGAAATGATCCTTGAGTGGACCTGAATGTTGTAGAGTGAGACAGGACACTGAGTGCAGAGACCCTGGGGTGGCCATGCAGGCCAAGATCTGGGCTCCAGCTTCTGTCTTCAGTGTGATGGGAAGTCAGAGCAGAGTTCTGAGCAGACAGGTGGTCATCTGACTCCTGTTCCAAAAGGATCCCTCTGGCTGCTGGGGAACAGATTGCAGGGGTACAGTGTGTGCATCACCTAGGATGTATTCAGAGGTAAGCAACCCAATTCCCACGTGTCAGTGACTATACAATAGTTTTAACCTCACTTACTAAGTCATAAAGTATGCTATTTCAGGAACACAGACTCTTCCTATCCCTCTTCCCTCCTGTGGTCACCACCTGCACGTTTTGTCCTCATGCTTGTCGCCTCACGGCCCAAGGTGGCTGCCACAGCATGAGACATCATGTCTTTACACCACCATCTCAGATAGGAAGGAACAGGCAGGTGTAAAAAGGACATCTATTTTTTAAATTTTATTTTATTGAAGTATAGTTGATTTACAATGTTGTATTGGTTTCTGCTATAGAGAAAAGTGGCTCATTTATACATATATATATATATAAAAAATAGTTTGCACCTGCTAATCCCAAACTCCTAGTCCATCCTTCCCCCCACCCCCTCCCCCTTGGCAACCACAAGTCTATTCTCTTTGTCTGTGAGTTTGTTTCTGTTTCATAGGTAAGTTCATTTGTGTCATATCTTAGATTCCACATATAAGTGATATTATATGATATTTGTCTTTCTCTGTCTGACTTACTTCACTTAGTATGATAATCTCTAGGTCCATCCATGTTGCTGCAAGCGGCATTATTTTATTCTTTTTTATGACAGAGTAGTATTCCATTGTATATATGTACCACATCTTCTTTATCCATTCATCTGTGGATGGACATCTAGGTTGTGTCCATGTCTTGGCTATTGTAAATAATGCTGCTATGAACATAGGGGTGCATGTCTCTTTTCTAATTATGGTTTTCTCTGGATATATGCCCGGGAGTGGGACTGCGGGCAGTCCCACTGCTGAATGGCAACTCTATTCTCTGTTTTTTGAGGAAGCTCCATACTGTTTTCCATAGTGGCTGCACCAATCTGCATTCCCACCAACAGTGTAGAAGGGTTCCCTTTTCTCCACACCCTCTCCAGCATTTGTTACTTGTGGACTTTTTAATCATGGCCATTCTGACCGGTGTGAGGTGTTATCTCATTGTAGTTTTGATTTGTATTTCTCTAATAATTAGCAATGCTGAGCATCTCTTCATGTGCCTATTGGCCATCTGTAAGGACATCCATTAAAAAAAAATAAACATACAACATCATTTTATAACAAAGGAAAGGTTTCTCAGAGGCTCCCCAGCAAATTTCCCTTTAAACTCCACTGGGCAGACCTGGGCCACGTACCACTCCTGGCTTCAGGAGGATGGGGAAGTGAATGTATGGCAAAGAGGAGTAGGACTGCTGTCGTCCACGGAGGTGGGCAAACAGTAGCTCCAAACAAAATCAGGGCTCACTCAGCTGGGACTGGAAGGGCAGGCTGCAGGGGAGGCTGCCGACAGGCCTGTCACAGAGAGAAACGGGGAGGCCAGTTAGGAGATTTTAACAGAAGCCCAAGAGAGAGGTGGTGCGGTTTGGACAGGGGCACGATGCACAGGGGCCCTATTGTAGAGCTGACTGAAGTGCTGATGTGTCCGCTGTGAGATGTGAAAGAGGAAATGGAGGCTTTTAGTTTTTTACCTAAGCAACTGTGGACTGATGCTCCTTACTGAGACAGGAGATGAGGGAAGAGCTTGTTGGTCACAGGATTCTGCATTTAACATAGAAGTGGAGATGTTGAGTAGGCAGTTGGATATCACAACGGAAGCTCAGAGGAGAGGTCACAGCTGAAGATGTGAATCTGGAAGCTGTGTGAATACTTCCTGTCTGACCGTCCCACCCTCTCCACCCTGCCCACCTTGTGCCGTGTGCGGACCTGTTACCCGAACCAAACTTGGGTCTGCCTGGCTGCACGCAGTAAAGTCAATCTATTGACACTGGGTTGTGGTGAAGGAAAGTGCAGCATTTATTCCAAGGCATCCAACATGGGGCCAAGCAAGGAGAGTGGGCAGCTTATGCTCAGAAGGCCCAAACTCCCCAAAGGCTTTCTGGGAAGGGGTTTTAAACGCAAGGCAAAGGGAGAGGGTGGCGGGTGCCTGATCAGCTTGTCCTTCTGATGGCTTGGTGGTGAGGTAACCAGATGGTATTTTGAGAATCAGCACCAGAACCCTTCTGGTTCCGGCGGATCTGGGGTCTTTGTGCTGGTGGGCAGCGTGCAGTTAGCCTCTCCCACCTGGTGGGGGTTTTAGTAGCTGCAGAACAGCCCAAGGGTATGGCTCAGGATGTTATCTATAGCCCTTGAGGAGAAACTATGGTCCTGGACTTTGTTCTATGATTAAGCTATTATTGTCTGTTTTCCTTTGTTTCCGCATTTTCTCACTTCTCTGATTACATTTGCTCTTTGGATATGGGAAAGGCCTAGGAGGCTAAAGCTTTTCTACAAACAAGAGGCGGGAGACACAGGGTGGTCTGTCCCTGGGAAAGCCCGCAGGGTCCTGCCCAGTTACACGTAGACCACACAGCTCATTCCCTCGACCTCTGGCTCCCGCTTCTGCTGGGCCAACGGTGAGCACGTGGAGGGAGGAAAGGCTGAAGTCAGGGTCTTCATCCCCCAGCCCCTCCCACTGACCACCTGGGGTGGGCTGCAAGTCCTAAATGAAGGTCCCAGCTCCTGTCAGGCGCCCTCTCCACCCTCCTTTTTCTCCTTCCAGGTCCGGGGTTCTGTCCCCTTCCCTTGTTTCTGCAACGTCCTCTCCCTCGAGGTTTCACTGCGCCCTGCACAATTTATGGTAGATAGTCCCTTCAAACGTGCCAGACCCCCGCCTGAAGCAGCAGTCATCATCACTGAGGGAGTAAGTGTAGACAGAGAGAAGAGGCCCCTAGGGTGCTCGGCAAGGCCGAGTAGATGACTGAGACAGAGGAGCGGCCTGAGCCCTCAGAGGGGAGGACAGCAGAGTCCAGTGCTCCAGGGCCACGGGAGGGGCGTGTGTCCAGAGAGAAATCAGTCATCTGCCAAACGCTGTGGAGAGATCCAGAGAGATAAGGACCGACATTCAATCACTGGCATGAAAGACAGACGTGCCTGTTCCCTTGAGAAAAGCAGTTTCCATAGAGGAGTGGGAAACAGGCTGAGGGGAGTGGATTAAAGAGAATGGCTCATGAGGAAGTACATACAGCAGGTGGACAGAGCTGTTGGGTGAGATTTCCTGCAAAGAAGCAGAGACGTGGAACAATAGCTGGAGACACAGGCCATGAAGGGAGTTTTGTGGGTTATTTAGGGAAGTGGATGTTACTGGACCTTGTGTGCCGATTGGAACGACTCAATAGAAAGACAGGTTCCAGATGCAAGAGAAAGGATGTGCTGCCCCGTCTGGGTCAGAGGCCATCGGACACGAGACAGCCTGTTCGCTGACAGGAAGGGCAGTCGGAGGACGTGACCGCAGACACAGGCAGGCTGGCGGGTTAACGGGGGAGGAGGACCACCTCTGGACTGTGACTCTCACTGAAATCAGAGGCAAGATCAGAGCTGAGAGTGAGCGGGGCGTTGAGGCTGGCAGAAGGCGGAGCAGGTGTGAAGCCTCATCCAGGGGAGCAAGGAGCTGCGGGGGATGCAGGGCACGGACCCGGGCTGAGCTGGGAGCCCCAGTGACAATCCTCTTCCTCCCTGGCCTCCAGCGGGCTTGCTCCCCACCCATGACCTCAGCACCTCCTGCGCCCCCCACCCCTCCTGGCAGGGGTCTGTGGTCCCTCCCCCTCTGTCCTACTCACCTGGAACCCCCAGGGACGCCCCCACGAGGCTCCAGCCACCGCAGAAGTTCACGAACCAGGCAGACGGCTATCACCCACTGTGCCCCCAGAAGTCCTCAGGGGGCCTGGGTTGGTCCTGTTGCGTGCTGGCAATGGCATTGCAACCAGGCTCCACTATCCTAGGAGCTCGGCCCCTGGCCCGTCCCCAGAGGGTGGGAGGCCCCTTGCCCACCTTCCCCTCCAGCACCTCTTCAGCTCCTCCCCCTTTTTCGCCAGCTTTACTGAGATGCAGTTGACATACAACATTGTGTGAGCTGAAAGTGCACAATGTGATGATCTGATACGTGTACACATTGTGAAAGGAAGACTCAGTAAGGTCATCCAACACACCCATCATCCATCACCTCGCAGAGTTTACCTTTTGTTTTGTTTTTTTTTTTTGGAGAAGGCTTAAGATCTACTGTCTTAACTCTCAAGTACATGATACAGTATTACTAACTATAGTCACCCCACACAGTACATAAGATCCTCAGAACCTATAACTGCAAGTTAGTACCCTTTGACCAGCATCTCCCCAGTTCCCCCACCCCCAGCCCCTGACAACCGCCATTCTGCTCTGTTTCTGAGTTCAGCTTTCTTTTAGATTTGACATATAGGTGAGATCATAGAGCGTTTGTTTTTCTCTGTCTTATTTCACTTAGCACGATGCCCTCAAGGTTCATCCATGTTGTCACGAATGGCAGGATTGCCTTCTTTTTTTTTATTTTTTTATTTTTTTTGCGGTACGCGGGCCTCTCACTGCTGTGGCCTCTCCCGTTGCGGAGCACAGGCTCCGGACGCGCAGGCTCAGCGGCCATGGCTCACGGGCCCAGCCGCTCCGCGGCACGTGGGATCCTCCCAGACCGGGGCACGAACCCGCGTCCCCTGCATCGGCAGGCGGACTCTCAACCACCGCGCCAGCAGGGAAGCCCTGCCTTCTTTTTTTATGGCTGAACGTACTTCGCATATTTCAGTGTATACATATCTCACTTCTTCTTTGTCTGTTTATCCGTCAGTGGACACTCAGGTTCTTTGACGGTAGCTATTCTAGCAGATACTGCACGGTGGTTTTGATGTGCATTTCTCTGATGATTAGAGATGCTGAGCATCTTTTGATGTACTAGTTGGCTATTTGTATATCATCTCTGGAAAAATGTCTGCCAGGTCTTCTGCCCATTTTTTAATTAGATTACTTGGGGTTTTTTTTTTTTTTTTGGCTACCAAGTTGTGAGTCCCTTATATATTTTAGATATTAACCCCTAATTAGATATGTGGTTTGCAAATATTTTCTGCCACTCTATAGACTGTCTTTTCATTTTGTTGATGGTTTCCCTTGCTGTACAGAAGCTTTTTAGTTTGATGTAATCCCACTTGTTGATTTTTGCCTTTGTTGCTTGTGCTTTTGGTGTCATGTCCAAAAAATCTTTGCCAAGACCAGTGTCAATGAACTTTTCCCCTATGTTTTCTTCTAGGAGTTTTATGGTTTCAGGTCTTACATTTAAATCTTTAATTCATTTCAAGTTAACGTTTGTGAGTGGTATAAAATAGGGACCCACTTTCATTCTTTTGCATGTGAATATCCAGTTTTTCCAGCACCATTTATTGAAGAGACTAACCTTTCCCCATTGAGTACTCAAGTATCCTTTCCCCTTGTCAAATATTAGCTGACCATATACGCATGGGTTTATTTCTGGGTTCTTGATTTGGTTCCATTGGTCTTTGTGTCTGCTTGTATGCCAGTGTCATACTGTTTTGATTATTGTAGCTTTGTAGTATAGCTTGAAATCAGGAAGTGTGATGCCTCCAGCTTTATTCTTCCTCAAGGCTGCTTTAGCTATTTAAGGTCTTTTGTGGCTCCATATGAATTTTAGGACTGTTTTTTCCATTTCTACCAAAAATGCCACTGGAATTTTTTATAGGGATTACACTGAATTTATAGATGGCTTTGGGTAGTTGACATTTTGACAATATTAACTCTTCCAGTCCATGAACAGGAGGTCGGTGGGGGGGGTGGGGGGTGCAGTGTCTTTCCATTTATTTACGTCTTCTTCAATTTCTTTCATTAATGTCATAGTTTTCAGGGTACAGTTCTTTCACCTGGGTTGAATTTATTCCTAAATGTTTTATTGTTTTTGATGCTATTGTAAATGGGATATACCTCCCTTTCTAAGTCCCACCTCTGCCACTAGGTGTTGGGTTCCCACATGGAGAATTGGGGAGGGAAAACTTGGAGTAATTTTTCATTTTCATATAGAATTGACACTTAATTTTTAAAACAATAAGGGTAAGGAGTACATGAGGCCAGGAATGGCTCCATGAAGGAGAGGGACCCCTGTACTTCCAACTTATCTGCATCCCCACAGCGTTCAAACACCGGGCAGCCCCTCCCTTCTGAATTAGGGCCCCACACACCTCTCCAGCCTGCCACCTGTTTCTGACACCCTACCTAATGGCCCCCACCTCCGTATTTACTTTTTAAAATCAAACAATAAGTACATGCATATTATAAAATGTGTATAAGGCTTAAGGAATAACAATACCACAAACTCCTGTGCACCCACCAACCAGCCCAGGAAACAGACCCAGGAGATCCTGCAAAGCCCCCGTGTGCCCCTCCCAGATCCCCACTTCCCACAGAGGCCTCCCCAGTCCTGAATCCTGTACTTATGATCCTCTCTCTATTGTACCCCTGCACAATATCTATACAGTTTTACACACTTTTACCTTCACACACACAGAAAGGACCGAGTTGTAGATATTCTTCTGCAACTTGCTTTTCCTTAACAGTGTGCCCACCATTGCACATACACGAATCATTTGTTGTCACTACACACATTAGTCTTTGGTGTGACAATTAACTTGTCCATTCTTCTTTGATGGAAGCTTGTGCTGCTTTACATTTTCTGCTATTTCAAACAGTCCTGCGGTGAACATCTAATTTAGTTCTCCTAGTATCTGGGCCACAGGTGAGACTGATGCTGCCCCATCAGGGCCAGTGGGCCGATCACACTCCCCAACAGCTCACAGGTCCCAGTGGCTTCACTCCCCCAACACTCTGGTGTGATCGGTATTTTTGTCAACCTGGTGGATACTTAAAGCGTCTCACTATGGCTTTTAATCTGCATTCCCCTGATCACTAAGGAAGCTGAGCAACTTCTCATATATTTATTACTTATCTAATCTTCCTCTTGGTCAAAGTGCCTGTTCAAATCTTATGTCCACTTTCCAACTGGATCATTTTTTTCTTATTCACTTGTACCAGTTCTTATATGTTCTGGTGTGAACCTTTGTCAGATATGTGTTGCAAAATCTTCTTTGATATGCAGAAGTTCTTAATTATAATGTATCTAAATATATTCAAATTTTCCTTTATGTTTTGTGCTTTTTTTTTTTTTTTTTTTTTTTGTGGTACGCGGGCCTCTCACTGTTGTGGCCTCTCCCGTTGCGGAGCACAGGCTCCGGAAGCGCAGGCTCAGCGGCCATGGCTCACGGGCCCAGCCGCTCCGCGGCATGTGGGATCCTCCCAGACCGGGGCACGAACCCGTGTCCCCTGCACCGGCAGGCGGACTCTCAACCACTGCGCCACCAGGGAAGCCCGTTTTGTGCTTTTTGAATCATAGAAAATTCTTCCTTCATTTATCATTATGAAGATATCCTTTTGTATATTGTTGGAATGTTGAGAATATAGTCTCCTATCTTCTCTTCTAAAATTTGCATTTTTGGCTTTTTGCACTTTAAGCCAGATGCAACTAATTTTTCTGTATGAAGTGAGGCAGGCAGGAGTCCACTTTGTTTTTTTATGTAATTAAATTGTCAGAACATCATTTTTGAAAGGTATCCTTTCCCCAATGCGAAGTCAGCCCTGTCACATATCAAAACTCTGTAAACATATGGGTCTGCTTCTGGGCTCTCAATTCTGCTCGGGTGATCTACTTGTCTGTCTCTGTGCCGATACTACACTGTGTTAATTACTAAAGCTTTACAATAAGGTAATATTCCTACCTGGTTTTCTTCTTGAGAATTTTTGCTATTCTTTACCTTTGGTCTGTATAGTTTTTATTTATTTATTTGTTTGTTTGGCCCCGCTGTGTGGCTTGCCTGATCTTAGTTCCCTGACCAAGGGATCAAACCCGGGCCAAGGCAGTGAAAGTACCAAGTCCTAACCACTGGACTGCCAGGGAATCCCGTCTGCATAATTTTTACAATCAACTTGTCGCATTATACAAACACATACAGTGGGCTTTCGACAAGAGTTGCATGGAATCAAAAGGTCAATTTGGGGCAAATTACACCTTTGTGATACTGAGACTTCCAGCCCATGAGCAAAATATATATCTTCATTTAGTTTATTTCAGTAAAGTTTTATAATTTTCTCCATAAAGGTCCTGCACATTTATATGAGATTTATTCCTAGGGGTTTCATGTTTTCACACTATAACGAAGGGATCCACCTGGGTACATTTTCTGTTGCCCGCATTCTGTGCAGTTCCCTGCACATAGCAATACTGCTACATTTTCTGGTTAATAATTCACTGTTAGATTTCTTCGTTTTCTATGTAGATAACATTGAAAAATGCTTCATTTCTTCTTCTTCAATTCTTAGATGTTTTGTTTCTTTTTCGTGTATTCCTGTGCTAGCTGGTACAATGAAGTCCAGAAATGGGACAGTGGGCACCCTGTCCTGTTCCTCGTCTTAAATAAAATACTTCCAACCTTTCACCATTATGAGGTTTGCTATGTTCTTTTAAAAAAAATAGATATCCCCTAACCAGGTTAAGAAATCCTCCTCTAGTCTTAACGTCTAGGAGCTTTTATCATGAATAGGTGAAGAATTCTAGCAAATCATTTTTCTGCACTGGAGATGATCACATTTTTCTCCTTTATGTTAGGGTAGTGGCTTATGCTAATTGATTTCCTAAAGTTAAACCAACCTCTCATTCCTGTGGTAAATCAAATGTGGTCATGACTGATTATTGTCGTTATACACTATTGAAACCTGGTTGACTAATAATCTGTCGAATTGTTGCAGGTTGGTCTCTGAATGACATTGCCCTGTGGTTTTCCTCTGTTGCATTATTTTTATCAGATTTTGGCATCAAGTTATGGCGGCCTTGGGGAGCATTTCTATAGAGAATCTGTATTTTGAACGTTCAGCTGAACTCACTAACTGGGCCTGATGTTTTCTTTGTGATTTTAATTGCTGACTATTTAAGAGTCATAAGACTATTCAGGTTTTCTATTTCCTCTTGGGTCAGTGTTTGTTCCGTTATACTTTTTTTTTTTTCCGTTATACTTTTCTAGAAATGTATTGGCCTAAAGTTGTTCATGTTATCTTTTTAATCTATGTTGTACTGTGGCTGTATGCCCTTTGTATTCTCCCTCTCTCTCTTCCCTTCCCTCTCTCTCTCTCTCTCTCTCCCCACCCACCTTCCTCCCTCTCTCCCCCTCCCCCCTCTCAATCTTGCTGAGGTTTGCCATTTTGTTAATCTTGCCAAAGAACCAATTTTTTGCTTCACTGATTGTCTCTATCATATGTTTGTTTTCTTTTTTTTAAAATAAATTTATTTATTTTTGGCTGCATTAGGTCTTTCTTGCTGCACGGGCTTTCTCTAGTTGCGGTGAGTGGGGGCTACTCTTTGCTGTGGTGTGCGGGCTTCTCATTGCAGTGGCTTCTCTTGTTGTGGAGCACAGGCTCTAGGTGCATGGCCTTCGGTTATGGCTCGCGGGCTCAGTAGTTGTGGCTCGCGGGCTCTAGAGCGCAGGCTCAGCAGTTGTGGTACACGGACTTAGTTGCTCCGCGGCACGTGGGATCTTACTGGACCAGGGCTTGAACCCGTGTCCCCTGCACTGGCAGGCGGATTCTTATCCACTGCGCCACCAGGGAAGTCCCCGTATGTTTGTTTTCTATTCATTAGTATCTGCTGTTTATATTCCCTCTCTTCTCCTTTGTTTTAGGTTTATTTGCTCTCTCAGTTGGATGATTAATTTTCAGCCTTTCTTTAAAAACACACACGTGCACACGCGTGCGCGCTACACTATTGTTAGACAGTTGTGGTTGCTGTGAAAGTGTGCCCCGCAGCACGACTGGCAAAGGGCCTGTTGCTGTGCTGAGCCCACCGCTGCTCCTGTGCTGGGGGTCCTGGACTCTGCAGCGGCTTCACCAAGTCAGAGCAGATGCTCAGCGATCAGGGTGTTCCCACCGGCCTTCTGTCCCTTCTCGTCACTAGAAGTTAGAGCTGCATCATAGTCTGACAGCTCTGCCAGCCTCTCCTCACTCCTTCCCAATTTATTTCTAATAATAATAATGTATATTCATCGTCATGTAATAAAATCTAAGAAAATCCTGGTACATTTAATCCCATCTGTATCTTAGATGAACCATGAAAACATCATGCTAAGTAAAAGAAGCCAGACGTAGAAGGCCACCTAATACATGATTCTGCTTCATGAAATGTTTCCAGAATAGGGAAATCCAAAGACAAAAGGAGATTAGTGGTGCCAGTGGAGGAGGTGAGAGTGGGGAGTGACTGGTAATAGGTACGGGGTTTCTTTTCGGGGTGAAGATTTTCTGAAATTAGATAGTGGTGGTGGTTGAACAACACTGTGAGTGTATTAAAAGCCACTGAAGGGCTGCCCTGGTGGCGCAGTGGTTGAGAGTCCGCCTGCCGATGCAGGGGACACGGGTTCGTGCCCCGGTCTGGGAAGATCCCACATGCCATGGAGCGGCTGGGCCCGTGAGCCGTGGACGCTGAGCCTGTGCGTCCGGAGCCTGTGCTCCGCAACGGGAGAGGCCACGACAGTGAGAGGCCCGCGTACCACACACACACACAAAAAAAGCCACTGAATTGTACATTTTTAAATGACTAAAATGGTAGATTTTATGTTATGTGAATTTTACCTCAATAAAACAACTTAAATAAAAAGTGTAAATAATTTTTAAAAATAAAGATATGCGGGCCCCTCTAACTCTCCATCACCGCGGTCACCTTCCAAGTCGTTCAGCCAGTGGTGGCGGCCACCTTGTGAGCACAGGGCCTTGTCCCACTCCCACACCTGTCCTCCTCTGCAGCCTTGACCACGTCACAGTCCACCTGGAGCCCTTCGTGGTTTTCTCACAGCTGCCGAACCTGCCTGCCGCTCTGGCCTCACTGCTCACTCAGCGCCAGCCAGCCCTGCTGGCCCACAGGTCCCTCAAAGGTGCCACCTGCTGTCCCTGTGCTGTCCCTGTGACCGGACAACTGGGTCCACCCCTCAGATGTCAGCCAGACGCCGCCTCACTGGTGACTCCCTGCCGGCCAGGATGCTCCCACTGCCCTGACCCTTCAGAGCAACCTTGCCCCTCCCCGTTTCAATTATTTCTCCATCCCAGGGTTGGGGACAGGGCATTCCTCTTGGGGTGCTGCCCTGTGCACTGCGGGCTGTGCAGCATCCCTGCTGGACACCTCTGACTTCAATATCATCCTCAGCTGTGACACCAAATCTGTCCCCACATCTTGCAAGTGTCCCCTGGGGGCAGAGTCATCCCCAGGTGAGGGCCCTGCTCTATACTGGTAGTTCCCAAATCTTTATCTCCAGTACAGATTTCTCTCCTGAGCTTCAGACCTGGGGATCCATCTGTTTCTAGACATTTTCCCCGGGAGAACTGGGATTTTTAAAAAGATGAGTGGAAGGAAATTGACAAATTTGTAACAAAAGCTAATCTGGAAGTACGAACAAATAAAACGATGAGGACAAATAGAGAAGAATAAAAGAACAGTCCCCAAAACATAAAAATGGACAAAAATCAAATTGTGTAGTCTATACAACCCTGGAAAGAAATTCTAGACGTACTGATGGGAATACAAAGTCAAATTACAGGACAGCAAACAGGGTTTTTAATCTTAAAGTGTAGGGACAGCAAGGCCAGAAGCTCCATGCGGTTGACAGTGAAGTCACCTGGGCCGCCGTGCCGACAACACCGCACGGCCACAAGCTGAAAACGACCAGCTTAACGGAAAAGGTTGCCAAAGTGGATTACAGAAGAATTTGAAATTCTAGAAAGGCAGAGGTAAAAAAGAACCCAGAAGCTGATATATATTTTTAATAACCCATCATAAACAAAGTAAATAAACACATTTAGAAAATACTGTCAATGCATAAGGCAAGGGATGAATTTTCTTTATTTCCAAAGAGCCCTTTCTGATCAATAATAAAAAGATTAACAATTCCACTGAAACTAAGCAAAGGACATGTAAAGTTGCCTCACAGAGAAAGACACAGATAATCATGAACGAACTTGCAATAAGACAGGATTTTAGGTGGGCAAACAAAGGCTTAGAAGCTTTATGGACCCAATGGGATTATTTATGAGAATGAGGAAACAGCACTGGGGGGTATGGACTCTGAATCGCGCTGCCTGGGGTCCCAACCATGGCTCTGCCACTCGGAGCTGTGTGACCTTGGGCAAGGTCCTTAGTGTCCTTTTTATCATCCATTAAGGTGGGGAAAGCCCCCACCATATAGAATTTTCATGAGAATTAAATGATCATGTACGTGAAGCACTTTAGAACAGTACCTGGACGTGGTAAGCACTATGTTTGTTAAAAAACAGTAAGAGCTTTAAAAATATTACGTATTATTCTTTTATCGATATATATTTTTACATAAAATGTTTGTGAGAATATTCATGAAACAGTGATTAATCTAAGGAAGACACTGAAAGTGAGTGGAGTTTTAACTTTTTTCCTTTCTGTATTGTATTTACAATTGACTTTTTAAATTTAAAAACATAAAATCATAAGGAAATAGAATACATAGAGGAACAGAATAAAGCAATAGAATAGTATAACAGAATAAAACGGAGTGTGTGTGTATACCTAAATGTAGTGGATGAGATTTAAGATTTGTGGGAAAGGAAAGATTTGTCAATAAATGGTATTAGAATAATTGGCTTTCAAGTTGGAAGAAAATAAAGTTCTATTATTCTTTTGCTTCTGGCCACAATGAAGTAGCAGGTACTAGATAACCATCCCGTCATAAAAACTGTAAAAGTGGGCAAATATATATATGAAACCATTTTCAGACATTAGACAACGGGAAGTGCAGGAAAAAGATTCCTGGAAAAAGAAAAACACAAAGCACACTAGTTCACACTCACCCTGGCCTGTCCGAAGGGGACAATGTTCCAATCGTAGCACAAAGGTGAGGGCGCCAAGCAGGGCAAAGTCCTCCTGTCGAGATTACAAGACAGAGGCCAGAGTTCAGGGACGCAAAGGTGGTGGAATTTGAGGGTCAGACACCAGAGATGAAGGACCGAACAGAGAAAGAGCTCCAGAAATCCACACAGGAGTGCCCTGGAGTCTCTGGCCGAACAGGACCCGTGCGTGTGCACAGTGAGAGCCACAAAATGGGGGTGGGAGGGGTGCCGAGCTGCTGCGACCTGAACAAATGCCACACTCACGCAGGACAAGGGGTCACCCGAGTCCTAACAAGTAGAGCGGAACACCCTGCTGAACACTCTGGCAACTCAGCAGAGGCCCAGAAAGGCCACACCGCAAGACGCTGTGGAGTCAAAGTTGTCCTAGAATAAAGGCTACTTTACACCTTCCCCCAAAAAGCTTCAAAGACAAGACTCGAGATGATCAGCTTGATCTAAAAGTAAAGTAATTATTTGCCAGAACAAAGCCCAATACTCTCCAGAGACAGAAAACAAAATCCAGACACTTAACGCAAGATTCATACTGTCCAGCATCCAATTAAAACTGATCAGACATGAAAAGAAGTGTAGAAAGGTGACATAACTACGAGAAAGGTCAGTCAACAGAAACAAAACCAGCTATGACAGAATCAACATACAGAGATTAAAAGCAGCCAGTATAAGTGTGTTCAAAGAGCTAAGGGAAAACATGAATATAATGAGGTAACAGATAGTGAATCTCAAAAGAGATACTGAAGCTATGAAAGAACCAAATGGCACGCCTACAACGGAAAATCATGCTATCTAAAATGAAAATTTCACTGGATGGGCTTAATAGGAGATGTGACACTGCAGAACAACCACTGATGTTTCATCAGAAAGAAAGCAGTCCAGAAGACAATGGGATTGCATCTTGAAAGTGCTGAAACGAAGGTGAAACGAAGATACTTTTGAACAACAGATGAGACAATTCTTTGCTAGAAAGATCTGTGCTTAAAATGTTTATTTAAGTTCTTTCAGGCGAAAGAAAATGACAGTAGTTGGAAATTTCGATCTACAAAAAGGAATGAAGAGCACCAGAAATTGTAAATGTATATAAATGTAAAATACCTTTTCTCTCATTCTTTAACTTCTTTAAAAGACAACTGAACTTCTTGATCTTACAGCATAAAAATGAATCTAAATGCATGCCGATAAAAAAAAAAGTCACTTATGAGGCCATAAGACCCCAGGAAGGAATGCAGACAGTGACAAGATCATCTATTACAATGTACGAGACAACCTCACTGAAGGGGTGGGGGAAGGGGCTAACCTAAGTAACCTTGGAAATGAGTGGGTCCATAAGAGTAAAGCAAATGGAGCTGCACATGAACACTGTCTCTGGTCAATAAGGTTGTTTCCCATAGGGAACTGGTTACTGGTTACTCTGATACAGCTATGCACGTATCCTGGAACTGAACAACTACGTAAATAGACGGTGGAGAGAGCTGGGTTTCTCACGGCTGGAGCAAAAGCTTACAGATAAGCAAGGACAGGAGGCTATGATGATCCACGTTGTAAGGAATTACATTTGGAGACATCAGTGTGAACTTACATTTATCCTAATGTAGACACAGATAGGTACATACAGAAACATTTGTAGATTTGTGTATACGTACACACATATATTTCTTTCCCCTGTCAACTGAGAGGGCCTTTCAGAAAAGACACCCCAGGGCTTCCCTGGTGGCACAGTGATGGAGAGTCCGCCTGCCGATGCAGGGGACACGGGTTCGTGCCCTCGTCCGGGAAGATCCCACATGCCGCGGAGTGGCCAGGCCTGTGAGCCATGGCCACTGAGCCTGCGCTCTGCAACGGGAGAGGCCGCAACAGTGAGAGGCCCGCGTACCGCAAAAAAAAAAAGAAAGAAAAAAGAAAAGACACCCCAGTAGCAACAAGCACCCCAGCACCCAGATCTTGGTTTCTAACACCATCTCCCAATGAAAGAAATCAGGGCTCCATGGAGAAGTGGCTAAGTCTAGGACTCAGGCAGAAAATAAACAAAATGAGCCTGACGCATCTCACAGTGCCACAAAGTAAGGAAGTGCTTGGAGGCACACACAGACACAACCCACACTGATGAGGGTGTCAGTGGTAAACAGGAGCCACACGAAGGGCTCCTAACGGCCAAAGCTGCAACAATTTGAGCAGATAATACGTAAATAAACACCCACCCGTGAGCCCGTACTGACAAAAATGACTGAAACAAATTCATAGATGAGCCAGAAGAGACAAATCTCAAGTGCAGAGGAATTCCAAGTAATTCATGTAGATACTCTAGCCCAAAGGAGAGGGGACCTAACCCCAGACCTCAGGCATGGCAGGGCCTAGAGCCCTCCTTCTAGGAAGCAGGATGGAAAGGGAGGAAAGAGCGCCAGAAATCTGACAAGCACACCTCAGTGAGGTGATCAAGGCCCACATCGAGTCATAAATCATGTTGATAGGGTTATTTTTATGTGACAGGACAAAAATGGCTCCTTATCTCTGTGGTCTTCCTCCCATAGCCCATAACGTCAGTCCTATCATAAGAAAAACATTAGACAGATTCCAATAGTGGGACATCCTAAGAAACACTTGACCGGTACTCCTCTAGACTGTCAAGATCATCAGGAATAAGTAAAACTGCCACAACCAAGAGGAGCCTAAGGAGACCTGACAGCGAAGCACAATGAGATATCATGGAAGGAATCCTGGAAATAGAAAAGACCTTAGGTAAAATTTAAGGAAATCTGAATAAGCTATGGACGTTAGTCAGTAACAATGTATCAATATTAAATAATTAATTAATTATAACAAATATACCATATGCTAATAAGATGTATTTGGAAATCTGCACTATCTTCTCGATTTTTCTGTAAATCTAAAAATATTCTTTAAAAAGTCTATTTTTTAAAAGATAATTGGCCAGATTAAACACAATCCCTGTCAGAATCACAGTTGGCTTCTTTGTAGAAACTGATAAACTGGTCCTAAAGTTCATATGGACACTCAAAGGACCTAGAATAGCCAAAAAAATCTTTCAGAAGAAGAAAAGAACTGGAGTACTCACACTTCTCCATTTCAAAGCTCACTACAAAACTACACTCATTAAACCAGTATGATATTGGCACAAGAAAAGACATATAGATCAATGGGATAGAATTTAGAGTCCAGGAATTAACCCAATATCTACGGCCAATTGATCCTTGACAAGGGTGCCAAGACCATTCCACGGGGGAAGAATAGCTTCTTTAACAAACGGTGCTGGGGGCTTCCCTGGTGGCACAGTGGTTGAGAATCCGCCTGCCAATGCAGGGGACACGGGTTCGAGCCCTGATCTGGGAAGATCCCACATGCCGCGGAGCAACTAAGCCCATGCGCCACAACTACTGAGCCTGCGCTCTAGAGCCCGTGGGCCACAACTACTAAAGCCAGCGCGCCAGCCCGTGCTCTGCAACAAGAGAAGCCACCACAATGAGACGCCCATGCACCACAACAAAGAGTAGCCCCCGCCTGCCACAACTAAAGAAAGCCCGAGCCAAGCAACGAAGACCCAACGCAGCCAAAAATAAATATATAAATAAATTTATTTTTAAAAAAGCAAAAAAAAACAATGCTGGAAAAACTGAATGTCCACCTGCAAAACGATGAGGTGGGACCCCTACCTCACACCTATACAAAAATTAACTCAAAATGTGTCAAAGACTAAATAGTAGCTAAGACATAAATAGTAAGAGCTAAAACTATGAAACTCTTAGAAGGGAACCAAGGTATAAATCTTTGTGATCTTGGATTAGGCAACAGGTTCTTAAATATGGCACCAAAAGAACAAGTAACAAAAGAAAAAAATGGGTAAATTGTACATCAAAATTAAAATCTTTTGTGCTTCAAAAGACACCATCAAAAAAGTGGAAAGACAACCTACTGAATGGGAGAAAATATTTGCAAATCACATATCTGACAAGTAATCGCTATCTGGGATATATTTAAAAAAAAAAGAACTCTTCCCACTCAATAATAAAAAGAGAACTCTACTTAAAACTGGGCAAAGGATATGAATACGTGTTTCTCCAAAGAAGACACACAAATGATCAATAATAAGAACATTGAAAAATGCTTGACATCACTAGTCATCAGGGAAATGCAAACCAAAACCACAGTGAGGTACCACTTCACGCCCACTGGGACGGTTCAAGTAAAAACTACAGATAACAAGTGTTGATGAGGATGTGGAAAAATCAAAACCTTCATACACTACTGGTGAGGACTGTAAGACGGTTTTGGATACAGCTTGGCAGTTCTTTTAAAGGTTAAATGAGAGTTTCCACACGACCCAGCATTTTCAATCCTAGGTATATATCCAAAAGACATCTACACAAAAACAAATACGTGAATGCGCATAGCAGCTTTACTCATAAGAGCCAAAGAGTGGAAACAATCCACATGAACTGACAACCGATCCACATAACAGAATATTTATCATTTGGCCAGAAAAAGGAAGGACCGGCACATGGCACAGCACGGATGAACCTCAAAGACATGATGCTCAGTGGAAAAAGCCACAGAAGACCGCAGTATTATATGAAATGTCCAGAAGAGGCAAATCTGCATAGACAGAGAGTAGATTAGAGGTTGTCTGGGGCTGGGGGGAGGGGGGACTAGGGGAGAAACAGCTGCTAATGGGCCCAGGTTTCTTCCTGGGGTCGCAACAACGTTAAATTTGATTGTGATGATGGTTGCATGTAATTGTGAACATGCTAAGAAACCACCGAATGGTAAGCTGTAAAAGGATATGGGATCGTATGGTATGTGCTTATATTTCAATAAAGCTGTTACTGAATACAGAAAAAGAAACAAGTGAGAAAATGAGTAGACAAGGTACAAATTACGATTAATAACAGTAATTGGCTAAATAAAGCAAAAACAATAACAACGACTTGGGGTATAAACTATAGGGACTAAAATGGATGACAATTGGGGAAACGGGATTGTTCCGCTGTGCAGTTCTTACATCAGCTGTAATATGGTTAGCACCTCGGGAGAGCAGACTGGCCAGCTGAAGATGCAGAATGTAAGTCCTACAGCAGTTACTAAAAAACGAAAACAAAAAGGGTAGAGCTAATAAGCCAACGCAGTAGGATCGATGGATTATACAAACACACTCAATACAAAAGACGGCAGAAGATGGGGGAAAAGGAACAAAGAACAAACAAGATAGGCAGAAAATAGCAAAATGGTGGATTTAGATTTTAGAAAACGCAGCTGTTCCAGGACGGGGGCAGGCAAGGTACCAACAAGCCCGGGACGCCTTGTGCCACAAAGTAAGACGTGCTCAGTGAGCAAACGAGGCGATCTCAAGAAGGCGCCACCAGCCCAACCTCTGACATCTTTAGCGCCTGAATAATGAGAGTAACAGACTATAACCCGCTGGATGAAGTAGAAAGTCATGAGTCCGTACTCCCACAAGTAACCGGAAAGTATGAAAAGGATGGGATCTGCTTCCTGCAACGAGGAAAACAAAGCTGGTGGGAAAGGCGGCTGAATCTCAATCAAATGATTCAAGTTTGCTTATCAATAAACGGGCCAAACCCAACTTGTGGGCCACCTGACAGGACGCAGGAGGACACAGCACCACTTCTGCGACGTTCCTGCCGAAGATGCAGCCCTGGACCTGATCCTGAGGAAACACAAACTGAGGACGTTCTACAAGAAAACCGACCGTCATCTTCACGCGCCGAGGCCATGAAAACCAGGCAGACAGGCTTGTTCCGGACAGAAATAACGGAAGACACGATAACCACACAGAACAGCAGGCTGAACCGGGCCCGCCTGCTCCGAGGGCGGGAGCTGCCTGGGACTTGATGGTCAGTGCCCGGTCAGAGCAACGTCGTCCCGGAGCTGGTGGTGCGTCCAGTCACGCAGCAGAACAGCCTCGTTTGCAGGGATGAAGGAGCATCAAGGCGGCAATTTGTTCCCCAATGATTTAAAGAGAAAAGTTGCCTGTACTGTGCTTGCAGTTTTCTGTAAATTTGAGATTGTTTCAAAATTTAAAACCTTTATGTTAAGCCAAAGAAGCCAGATACAATGGAGTATGCTGTGTGATTCCAATTATAGAAAATTCTAGAACAGGAGATGTTCATCTACAGTGTCAAGGGTAGATAAGTATCTCCCGGGGCAGGCAGGGTGGACCACAAAGGGGCACCAGAGGATTCTGGGGTAATGAAGACGGTCATTATGTCTTGATTGCGGCAGTGACTACGTGAGTATAGACATTTGCCAAAACACATGAAACAAAATGGGTGCATTTTACGATACGTAAATGTTATCTCGATAAAGATGATTTTTAAAGCTTAAAAAACCCCATCAGTCTTTTTTGTAGGAATTGATATGTCGATTCTAAATTCCCCCCCCCCCCCCCCCCCCGTACGCGGGCCTCTCACTACCGTGGCCCCTCCCGTTGCAGAGGACAGGCTCCGGATGCGCAGGCCCAGCCGCTCCGCGGCATGTGGGATCCTCCCGGACCGTGGCATGAACCCGTGTCCCCTGCATCGGCAGGCGGACTCTCAACTACTGCGCCACCAGGGAAGCCTGATTCTAAAATTTATATAAAAATGGAAAGAGCCAAAAGAGTGAAATACAGTCAGCCCTCGTGCACGCGGGCTCCACATCCGTAGACACGAGGGCCGTGAGGGACCTGAGCGTCTGTGGATTTTTGGTATCCACAGGGGGTCCTGCAACCAGGGCCCCAAGGACACTGAGGGACAACTGTCACCATCTTCAGGAATAAGAACAGTCGGACGCCTTACACTACACGTGACTCTAATACTTAAAATGAAGCGACAGTAATAAAGACAGTATGATGCTGGCATAAAGACAGGCAACCAGATCTATGGAAAAGAAGAGCCCGGAAACAAAGATGCACACGGCAGGTGATGGTCTACAAAGGAGCCAACACAACTCAACGGGAGAAGGCAATCTTCTCAGAAAATTACAGCCGAAGCTGAAACAACTAGATACCCACGTCAGAAAAAAAAAAAAGTGTATCTCTATCTACCTCAGTCTACTGATGAAAATTAGTTTAAGATGGGTCATATGCCAAAATATTAAACCTAAAACTATCATGCTTTAGAAGAAAGCAAGAGGATACCTTCTCAGCGTTGGGCCAGCAAAGACACTGACAGACAAAATACTAACCAAGGAGGAAAAAAGGTAAATTGGACGTGCTCAAAATTTTCAACTGTTCCTAAGATAATGAACGAAAGGTTACAGATGAGAGAAAATATTTAACTACTTCTATGTGACAAAGGACGTACGTGCACTAGAACATGTAAAGAACTCCTACACTCGGTAATGGAAAGATAGGCCAATTAAAAAATGCACAAAAGACTTAACAGGCACTGGGCAAAAGAAGACACACAGGTGGACAACAAGTTTCTAAAAGGTGCCCAGCACGAGTCACCAAGGGATGCAAATCAAAACCACAGTGAGATGCCACCAGGACAGGCAGATTAAAAAGACCAACACTCAGCCTGACCCAGCAAGTCCATTTCTAGGAATTTACCTGAGACAAACAGACTGGTACAAGGATGCTCGCGGCAGCTTTGTTAATAATAGCCCCAAACTGGAAACAACACAGATGTGCACGCCCAGGAGAATGGATAAACAAATTTGGTACATTCCTACTGTGGAATGCTCCTCAGCAATAGAAAGGATGCATGAACCAGTGCTTTATGAAATGTGAACCAAAACACAGCTAAGCAAGAGATGCTGGACAGAAAGAGTAACCTACATGTCCCGCATACATGAGGTATAGAACACGGAATGAACGCGTCTCGGAGGCAGGGACCAGCTCGGAAGGAGGGGAAGAGATTTCCCGGGGGATGGGAAGAGTCTGTGTCTCGATAAGGAATGGGTTACACAGGCAACGGCACTGGTCAAGACTTACTGAGTTGTACGCAAAAGAGCCATGCATCTCACGGTATATAAATTATTCCTCAATTTAAAAATCTTATATTTATTGTTTTAAACTATATACCAAATAAATTCCACCTGGATTCAAGAGCTAAACTTGCAAATAAAATACTAGGAAATTGTACTGGAGAATATTTTTATAATTTGGAGGTGGAGGTCTTTCTAAATACAGTACAAAATCAGAAATCACAAGACAGATTTTACCACATAAAAATTTAGGTTCAGCATGGGTAAAAGGCTACAATATATGAAGAGCCCATACAAATCAATAAGAGAAATATAAACAACACAGTAAAATTTTACAAGGCAATTCACACAGGAGGAAAGCCCCACCCGTAATAAATAAGACAGACATTCGCGTTTATCAGTAACCAAACAAGTGTGAAGTAGCACACTGATCATTTTTCCTCTAGACATTAGAAAAAGAAGTCCGACAGTGCTCAGTGCTGGACGTGGGGAAATTCACCCTCTTCGAGGAGGCAGAAATCAGCGCACGTCTTAGGAATGGGGTTTTGGCGACAGATTCCAAAATGTGACTCTGCAGTGCCCTTTGGTCTCTTCTCTAAGAGGGTAATTGCACAAGTAGAAAAAGATGACGCTCAGAATTCTTTCCGGCCCCGTGGAAACGGATGCAGCTGTCAGGAAGAGTGGGTGGGAGTGGCCCACTGTCCAAAGTTGGCAGGGCGGGGGACACTCCCAGGCAGGCGGGAGGCGGTGACAGGTTTGCCTTTGAGGAGTAAGTACAGCCGGGTGAGACCCTCACGCTCCAGCCACGTGTGCTCCGCCACCGTGGGAGTCCCCTGGCCTGCCTCCCACCCACCGGCCAGCCCTTCAGAGCCTCATACCTGCAGTCAGCGTCCCATGGAACAGAGACCCAGGCCCATCCCCCAGGCCTGCCAGCAGGATTGGTGGGGGAGCACCACACAGCCCCCAGGACAGGCTGACAAAGGAAGCAGCCCAGCACCCACTGCCGAGACGGCACCTCGTGGGGGCCCCCACCCCACAGACCTCCCCAGCACCCTAAAGGTTTGCAACCAGACTGTCTTGGTTCAACAGACAGTTGTTTGGACACCAGCACTGGCCCAGCACACAACAGGTGGACCGCCAACACACGGGGACCTTCGTCCGCTGCAGTCCCCTGGGCTTGGAGCCCGAGGGCTGGGCTGGGGGAAGGCACACAGGGCTGGCGGGTCTCAGGGCCTGAAAACCAGCTGCAGGTGGGCCCTCCCCGCCAGCACAGCCCCTCCTGTGGTCCTGTTGCCCTCAGAAGAGAAAGGCAGTGAGCCCTGAGGACCCAGCCCAAGTCCTCCGGGCAGAAAGGGCTCTTCGGGCGGACCAGTCACAGCTCAGGCTCCTGGCTCCGCACATCGGGCCTTATCCACGTCCACAGGGAAGGCACCCTGTTTGCGCTGTTTGCAAAATGCAGGTTCTGGATAAATGTCTGAAAGTGTCTAACTGAATGACGTCTGTGTATAAAAAATAGAGCATTCAAGCTGCTTCTTGTGTTCGGAGGCTCCCGACGAGTTTTGGGACTGGAGGTTCCGGCAGGAGGAGAGGGCCCAGCCTTACCACGTCCAGACACAGATCTGATTCCAGACCTCCGTCAGCCTCCAGAGAGCTTGGCACACACAGACGTGCCCCCCACGCACACGCACAGGCACACGCACGCACAGGCTGCCTGGGGAGGGGCGGGCCGCGTCCTCTCCGCAGGGACGAGTGGGGGTGTCAGGTCCACCTTCTCAGACTCGGCACAGGGCTGGGCCTGCCCACTGGTCCCCGGGGCCGTGTGGGACCCCACGAGCACCGCACCCCAAGGGAAACACGGGTATTTTGCAGAAACCAGTTGAAACATGATACCATGATGAAACCTCATTTAAAGTACTTCTTTTTTTTTTTTTTATTGATTTCATTGAAAACAGAACAAGAAATGGTCTGAGCCAAAAGACTGCTCTTAGAACTTGTCAAAAACATTTCAACAGAAAAAATAAACATGACTGCATTATGAATGTTTTAGAAGAGTCGCACAAAAAAACCCACTGTTACTGCACTAATTACAGTATTTAAAAAAGTATATGCCAAAAAAAAGTATATGACCTGGCAGGCCATCACACAAAAGGTGATGGCAAATTTATTCACACTACAAGACTAACATATTAAAAAAAGTTTTCTCCTGCATTTTATTCTAAAATCACTTTGTTCTCTTTATACAGTTGATAGTTTATTTTCACATGGTGAGTAGAAACCACACCAGAATCAGCACCGTTGTCTGTGTTTTCTGTTTTTTATTTTTTGTTTGTCCTAATGTCCAATAATGGTAGAAAATAAATCAGTTTATTCATCATCAGAGCGTGTGGCTTAGAAATCAACAGAAGGTACCGGCCTCACGGCACTCGCAGGACAGGTGTGGGTCCTCCGTGGGCCGTGGCCCTCCTGCACCCCCAGACCGCTTCCTCGAAAAGAAACACGTTAGAGGTCTGGTATATAGGACTAGATATAGGATTTCTTTAAAAAGCAAACCCACGTTTTCTCCAAGGTCAGTGGCAGCTCGGCCCCGACCTCTCAGGAGCGGTGGGGACAGGGTCTGCGCGGCCCCAGCCCCTCGGGCTGCGGGTGGGTGACGGTGGCTTTGGCGGGGCCACACGGAGGGGTCTGGGTCGACAGGACACTGCCCACAAGCCCAGCGGTGGGACAGGAACGACGGAGAGCAGAGGGGAAACGAGAAACGTGGAAACGACAAAATCACCATCAGAAACTCACGGGCGACACCAGTGCAGAGTCCCAGAGCGCCCACCGCGCAGCCCAGCCCCGCCAGCACCAGGCTGGGACCTCAGACGTCGTCGTGTGCGCTTCTCCTTTTCTCCCCGAACCGCAGCGTGAACGGCATCCGCTTGGGCGCCCAGGCCGTGGCTCTCTCTCATAGCGGGTCGGCGGGGGAGGAGCTGGTGTCGGGCAGCCCGTCCTCCTGGGCGGCCTGGGCGCCGGCCTGCCGCTGGGCCAGGGCGGCGCTGGAGTGCCGGCACTTGGGGGAGCCACAGCGGCAGCTGAACAGCTTGCCTTTGATGTCCCAGAAGCGCTCCCCGTAGTCAAACCTGGGGGGAGAACAGAGCTGGGCGGGGGTCCGGGCCCACCAGCACCTCCCGGGAGCCGGGCCCACCGAGCCCCGCCCGAGCCGTCCAGTCTGGGGCAGGTAGCGCGTGCGCCTGGCGGGCACCTACCCCAGCTGCTCCCCGGCCTCGATCAGGCGGGTGCTGAAGAAGGCGATCCTGGGGAAGCGCAGGTCCTGGTGGGACATGAAGACGCGCACAGGCACCAGGTTGGGCTCGCAGTGGTGGTTGATGAAGCGGCTGACGTTGCCATAGAAACGCGCATCGATGCAGTACAGCTCTCCATCCTGGGGGAGACACGCACTGAGCGTCCCAGGAGGGCAGGCGTGGGCACCGCCACTGCCACGCAGCGGACGCCACCCTCTCCTCCCCCTCCCTCCTGGGGCTTCAACTCCAGGGGTGAAAACGAGCACAAACATGGATAATCTATGTGGCTGGCACCGTCCCATCCGACGCTCTGATGCTGTCAGCACCAGGACAGAGGAGGACAGCATTATGGGAACCACGTGGGGTGGCTAAGGGGCCACATGGTCCTGTAAGGACCACTGGGCAGCACAACTCCCCAGGGACCTGGTGATGGAGAAGCAGGGATACAACTTAGCAGGAGTGGGAGATGCAGGGGGCACTGGGCAGGAGGACAGACGGGAAAGGGGAACAGAGGGACGGGGGGCAGAGGGGCAGAGGGACACGGGGACGGGGGGCAGAGGGACAGGGGGGCGGAGAGACAGAGGGACGGAGGGCAGAGGGACAGAGGAGTAGAGGGACAGAGGAGTAGAGGGGTAGAGGGACAGAGGAGCAGAGGTGTAGAGGGACAGAGGGGCAGAGGGACAGGGGGGCAGAGAGGCAGGGGGCAAAGGGGCAGAGAGGGGCAGCGGGGCAGAGTCGCTTGGGAGCTGAGGGGCTGAGGGGCAGTGGGACAGCGGGAGGGAAGCTGCCAGGTCGCTCACGAGGGGACTCAGAAAACCACAGACCCTTCAGGACAGAGAGGAGCCCCGGGACCGGGGTCCCAACCATGCCTCTGGCATTGCTGCCGCGGTAACAACACAGGGCAGAAGGGGCTGAGCTGACCGTGAGAAAGGGGCCTGGTCTAACCATCCGAGCCGTGGGAAAGAGTTTTCTCTGGAAGGATCCAGAGCACAAGATCGACCCAAAGTCAGAGGGGCCACACGGCGAGGACACCCACCCAGAACCGAACCCCTGAGCGAGCAGCAAGCAGACCCCCCGGAGCACCACCATGCCGTCGGCCACTGCGGTCTGACCCTCACGCCAGCGGCCAGGGGGCCAGGGGCCAGGGAAGAGCCTCAACTATACTGATTTTCTCCCCCTTTCTGTGTCTTTATCCATAAAGACAAGAGTAAGAAATCCTTGGAGGAAGTGAAACATGTTTTCACTTTTTCTCTTTTCTTTTTTCCTGAGCTGAACAAGAGACTAAAGGAGCAGCCGAAAGGGGTGGGTGAGAAGCAGGTGCCCGTGTGACGAAGGAAGGAGGCCCGGGGCTGGACCCCAAGCAGCGAAGGGCCCTGCGGACACCGCCTCTACCACCCAGGGGCGCGAGGCGGCCCAGACAGCCCCTCCCCCCTGGGTCCCTAAGGGGAGTCCCTGTAAGGGTCCTGCACGGAGACCCCGCCCAGAGCCTGCAGGACCCACAGGTGGCCCCCCAGGGACACCAAGGCTTCCTGGGGGACAAGAGGGGGTTCTGCCCACTGGCCCCTGGCCCTGGGCCCCCGCCATGCTGCCCACACTTCCCAGGAGTTATGTCCTGAGCCCTTGGTCACCGGCCTGCACCAAGCGGGGGCCACCCATCCTGAAGACCTGACCATTCCCCTCTATGAGGACCCTGCGTCCCTCCTGCGACAAGCAGCCTTTCTCGGTCTTTAAGATGTGTCCTTTCAGATGTATGTGCTGCCTTTTTAAAGCTTCTCTGATCCAGAAACCACCCACACCTGGTTCTGAGGCAAAAATACTGTGGGGAGGGAGCCCCACGCCCACACGAGCCACCCACATCGTGACTCTGAGAGGCTGAGGGCGTGAGGGCACCCGGGTGAACCAGGGGACTCGAGAAGAGGCTTGAAGCGGGAGGAGATGGGGACAGAGCAGGTGTTTGGAAGGTTTCAGAACAGCAAGGAGAGGGACAGACTCAGCAGCATGAGGACAGGTGATCAGACCCAGGAAATACCTGGAAGGCAGAACCGGAAAGTTTCCTGATGCCTCAAATGGTGGGTGGGGGAGCGAGGCACGGGCAGATGGCCCAGTGGGTATGGGCACTCTGACATGCCAACACTCGGGGACACACAGGCCTGAGCTGGAACGGCCGGGGGACGTGCTGCATCCGTGGCTTTTTACGTGCCCAGAACGAAAGACCCATGGGGTAAGACTGAAGAGCGCTACCTGCTCGGGCCCAGGAGGAGTGGACCAGAGCAAGCAGGAGACCCACACAGCTGGGGGCCGGGGCTGAGGGCCCAGAGTCAGCGGCACTCGGGTTGCCAGGACCCTCCCAGGGGCACAGCCCGGTGTGCGGGGCTGAAGAGACGGAAAGGCCAGGGGTCAAAGGCAGCGGTCGCAGCAACGGGAGGAGAGAGGGTGGCCATTGGAGAGATGTCCCTATGGGGGCCAGGGGCTGGCAGGGGTCCAGGAGCGGCTCAGGGGAGGAGCTGAGAAACAAGCACAGCAATCAGACAGGGTAACTCCACGTCTTAGAATCTGATAATTAAGAAATGGGCTTGGAATCTGCAGTGTTTTTACAGAAGCACCAGCCAGAGCAGTCTGGAGACAGAAAGCTCCTCCCAGACAGGTAAGCGGGGAACATGGAGAGGCCTGTGTGGGGCCCCCTTGGGGCCCCCAGGAACGCCCCCTCCGCCCCTCCCTGGACAGCGTCCGCACATGCCCCATCTGTCAAAGGATGTCGGTGAGAATCAGAGCGCCGACCTGTGGTCAGGCAAGCTGCCCGGTCTGCGGAGACTCGAGACAGCCTGACAGAACATTTCAGAAAAAGCAACAAAGAAAACGCCTCGTGAAGGAGCGGACGCTCCGGGAAGGCTCCTCCACGGGGGTCGAGCTCAGCGGCTGGCGTTCCTAGCTGTGCTGCACAGCGGGCATGAGGCCGGGGGGCTAGGGCCCTGCGAACCTTCCTTGCTACAGGTGGGACCCTGAGGGCTGCACCCCAGGGCGAGGGTCACTGCAGGGGAGGCTGGGCTAGACTCGGAGAGGCTGGCGGCTGCAGCTCAGCCCCGAACCACCCTCGTTCCCACAAATGGACCGAGTGATTCCAGATGAGGGCTCTGAAGCCTCAATGCATTTCTTCAGGCAGGTTTGCAAATACAGAGTTTGGAACCCAAACAAAAACTCATCAGGAACAAGGGGCAATGGGCAAACAGAATGAAAATAAGCAGGAAACCCCCAGACACTAGACACAGACCCACAGGCACAGATGCTAGCGGTGCCAGATGGTCGGGGGCAGGCTCTGGGGACACGTGCAGGCCAGCCTACGGGCCAGTGCAGGCCGACCACCGGCAGCACAACGCCCCGTGCTGAAGCAGGCGTGAGATTACAAACCAGTAATGATGGCCCAACAATGGCCCATAAAATCAGATTATCCACCGTGTTACTACAGTAAGTACAAGAGAGATTGTAGGGGCATTTCAGCAGATGCAGAAAAACACTGAACACAACCTAACGTCAATCCAGGTCACTCTTGGTGGACTAGGGACAGAGCTCTGAGCACCAGCGCCCGTGGGAGCCTGGGTTCTGGAAGCTTTTCTCCACCAAGGCAGGCACAGCGGCCCGGCCGGGAGGGGACCGTGTGCTGATGACACGATCGTGTCCACTGAGAAGAGAACTCACAAATAAATGCTACATCTAGTCAGTGAGTTTAACAGGTCACAGAGTTAAAAGTTAGTTGGGGGCTTCTCTGGTGGTGCAGTGGTTGAGAGTCCGCCTGCCGATGCAGGGGACACAGGTTCGTGCCCCGGTCCGGGAAGATCCCACATGCCGCGGAGTGGCTGGGCCCGTGAGCCATGGCCGCTGAGCCTGCGTGTCCAGAGCCTGTGCTCCGCAATGGGACAGGCCACAACAGTGAGAGGCCCGCGTACAGCAAAAAAAAAAAAAAAAAAGTTAGTTGGAAAAAAGTAACTATTTCTATGTATCAAGCAACTAAATCGGGGAAAAAATGCCATTTACAAGAGCACTGAAATGGTCCAACACCAGGACCCTGCTCCCCACCACAAAGGAGCAGCCAGCACTGGACCTGCCCTCCTGCCAGGACTCTCCAGATGCTTGGGACACGTGTGCCCGGGACACGGCCGAGCCTCCCATGAAGCTGCCAGTCGCCGCCACGCGGCCCCAGGGGATGAGGACACATCCACCCAAAGCCTGACATGAATGCTCTCAAAAGCTGCGCTAACCGCCACCACCCGGCAACAGCCCAAGTGCGTCTGCGGTGGATGGAGGAGCAGCCCGAGGGGATCCACACGACGGAGCAGCGACGACCCAACCAACACACACACGTGACACCGCAGACGAGCCCCCAGAGGCTCCCTCCACCGGGGAGAGGGCCAGACCCAGAGGCCATGTGCCGTGGGAATCCACCCGTACGACATTCTGGAAACGGCAAACGGCAGGGACAGAGGGGCCGGGTGTCCCCGAGAGCTGGTCTGCAAATCTCGGTGCAGTGGTGCTCACCCCAGCCTCGCTCGCTCACAGAACCCCACCCCCTGGGCAACCTGTGACTCGCTTCTCACGAAAGCCACTCCCGCGATCACATCACACCGTGCATGGTTCTCCTGCTGGCCTTCAAGAAGGGGGCTGTGTGCTTGGGGCCCCTGGGAGCAGACAGAGCCCCGGCTGGACCTCAGTCCTGCAGCCAAGAACTTGCGTTCTGACAACCAGCATGTGAGCCCGAGGACTCCGAGGTCCAAGGTCCAGAAAAGACGCAGCCGGACCACGCCTGGACGGCCTGGGTGACCCTGAGCAGAGGACCCTGAGATCACTGATGGGGCAGGAACAAGGAGACGCCTGTCAAAACCAACAGAGCTGGACACATAAATGGGTGAATTTCCTGCATATAAATTAGGCCTCAGTAAACAAGTCAGCACCAGAACACTTCTACGAGGGCATCTACAAAAAGCTCACAGCTCACATCACACTTAGTGTTCAAAGAATGAATGCTTTTCCCTCGACAGAGACAGGCAAGGATGTCCCCTCCCACTGCTGAGACCCCAGCCAGGCTCTCAGCACAGACTTAGAAGGGCAAGGAAGAAGTAGAGCTGTCTTTACTCACACACGACACAGTTATGCATACAGAAAATCCTAGAGAATCGTCAAAAAAGCTACTGGAATTAACAAGTGGATTTAGCAAGGTCGATATACAAAAATCCAAGTATTTCCATATCCTAGCAACAATCAGACAACGAAGTAAACAGCAACACTGTTTACGAAAGCATAAGAGCATGGAATACTTGGGAATAAACTTAAGGGAACATGGGTAAGATCTACACCCTGAGAGCCCGCAAGCTCTGCGGACACCTGGACGCAACACCAGGGACCGGGAGACCTAACGCTGTGCAGACGCCGACGCCCTAAACTCAGCAACAAACGGGAGGCAACCCCAGCAGGGCTCCGGCCGCGGCTTCCTGTACTGATGCCCTGATTCCAGAATCTACAGGGAAATGCAAAGGACACAGAAAAGGTGAAACGGCTTTTGGAGGAAACAGGGTCTGAGCACAACGCGACCCGGTTTCAGGGTTTAGTCTCACAGCCGTACCGGCGCACCTTGGTTTGCTGAACTTTGCAGACACCGCATCCAGTGCGTCTGCGGGCTCCATTCTTCCAACAGTATCTGCTTACTTCCTGTCTCCGTCACATTCTGGTAATTCTCGTAGTATTTTAAACGTTTTCAGTACTACTGTATTTGTTACGGTATCTGTGGTCAGTGACCTTTGATGTTACTACTATGACCCGCTGAAGGCTCAGATGATGGTTAGCATTTTTTAGCAATAAAGCATCTTTTGATTAAGGTATATACATCATTTTTATAAGATAACGCTATTGTACACTTAATAGCCTATAGTATAAACATGACTTTTAGATGCACTGGGACCAAAAAAAAAAAAAAAGTGTGTACTGTAATACGCTCTACTGTAATATTCACTATGTTGCTGGTCTGGAACTGAACCCGCAGCATCTCTGAGGTGTGCCTGTGATCGGGACAGAGTGATGTAGGTTACGGATTGGCAAATAAATCAAAGGAAGAAAACATAGTCCAGACAGACCTACTTTCAATAGTGCAAGTAGAGACTTTACATTCACATGGACAAAAGGGACCCTCAACCCCTATCTTACACCAAAAACAAAAATCAATGCAAAACGTGAGACCTGAAACCGTGAGACTTCTAGAAGAAACAGAGGCGGGAAGCCCTTGATATTGGTCTTGAATGATTTTTGGGATTTGACACCAAAAGCAAAAGTAAACAAGTGGACTACACTGAACTAAAAGGCTTCTGCACAGCAAAGGAAACCATCAACAAAATGAAAAAGCAGGTACCAGGTGTTCCCTGGTGGTCCACAGGTTAGGACTCAGCGCTTTCACTGCCATAGGCCCAGGTTCACTCCCTGGTCGGGGAACTAAGATCCTGTAAGCCGAGACGTGCGGCAAAAAGGAAAGAAAAAGGCAGCTACCGGATGGGAGAAAATATTTGCAAACCATGTGTCTGATAAGGGCTTATTATCCAAAATATATAAAGAACTCACACAACTCAGTAGCAAAAAAAAAAAGCCAATTTAAAAAATGGGCAGAGGAACTGAATAATCATCTTTCCAAAGAAGACACACAGATGGCCAACAGGTACATGAAAAGATGCTCCACATCACTAATCACCAGAGAAATGCACATCAAAACCACAATGATTAATCACCTCACACCTGTCAGAATGACGTCATCAAAAAGACAAGAAGCACTGGCGAGGGTGTGGAGAAAAGGGAGCCCTCGGTGCACTGCGGGGGGGAGGTAAATCGGTGCGGCCACTGTGGACAACAGTGTGGATGAAGCTTCCTCAAGAAGGTGAAAACAGAACTACCGTGTGATCCAGCGATCCCACTCCAGGACATTTACGAAGGAAACAAAACCACAACCTTGAAGAGATATCTGCTCCCCCATGTCCACTGCAGCATTATTCACAGCAGCCAAGATACGGAAATAACCAAGTGTCCATTAATGGATAAGGAAATGTGGCACACACATACAGTGGAATACTATGCAGCCTTAAAAAAAAAGGCAATCCTGCCATTTGGGACAATATGGATGAACCTCAAGGGCATCATCTGAGATAAGCCAGCAAATGACAAAGACGGCATGGTGTCACTTTATGTGGCCTCTTACTTTTTTTTTTTTAAGGCAAACTTTCATGGAAACCGAGTAGAATAGGGGTTGCCAGGGGGTGAGGAGTGGGGGAAACAGGGAGACAGTAAATTTATAAAATGAAAAAGGTCTGAGGATCAAATGTATAACATGGTGACTACAGTTGATGACACTGTTTTGTACAGCCGAAATTTGCTAAGAGAATAGAACTTAAGTGATCTCACCAAAAAAAATATGTTAAGCGAAAAAAACAAACCATATACAAAAGTTCTTGAAACAGATCATAGATCTAAATGTAATTTTGCTAAAATACAAAAATTCTAGAGAAAAGGGAAAATCTTCACAACCTTGCAGCAAAGATTTCTTAGGACACATAAAGCACTAAACCATTAAAAACGTTTTCTGTTCTGTGAAGAGGAAGGAAAGGCAGGAGGGAAATACTCACAACACACGTTGGACAAAGGGTACCATTCAGGGCTTGTGAAGAGCTCTTACGACAAGCGGCCCGACGGAACAACCCACAATAAATTTTTAAAACTTCTCCACGAACGAAGATGTAAGGAAGCCACTAAGCTGTGAAAAGACACTGCCATATAATGAAGATGTGGTGCATACAGTGGAATATTACTCAGCCATAAAAAGGAACGAAATAGTGTCATTTGCAGAGATGTGGGTGGACCCAAAGACTCACACAGAGTGAAGTAAGTCAGAAAAACATATCATATAATACTGCTTATATGTGGAATCTAGAAAAATGGTACAGATGAACTTATTTGCAAAGCAGAAATAGAGACACAGATGTAGAGAACAAACATATGGACCCCAAGGGGGGGAAGGGAGGGTGGGATGAACTGGGAGATTGGGATTGACATATATACACTACTGTGTATAAGATAGATAACTAATGAGAACCTACTGTATAGCACAGGGAGCTCTACTCAGTGCTCTGTGGTGACCTAACTGGGAAGGAAATCCAAAAAAAAGGGGATATATGTATACGTACAGCTGATTCACTTTGCTGTACAGCAGAAACACAACATGGTAAAGCAACTATACTCCAATAAAAATTATTTAAAAAAAAAGATGCTGCCATCACGGGGCATCAAAATTAGTGTCTGAGCTGCCCTTTCCTGCTGGCGAGTGTGGGGGGAACAAGCCCTCCGGAAACTGTTTGCCGTTTCTTCTAAAGTCAGGAAGTGAACACTCACCAGACGGCAGTAATTCCACCCCCAAGAATTTACCGAGAGAAACAAAGACTCACATCCACAGAAGTCAAGTCTGAAAATCCACCGCAGGTGCACTCCTGGCCATAAAACCCAGAACCAGCGGGTCCACCCGCAGGCCAGCACACAGCCCCGCACGGCTATCCGGGTCACCACTCCCAACGGGAAGGAGCAGATGGCCCAGCGAACCATCACAGGTCAACGCTATGACCCTAACCGGATTCACAGGTCAGTGCTCTGAGCCTAACTGGTTCACAGGTCAATGGTGTGACCCTAACTGGATTCACAGGTTCAAAGCTCTGCCCCTATCCTGGTTTACAGGTCAGTGCTCTGACCCTAACTGGTTCACAGGTCAATGCTCTGACCCTAACGGGTTCACAGGTCAATGCTCTGACCCTATCCTGGTTCACAGGTCAGTGCTCTGACCCTAAATGGATTCACAGGTTCAAAGCTCTGACTCTATCCTGGTTTACAGATCAGTGCTCTGACCCTAACTGGGTTCACAGGTCAATGCCCTGACCCTAATCTGGTTCACGGGTCAATCCTCTGACCCTAACTGGGTTCACAGGTTCAATGCCCTGACCCTATCCTGGTTCACCTGTCAATGCTCTGACCCTAACTGGGTTCACAGGTTCAATGCTCTGACCCTATCCTGGTTCACCTGTCAATGCTCTGACCCTAACTGGGTTCACAGGTTCAATGCTCTGACCCTATCCTGGTTCACCTGTCAATGCTCTGACCCTAACTGGGTTCACAGGTCAGTGCTCTGACCCTATCCTTATCCTTATTCATGGGTCAATGCTCTGACCCTAACCTGGTTCACAGGTCATTGCTCTGATCCTAACCTGGTTCACGGGTCAATACTATGATCCCTAATGAGGTTTACAGGTTCGATGCCATGATCTAATCTGGCTCACAGGTTCAATGCTATGCAATCAAATCCCTACAGGAGTTTTGTGGAACTTGTCAAGCTGATTTTAAAACTTATATGGAAACTTTGAGAGACCAAGAAGAGCAGACACTCCCAAGAACCCCAAGGTAAGGGGACGTAAACTAGGATAACTAATACAGTACAGGCTGCCCAAGGCAGTCGGCAGACAGAGGCCAATCCAAGGTCTCGCAGACACCTGATATATGACAAAATCCGCACTGCTGAGGGGTGGGGAAAGGACAATCTTTTCAACAAATGGTGCTCAGTCACACAGATGTCAATACAGGGAAGACAATAAAGCTTGGCCCCTCAGCACCCTCTGGGAAACAATATAAACGTGTGTCTCTGCGAGCTGGGTGTGGGAAGCTTGTCTTGGGCATTATAGAAACCCACCCGTATACAGAAAAAGACTGCAAAGTTGGGGGGCAATAAAAATAAGAACTTCTGTTCATTAAAAGACACCGTCAGGAAGTAAACAAGCCACAGAGGGAAGATATCTGCAAGTCAAACGTCAGGAAAGAGCACTGATCCAGAACATGGAAAGGACTGCTGCAAACCAGTAAGAGGCAAACTGCTCAGCAGACACAGGTGGGCAGGAAACCCGGCCCGGCTGCAGTGCCCCCCCCCCCCCACGCACACGCGCACAGGCCGGGCAGATGGCCGCGGTGCCATGGGGAAGGCCTGGCCCCACGGCCCTGGGCTAGAGCCGCGCCCCAGGCTGCAACCTCCAGGAACACAGGCTCCTCTTCCAGACACTTGTCTCACAAATGCTGACCCCTTAGGGTGTGGCTGCAGGGGCAGCGCGGGGTCAGGCGATGAGCAGGGCGCTCTGAAGACACAGCCAAGAGTGGCAGGCACGGGAAGGGGAGCGCCTGGCTTCACCCGACCTACAGGCGGCTGTTCAGGGGTCTCGCAGCTGCTGCGGGGAACAGAGTACTTGTTTCCCCGCCTCCACCTGAACTCCCTCCCACTGGCAGCGACGGCGAGTTCTTAGAAGGTCTGAAGTCAGCAATTTTTGAATTAAGGAGCAACCCTGGGAGCCAGGACAAGGCAGGACAGGGCAGCCTGCGATGGCTCAGAAACTGCCCTGGGAACCAGGGCCCGGAGCGGATGAAGCCAGGGTCCAGCTCTTCTACCCACACCTGGGAGGGCACCGGGGTCACAGAGAGACGCACCCACCCTGTTCACAAGTGTGACCCTCACTCCACTCGAAGGCTCGACCCCCGTGCACATGGCCCCCGAGCCTCTTGGCGGCCCTCACCCTTGCTGAGAAGGAAGGTGGGGCTCAGAGGCTGGAGGGACATGTCCGAGGTCCCACACTCTCACGCGAGGCTCGCTGGGCAAGCTCAGGACCTCTGGGATCAGGGACCCAGCGCCAGTCTGGCGGGCGAGCCTCCTTACCAGCCCGGGCCCCGCCAGCAGGCCCCTCCACGTGGCACAGTCCCATCAGCTCTACGCCCAACCCCTCAGGACGCATTACCTTGTTGTCAAGGTCAAAGAGGTAAGAATCTTCCTCACGCACGTCAGCTTCCGAGTCAGAGATGAGCTCCCCGACATACCTGCGGAGGCGGAGGCAGACGAAAACGTGACAGGCGCATGTCCCCCAGGACCCAGACGCAGGGCACAGGGGCCCTGACAGAGCCCACATGACTGAGAATTCTGCCTGTGACTGAACAGGGACTTCATCCGGGTCCCAGAAAACGATGACACAGAAACCCTCTATCTGACCAGGGGTCCAAAATGATCATCCCCTACACGTCATGAAGTGCTGATGGATCTTCTGAAATAAGTTATGAGCTGGTGAGAAAGTGCAGGCAGAAACGCAGAGGTGGGCGGGGGCTGCCCGCAGCGTGAGCACACAGCCAGGCCCAGGCAGCCCCTCCCCGGTGAGCGTGGGGCCCCCCACTGGCCAGTGTGCACTCCTAGTCGCACCCTCCCCCGTGACAGCAGCAGCCCTGGGCTGACCGGGCCCTCACTTACTCGCAAACAAAGGTGCCCAGCGGGATGTCCTGCAGGGACCGCACGCCCCAGCCCATGTTCTGCGTCCGATAGAGCTGCAGCCTCGTCCTGGAAAACAGGATCAGCCACTCACGGCCACGTTCCACCACACTCAGCTCACACTCATGTTACCACACAAGTGACAGCAGTAAAAAACACAGAAAATACAACTTTCATGTCCGGAGATGCGTTAGAACTTCGCATGCAACGCAGCAGTGACACCTAGAGTTACCCCACCCCAACCGCGCCCCTGCACCAAGGCGCCACTCACAGCGTCCTTCACACCCTCAGGAGGCAGGGGAACCTCAGACACCAGCCTGAGGTCAGCGCGTGGAACACGGCCCCCGGCCCTCCCTGAGCCTCAGTGCCCTCATCGCCAACGTGTGACGAGGACCAAAGGGGTTATTAGCAGGCCCGCTGGTCCCAGGCTGCAATGCAGGCGAGCTCGGGCAGTGTGCCAACCACAGGGCTGAGCTGGCCCCTGGGGGCAGCTGCGGGGCCCCTCCCAGGCCCCGAGAGCTAGGGCATCCCGCCAGCCATTTGTGTGTCCAGTGGCGTGTCTGTCCTCACACCCAAGGCCTTTCTGCCACACGCCAGGACACAGAAGTATGGGCTGGTCACAAGTGCTGTAAGGTTACACTGATATTATTAATAGACCCCAAAATACCGTATAAACTTACATAGGATACAAATCCTCCCTCGTAACCTTTGATTTTCCAACTCTCGAGCATGTTCACGGAGGGAAGTTTCATGACCAGAACCCCAGGGTCTGGCTCTGGGTGGTCAGTGAACCAAGTGCCCGAGTACCACGTGGCAACATGTTTTACATGAGACTCGGTACGTGGGTATGAGGGAAGCACATGAGTGTTCACACCAGATCAGGACCTCGTGAGCTTGGACCACACAGCTCTTGGCAAGCCTGCCTCTTGCCTTCGGGCCGTCTGACCTGAACCCAAGTCTGAGCGGGTAGGAAACATGGAAGGCTTCCGCTCTTTACGTCAACCTCTGTAACATCAGCAGAGGCCAAGGGCTCCGAGAAAGCCACCTCCACGTGCAAACACACACACGCTAAACACACGCTGCTCCCGTTTGTGGACACACACGTGAAACTAGAGAGCTGCCCAAGGGACTTGACTGCTTTCAAACTTTACCACGGAGACCCTGGCGCCAGCCCGCGGCACCTCACCTGAGGCCGTTTTGCACGACGCGGTTCCGGCAGGTCCTCCAGCAGGAGCAGGCGTGGTTGCACTCGAAGAGCAGGGGCGGCTCCGCCATGTTGAACTCGGGCAGGAGCCGGCCATCCTGCGGACAGACGCGTAGCGAGGGCTAAGTAACTGACACCAACATGCCTCCTCAAATCAAAACACCGCCCCAGAAAGCATGGTTTCTGGCCAAACTCCACACCTGGGAGGACAGGGTAAGGCCACACGCTCACGCTTTGTCCAAGGCCACGCAAAGTCTCTGGCCAGGAATCTACATGGCTTTTGGAAACCTCTGGGACAGCTCTCCCTGGTCCCTGACTGTGGCCAGCCTCTCTGCCCCAGTCGACCTCCCCCCATCCCCGTCATCCTCTCTCAGCCTCCCTGAGGCCATCAGCTCGTGGGCCCCTGGACTCCTGCTCTGCAGCCTCCAGCCTGGACCCCCTGCCAGCACCACCTGCCACTCCGCAAACCCCCAGCTCCCGAGGGACCTGTCACCGCTTTTCTGTCCGACACCCGAGACGCAGCAGAGACGCTGGGCTGAGCCCAGGCTGTGCAGCCGCGTCCGAGGCCCTGCCAGCTCCAGTGGCTGCTCTGAACAGTTAAGAACTTGCCCCCTCTCAGCACGGCCAGGCTTCGCAGGAAACACCAGGAGACCTGAGCCCCGCCAGTCCTGCCCACGACACCTGAGCCTCTTGTCTGGACGACACTCTTGACGCCCCCTTTGCTGTAATGCTGACTCTGTGCCGGTGGCCTCCATGCCGGGCCTGTGTGCCCTCTCCATTCCAGGACACCCTGAACTCCCCAAACCAAAGCCAGGGAGGGCTCTCGACTCAGAAACCGGCCTTGGGAGCCCTTCTCTCCTCGGCTCCCTCCAGGCCAGGCTCAGGGATGGCCACCTCTGCCGCCCAGTCAGTTCCCTCCGGCCACCCCCAGGGCCCACAGAGAATGCTGGCTCCATCCCCAGTACCCGGCCTCGGTCCCGCCCCTATCCCCTGGTGGCCTCTGTCGCTCCTCCCCAGCCAGGCCCCCACGCAGGCTCACCTTGTCGTACCAGCAGCGCATGCTCAGCTGGCCGCACATGCAGTTGCTGGAGGAGCAGTCGTCGATGCACACGCAGTACTGGAGGGAGGGGCGTGTCAGATGGAGCCCCGCCCCGCCCCCCAGTGCTGTTCACAACTCCAGTGACAATCCTCAAAATTCTGACTCTTGAGGACACGGGGGGCGTGCAGCCCCTCAGGAAGGAGGGTGTGGAGAGAACGCTCAGGCACGAGGCCTCGGGGGCTCGCAGGAGGGGCTGGGGAGGGACCCAAAGGAGGAAAGGAGGCTCAGACACTGGGTGGGCACAGCCCCAGGAGGGGAAAGACCGGGGCAGAGCCACTGCGGCCCTGAGGGCACCCCTCCCCGCTGCCCAGGCTGCTCTGGGGGCCGCAGAGGCAACATCCCACAGCAGGGCCCCCCCCACCGCTGACCTGCAGGTGGGTAATGTTCCTGTCGATGTTCATGGGGGACGTCACACAGTTCTGAGACACGTACTTATAGTTGCTGGGGCACGGCTCGCTGTCCACACCGTTGACACACGGTATGGGGATTCGCTCATAGCCCCGAGCGATGTCTCTGCCGCAGGAAGGGGCCGTCAGCTTTCCCGGTGAGCCCTGGCCCAGCCCAGAGAGGCTTCCGCTCCGCTCCGACCCTCAACCCCGCCCGGAGGCAGGCCCTGCCTCGTGCTCCTCACCTGCTCACCGTCTTCTCCACCAGGGCGGGCCTGTCAGGGGCTGCATCGCGCAGCGCCTGGCTCATCTGCAGGGCGCTCCACACCTGCGAGTTGAGACTGGCGCACTGCAGGGGCGTCTCCCCCTCCTTATTCTTCAGTGTGACGTCGGAGTCCCGGGACAGGAAGAGGCTGGAGGGAAACGCAAGTCCACAGAACATTCAGATCTTAAGTCAAAAGATACAAGGATGAGCTTCGCACGATGACAACGATCAGTAAAAAGAAGGAGGAAACGGCATCCGCTTTCAGATGAACCAGCTCACCGGCCGGTGCTTCTGCTCACCACGGACAGACATCATTACTCTTCTCCCCCGTTTACTGTCAAAAGTCCTCCTTTTCCTCGAAGGGAAGAGCATGTAAATAACTAGGGATGGTAGTTGATTTTTCTTGGCTTTTCCGTTCAAAGGCACCCTCAGGATGAAAAGGGCAGCAATGCCTAGCCGGCCACGTACTCAGTTAACGCCCAGTAGGCAATCCGAGGCCTGACCCAGTCAGGGCCAGATGGTGCGCCAGAGCCCTGTGCCCCCAAGGTCCCTATATGAGAGGCCGAGGGCCCCACCACAGGGGCATCCCCTAGTCCCAGGCCCCCATGAGATGAGAAGTGGGGGCCACTCCTCCCTGAGCTACCGCCAGGAGCAGAGCAAAGGCTCTGGACCTGACGGCAACGGGCAAAAGTGATGCAGGAGGGGCTTCCGGTGGTGGTGGTGGGCTCCCAGCTGGCCCTCCAGCCCTCCCGTGGGTGCCGCTCCTCTGGCCCCGAGCAGAGGTGTTAGGACGGGGCTCCGCTCCACGTGTGACCTGCGTATTTGGGGATTTTCACCACGATCCTCCCGAAGCCACGCTGACTGCAGGCGTGAACAGAAGAGCCTCGTCCGCCGCAGAAAGTCCCCAGAGCACCCGGAGCCACTCACACGACACAGGCGTAGCGGTCCTCCCTGGCGGCGATGTGCAGGGGCGAGTCTCCATGGATGTTCACGGCGTGGAGGTCGCACCTGGCGGCCAGCAGGATCTCAGCGATGTCCACACAGCCCGAGAAGGCCGCCCAGTGCAGGCAGATGTTCTCCTCCTGCACGGAAGACACAAGCACGTGAGGCCGAGGGGGCGGCGCGGCCCACCCGACAGAGGCTTCCTTTCCATTTTGTCTTGTTTTCGTTATAAAAGTACATTATCGGGCTTCCCTGGTGGCGCAGTGGTTGAGAGTCCGCCTGCCGATGCCGGGGACACGGGTTTGTGCCCCGGTCCGGAAAGATCCCACATGCCGTGGAGCGGCTGGGCCCATGAGCCATGGCCGCTGAGCCTGTGCGTCCGGAGCCCGTGCTCCGCAGCAGGAGAGGCCACAGCAGTGGGAGGCCCGCATACAAAAAAAAAAAAAAAAAAAGTACATTATCACAGTACAGAATATGTTAAAAATAGGAGAAAACATCAACCTCAATTAGACCACCCTAAACACGACACGTTAAGTAATATAACATCTAGGGATAGTTTATTTTTTAAATTATATTGACTCTGGAACACAGTTATGATTGCAGGATAGAGTACTACTTGTACAAGATTTGAAAAAGAGCCTCGGGAACCGTCGGCCTTGCAGGCCGGGCAGCAGCGCCTGCGGGCCTGTCGCCGGGCTCTTTGAGAGTGTTGGGGGGAGTAAAAAAAAAGATTTGAAAAAGACAAATTTGATTCATTAAAAATTTTATTTCATGAAAAACTAAAAACTTTAAATGACGCAAAGAAAACTTCGAAAAATATTTGTGCCATATGTGAAATATATGATTTCCCAGGTGTAGATTACATACGTGATGACGAAACTTCCACATTAAGTTTATCAGAAGACTACAATTTTTCTCCTTAGTAAGACTACAATTTTGAACAAATAAATGTGGAAAGAGAAGGAAAATAAAAAACAACTTACATAAGATAACAGTGAAGAATAACCCTAAAAACAAGAAAACGTCTAAACAAGAACCACCGTACATTCGACCTGCCACACTGGGGACACAGCGCGAGGAGAGCCACGCCCGCCCACGCGGCCGGCTGGACAGCCCAGGAGCCCAGCCGCCCAAGGAGCAGCACCCAACCCCCCACCCCCGCTCCCTTGCTCACCAGCCCCCCCCGTCTCCCTTCCTCCCTGAGGGACGTAACCAGTGACGCTGTAGCAGTTCTCTTTCTCTGAGTTAGCCTCAGAGATGGGGCCGCTGCTGCCTGTTCTTTCTGCTCTGCGGGCAGGGAGTGTGCTTGGCTCACACAGCCGACCCCTTGGGAACCACCGGGACCAAAGCGCAGCCTGGGCCCTGGGGCGCCGCCCACACCACCAAGGGGCGCAGCACGTCCGGGCGACCGGGGCACCCCCTGCACTGCCCAGCGCCCCATCCCAACACCCGCGTACATCCCACGCCTCCAGCTTAACCAACTTCAGGAAAGACAGAAGCGAAGCAGGAGCTAAGTGGTCTGTGTCTGTCACCCTCGACATCATCGGTCTGTTTCCAACGGAGAAAACTAAGGGCTGGCCCTGCCGTCAGCCCCGGGGTGTCCTGAAAAGCTGGGGCTTGTCTGGCCTCCCCTCCTGGGCATTACTCTCAGAAGCTCTCTACCCTCTGGCTTCCACCTTCTGCACATCTGCAAGCTCCTAGGTGAAACTGCAGTCTCCTGAGGGGCCTCTTTTCTCTTTCCTTCATCAGAACGATTTGTGACTTTATCACCAGAATTAGGTTCTGAGAACTTCCCAGGCCCCTAAGCCCTCCTGCCGGGGGGACTGTGCCATCTCCCAGCCTCTCTGAGGTCCACCAGCTACGTTACGACAGGCCTACACATCTGATGGGGCTGCCAGCAAAGACGGGGCAAGAGGGACCACACTGGGTTTACCCCCCTCCACACCTGAAAGAACCAGAGTAAGACAGAACAGTCAAAACGTGTGCAATAACAGTTTTCAAGAACTGGACACCAGGCAGTGAAAGGCTGCCCCCCCCCGAGAGGAGCAAGGGAAGAACTGGACACCAGGCAGTGAAAGGCTGCCCCCCCGAGAGGAGCAAGGGAAGAACTGGACACCAGGCAGTGAAAGGCTGAGCCCCCGAGAGGAGCAAAAGGGGGCCTGTGGCCACCTGCTCACTGCTCCTCTCGGGCTCCAGGCCAGGGCAGCCAGGGCTGCAGAGCAGGCTGTGGGGCTGGGAAAGAGGCCTCTGGAGGGCTGTACGCTCCAAACCTGGACCTCCAGGAGGACACACCCCTGAGGCCAGGTGTAGAGGGCTCAGCACTGGCCCCACACAGCGGGGATGAGCAGCCTCGGGCCGAGACCTGCTCAGACCACCTAACAAACCTAGAAAGTGAAACCCAAAATGACCAGACCATTCCTAGGTCACTTTGCTGCACCCAGAGTAAGGCTCACAACAGTTCCAGGAACACAGAAATTCCCAGCAAGGTAAATTCGCAACGTCTCGTGTCCAGCGCAAGGTTACCAGGAGTGCAAAGACGCAGGAAACGTGACCCACAATGGGGAGCAAAACCAACGAATCAAACCCAGAACTGACACAGACCAGCAAACGAGGGCATCAAAGCAGCTGGAATAACTGTGTGTTCAGGAGAGACACATTTCAGAAAATACCAAGAAGACCCAAGCAGAATGTTCAGAACTGAAAACCATGATGACTGACGTGAAAGCACGCTGGATGGAATTAACAGCATAACGGACGCTGTGGAGGAAAAGGCTAGTGAGCTTGAACACAGAGCAATAAAACCAGCTGAGCAGAAATCCAGAGTGTAAAAATAATTTCAGAAAATGAAAAGCGCTTCAGTGAGCCGTGGAACAACTTCAAGCCCCCTGGCACACGCGGACCTGGGGCCTCGAGAAGTGGAGTAGGGGCAGAAGCAGCACTGGAAAAAATGACTAGGAAATTTCCAGCTTGATAAAACCCCACACCCACAGACCCCAGGGGCTCCACGAAGCCTAGGCGCACTTGTGCACACACATAGCACCAGCCACCTCATAACCAAACTGCTGAACTCCAGTGACAAGGAGACAACCTTAAAGCACCTGAAAGAAAAGAGACGTGGTGCATACAGAGAAAGGAAGACTTTCTCACTAGAAATGCATCGAGTGAGAACTCAGGAAAGCAGAATGTTTCAGGTACTGGAATTAAAGACTCTCAAGTTACAATTCTATATCCAGCAAAATACCTTTCAAAAGTGAAGGAAAAGGGCTTCCTTGGTGGCGAAGTGGTTGGGAATCCGCCTGCCAATGCAGGGGACACAGGTTCGAGCCCTGGTCCAGGAAGAACCCACACGCCATGGAGCAACTAAGCCCGTGCGCCACAACTACTGAGCCTGCGCTCTAGAGTCCGTGAGCCACAACTACTGAGCTCACATGACACAGCTACTGAAGCCCATGCGCCTAGAGCCTGTGCTCCGCAACAAGACAAGGACCATAATGAGAAGCCCGCGCACCACAACGAAGAGTAGCCCCCCCCTTCTCCACAACTAGAGGAAGCCCGCGCGCAGCAACAAAGACCCAATGCAGCCAAAAATAATTAAAAAAAAAAAAGTGAAGGAAAGTAAGGACTTCGCAGGCATTAAAAAGCTGAAAGAATCCATCACAAGCCGCCCAGCACAGCAGGAAATGCTAACGGACATGAGACGCACAGAAGCAAACAGCAGTGGATGGACGGACCTGAGGAAGAGGTGACCACGGGAGCTGACACGCCAGGATTATTATAGCCTTTTCCAAAGGTCACCGTTGTTTAAATAAACAACACTACTGTGGTGTTTATTCAGTAAAATGCACGAGAGGAACAGCATAAAGCTGGGAAGGGAGAAATGGAAGCTAATACTGGAAGGTTCTCCTTACAGGTCCTGAAGCTGCATTCAACAAGAGAGCACGACCCCAGCACTAAGACAGACCCCAGGTCAAGACCCAGAGGACTGAGTCCGGCCACAGGGCAAAGCCAATCTAGGGAGAAAGGCTGCTTTCTAAACACACTGCTGGAGTAGCTAGAGGTCCACACACCAGAAGAAAGAGCCTGGTCCCTACCTCACACCACGTATGGACATTAACACCTAAACCTAAGGGACTGCGATCGAAACACAGACAGTCTCTAGGGTCATGGGTTTGGCAGTGAATTCACATGATTCATACAAAAAGTAACTGATAAACTGGACTTCACCAAAATTAGAAACATGTGCTCCTCCAAAGACAATGGCTAGGATTTATGAGACACATGATCTGGTAAAAGACTTGTATCCAGAATACACAAAAACTCTCCAAACTAGAGAAGAAGAAGCCAAACAATCCAGTAATAAACGAGCAAAAGACCTGAACAGACCCTTCACCAAAGAAGGTAAGGCCGACTACATTAAGTGCTGGGGACACCGGAAAGGAACCAGACCCTCCTACCCTGGAAACGGCTGCACCCACAGGAGTGGCAGCGCCTGAGCAGGAAGGCCACAGCCCCACCAGGGAGCCCGGCCATGATCCACAGGCGCAGGACAAGCAAGCGGACGGCCTCTCGCAGCAACAGAAAGGGAGGGGGGCCCACGCTCAGATGGGACTACGAGAAGCGAGGCCGCGACAGGAAGCAGGTGGGCTGGTCACGTCTGGTTAAGGGGGGCTGGTTAGGAGGCACAGGAGGAAACCGAGGGGTAAGTGACATCCACTGTCCTGGTTGTGTGATGGTGGCTGGGGTTAGAATTTATCTAATTGTACACTTTAATAGCACAGTCTGCCAGCCATACTTCAATGAAGCTATTGAAATAAAACAATGACGCTGTTTCATCATATAAATAACAAACACACGACTCAATCAGTTCTTCCAATCCCTCAGAACAACCAGAGCCTACACTGCTGGACGCTGCGAGGCCGTGCGCTGCCCATGTGCCCAGACGGTCCAGTCCCGCCCAAGCACCCAGGGCCGAGGCTGCTCCAAACCACGACCCCATCCCTCGAGGAACAAGGCAGGGCGTGACTGCCGTGTGCTGTAGCTTCCCCGGACCTTGTCGCCTCCCTCCGCGCCACCCTCACCTGAAGCCCCCAGGGCTTCCCGGCCCTCAGCTGCTCTCGTCCCAGGGCCCAGCTCTGTGGAGTCGGCAAAGACGTCCCCAACCAGCTGTGCCTGGCCCTCGGCTGGGAGCTGCTGCTCCTGTTTCCTGGGTGTGGGAGGGTCCTCACACGGAGCAGCCAGGAGGACCGACCAGCCACTGCTCCCATCCTTTCTTCAAACAGTCCACTAAGGGCTCCGAACTGAGGGGTGGGCATGCCTTCCTGCCTTATTCCAGTATCAGTTTAACGAGCGTGTGGCTAGACTTCCTACTTATGGCTTGGGTAACGCTGTAAAGGTGGACACAGCTCCACAGGCCACACCCTGTCTGTGTCCCAGGAGCCCTGTCCCTCCGCCTGGGAAGCAGCACAGGGGCTCGTGCCAGAGCAGCCCCCCAACTCTGCCAGCCCTACCACCGCCCCGGTGCTGTGGGTCCCTGAAGCCCGCCCGAGAAATTCCCCTTTGAGTTCATCAGATGCGCCTGGTGCTGCCTGTGACCAAACAGCTCCACTGATACACAGCAGGGGGCTGTACCCAGAGGGACTGGCGAGTCCCCCGACCTTGGTCCAGGAGTGGGGTGAGCCCTGGGGCCTCGGACGTCACCACAGACATGGGAGCCAGTGTCTCTAAAGACCTCTAAAAATGCAGCTCTGCCCGAGGGGCAGGTCTCAGGGAACTGTGCCCCTCGGTTCACATCCAGCAGCTGGCTGACACACAAGATAACCACTGGAAACCGCACTGGGTCAACACATGGCTGGCGACTCAAGGGGAAGAGGTCAGAGCCACAGGCAGGTGCTAGGACGCTGCCACCCAACACACCCGTCCCCAGTCCTCCAGGGTCCGCCTCCCGGGGGAGACTCACGTTGTCCCGGATGTTGATGTCAGACCCCTTGGACAGCAGCAGTTTCACAAGGTCCACGTGCTTATACTCAGTGGCCCAAATCATGGGCGTCCAGCCGCCATCATCCTGATTTCAAAAGAAAGAAACAAACATCCATCACAGCTCCTCGAGACACAAGACGTGAGGCACCTCATCACACGGGACCTGCAAGGAGGCCCCAGGGGGCGGGAGCCAGCCTGAGTCCCCATTTTGTTGGAGGAAACTGAGGCTCAGAGCGCTGCCTGGGGATCCCAGCGAGCAGGCAGGGCCCACCGGGCAACTCGACACACCTGTGCACACATGACAGCGTCACCTAAGAAAAAGGCCTGAAGGCCACGGAGCAGACCCAGCTGCAGAGTCCGTGCCCGGCTGGCAGGAAGCACTGACCGGGACGCACCTGCCCACCCTTCTGGTCCCAGGACAGACTCCATGCACGAAGCAGGAGCAACAGCCAAGAACTACAGACAGACAGACGGACGGACATCAGGCCCAGAGATGAATGGAGGCCATGAAAAGTCCCAGCCTCTTCTTTAAGGGCCGGAGCAGAAGCTCACCAGGGCTGAACCCCCTGCAGGCTGGACCATGGCTGTGATGAGCTGGCTGTGTGCCGCTCTACCCCAGAGGCGACTCTTCGGAAACGAGTATTACGGTGCCAGTTCCTACTCTGCAAGCACTCTAGCACAACATTCTCCACTTTCCAGTCGCCACATTTTCCTGGTGGATGCACACGGCCTCCATGACTAAAGAGAGATGGTCCCTGCAGGCCTACCATGGGCACTGGGGACACGGCAGGGGCAACACAGCCCAGCCTGGGGGAAGAAACTCACAAAACCCGACCGAGTGGGAGATAAAAAACCAAAACAGGGGAAGGGGGCCCGTGGACCCCACTAGAACAGAGGCTGGAAAAACCACACTGCAGGGAGCTGCATTTCTGGTCCGTCTGGGAGGGTCCCACAGCCAGGGTGGTGGGCACGTGAGCTGGGTTAGCAGCAATGGCTGGGCCAGAAGATGAGGGGGCGGGCTGTGATGGCAGATGGTCATCCCAGAGCTTCAAGTCATGGGCGGGCGGGGTCCTAGGGAGCGGAAGGGGGTCTCGGAGGACAGGAGGGGCCCCTGGTGAGTTAGAAGGCCCCACCCTCATTGGCTATCCCCAGCCACTCGCTCGCTCAGCAGACACGCACAGGACCTGCTCTGTAACCAGGCACTGCAGGTTACACAAACACCACGCCGAGGTCCTGACAGCAGGTGGACAAGAAGCAAACACACAGGGAAGGAGGTGGAATGTCCAACAGTGGCCAGTGCTGGGAGGGACGATGAGCTGCCACGGAGGTGGCACGGCACACAGGAGGCCAGAGACCCTGCTCGAGCAGCAGCATCTGAACACAGGCCACATGGAGACCAGGGCAGCCCAGGCGGACACCTCAGGACAAGCCTGCAGCTGGGCAGCGGCACAGAGCTTGGTGAGCGGCCAGTGGGCAGGCCAGGAGGGAGGTGCACGGGGGCGGAGGATGAGGCCAGGCCTTCCAGGACCTGGCAGGGGTGGGGGGTGGGGTGCCTCGGAGGGTGGAAGGGGCCAGGATCACCACGAAGGAGGACCACACCTCTGGCCAGCCCGTCAGGTGCCGTCACGAGTGGAGGAGGTGGTTTACCTGACAGTTGACGTCCATCTGCCCATTGGACAGCAGGTACTGAACCACATCATAGTGACCTTTCTTGGCAGCCAGGTGCAAACAGGTGGAGCCCTCTGCGTCCTGCAACACAAATGCATTTAGGTCCCGAGAAATCACAGCGTGATGGGGCAAGCTCGCCGTGCAGCCTGACACTTGTCACGGCGGCGACCACCTCCAGGTTGCGTCCGCTGGCCGCCGGGCACACCTCCTAGATGGTTTTTAGCTCCATCTTCTCAAGGACACTAAGGGTGCCACGTTAACTGAACCACCTCAACAAAAAGGCTCCTTCCGGATCGCCAGTCTGAATGCAACGGCTACTGTGCTGACACCGCTCGATACTTTTGCTACATGTGTGCGCATCCACAAGTGACGGTTTTATGCTTTTAGACTGTCTATAAATAACATACCATATACCTGTCTGCAATTCGCATTTAGTTCAGCATTATGGTTTGCAGATTTCACTTTGTAGAGAACACACAGCACTAGCTCGCTTACGTCAACTGATGTAAAACTAGCCCAGTTCGTGCATTTGGTCGAGGAAGACTCGTTTTTCACCAATATTCACCAAACATTGCAATACATTTCCCAGATTCCTCGTGCAAGAGTTGCCCACGGGGTCCCCCAACACCGAGACCCCCCCCAACAATGACACGCATGTGCTGCTCCCCCAGGTGGGCTCAGCTGTGGGCTTCACGGGGCTCTACGGCCAGGGAATGGGGTGTCTTGGGGGCTTGAAAGGCAGGCGCCTTCCCGGCATATCCCGGTCACACATCTCTCCAGGGAACTGCCTGGTCACCTTCCTCACCCATTGCTTCCGGTTACTTTCCTTCATCTGTAGGAGGCCCTGATGCCCCCTGGCTGCAAAACCCTCTCCCGGTTGTAGCTGCCCGTCATGTACCTTGTGACATCTTTTGTTGACCAGAAATTCTGAATTCTAATGCATTTGACTTTATCAATCATTTTTGTACTTTTGTCTTGTTGAAGAAATCTTTCCCGACGCTGGAATCACAAAGCTAATCTTCCCTCTTAACCTCCAGAAGTTCTGTAATTTTGCCTTTTGTGTTTGATTCTTCTGTTTGCCACGTGCCTGACGTGTGCCCTGACCCTGCTCACTCAAGCCTGGTCCGCGTGTTAGCGTGTGTTCTCCAGGGAAGCAGAGCTGGTTCTCGCCTGCTCACTGGCTCAGACAAACGTCTGCCCTTGGCTGGAGGGCTTCATCCTCTGACACTGGGTGTAATTACGACACGGTTTTAGGGTTAGATGACCACCTTCCTATTTGTCCTACCTGTTTCTAGTCCTCTTTTCCTGCTTTTTAGTTACACGAGTATTTTTTAACATTCCGTTTTACTTCTTCTACTAGCTTTTTAAAAAGTTTTCCTGAAAGCTATACTTCTTTGAAATTATTGCCTTAATGTTCTGTAGGGATCACAAGCTTCAACTTTCCCATCCACTTAGGTCAGTACTTATTCCCTCCCAGGAAAGAACTAAAACCCGAGGACCCTGCTCACATCCACCACTGGCTCCCCCTGTGCTCCCGCTGTCCTGTCTCACTTCCAAGTTTGTGTAAATTCCATCTTACAATATTCTTCTTGCTTTAAGCAGCCTTTGTCTTTTAAGAAACTTAAAGAAAACAAGTATTTACCATTTCTAGTATTTTCATTCCCCAAGAACGGGATTTTCCTCCCACAAGCTTTAGTGTAAACCTGCTGGTGAGTCCTATCAGCTTTTGTGTACCTGAAAATGTTTTATTTCACAAGTGCTTTCTGAAGGACGCTTTTACTGGCTGTAGCATTCTGGGCTGACAATTTTTTTGAGGTTTTTTTCTTCCCTTTTAGCACAATAAGAATATCACTCCATTGTCTCCTGGCCTCCGTCGTTTCAAATGCAAAGTTGGCAAATTTTCGGAACGTTCGCTTACACGTATTGTGTGTCTTTTCTGGGGCTGTGTTAAGGTTTTCGACAGTTTAACATGAGGTATTTAGGTGTGGCAGCCTTAGTATTTATCCAGCTTGGGGTCTGCTGAGTTTCTTGAATCTGTAGGTTATTTTTCACCAAATTTGGGAAATTTATGACCATTTTTCCTTCAATAAATTTTTTTCCACTGGGTTTTCTCTCCTTTCTGGGACTCCAATTACACATCAGACAGCTCAATGTTGTCCTACAGTCTGCTTTTCAGACAGAATGGTTTCTCTGATTGGTCTTGGATTTCAAGGACCCTTTCTTCTACAGCACCCAGAGTGCTGCTAACAAGCTCATTGGTGAACTGTCTACTCCAGACCTCCTCCAATCACTTGTCCTGCAGGCTCCAGCTGCTTCTGTAAAGCCCTGAACACTGACCTCTTGCCTCTTCAGTGGTGCTTTGCTTGGGCGCTGGCTCCTGTGACGAGGCTGGGAAATCGTCCCCTGGCCGAGAACTGGGCAGAACTCACCCACCCATCCTAACGGAGAGGATTAATAACAGTTATCTATAGATAGTCATAGAAAAGCTAAAGGTTTCCAGATCTCAAAAACCACCAAAAGCAAAGGACTAAATACCAGCTTGAAAAAATATTCACAACAAATGTAAATAACTACATACAAAAAAAGTTAACTTTGAGAGAAGCAAATTAAAATAGTAAAAAAAAAAAAATAATCATTTTTGCATATCAAATTGTTAATTTTTTTTTTAACTGTAATGATCGGCACTTGTAAGAGTACAGGGAAACGAGTGCTCAGACACTCCCGGATGCAATTCAGAGAGAGGGATCAAAAGCCTTAGAAATGATTATATATTTTGATCTAGCAATTCCACACACACACCCAGAAATCTGTCTTAAAGAAATCAAACGTGCAAAGATTTAGCTATGAAATGTCTGTTGAAGCATTCTGTACAATAAAAACTGAAAATAACATAAATATTAAACAGTCCGCAAATCTAAAAAAATGACACAAACTGTATCATGAAATACAACACAGCCACTTGAAATAATGTTATAGAATATTTAATGACATAGAAAAACGAGTGAGAAGTTAATTTGATGGGAACAAGGAGTTGATAAATTAGTATGAACAGACGATCATTTTTTTGTTGGAAAAAATGTGTATTAATTTGAAGGGCTGTGGGATTTAGCATTTTTACTGTTATTGCGTGTGTGTGTGTATGACATAAAACTTGCCCTTTTAACCATTTTAGAGTGATTCAGTGGCAACATGAATTGCTTTCACAGAGCTGTACCATCACCACACTCTATTCTCAAAGCCTGTCCATCAGCCCAGGCAGAAGCTCGGTCACCACTCAGCAACAGTATCCCCCCCTCACCCCGGGTAACCTCCAATCTACTTTCAGTCTCTAAATCTGCCTGTCCCAGGTTCCGCACATAAGTGGAATCATAGAATATTCGTCCTTCTGTGTCTGGCTTCTTTCACTCAGCATAACGTTCTCAAGTTCACCTGTGTTGCAGCCTTTGTCAGAATTTCCCTCCTTTTTGAAGTAAGGCTGAATAGCACTCCATCATATGGATGGACCACATCTGGCTTATCCATCGCCCGTCAATGGACACTGGGTTGCTTCCACCTTTTAGTTACTGTAAGCAATGTTGTGAACAAGGTGTGTACATACCTGTCCGTGTCCGCGCTTCCTGTTTCTCTGGGCACACACCCTGGACTGGAATTGCTGGATCATACAGTAATTCTACGTTTAACTGTTTGAGGAGCCACCAAACTGCTTTCCACGGTTAACTGCATCATGTTACATTTCCACCAGCAATATATGAGAATTCCAATTTCTCCACATCTTTGCTAGCACTTATTTTCTGATTTTTAGATAATAGGTGTCCTAAGGGTCTCACCATGGTTTTGACTGCATTTCCCTAATGACTAATGATGTTGAACATCTTTTCACGTGCTAACTGGCCATTCAAATATCTTCTCTGGAGAAATGTCTACTCACACTCTGCCCATTTTTGAGCTGGGCTAGAGTTTGTTATTGAGTGGTAGGACTTGTCAATATATTCTGGATAGTAAAGCCCTATCAGATACAGAATTTATGAATATCTTCCCCTTCTGTGGGTTGCCTCTTCACTCTCTTGAAGAGTGTCCTTTGATGGACAAAAGTTTATAAATTTTGATGAAGTTTAAGTTACCTAGTTTTTCCTTTTATTGTCTGTGCTTTTGGTGTCATACCCAAGAAATGATTGCCAAATCCAATGTCATACAGATTTTCCTGTTTTCTTCCAAGAGTTTTACGATTTTAGCTCTAAGTTTAGGTCTTTGATCCCCTTTGAGATAATTTCTGAATACACTGTAACCTCATCCTTCTGCATGTGGAAGTCCAGTTTTCCCAGCACTTGTGAAAAGACGCCCTCTCCTGCCATTGGATGCTCTGGGCCCCCTTAACGTTAATCACTTGATCGTATCTGCGAGGGTTTATTTCTGGGCACTCTATTCACTGTTCTATATGTCTGTCTCTAGGCTGGTACCACATGGTTTTGATTACTGCAGCTCTGTCATAAGTTTGTTTTGTTTTGTTTTGTGCTACACGGGCCTCTCACTGTTGTGGCCTCTCCCGTTGTGGAGCACAGGCTCCGGACGCGCAGGCTCAGCGGCCATGGCTCCCCGGCCCAGCCGCTCCGCGGCATGTGGGATCTTCCCAGACCAGGGCACGAACCCACGTCCCCTGCAACGGCAGGCGGACTCTCAACCACTGCGCCACCAGGGAAGCCCCTGTCATAAGTTTTGAAGTCAGGAAGTGGGAGGCCTCCAGCTTTGTTCTTTTGCAGGATTGTTTGGGTTGTTCAGGGTCCCTTAAGGTTCCCTATGAATTTTAGGATGGGTTTTTCTATAAGCTGTAAAAAAAGGCATTGGGATTCTGATAGGGATTGCACTGAATCTGAAGATCGTTCTCGGTAGCAATGACATTTTAACAATACACTCGGCACTCAGTATCCACGGATGCAGAACCCACGGATATGGAGGGCTGACTGTACCATTAAGGGACTCGAGCATCGGCGGGTTGCTATCTGCAGTGGTCCTGGAATCAATCCCCCGCAGATACTGAGGGAGGAAGGTACTGTCTTCTTCCAATCCATGAACACCAGATAATTTCCATTTATCCGTGTCTTCTTTAATTTCTTTCAGCATTTTTTAGTGTACAAATCTTTCGCTTCCTCCGTTAAGTTTATTCCTAAGTATTTTATTCTTCTCAATGCTATTGTAAGTGGAACTGTTTATTTCCTTTTCGGATAGTTCATCACAAGTGTATAGAAATACAACTGACATTTCTGTACTGATTTGGTATCTTACAACTTTCCTGAATGTATTTATTAGTACTAACAATATTTTGTGTGGATTCTTTATGATTTTTTTACATATAAGATCATGTCATCTGTGAACAGAGATCATTTTTCTTCCCCCTTTCCAATCTGGATGCCTTCTATTTCTTTCTTGCCTAACTGCTCCAAACTGAAGACAGAAGAGAGAAGATGTGCCTATCCAAAGAAGGAAGCTGAACACCTCTGCACACAAACTCCCTATCAGATGCTTGACTATCGTCAGGCATAGTGGATCCAGTGCTCACTAGTATTTTCCACAAATAAACCGGTAACCAAGTAAGGTGAACTACCTACTTCCAGACAACCCGGTGGATGCTTGGTGGCTACCGATTTCTGAAGACGTTCCAGCAAGGAACCGGCCCTGTTCCTCTTCACGAGGAGCTTCTACATGAAACAGGGGTGTGCTTCTGAGCAGTGAGTACCTTCGGATCCACGAGGGCCCCGGCCTTGATGAGGTACTTCACCGCGTCTAAGTGGTTGTTTTCTGCCGCCTCCATCAGCGGGGTCCTCTGGTCCTCTGAGCAGGTGTCGATGTTGGCGCCCGCCTGGTGAAAAGAGGGACAGCTCAGGTGTGAGAGCTGCCACCGCAGCCACACCCAGCGAGGAAATATTTCCCAGGCTCAGCACTTGGAAACAGAGGGATCTCAGGGGCTACATTAAGTCTTTCTATCGACTAAGCCTGAATCTTCCAAAGCAGAATTCAGAGACATGGTTATTCTGTAACTATCAAAACTTTAGTTCAAGAAGAGCATTTCATTTCTAAGCTCATTGGGTAGAAATGCTTACAGTAACGTTAGTGACAGCACTTTTAGAAATAAGAAAGAAGGTTAGACCCCAGAACAGACAAAGAAGGGGTGCTGAAGGGGACTCAGCAAGGCAGGGCCAGGAGGCAGGCGGTGGCCCAGCCTGCAGGGACCGTGGGGCCCCAGCTCGGGGGCCTCAGAGACCTCTGTCTCCGGCTGTTCTAAACACCTGCCAAAACAAACTGAAGAAAAACTCATTCCCAGGATGCATTTTCCAATGGAGTGTGTACTTGGAAACCAACGAGCCAGGAGGTATGCTTGGGTAAATCGTCCGTGTGAAACTGAAACGCCCAACCTTAAAGTGGGTTTTCCACTAACAGCAAAGCAAGTGTTTGGCAGCTGAACGATTTAAAAGAGCTAATACTTATAAGGCTGAAAATAGTATCGTTTTTACTACTAGCAATTAAAAAACAAAAGTAACCCAGTTTAGTAAGAAATTTAAAAATAGACCTAGAATGGTACACATGGAAAGCCAGGGGAACTGAGGTGGTCAGGGATGGTGAAGGAGACTCGGCTGTTCCCACGGAGCAGAGCTAACGTCAGAGAGCAGGGGCATCCAGGCAGGAGACGAGTGGGGGACACAGGTCAGATGGCCCAACCTGAGCGCGAGGCAGAGCCAGGATTCCACAGCAGCTAACTTTAACAACGAAACTTGGAAAACCACACGAGATAAAGGTGCGGGGTGGGGGTCTGCGTAGCGCTGACGAGGCCAGCGTGGGGTCGGCCATGCTCTGCCAGGCTGCACAGGCCAAGATGTGCCCTCTGCCGGTGAAAGGCCAGGCGCCGCCTGTGACGGGGTGCACACACTTGGCAAGACCCCCCCCACCCCCAAACCACCCTGAACACCCAGGGGTGCGAGAGCCCGGGCCGCAAGCCTGCCCGGGGGACGGCCCGGAAGGGAGGGGCCCACAGGCCAGGCAGCCCCCGACAGGGCCCATATCTGAGAGGCCCAGACGGGCAGATGACCAAGAGCAGAGCCATGGGCCGCACGGTGCAGAGGGTCGGGCTCGGAGGGCCAGGCCCTCCCACCCGACACCCAGGTAGAGTGTGAGGACGGCTGCTTGGTGTGCTTGTCTGAAACCTGCGCCGGCCAGTGACGGCCCCACCCACCAGCACGGAGGCCCCGCACAGGGACATGTGGGCAACCCAGGACCACACCTGGGAAGTCAGCCCAAAGGCTAGTGATCGTCACCAGGAAGAGGCAGGGGTGGTCAGGAGACCACGCGGAGAGATCTGAGACACGGAGGGAGGTGGAAGGAGGGCCTCCACCCAGAGGGAACAGAGGGCCCGGGAGGTGCGGGGCGAGCACAGCCCACGGCACATCCTGGGCTCCCAGGGGGCAGGGCAGCGGTTGTCGCTCTGTCCCTCCCCTCTGGGCCCATGACTGCTAGAAAACGCACCTTTTCCTATTAGTAGATGCCTCCTGGGCTCACGGCCTGCAGAGCAGGCAAAAGCAAAGCAGGCGAGATGGACCCCAGATGCAAGCAAACACTAACACGGAGGGACAGGATGGCGACAGAGCCGGCGAGCAGATGGAGACCCAGGTAGGAGAAGCCAAAGCAGTGACCACAAGTGGGGACACACCCAGGCCCGGGCCCGGAGAGCCGCGCGGCAGGTCACTCTGACCACGGGCGTGCCTGGTGCCGGCCAAAGGTTGGGGCTGGCCAAGGGTACCGGAGGGTGTCAGTGGCGGCGACCAGCACAGCTGCCCCTGACCTCGTGCCCCCGCACACCGGACATGCACCCGAGCGCCCCAGAATGCGTCCTGCTGGGGTTTCGTTTAATGTTGTTATTTACATTAAGTGTCCACCTGTGGCAGGGCCACCGTGCCGCAGTTGCCTGGATGGAGCTGTTTCCAGCGAGACCTCGGCATGAAAATTAAACAGACCGGGAAATACCCAAACCACTCCTCACAGGTGCTCCTCCACTGACCCCAAGCGTGAGCGAGGGTGCCTGCTGCCTGGGACCAAGGGCCAGAGCCCCTCTGGGGGCACGTGAGGTGGGCACCCACCAAAGCTGCGCCTCACCCTCGGATTCGGGGCAAAGCAAAGGAAATCCGTCCCACGTCGGATGGGTTCTGGGGAGAAAAGGACACAAGAGCACAGTCCCCAAGTCGGGGAGTCTGCAGCCTGGGCCACCAAATTAACCACCAGGCTGACAATCTAATCTGAAGTGATGTCAGGCGGTCACGCCTCCAGGCTCCGGGCAGACAGTACAGAGTCATAAAGATCGCTGATGTATAAAACGTTGGTTTTTTCCAAAATACATGTTTTATTCTGCAACAGCTTACAACTCACAAGAGGCTGCAAAACAGAACACAGAGCTCCTGTGTTCTTTGCCCCGGACAGTCTTCCACTCTCACGGCCAGTGGGGAGAAGCAGGAAACGGGGCAGCAGTTCAGTGAATGACTCTTAGGCTTTTGCTCTTTGAATGAAAGAGGCAGACAAAGAATTCACACTGTGTGAGGTTTACAAGTGGACAGAGCTGAGCCATGGGGTTGAGGACCTCTGTGGGGCTGTGAGCGCGCAGAAACACACACACCTGATCGTCACAACACAGGCTAGGAGAGCTGCCACGGGGGAGGGACACATGGTGCTTCTGGGGGGCAAGCAGATCAGGCCATGTCCCTTTAGAACCACTCATTAACCAAGACGTTTACGTTTCAATGATTTTTCTGTATGTAGCTCACACACGTTTTTATGTTAAAAAAAAAAAAAAAAAAGTTGGGGTGTGGGGGGAATAGATTCTTTCAAAGGAGTGTGAAACTACCTTTTCCAAAGGAAGAATCATGTCAGAAGACCATCAATTGTTCCCCCTCCCCCTCTGCCCCTCCTCTTCTTCCCTCTCCTCCTCCCCCTCCCCCTCCCCCCTCTGTCTCAAGACTGAGCAAGTAACAGCCACTTGTTAGAATCACAGAGTGACCTCTGGAGGCAAGAAAGCAAAGACTATAACTTCCAAGCAAATAAAGAGAAAGGAAATGAGACAAAACAAAAGTCAATCCAAAAGAAGGCAGCAAAGGAGAGGGAAAAAAAAAAGAAATATTTGTTTTAAGAGGTTGAGAATCAAATCTACAATATAAGAAATCAGAAATAAATTTTAAATGTCAAAAGTTACAGTAAGCATAAGTAGATTGAAGATTCCTATTAAAATACCAAGGCTGTCAGACAGAGCTTTTTAGAAGCTGGCTACATGCTACTTAAAGAGATCTGTCCAAACGGAGCCTCTGGCGTGAGCCAAACTTGGGAGGGTTCTGACAAATGGGTCTCGGGTGTTAGAAATCTAAACCAACAGGTAACCCCACCGTACAACACCAATGCAAAAGCAGCCTCCACACTTCATACAAGCACATCTTAGTCTGTGCACACAGCACAGGTGAGAAGAGGATGAAGCAGACACTCCAGGCCGACAGTGACACAGAGCAGCTGTGACTAGACAAGAGACCTGGGGGAGGGGGGTGTCCGTCCAGGGCCCCAACAGAGATGCCCACAGGACGGTCCTCTCCAGACACAGAGCCATCCCGAAGCCCACCCGACACGAAAACCTCCAGCTGACGGGCCCCAGCCAAGAGCCCACCACCGGCATTTCAGTCCTTTCCTTTACAAACAAACAGGATCCACCAGGCATTTGAGGGAAACCTGAAATAAGAAAGACCAGAATGAACAGACCAGTATAAAGCTTCCAAACACTGTAGGAAGACCCAGAGGCTACAGAAAAACGTGGCAGCACAGACGAGACCCCGAGAGGAGCCGAGGGTCACGCCGAGAGCGCCGCCCAGAAAAGCGGGACGGAGCGTGAGTCCAGAAGCTGCAGCAGGTAAACGTAGGCGCTTGCGGAGGGACCTGGAGCCCAGACAGAAAATCTCCCAGACCTGAACCGGGGCTGTGGGGAAACTCCAGACCCGTGGGTGAAAGGAAATTTCCTGAAGGCTCCAGAGATAAACATGTGGCTTAAGGGTGGCCTCCAGGAAACAGGGGCCCCAACACGGGCCAGGGGAGGGATGTCCCAGAGAGCAGCAGCACCAAGAGTGGACGATGTGCTTCCCAGATGACACAGGGCCAGTCTGCCTGCTCGGGGTGGATTGGGGGGCGGGGGGGGGGGTGTCCAGGACACATTTACATGACCACGGAACGCAAGCTCTCAGTGCAGGGCGGGGGGTAGGAGGAGGCATGTGCGCGTGCCTGGGCTAAACCCTCCCACGCCAGAAGTCGGTGACACTAAAAACCCAAACGAACTAAAACAAGTCAAACACCGAATGGCAGTGCGTCATCTCCAGAGGCGGCGTAACTGGCAGGAGAGGCAGCGGAGGGGCTGAGGGCACTGGGCAGAGCCAGGGCGGGTGGGCCTGGGAGCCTCTGGCACTACTGGGCAGCCCGGCTCTCGGGACCCAGGCCAGGCTGTCTTGCTTTGGTGGCCCCAAGAAGACCGCATCTGACCTGAATCAGCATGTGACAGATGTCCACATGGCCGGCCTCCGCCGCAGCATGCAGGGGCGAGCGCTTGCTCTGGTGCTCCATCTTGAAGTTGGGGTCGATCCCGTCAACTGCAAACCAACAGGAGGTGCCGGTTACCGCAGGTGCAGCCCCCAGAGCCCGGGATGGCGCAAGGGCTGGCAAGCTCCAGGTGGAACCGACAGGCAGGCCTGTGGTCAGATACCCCCAGCACCTGCGCTCCTCCTAGACACCCTCATCTAACTCTGGGTTCCCCCGTCTCTCCCGTCCCCAGGCCTGGGCCCGAGCGTGAGGGTGGCGGGGCCCCAGGATGGATGCTCCACAGGGAGCAGGACCCCCAGGACAGGCCCAAAGGGAAGGCGGTTGCTGAGCACAGCTCCCAGTCTGGAATGGAGACGGGCTACAAGGCCAACCACGGACCGGCAAGGCGAACTCAGCATCGCACAAGGTCCACGAGGAAAATGATTAAAATCGCCATTTCAGTCAACATAAAATAAAACCTTTTTTTTTTTCAGAGCAAATTGTTAAGCTTCTTTCTTGACTTACTGTCAAGTTAAACGATTCTTAATCAGCCTTTTCAAGCCAGAGAAATCAAGCCTACGCTCTGAGCTCAGAATCAAAGCGCTGTCCCTTGCTCCGCAGGAGACGGAGCTGGGAAGGACCCGACCAGTACATTTTCAGGTGTTAAAAACCCATAAAGGCAGATACACACTGAAAACACAAGTGCCAGGTGGGCTGCACCCTGCACACGAGGGCGCCAACTCCATCCACACGGCACAACAGCCCAGCTGGCTAACTCTGCTTTCATGGAGTCGACATCTCTTCTTAACCTAATAATCACATACTTAATTCCTGTTTAAAAATGGGGAATTCCTGGGACTTCCTTGGTGGTTCAGTGGTTAAGACTCTGCACTCCCAGTGCAAGGGCCCCAGGTTCAATGCCTGGTCAGGGAACTAAATCCCGCATGCCGCAACTAAGAGCCCACATGCAACAAAGATCCCACGTGCCACAAGTAAGACCCGTACAAAAAAAAAAAAAACGAGGAATTCCTGGAGAATACTTCCACTGCCGTGACTGAGCATGAACACTGTGGACGGGCTGAACACCAGGGGAGCCCGTGTGCACCAACCAGAGAAACCGGACAGAGCGGGACACGGTGGACAGTCACCGAGAGACGCTGACAGATATGGCCACCTACCCAGCATGAGCAGCACCTTCTGCAGCTCCCCTTGCCGGGCCGAGAAGTACAGCTGCTTCGGGTGGAAGCGGAGCTTCTTGGGTCTGCGGAGAAAGCACAAGACAGCAGTGAGCACAGGCTACACGCGCGCGCACACACACACACACACACACACACACACACACACACACACGCACGCATGCAGGCACACGTGCGTGCGCGCGGCACCTGCAGGCTGGGAAGGCCTGGGTTGGGCCCACCTGCCCAGCCTCAAGGTCAAGGATGCCACACCCACCAGGCATCTCACAGTAAAAATAACCAAAATTAGTGAGCATCTCCTTCACCCACAGCACGAGAATGGTTCCTGAGGTTCTGCATTCTGTGCAGGGCACAGAGCGAGCTGCTTCTTCTCTATAGCATGAGGTCAAGGGACCCCCGAGGTGGTGGAGGCAGCATGTCACACCCAGCTACACCCACCCACTTCACAGTACAGAGTCTGGACCCGGTGAGTAGGGCAGGGGACTGGACAGTCACCATAAGACCAGGGCTAGAGACCAGGCTGGAGGCGGACAGAGAAAAAGCTGTGGGGACTCAGGAACGTGTCCCAACACTACGACTTCCCGAGAAGCAAGACAGGAAGGTGAAGCTCTGAGGGAGGGAGCCGCGCGGCCTGGCCAGAGCCCTGATCGTGGAACCCCATGACCAGTGGACACCTGTGGGGTCATGGGTCGGTGCACCGGGCCCTCCTGCAGAGCCACAGGTGGGCTGCAGTAATGGGAGCCGCAGGGACAACCGACGGGCCACCTGCTCCAAACTCTCCTTTCAGAGACGAGGAGCCACAGAGTGACACTGGCCCTAACATCCTGAGGTCAGAGCCACGGTCAACGTGTCCAGGGAAACATGTGCCAGAGCCTCCCAGGACTGTCCTCACTATGCCTTCAGAGGATCACTTTGCTCTTAGTGGAACGGACGATAACCTGCAATCGTTTCCCAAAGTAACGGAAGAGAAGGTGCACGGTCCTGATGACCAATGCTAACAGGAGACCTAAGGAAGGCCTCAGCGACCTCCTGGGAATGCCGTGGCCCTGGGGGCGCAGACAGCGGGGACGTGTGGCCCTGGCCAGCACCAGACGCCGCAGGGGGACAAGGACGCGTGCGGAAGTGCCGGCGGCTGACTCATGCAGGAGGACACGGAGGGGAGGAGTCTGCAGGAAGGGAGCGCCAGGCCTTACTTCTCCGAGTCCAGGGCGATGAGCGCGCTCTCCAGGGTTTCCTTCCCAGGTCCCTGGGAGAGGCCGGGCGCTGGCTTCCCCAGCCCGGCCGGCCCCATGGGGTCGAAGGCCTCGGGCACCTGGGGGGCTGTGCTCTGCGGCTTGTCATCCTCTGAGAGCGGGGGTCCAGCAGTGCTTCGGGGAGGAAGAAATAAGTGGAATTCTGAGTTTTAGAGACGTGGAACTCTCCCTTCGTGTGGAAACCAATGAACACACAAAACATGATTCACTCGGACCCTCCAACGGCACTGCTCTTCTGAGAGTGAAAATGGTCTCAGGTTCACTGACCATCTGTCTGCTCAGCCCCTGGAGGGAAGAGCCCAGACTCAGAATCAAATCCCAGAGAAAAATGGCATTCAGAAGTGAGGGCGGCTTTCCCAGGACTTTTTGCCCAATGTTCAAATATGCTTTAGCGAATGAACTTCAGGTTGAATCTAAAGTCCACTGCCCTCCCAACGCAAGGGACACCTTGGAATTTTGACTCAAAAATCATTAAATTTAGGGCTTCCCTGGTGGCACAGTGGTTCAGAGTCCACCTGCCGATGCAGGGGACACGGGTTTGTGTCCCAGTCCGGGAGGATCCCACATGCCGCGGAGCGGCTGGGCCCGTGAGCCATGGCCACTGAGCCTGCGCGTCCGGAGCCTGTGCTCCGCAACGGGAGAGGCCACAACAGCGAGAGGCCCACGTACCGCAAAAAAAAATAAATCATTAAATTTATAGATTAATACGATTAATACAGAATAATATGAAGGAGTCGATACCATTCCAATATTCAGTTTTGAATGTCTACAATTCGAGTCTCTTAAATGACCTTCAGTGAAGTTTTATAGTTTCCTTTTTTATCAGTGTAGTATCGCTTGCTTTTTCCTAGGTAGGTTACGGGTTTTGTTGCTGTTTTGAAAGGCTCTCTCTCCATAACCCTGGCTTCTAGCTGGACACACTAGTGCGGACGAGGCTTCTGACACCTTTTCTTACCTGATCCTCTGGCTGACTGACTCCATTTAGCTTTATGAGTTCTTCAGCTATTTCTACTGAATACTTCTGAGAAGAAAATTATGTTTCCAATATCAACCCTTCTCTTTTAAAGACTGTTTCTTCTGTGTTCAGCTAGGGCCTCCAAAACATGACGCAGTAAGAGCAGACTACAGCAGCTGACACTAATGTTTCATATCATACACTACACACAGGTACAGATGTTTAGGGACAGGTACACACAGGTACAGATGGGTAGGGACAGGCACGCACAGGTACAGATGTGTAGGGACAGGCACGCACAGGTACACGTGGGTAGGGACAAGTACACACAGGGACCGATGTTTCAGGTGTATACTAACAGCTACCTATGGGAGTACTGTGCTTCGACCGAAAATACTGTGATACCACATCAATTAGGATGGTGTGATACTGGTTCAAAATCAGGCAAAGAAATGTACAAAACTACACTGAGTGCAGAAGAGACATGTGCACAGTGGCAGCGAGCAAACGGAAGTCAGCATGCCTCACAGCCTCACGTGTCAGAAATCACAGCGAGTGTGAACCAGCTGGGAGACGTCTGGCAAGTCGGAAGACATGAGCAACAATTAAAGACGGGCATCGTCAGGTGAACTCTGAGGGCTCAGGGGACGCCGTACCTGCCTGTGGTGGTGTCGGCCCTGCCCTCCACTGTGGAGCCCTTCTCCTGCCCAGGGGCCAGCGTCACGGTGGAGGTCGTGTCTGCTTTTGCGATGGTCACCTCTCTGGCCTTGGAGGTCTCCTCCCCACAGTGGGGACAGTAACTGGCGTTATCGACTCGAGAGGCGCAGGCTTTGTGGAAACGGTGAGAGATGCTGCTCTCGGGCTGACATTCCATAAAATTACCCTAAAAACAGGGAGGCCAGAAATCTTCTTTTAATTGGGGCTAATACGCAGAGGAGCAAGCAAAGCCCAGAACTGAGCTCTGTGTGGGGGCAGTAAGCCAGAGCCCGGGGGGCTCCCAGCCCCTCTCCGGGTGAGAAGAAATGATGCCCTGCGTCCACGGGGCCCCTCCCAAGGCACGTCCACACACGTGCTATTTGAAGGAGAGAAAATCCCCATCCCCGCGCCCCGAGGAGGCCGAGGCTCACTCTCCAGCTGCTCTGACCAGGGGACGTGCCGCATCTAAGTCCAAAGACGGACCCACGGAAGACACACCCGGGAAGACACTCCCAGAAGCAAAAGCCCGAGGAGGGAGGTGCCGCCAACAGCCCTTGGCAAAGAGCGCCTGACACCATGCCCTCCGGGCGACCCGGCCTCAGGCCAGGGCTCTGGGCCGAGGAGCAGCGCTCTCCCTGGGAACCCCTTTTCAGCAGAAGCAGAAAAGCATGATGAGGATGGCGAGGGCACACAGGCGTGACGTCTGGAGAAGCCCCTGGGGGAGAGGCTCTGGGCCCAGGAGCACAAAGGGCCACACGGAGACCAAGTGAGGGCCATGTGAGCCACATGAGCATCTGTGGATGAAGTCACTGATGGAGAAGGTCCCGGAGGCACTGGCGAGCAGGACGCAGTGGAGGGCCAGGCGGCCCTGCCTAGGTAGACACGTGAGCGGCAGGAAGGGAGCCGGGGGCCCAGGTGCCCCCAGAGGCCAAGGGCAGGACAGAGGGGGCCGGGCACTCACGGCGGTGCAGAAGTAGCCGCAGCCGGGACAGCACTGGTGCTTCACCATCCGGCCCCGGTGGTCTTCACACAGCACCAGGAGCGGCGCCTTGCTGGACGGGCGCATCAGCTCATGCTTGACCACGCTGTTCGTGCACCTGCCCAGCTGCAATCAGACGAGACCGAGTCAGCTGCTGCCATGTCACAGGGCGGGGGAGGGGGATGTCAGGAAATCAAAGCAGGAAGGCGGCCGGGTCCTCCACAACGTGATGAAGGGCTGTGCCGCCGGTTCACGGACCAGGGGGTCACGGTGGCCACATGAGGAGAACAGCCTGGGCTAGGGGCTGGGGCATCAAAGGGAACAGGACACATGCCAGGAAGCACGACCAGTAGCGGGGAGCACAGAGAATCCACAGGACCCACCAGCACTCGGGCGGCCCACCTGCGCCCGCTGTCGCCCTGGCGCCTTCCAACAAGGACCCTGGCCTCCTGGCAGCTGGTGCGGGTGATGCACCCCCAGCCCCAGCTTCCTCCTCGCCTGTTCCTCAAGGGAGCCCGTTCTCAGAGACTCCATGGAGCCCAGAGATCGGGGGGGCAGATGGGGCCAATGCCCCCAGGAAAGAGGCCCAGGCGGCTCTGAGGCTGGAACAGGAGGCCACGAGGGAGGGCACAAAATCAAGCTCTCAGCACCAGAAATAGGAGGGAGAAGTGAAATTTCCATGGAAGCGCTGGGAGACGGAGGGAATTTTCTAAAGTAAAGCAAAAAGTCAAAAATGTGGAAAATGGAGAAGAGGTGAGAAGGCTGGAGGCTCTGCAGAGAGGACCCAGAGCGGGGGCCGGGGCTCCTGAGACACGGACAGCCCGAAGCAGACGGCAACGTGACCAGGACGTGAGAGGAAACTGCGCCCGTGAAGCTGTGGCGACAGGAGAGGATCGGCCCAGACCTTCCCCCCCAGGAACCTCCCTCAAGGAGCTGCTGAGGCAACGTGCCCCCGACTGAGAGGGACCGATGTGTCCGAAAACCCTACAAAGTGAGCAAGTCCATCAGTTTGGGGTGGAATCGGTAACAGGCACAAAGGAAACAATGAGAAACGAGGCAATTACTAACTCTGGGAAAAAGGAAAGGTTGCTCAGGAGAGGAAACCCCTGGCCCAGCTGTGGACGCTTCCACGAAAACAGCAAAGAGCCTCCCTCGATCGACGGAGGGAGGGACAGACAGATGCAGACCGCGGTGCGGGGGCCGGGGGGGGGCACCCTTCCCACAGTAAGAACCCTCAGACAACACCTCAAAGGAGAGGTCAGGAAAAGAGGGTAGAAAGCAGGTATTTGAGAACATGGAGAAAATCCCAGGACGAAAAGTAAAAGGGGCCAAGGGTTGCTTGGGGGGAGGGACCCTGAGACCCACCCACGTCGTGGACATTCAGGATCTCCAGCAGCGGGTGGGGGGCAACAAACAGCCACCAGGACGCCCCCTACCACCACCAGGACCCGCGAGGCCATCAGGAGACACAGGTGGAGGCCTCTGACTGGCTCAAGTACACTCAGCGAGGAGGAAGTTCAACAGAAACCGTCGGACCCCAAAATGGGAAGAGAACGCAAGTGCGGAGCCTCCATCAGCTGTAAGACGACATCCCACGAGCCCGCGTCGAGTGGCTGGTTTCGGAAAGAGAAAAAATAAAGACACTGGGCAGGAACTGATTTTCTAGGAAAACAGAGACACCGGGTACAAGTCCAAGAAGCTCAGAGAAACCTAAAAAGGACAAACACCAAGAGAGAGCAGCACAACCCCACACCTCAGCCTCAGAGGTCGGCGCGGAGGACTACAGCAACAAAGGCCGCGGCCGCTCCTCGGGACCTTCGGACGGCAACACCGACCGACGTCCCGAAGTGCCCAGAATTCTGTACCCATCAAAGTGTCTCTCAAAACTGGAAGCAAAACAAGGACTTTTTCAAACAAACAAAAGAGAATTCATTATGAGCAGACTTGTACTATGGGGGGAAGGGTCCTCAGGCACAGGGACTGTGGTATCAGAGAGAAATCAGATCGGAACAGAGGAAGAACGCTCTGGATGCAGTTTAAATAAAGGGAAACAAGAGATGATTACGGTTACTCAGTCTAAAAGATGAGTATGTACAAAAATAATAGCATATATGAAACTCAAACATATGACAAAAGATGGGAGACAGGATTTGGGCCCACGCATGTAAGAGTCTTACATGTTAAGTGGTACGATATCAATTCAAGCAAGACCGTGATAAACTAAGGATGTATGTTACAAACTCCAAAGCAACTGCTGAAAACGTGAGGAAAATACATAAAAAATAAAGCCAACAGTGGAATAAATTGGAATCATAAAAAATTTCAACCTGGGACTTCCCCGGTGGTCCAGTGCTTAAGAATCTGCCTGCCAATGCAGGGAACACGAGTTTGATCCCTGTATCCCTGTCTGGGGAACTAAGATCCCACATGCCTCGGGGCAACTAAGCCCACGCGCTCTGGAGCCTGTGAGCCCCAACTAGAGAGCGCCGGCCCACGCCGCAACAAAAGATCCCACATGCCACAACAAAGACCCAGCGCAGCGGGGGGGGGGACTCAATCCAAGAGGCAGAAAATGAAGAAAAAGGAAGAACAGATGGCATAATTCTTAGCACTATTAAGATGTCAGACTAACCCAACTACCTTGATAAGTGCAATGGGGATGATCCAAGCAAACCACTGGGAAGACAGAGACTATCGGGCCCTGTGCAGGACACGCTGTCTAAAGAGATCTCCAAACATACAGGCAGCACAGGTCTGGCAGCGGCGGGGCGGGGGGGGTGTCCTGTGTCAGCACCAGACATCCCGAATCCCCAAGGACACAGTGGACCCCCCCCAAGACGACAGGAGTCATGTAAAACCAGCCCGAGCTGAAGAGTCGACACCCCTCCCTCGCACAGAAATCAGAGGAGCGTGTTGGTCGCACGATTGTGTGCACCTGTCACACGTGTCACTCGTGTGATCTGAGTCACTCATGTCACTCATGTGACTGAGAGACACACAAGCAGAAAGGTGACCTCAAGTGTGTGAATTATGCCTCAATAAAGCTGATGGGAAGGAGACACAGAACGAAGGAGCTATTAGCTCTGAGGGGCCGCTGCCAGCTAAGGCCAAGGCAACCTGAGCAGCGAAAGAGAAAAATATTTTGGGGAACGTAGCAGCAGCTTAAGAATTTCCTGGAATCCCACAGAAAAACAGAGCAACTAGACAGCAAAACCAAAACCCAGAGACGATATTTAAACCAAAACCAAAGGCCACAGGATGCAAATGGGTAAGGGTGGGCCTGCTAGACGCTGGTGCCCGGGCAGGAGGAGGGGAGAGGATGGGGGAAGAGGGACACAGCGAAGCGGTGTCTCGTGGACCCAAGGACAGGGGGGAACCAAGATACCAAAAGGTCCTCCCTGGGGCTGAGAAGAGCAGGCAACCTGGGAGAAACCCTGCCCAATCCCAGCAAGTCTGGGGCTGCCTAAGACCTGGGGCCATTGCGGGCCAGCCGCCAGGAACCCTGAAACCCAACGCGCCTGGACCCCCTTCTAGTTCGGGGCACGAGGACACCAGGACAAAGCTGAGCTGAAAGTAAGCAGGACAGGGACAAGAGAAATGAAGAAAAGAGAAGATCGACAACAATGGTTCTCAAAATCTCCGGGTTCAGTGCTCTTTTATACTCCTAAAAATCACCAAAGGTCCCAAAGAGCTTGTGTCCAAATGGGGTACGTCTATTAACATTTATCGTGTTAGAAATTAAGAGAGAAAATTTTTAAATATTAATTTATTTAAAAATAGCAATAAACCTATCACGTAAAGAACGTATTTTAATTAAAAAATTACTTTTAAAAAAGTTAATGAGAAATGTCATTGTTTTATATTGTTCACAAAACTCTTTAATATCTGGTTTAATAAGACAGATGAACCTCATACCTGCTTCTGTATTCAGAGCAGGCAAAGGTGGACGTTCTTCTCTGACACCACAGCAGAACTCTACAAGGGGTAGTTTCTCAAAAGATTTGCTGCAATGTAAAAATCTCAATCCACTGTCCACAAGTTTAGTACCGTTACACTAAAATCCATCCACGTGTCTTGCACTGTGAATGATTTTGTAACACCATGAAAATCACTCATTCCCTGAGTTATACAGGTCTTGCAAACGTACAAAATGCCACTGTACACCCTGTGAAAGAGTAAGTGAAAAGGCACTGAACTTTTCAGTATTGTTATAAAAATACTTTTGACCATGCATATCCCCTAAAAGAGTCCAATATGAAGAGGGTCCTGCAGGCCAAGGGGTGGAGGGGGGTGAAGCTTCAATAATAATAATAATAACAACAACAACAACGATTAGAACCCGTCAAATCTGTTTAAACACATGAGTTCATAATGATATTTTAAAAGTAAGAACTGGCCAACCTCAGAAGATGACAGAGAACAAATTCATTACCTGAACGACTGGGAAATAAAGAGGAAGGCTCAAGCACCAGTGCGGTCCTTCCTCTGAGATGTTCTGCTGGCTAACAAAAGAGCAGACGAGCTGACAAGGCTCTTCATGAAACCATCCAGCTAATAAATGAGCAGTAGGCGACACAACATCACCGTTTTGGAACCTCTGATGAATTAATAAACACAGGCGTGAAGACTCAACAGCTGCCCACGGCAGAAAAAGAGAGGCAACCAGATATCACGAGCCTTTATCTTGGACTAAACTCCCCTCAGCTGAGCCGGGTCCACTTCTGTATAAACTGCAGACAGGGGCGCTGGAGGCCCCGTGAGCACGGGAGCCACTGCTCAGACCACGGGGTCAAATGGCCCGGCTGCTCCACACATAAAGGGAAAGGAAGAGAAAGGACAAGTGGGCAACAGTGTCTAGGGACACCTGTATGGCTGGTGAAACCATTTAGAAAACAGAAGCCGGGTGGTAGCTATTTGTGGACAATCCCATTTCCTGACCCTGGGAAATGGTTACCAGAGGGCCCACCCTAGACAGACTCATTAGGCCGAACATTTGTCTTGTATTGTTTTCTGGATTTATATTTCATTTTACAACAAAAAATTTATATGTAACAGACTGAAAAGAGAAAAGACTGTGAGTTCCTAAGATGAACTTTGGGGATCGGGTGGGAGGGGCACCGGAAGGCGTCAAGGCACCAACTCATTACTCGGAAGAGCTGCAAAAGAGACCACGAAGTCACTAGTTGTGCTGCGAACGCAGGATGAAGCGTGTTTCAGGGGCACAAACAGCCCCAGAAGGTGAGGAAGTTCTGTTCCAGAGACACCGGAGAGTCACTGCAGGAGGAACAAGAGAACTGTGGAGCCGCCACTCCGCAACCTCTCACCGGACGATGGACCGAGGGCAGGAACTCGACCTCACAGTGCCCCTGCCAAGGCCGGCCGGAATGCAGTGACAATCTCAGCACCTGGACGAGCTCCGACCTCCAGTCCTAAGATTCGGGAACTAAAGGGAATGACCAGCCCCGGGCCAGTGGCGGGGCCGCAGGAGGGTGGGCGGAACCCACCCGGATTCAGCCAGAGCGGAGAACACAGACGTCTGACCACCAGCTAGGCGTCACATGATAATGGGAATTACTGTTACTTCTGTTACAGGAGACAAGTGCTAAACGCTGGCTCAAAGCCAAGCGAGCAGAGCGGGACAGACCCAAGTGCTGGCGGCTCGGACGCCGAGCAGCAGGTTCAGAAGGTCAACTGTAACGCTTTCATCACAGACAGTCCTTCTAAAGAAGGTGACGGGGCCCGTGGAGAGGCTGCGAGCAACCTCAGGTGCAGCTCTGCCTCTCACCCATCCACGTCCGAGTTCACAGCAAAGTAGAAAAGCCTTTGGGAAAGCGTGACCTCAGCGGAGCAGCGCCCGCAGCCGTGTTGGCTCCCAGCCACCGCGCCTGCCCGGCCACGCACACAGCACCATCCTCCTGAGCAGAGCCGGTGCTGCCGGGCGGGGGCCCCCCCCCCCGCACAGGAACGCAAACCTGCTCACCTGATGGTCCACGCTCTCCGTGGCCATGCACTGGTTGTTGGCCAGGGTGGTGATCTCTCGGCTTTTCGGGGTCTCCATCCGGCAGCTGCAGAGGGGCACCTCCTGAAGGCCGTCCGTCTCGCCTACGTCGGGACCGTTGGCCAGCCCTGCGGTCACACACAATGCGTGTCAACACCACGGCCCAGAGAGCTTTGCTACACTCGGCCCCGCCCACCCCACCTCCGCAGGGCAAGAAAGTGGGGACACGGTCCCTGCAGACACGCCCGCGGGCAGCCGCCCAGGAGCCGAGGTCCAGGAGCCAGACCGCCTGGGACTTCGCTTCCCACATGCTTCCCAGCCAGGAAGCACTTGTCTTCGTCACTTGATTTTAGAATTGCAGCCACGAAGCGAACGTTCGGTTCAACCTGAAAGGGTTTGGAGGCAGCTTGTCTCCTGATCATCTAGAGCGCTCCTCACCCACTACAAGAGCACAAAGCGCCTGCTTATTAGGCGGAAGGAGGAAAGAATTGGGGAACACAAAGAAGAAAACTAGGATCACGAAGAAAGTGTCCGGCGCAGCACATCACCGCCTGACCCAACTTACGGGCAGGGCAAGGCGGGCAGCACCGGGAGGAAGGCCGCCCGCGGCTAGGCCGGCTTGCAGTGGGGACAGAGGCCGGTGGCCAGAAAGACCCCTCGACCCAGCCACGGCTTCCAAAGGAAGGCGCGTTTCATGTTCCGAAGTAGAGGTGTAGGGTAAGCGGGAGTCCCCACAGGCATGGCAGGCCGGCTCGCCTGGACTCCCACAAACCAGGACCCGTCCCCACCCTCCGCACCCAGCCAGGTCACATGGCCCTTCTCCAAGGAGCCCCAGGCCCCCTGCCCTCCTGTCCAGCCTCAGGCCCCACAGCTGCCCCCCTAGAGGGTCTGGAACCCTAGCACTAAATGCACACAAAACTGGGGGACCTGACTCGTCCTTCCAAAGTGCTGACACCCCAGGCCCTGCATGACTGGACACATCCACGGGTCCCTCCAACGGTGGCTGTCAATCCAGGGAACACCCTCAGGGAAGCACCTTACATGGCACCCCGCAGCCTCTCCTCCTCCTCCAAGGGGCTCCCGCCAGCGTGGCCCTTACTTTTACCAGAAGCTGCACATACATATTAAAGGCAGAGGCCACCTCCCTCACCCTCCGGGGCTCAGCTCATATAGGGGCAGCAGACGCCCCTGCTGTGCTGCCCTCTCACCTCTGACCCCAGGCAATGTGGTAAAACGAGCACTACTTCCTGCTGGCGTCCAAGTCAGCACCTTCCTGAGACAAAGCTAAGAGCAGGTTTAGAAACAGTAAACACAGACGTCACTTCATCGGGAAGGAAGGCATGAGGTGATGACCGGAGAGGGGTTTCTGCTCTGTGTGCAGCAAGAAGAGCGGCTAACTTCTCTGACAGACAAGCCTACAATTTTCTTCTTAAGCTAAAGATGTGATTTCCTAAACTAAACAAGTAAACCCAAAGTCCTCTAGTGTTCAAAACGCTAAAAGCTGGTTATTTGTCCTTTAAAGAATGATTGGTTATACCCCGACAGCAGCAAAATCCATGGGGTGTAAGTAACAGGAATTTTACATTTTCCCCACGTTTCATTTCAAAGAAATTTTTCAAAAGAGCCAAACAGCTATTAACTAATTTCCACCGGTAAAGACTTTCAGACAGCGAGAAGTGTGTGGCCCCAGCCCCAGAGCCAAGGACCCGCCGAGGTGCAGTGCCAGGGACTTCAAGGCCAGGCTCCAGGTATGCCACCATGGGGCACCACCAGCTCAACACCGACGAGAAGACACATTTCCACCAACATTGCTGGAATCAGGGATCATAAAAAGGCCACGTTGTGCAGAACGACGCCACCTGCATGCAGCCAGGACACAGGGTCACCTCCCACTGGGAGCCCCATATAAACACGCATGGCTCGCAGGACTCCTGACCTTGGTGGGCAACTGCACCCGACCCCTGGGGCCGCCTCACTAGAGCGCCACAGGGACACAGCACACTGGCCCCGCGTCCTGCCCACTCGGCACCAAACGCACCCTCCCCCACCCCCGCCAGCTGGCCCTGGCCACGCACACGCTCACCTTCTGCGTCAGAGGCCAGCGTGCCCTTGACTCGGAGATCCAGGGAGTCCAGCGAAACCTCCATGTACCCCGTGCCGTCGCTGGGTGCCATCTGCTCTGCGCTTCCCGAAGACGATGCATACGCTTCGGAACCTGCGTTCAAAGGCACACACGTCAAACACGGTGCGCCGGGGCCTCGCGACCCACGGGAGGCGCCATGGGATGCTCGCGAGCCACTCAGACAACAAACACACATAGCATCCGGGCCCCCATCCCGCACTTCTGCTGGTTCCCATTTCCGCACGACCTCCCTGGGGAGAGGGCAGCCGTGTCGAGGAAAGCAAAGGTGTGGGCATGTGGAAACACCTTTCTCTACAAACACACCAGCTAGATAAAAGCTGATCAAATAATCAAGGACACATAAAAACGTCGTGCACATACGTTCTGTGAATATTACTTTAAAAATATAAGAGTAAAATGTGAATGGCAGCTTTGAAAGACCAGCTGCTGTACAGCAGCTAAAGAAGCCCCAGACGTGCAGCGTTGCTGTGGAACCAGCCCAGCCTCAGACACCTGGGCTGCAGGATCCACAAGGAAAGGCTGCAGGGCCGCAGGGAGCGTCCTCCTGCGAGAAGGGGTTTACGAAGCACATCACCCACCGAAGGGCAACACAATCTGAACACGCCAAGGAGAGGAATGTGTGTAAGTGAGGAGCCCGTCAAGGGAGGGGGCGCCTGTCCACAAGTCCCAGGAGGCCCACCCAGGTAACTGCCATTCTAAGGGCATTTCAATGAGGAAGCCTGTGAAAACATGCATTTACACAGGATAATACCACCACCAGCAAAGGGCAAACACCCATAGTTCAGAGCCAAGTTTTAAATACTTGTCATCGACATGTCTTCAACGATGGGAAATGAACGAGCCATAACACAGAGAGGTTTGGTGCCCAAAGACTCTGAATTCAGGTCACAGTCTGAACCTAGATCTGACAGGAAGGAGCCAACCACCAGCGAGAAATCATCAGCAATCTGAGGAACTGAGCAGCCTTTGTGCGATTTTAAACGCTTTACAGGAGGAAATAAAATTCAAACTCCCGTTTAAATAACTATTTAGCCAGGCATTCTACACATTACACACATGATGGTGAAGATGAAGCCTCTGCCCGAAACAACTTCTAGTCTTGGATCTACAACGGCTTTTGTCAGCCGACAGCAAAAACCACCCGGGGTATTCTGATCCTGGCTGATGATTCCTGGTTGAGAGACAAGGAAACGTGAGTGAAGGAGAGGAGGTTCACGGGACACGCCCATGTGCCTGGTGGGTCAACAAACCCCACCAGCCACCTGACTCCAGCCTGAAACTGACTGCCACACACGGGCCTCCGGCAGCCCTCTGCATTTCAGGGGCAGCTCTGTAAACCTGCTTCTCTCTCAGGGGAATCTAGAAGAACGCTAAAATAACTGTGCAAGACAGAAAGAAGTCCTGCAGCTTTGCGGTGCTGGTATAGAGAAAAATCAATCAATAAAACAGACTAGAAAGTCTAGAAACAGCCACACGGTGACTGTCAACAAAGTTTCAAAAGGTTAAGTGAAGAAAGAAAAGTCAATGCAACCAATGGTGCTGGAACAGCTGGAAATGCACAGGCAAAAAAGTGAGCTGCCCGACAACACACACACACACACACACACACACACACACATTCACACACACAAAGTGGATCAGAGACCCACATGTACGGGCTAACTATAAAACTTCAAGAAGAAAACATGGGACAAAATCTTTGCATCGTGGGTTGGTTAAGTCGAAGATTTCTGAGATCATGAAAAGCATGAATTTTAAAAGAAAACAAGCCATAAATTAGACTTCAACAAACATTTTTTAAAACTTTTAGTAGGTGCACATACTTGCAAAACATCTATCTCGCAAAAGACTTGTATCCAGAACACTGAAAGAAGTCACAACTCAGTGAGAAGATATACGCTCGGATTTTAAAGTAAGCAAAAGGTATAAACGCATTACGAGAAGACAAACCCTAAGATGTGCAACCTCGTTCTTTGGTAGGTAACCGCAATGCGACAGCACCACACACCAACCAGCAGCGCTGGAATCAGAGACTGACCGCGCGAGCGCTGCGGGGGCCCATGCGGGGCTGGACCGCTCCCGTGCTGCTGACGGAACGCAGAGCAGGACGAGCGCTTCGGGAAACAGCTGGCAGCACTAAGAACTGAGACACACAGCATGACCCAGCCACTCTCCACTCCTAGACGTTTACCCCAGACAAACGGAGCATTTGCTCTAGAAACACGTGTACACAAACTCCGCAGCAGTTTATCTGTAAGGGCCAAAAACTGGAAAGAGACCAAATGTCCAAAAGGTGAGGGATAAACAAACCACAGACAGCTGCGCGTGGAACACCTCCCGCCAACACCACCACGGACGACCCTCAGTTACTCTCGGAGAAGCCATAGAGAACGATCCACCCGTAAACGTTCTCCACAGCGCTAACCCATCTGCGGAGACGACGTGGAGCAGAGGTGCCCGGGCCGGGGGAGGGCTGGCTGCGGAGGGAAGGTCTCTGTCGCGCAGCGAGGGTGGCAGGGGTCTCCTGTCACATGCACGTGGTGAGGCCCACCAACCGAACACCTCAGCAACACACACTTCAGGCTACGCCAAGTCCTCCACGGCAAAGCTGCAAAGACGGGGCCCCTGGGCCACTAACTTTGACATCATGCCCTTCCCAGCTGTCCCTTTAACAAGGCTACCTCCAGATCAAGGGAATCTGAGCAAAGGGCTGAGAGCCACTGTGTGGAGCAGGACCCGGCCCGCACAGGACACTGAGGGCGGGACACAGGGAAGGTGGGGGCGGTCAGCGTACAGCCATACCACGGGGGCCTGCTGGAAGGAGACCCCCTGGCATCACCTGAGGGTCTCCAATAAAGCTGTTTCTGATGCTTTTAGTTTTTTAAACAGTGGAGTCTTCTGTTCAAATGAAGTCCTACACAGAACCCCAGCCCCAAGCCCCCCACGGCCTGCTTCCGCCCGGGGTCCTGTGTGTGGCTCTGTGTTTACCTAGCACGGAGCAGGGCTTCTTTTTACTTCTCCGCCTCCTCTTCCTCGCTGGCTTGATCCAGGGGCTGTCAGGCTTCCCTTTCCTCTTGAGAAACTTCTTCTTGATGCTGGATTCAGAACTCTGAGAACCAAGGGAAAGGAACAGAAAGAGCAAAGCATGGGCGCTCTGAAAGCAAAAGTTCTGTTTTCTTGCCATATCGTGATAATGCAACTAGAAAATTAATTTCACTTTTAGACATTTTTCTAGGTCACATTCTCAAAGACACTCATGCTTTTCCCTAAATATCACTGTAAGCTCAGTTACTTGAGTTTGGCACAAAAAAGAATAAGTGAAAAAGTTCTACCAGTAACTAAATAAGTAAGTTCAGTAAGAGAATCCCCTTTTAATTACGTGCACCCATTCATCTCGCTCATGAGAAAAGGAACAAACAAAGCCTCAACGTGCATCAAATCTATGTCCAAATTAGCCATTACATGGAGAACAAGGAAAGAAATGATCATTAATTTACAACATTTCGAGATTCCTGTGAGTACATGTGTCTCAAATCTAGACGCAGAAAGGGCATCTAACTGCCACGAGTTACACAGCAGATGCAGAGCATGAACCACTAGCCTTTCTAACGACTCCACCACCAGGATCTCACAACCCCTGTTAACTATGGATAGAAAAAGAAATTTTAAAATGTGTGTTCATGAGATAAAAGGATACACTAAGGGTGGCTCACTGGCCTTTCCAACAGTTGCCCTGGAGCCCGAGCCCTCGTGCTGGGCCCCCTGAGATGCCCAGGTGCCCTGTGCTCCCTCCAGCACCTTGTTCCTGCGCCCCCTTCACAGCAAAGCTCCGGGAAGAAAGTCTGCCAAGAGCAGCACCACAGCTCCCTGCGCTTCAGTCTACGACCCCAAAGGAACACGTTTATCGCCAGACACAACAGCCCTCCCAGTGCTCGTCTCCGCCACCCACGTGGCCACTTTCTCCTTCTCGAGGCACAGACTCCCTTCCCAGCCCTGCCCGATGGCCTGGGTGGCCCGCAGGCTCCCCAGGCTCCGCCCTCCCACCACAGCCCCGCCCTCTGACCCTGTCCCCGTGAGGTCGCATCGCTCGCAGCCCTCAGCTCTGAGCCACATCCAGCCCGCAGAGGGCCTGAGGTTCCACCTCGGAAGCCTCGATCTTCCCTCGCCCGGTCCACCCGGCGGCCCCTCCCTGGCTCTCTGCTCAGCCGCTTTCTCTGCGGCTCCCACATGGCTCCTCTGCCAGGAGCCCCGCGTCACCCGCGCCCAGGTTACCAGATCAGACTCGTCTCCGTCCTCCTCCTCCTCCCCGGTGCCGGCCGACTCCTGCTCCTCTTCAGATTCGCCCTCCATCTGAGCAGCCCCGCCAGGAGCCAAAAAGAAAACAAACCAATGAGAGCGGCTGGTGGCAGGCGATCTGACCCGACACACCTTGGAGGTGCCCCCGCTCCCCAAGAGCCCGGCCCGGAAGGGCTGCCCCCATGCCAGGCTCCAGGCTGACCTGGACCACCGATCCGACGTGACTCGAACGTATGCAGATCAGTGCGCATGAGAGACTGCACTCACCGCAAAAAGGTTTTCAGAGGCCACAGACTAATATAAAACGCAAAACCTACCCCCCCGACCCACGAGCCCGCCCAGCCCCAGGGCCTCGACCTGCTGCCAGTGCTGGGCACCTGCAGGCGAGCACGGGAGTGTCTGCCTGCAGGGGCAGAGCACCCAGCACGCTTCTGCGTCTTACTCTCTTCTAATGAAAAGTACGCTGTGGGATCTTTCCGTAACAGAACAGCAGAAGCACCTGGCTTCACCTTCTCTACCTACACAGGAGCCGCGCGCCCCCTCCACCCCTCCCCGCGCACCCGGCTGTGGCTCCTCGAGGGGCCACGCAGTGACCGCACCCTCACAATCTCACAGGAAGGGTAAGACCCTCCGGACAAACAGCAGACACGTGCTCCCACCCGTGCAGGACGCTCCGGGTGCGGGGCGCCCACAGGGCACCCCCAGGCCCTCTGAGGGGCCGCACCACCTCCCGAGTGTCTCCCACGCGTGCTCCTCCATTTCTCCCATGCGTATTGTGTGACCACAGCCCCAGCCTGTACTTCCACTGGGTCCTTGCTTTCTTAGTAACTGCGGAAGCTACACACACACACCGTCTGTTAAATATGTTATAAACATTCTCCTATCAAGCTCTATAGGCTCTGCTTCTGCTATTTCCTTTTAAAGTAAAGCTTCTGGGCTTCCCTGGTGGCGCAGCGGTTGAGAGTCCGCCTGCCGATGCAGGGGACACGGGTTCGTGCCCTGGTCCGGGAAGATCCCACATGCCGCGGAGCGGCTGGGCCCGTGAGCCACGGCCGCTGAGCCTGCGCGTCCGGAGCCTGTGCTCCGCAACGGGAGAGGCCACAACAGTGAGAGGCCCGCGTACCGCCAAAAAAAAAAAAAAAAAACTTCCGGGGTTTTCATCTGGACAAGTTGAACCTCTCAGTCTCTCCCTTCGTGGCTTCTAGGTTTGTGTCTTAAAACAGAAGGCCTTCATTTGAGATTAGAAAAACGGTTTCCAACCTTTTTCCCACGCTTAAATATTTTGTGTTGACACTTTACATCTTCTGGAGTTTGCTTTCTTAAATAGCAGCCTTACGGGTTTATGATTCACCTGCCCTGAAATTCGCCCTTTCAAGCACACAGTCCAGCGGCCTTGAGTGGACTCAGCGTTGTGCAGCCGTCACCCCACTATGCCAGAGTGCAGGGCACATTTGCTGTGCACCTTGATCTAAGGGCCGGCCTTCACTTGGCCCCCAATTTTCCCAACAACATTTATTGAAAAGTTCATGATCCCTTGCGAACAAACTGAAAACCCAACCCTTACAACAAACTGTATCTCTGCAGACAGACAAGTGCACCGTGGCCACCCTGCTCCGCGCTCTCATGGCTCTGCCGTGCCTGCACGAATCCCCGCTTGAACCCCCTCCGTATCTGTTCTGCTAACCTCTCCCCCACCCCCCAGCCCGTTCTCACTGTGAACGGCTCCCGTGTCAGCTGGTCCCACAGAAAATCCTGTGGGAATTTTGATGAGAACAGCTCTGAATTCATGGATAACATGGGGAAAGGGAGATGAAAGAATGGATCTTCTCATTCAGACAAATAATGGGTCATTCCATGAACTTATTCTTTTTTTTAACCTCTTTCAGTAAAGTTTTACTATTTTCTCCTTATAGATAACACACATTTCTTGTTAAATGTATTGCTAAGCACTGTGGTGATATTAAAGACTGACAGCTAATTTTTAGGTGTGATATTGTGGTTTTGTTGTTCAAAGAATCCTTACCTTCTAAGGACCCACACTGATATACCGGCCTCAAGACCGTCCAGGTGGAGCAGGGACTCTGGCAAGCACCAGTGGCTGTACATATGCACAGCCTGACGTGTTCCGTTCAGGAGGTTAACAAGTATTGTCGGGTGTTTACTGATATTATTGACAAGCTGTCCTTATATTTTCCGACTGGCAGGACCACACAAGCTCAGCTCACTGGCTACAGCAGCCGCTCAACTGGTTTCCTTGGATTTCCTTAGATGGGTGATTATATTCCCAGCAAACTCCCTTGTCCTTTAAAAGATTAATGTTTCCTTCCGGTTTTCACCTTACAGCATCACAGCAAGAATGACCAATGTGGCGTGCTCGAGTGAGGGGAGGAAGTGGCAACCCGCACTTTTCTTTTCTTCCTTTTTTTTTTTTTTGGCTGCATCGGGTCTTACTTGCAGCACGTGGGACCCTTCGATGTGGCATGCGAGCTTCTCTCTAGTTGTGGCATGTGGGTTTTCGCTCTCTAGTTGTGGTACGTGGGCTCTGTAGTTGTGGCATGTGGGTGCTCTCGTCGAGTCGTGTGGGCTCAGTAGTTCTGGTGCACGGGCTTAGTTGCCCCGTGGTATGTGGGATCTTAGTTCCCTGACCAGGGATCGAACCCGCATCCCGTGCATTAGAAGGTGGATTCTTTACCACTGGACCACCAGGGAAGTCCCAACCTACACTCTTTTTATCACTGGTATTAGCAATGGTTTAAAACTTTCGCCATTAAATATAACCTTTTTTGTAGGATTCTGATATCTTTATAAGAAGCTTTATTTAAATGTTATCTTTAAATTTCATTGGGTAGTTTCTTATTTTAAAAATACTGAGCAGTGAAACTACCCATCAAAGTGGGCAGATTAACAACTTCCAAAACTCCTGTGACTGTAAAGGGAGGAATAAGGAATAACTCCTTATAAGGAATAAGTACTTGAAAACTGCACACACAGCAGCTACAGAAACAGACGTGAGGCGCTTGGGGTGAGAAGGGAGGGGAACACCACAGCTGGCACCTGACTGGACAGACGGTGTAGGACTAAGCCAGGCAGAGGCCACACAGGGCGGGGGACCCGAGCCAGCAGGCCCCGTGAGCGCCCGAGACAACCTGCACCCACCTGCCCCATCCACACCAGTGCGGAGACAAGGACACCGGTCATCGGTGAGGAGTCAGCCCCCTACATGGAGAAGGAGGCACCGTGCTAGCCACATACACACAGGGCCTCACTTGCTACAAATCGACTTTTTAGAAGGACAAATAACTACAGAGATAAACAGCTGGGTCCCAAACAGGCACTACACAAGAGAAGGCATCCAAACAGCAAATAAACATACAACAAAGTACCCAGGGCTTCCCTGGTGGCGCAGTGGCTGAGGGTCCGCCTGCCGATGCAGGGGACACGGGTTCGTGGCCCGGTCTGGGAAGATCCCACATGCCGCGGAGCGGCTGGGCCCGTGAGCCATGGCCGCTGAGCCTGCGCGTCCAGGGCCTGTGCTCTGCAACAGGAGAGGCCACAACAGTGAGAGGCCCGCGTAGCGCAAAAAAAAAAAAAAAAAAGTACCCAAGCTTCTCGGAAACCAGGGAAACGCAAATCAGAACTGCAGTGTGAGAGCGCTCAGCCGCGCCAGGAGGGCAGCCCACCAAGTTTACAAGCCCGTGATGCACACACAGGACGTGCAGCTCCCCTCGCGGATGTGCCAGACGTGGGCAACAGCCCCGCTGGAGCCCCGCACACACCCGTCCAGAGGGGTGCGGCCCCACTTGGCTCCCAACGCTCTGGCCTCAGAAACTACCGAGAACAGCCAAGGGCTGTGGGGGCCCGTGAGTCCGTGAACACGCGCCGCTGCAGACACTTACACCTGCGGCGTGGCTCCCTCAAAGGAGAGTGAGAAAGGCAGGTAACATCCCAGGACTATTATAACCCTGGAGGGTCTCCGAGACCCTGGGCCACCTTAAAAACCACCATCACACAACAGTGAAAATGAACTAACAGCATAAATAAATCGCACAAACACAACACAGAGTAAAACGAGCCACACTCAGAAAAAGGAGTGCCTCCTGCGTGATTGCACCGAAGCCCAGAACAAGAGCAGAGGCAACCCTGCCACGGGGACCGGAGCGGGGCGCCACCCGCGTGCTCCTGCCCTGGGCACCGCTGACCTGTGCCCCGTCCCCAAGTCCACGCGGCAGGGAGCTGGACCCTGTGACATGCCTTCCAGTCTCTCTCCTTTGCTCCGCTACCTCAGCAGGTCCTGCGAAGAGCTTTCCTGGAGGCCGCAGCCTCCCCTGCCCTTGTCCCCTGATACACGGTTGTGTCTGGCTGACTTTAAGGCAGGTTTAGCCTCAGAACCGGCTGGCGTATCTCCCATCTTTCTCGTCTCCGGAACAGGTCACATAACAAATCCATGACTCTCTGTTACTATCACTGATCTGTTTAGATCTGCTCCTGCCATCTTACTTTGTTTTCCACATTTTCTTCTTGATTCTGCTTTTATTTATTTCCTGATTCTTTTGTTAGCTTGATACCCATTTAATTTTCTTCCTTTGTATCAGTATCTAGACTAACTCAGTGTTACTCAGTGTCTAGATTCTTTCCGGAAGATGAGGACCTCCATCAAAATAGAGAATCCAGAGATAGACTCACATTCAAATGCCGCGTGGTATGTGACAGAGGTGGCATTTTAAATCAGCAAGGAAGCAAATGTCAGTCAATAAACAGTGCTGGCACACGCGGCTCACCATGTGAGGGAGGCCACACAACCCTGACCTCACGTTTTGTTCAAAAAGCTTTACTGAGGTATAATTTATATACCATAAAATTCACCCACTTTGACTGTCTCTACCTCACATTTCATCAAAAATTCTCTGAATCAAATGTTTATATATAAAGAATGAAGCCCACGAAGAGTTAGAAGATAGCTTACATCAACATATTCTAAATCGCCACAGGGAAACGTCTGTGTATTGTAATTAGAACCCCGAACCCAGAAATCATACAGAAACAGACTAGCAGCCATGAGCTCTGACATCGCAGCCAAGGCTGGACAGCACACACAGCTCCGAGCAACAGGTCAGCCCTGCGCTCCCGTAAGGCTGCCAGACCACATGACCCAGCGGAAACGGGGTCGCTAGACAACAAACCCTGACAGCCAGTTGTGTGCGAAGCTGCCCGGCGCATTCAGACCTGCAGCAAACACCGAGATACGGGGACATGCGGATGAAGCCTGTCCCTCCCAACTCACCGCGGCAGAGACCTGGAGATGCCCACATTCTACCTCTCAACAAAGCGCATGCTACGAGCCCCGAGTGCCGCCTCTAACAACAGGAAATGGCTTTACGGGGGGGGGGGGGCGCACCCACTGAGGGGCCCGGCCAAGAGCAGCTCGTGGAGCCACAGGCAAAGCTCCTTAAGGAGGCTGGACGTCCAGAGTCAAGTCCCCACTGCAGGCGGCAGGGAGTACAGGTCTGTAAAAATCACCGTTCAAAATACCACCACAAGAATTAGGAGACTGCTTCCTTCCTACACGAAAGGGAAAAAATAATAAAAGATGGAAGAGAAAAAAAAAATAAATGATATCTTAAATCATTTTAAAATTTCCTTTAAATCTCTAATGTCAGCATTTTCTACCAATTTATTTTTGAAAAATTATACCTTAATAGCTGGGCCAACATTTAAAATTTTGCCCCAAAACCTGCTAAAAAATAGAACTGGCATAAATGGCTAATATGAATCTGAAATTTAAGCAACACTAAGAAAAAACATGGCCAAACTCCAGAAGCTGAAAGAAAATGCTTTACACACGTCAAAGGCTGTACCCACAGGGCTGATGCAAAGTGCAAAAAGCTAATCAACAAAATCACACACTTCGAACAAGTCACTGTTGCCACAAGCTCACTGGAACGTCTCTGCCCATCCTTAGTTTCAGAATTACTCGTAAGGTGTAATGGTCCATCTTAAAGATGCTCCAAAGTTTTCTCAGACAAGTCTGAGGCATGGACAGTAAATCCACGGCTCCACACGTCTGCCTGGCTCTCAGCCGCAGTTTCGCCTTCGTGTCTAACTCACCCCTCCCCCAATCAGAAGGGCCCCAACAGCAACAGCCACTCTGCTCAAGTCTGCGCCCGGCACCCCTGGGCCCCCTGAATCACTGAAACCGTACAAGCCCCGTGGTCCCTGTCATGTTGCGGCAAAGACAGAAATGAGGGTCTTTTCTTTTCTGACAAACAAGGAAAATAAAGGAGCCATGGGCAGGCTATGGAAACAACATAAACTGGCCTGAAAGAGTTAATCAATCCTAGCTTTTCTTTTCTTTTTTTTTTTCCCCTTGGCTGCACTGGGTCTATCGTTGCTGCAGGCGGGCTTTCTCTAGATGTGGCGAGCGGGGGCTACTCTTTGTTGCAGTGCACGGGCTTCTCACTGCAGTGGCTCCTCTTGTGGAGCACGGGCTCTAGGGCATGCGGGCTTCAGTAGCTGTGGTTCGTGGGCTTCAGTAGTTGTGGCTCGCGGGCTCTAGAGCGCAGGCTCAGTAGTTGTGGCGCACGGGCTTAGTTGCTCCGCAGCACATGGGATCTTCCCGGACCAGGGCTCGAACCCATGTCCCCTACACTGGCAGGCGGATTCTTAAGCACTGCGCCACCAGGGAAATCCCAACCCTAGTTTTATTTTAACTGTTACTAATCTGTAGTGTCTGTAACTAGACTTATCCTTCACAAAGCTAACCTCTAACACTCTCTGACATTATGTGAATTACATCCTGCACTCCCCTGTAGGAAATCACCCCTTGTAGCGTTCTGCATTTTAGAAATGCAGCCGATAACCCAGCCGATAACAAACGGACCCAATTACCAGGCTGCCTGTCACCCGTTTTGAAATAATGCAAGAAGAAGAAAAATTCAAGACCTTCATTACTTTGATCCTTATCACCTATCCGCAGACTGCAAGCTCCACCTCTAAGACCTCTCCTGATTCCCCGGGGAGGGGGGGGGCACAGTTCTTGAGGCACTAGCCTGCTGTGTTCCCTTTTTGCCTGGCAAAGAATAAAGCTATTATTTCGTTTCCTCCAAAACTCTGTCTCCACATTTCTGTTCGGCACCGGTGCACAGAGAGCCAAGACAAGGCATCACCACCCCCAGCCGGTGCCACGCCTTCAGGGCCACCAAACCGCCAACTCCGAGCTCGTCCTGGGTGGACACGGATGAAGCGTCCATAACAAGGACACGCCAGCACACGTACCACCCCACAGGCCTGTCAGCAGCCCTGGGCACTCACTCCACTGGGAGGACAGAGGCCTCACCTGCGGAAGGACCACACCTGTGCCGGGTGCCTGGGACACCGTGCCAAGGCCAAGGGCAAGCCGTACTGGCACTCGGTCAGCCACGGTTAGCAGTTTGGGTTATTAATGGTATTATTCCTGTCACTCCCAAGCCTAAAAATGCTCAGGCCGTTTACTTCCATGAACGCTGCACGGGAAGACAAACACTTCTCTGATGAAAATAAACTACCTAAAAATTCAAGAGAAATAAAATACAAGAATCCCAGCCAGAAGTAAACAGGGGGCTTTATTAAGGCCCAGAAGCGCCCAGCCGCCACCCCTACCCCCGCCAGGACCGAGGTCTGCGGTGTGCGTCCCGCCCACCTTCTGGCTGCGGTCAGGCTCCAGCGCACTCTCCTTGGAGGCCCTGCTGCCCTCGGCAGGGAACGCGGTGGCCGGCTGGGCGCCCTGGTCCTCATCCTCCTCCAGCTCCTCCGAGTCGTCCTCCTCAGAGTCCATGTCTAGGCTCTCCCCGTTCACGTGGAGGGAGCCGTCACCCAGGTCCTTCTCGCCCTGGAACACGCCAGAAGCCCACGTCAGGACCCCACCAACTCCTCGGGGCAAGGCCCACGGGGCGGGGCAGGGGAGGGGGTGGCGACTGTGCCGGAAGACGAGAGCTTGGGGCGGGCGGGGGCCACCCTGGAGCAGAGATGGAGGGCAGCCCCCGCAGCCTGGCCCGCACCCTTACCTTGGAGCCCACCGTGGAATGAGTTATGCTCTTAAACATCTCAATCACCGTCCTCTGTTTTAACACTTTGGTCTTTTTCTTAGGAACCAGGCTATAGGTTCCCATTCTTCGTTTTTTCTTCCGAGATACTGCAGCTGCTAAAACAAAAGGCAAGCAAGCTAAAAAAAAAAAAAAGTCAAAAGGGGACGAGAGAAGAAAAGAAATGCCATTCAAATGTTTTTAGAGGTAGGTGACAGTTCACAAACTCTCATCACCAAAATCATCAGCACTCAACAGTGTCTTAAGTTGCACAGAGAAAGCTGAAAACCCGTCACAGATACAGGATTTGTCCACAAGGAGACACCGAGCTGTACGGAGGGCAAACGTGAGCACCCCCTCCCGAGCAGGCAGCACAACACCAGGAGACCCTCAAGCTGGCAGGAACGGGCCCGGGTGCACCTGGGACAGCCTCTGAGCAGGGCTCTCCGAGGGGCTGAGAAGGAAGGGCCTCCTCCAGACGCCCTCCTGCTCGTGTGTCCAGAGGGTCCACCGCCGACGTGCAGCCACTGAAGAGTGGACTTAACACCACTGTCACCTGGACCCGCCATCCTCGCTCAGCACTTCACAGACCACGGGGAAGGATACTGGAAACAAGGGCCCAGCGAGCTATCCCTGCACACAAGGGCCAGGGAGGGAGAGGCCTGGGAGCAAGGTCTCCTGACAAGCGCAGCAGTGGAGGGGGTACCGAGCAGGGGCTTGGGGACTCGTGGCCCCTGACGCCATTCTGGGCAAAGCAGCCCCAGGTTTACTGCTTTGACAGAATGAGGGTCTCTGTGATGTTTTATTTGTGTAAAAAGTTCCAGGGTATAAAAAAAAAAATCTGAAAACCACTGCTTTAAACACGGAGGAACTCCACGAAAGGGCTGAAAGAAATACCTTACGTTTTATTTCTACGAAATGCAGAGAAGGGATACGGGGAGAAAGGATGCACGTCGGCCATGGGCGCCGGGGGTCAGAATGACAGCCCCTCGCAGGTGCGTGGCGAAGCCAGGACACTGAGGACAATCGCCACGTGGGCCACACGTGTTTACGTGGAAACGCCGACCGTCCACGCGCTGAACGGAGCACAGGTGAGCTGGCGGAGGTGCCCCCCCCAGGAGGAGGCGGGTGGGTTGTGAGCTCCGTGCAAACTTGCCATCTCGTCTCCGCTCGCGCCGCAGCACGACGGCAAGAGCAGGCCCTCCGGGGCGGGGCTGTCACCACAGTGACAAGAAGAGATGGCCCGAAAGCGTGTACTTCCTGTGACAGCGTAATGCACCGGCCAGGGGAAGTGGGGAGGAGGAAGGTTTGAAGAACGAGGCAGGCAGTTCCAGGTCTGCAGCGACGCCGTCACACAGGGCCACGTCCCCACGGGCCCCTGCTCCCCCCCCCCCACCCCGGGGTGAGGACGCTGCAGGCACAGCAAGAGGGGCCTGCCACCTCCCTGGGGAGGGAGCCGGGCAGCTGCTGCAGGAGCGCCAGGCACCAGGCTGTTCACACTGTCCTGAGCCCGCAGGCCCCGTCTCCGCCTCCGGCCCTCAGGTAAGGAAACAGAGGCAGAGAAGGACCCACGTGGGAAACTGCTAAACACACTCAGCATTTCTGTTTAGAAAACTTGGATTGAACAGATAAGGAAATAATAAAGCTAAAATAGGAACAATCTTAATTTTTATTAAGATAAAAGATCCTTGTGGCTTGCAGGATCTTAGTTCCCTGACAAGGGACTGAACCCACACCCATGGAGTCCTAACCACTGGACTGCGAGGGAATTCCCCAATCTTAACTTTTTAACAGAAGTACCGACTCCTGACATTCCTTGCCAAGCCCTACACACATGGGTTTAATTCCACAGAGACATGCAACTCTGTCCAGCTTTAACTCTTTGAAACAAATAATACTGAGTCGAAATAGACCAAAAGTTGGAGGTGGTGGGGAGACAGACTGACCCTGTTTTCTAACCAACCACAGCGCTCCAACAAACAGAACAAGGACTCCCTGGAGACACAGCTAGTCCCAGGACTGGGGAAGGACAAGACGGGCTGGGTCCACCTGGTGTAGCCAGGAAGTCCTCACAAAGTGATGGGGTCACATCGGAGGACTCAGGAGCCAGCCTGAAGGGCAAACCTGGGGCAATTTGAACATGACGGTGACGGACTGGAGCCCAGAGACTCACAAAAGGATCCGTGAGTTGAGACAGTGGCAAGGCTGGAAAGGGGAGGCCCTTCATTCCAGCAGAAGCTCCACTAGGAAGTAAGGACAGGGCAATGGAATTGGAAGCCATCCTGGGACGATCAGTCTGGGAGTGGGTCCCTAGATGCTCAAGCTGCCAGGTGGGACCATGCAACCCTCTAAGTCCCGTCTCCAAAGACACAAAGGACAACAACCCAAGGGCCTGTAGACCCAGCCCTGCCGCAGCAGGACCAACACCCACACCCCACTCCCAGGGGACGCAGCAAGGACACACGCCCCTCGGGGACGGCAGTGACCCGAGCCTGACCCGGGAAGACAGCAGCGACCCCAGGGGGACGCTCCAGATGTCCAGACGCACACTAAGGGACTGCAGGAAGCCGGCCAGAAATGCCTCCTGGGACAACTGACTGGCAAAGGCGAGCGGGGCCTGAGGCCTGGACGACGTGTCACACGGGGGGCCCTTTCAGGCTCTGACACTACAGCGACTGCCCGAGAGGGCGCCACGCACAACAGGGACGCGCCCAGGGCCCCATGTCTGCAACTTCCACGCACGTTCAGAAGTAAACGTTACACGCTGGGCGGGAGAAGGATGCGCAACTGTGCACGGGGTGGAATGGAGGGAGGGGGACGGGGGAGGCCACAGGCATCCTCTGCAGAACCTCTGGTCTGAAATTACTGATAAGCAACAAGTGTCCTGAAAGTCCTAAGGAAGACAGGCCCCAACCAGCACATGACCACCCCAGGGCAGCCCCTCGGGGGGCCGCCTCCCCCTCATCTGTGAGTCCTCAGCGATGTGAGCCGGGCCTGGCAGAGAGGCCTGTCTGCACTGGAGGGGTCTGCAGAGGAAGCAGGCTCTACGGGCACGCCTGCCACGGCAGCCTCCCTGGGGGCCGCTCACCAGCGCCCCCCTCCTGCGAAAGGCCCCACAAGGCACCCGATGCTCCTCCACGCCCCCAGGTGAGCGTGAGGAGAGGTGGCTCGGGGTGGGAGGGGGCCGCCCCACGGCCACCCGCACCTGAACCACGGCGCCCCTGCAGTACTGAATCCATGAGCTGGGAGACTCCTCAAATCCAGAGCCCTCCACCCAATCAGACCAAGGCCGCAGACTGTCAGAATGAAAACGATCTTCACCTGGAAGCTGAAAACAAGCGGAGGACGCGACACAGCACCGGGTGAGGGTGGAGCGGGGCCCGCGTCCTCTGTGGTGCAGGCTCGGGACACGCCCGAGAGAGGCGGCGGCAGGTTCCCTTTACCTGTCTGTGCCTTCGTGGTGGCCACGTAGCACTGGTTTTGAGGTAGCGACTGGTGAAGGGGCGGGAAGGGGGGTAAAAGCTGCTGTCGTCCAAAATCCGAGGCATTTCTGCTCAACTCCTCTTTCGGCTCCTCAGGGTCACGGGCGTCCCGGCCTTCCCTGGGGTCCTTACTGGCCGCGTGCTTCAAAACAAAGACAACGCGACAATGACGCACAGGCAGGCAGCGATGAAACAGCGTGCCTCTCCCACCAAACCACTCCCCCGAGAGATGTGCGCTGAGGAGAGAGGGGAGAGCGCAGAAACCCGCTGCCACCAGAGCGCCTGTGACAGGCGCGGGTCGGCGTCACAGGCCAAGAACAGAGTCTGCGTTTCTGCAGGGAAGTAGCAGCGGCTGTGACACATGCGGCACCCAGAACCGGGACCGTCTCCCACCTGGGCCTTTACAGAAAGCCAGCCAGCCTGTGATTTAGGTAATAAACTATGACTACGTTTGCAAATACCCAGACGGGGCACATTCCAGGTGATCACGGCTACACAGTGCACATCCCCCAAGTGGTTTTCACGCCACGACAGATCATCATGTTACACCTTAAAGACGCTTTTGCTCAGTTTTACCCATTTCCTCAGTGTCTCGGCCTTAGCCTTCTGAGACCACAACAGCCTGTGATGTGGACGTCAACCCCCTGGCACCGACCAACAGCCCTGCCTTTGCTCCGGACACCACTCAGCACCCCACCACCACTTGCTTCCCCAGAGTCACCTACAGCCTTGAGACAGTCTGATCTCAAACCCGATTCCACTGAACCACATTTCGTTGTGCACAAAGCAGGTGTGATCCTTCAATGTATGGGGCAGGGAAACTGGACAGCCACCTGCAAAAGGATGGAGGTGCACCTTCACCTTATACCACTGACAGAGATTAACTCTGAACAGATCAAAGACCTAAAACTGTAAGACTCCTAGAAGAGAACGGGGGAAGCTTCATGACATTGGATTTGGCAATGAATCCTTGGATATTACAACAAAAGCACAGGCAACAAAAGAAAAAAGATAAATTAGACTTTATTAAAATTAAAAATTTCTTATAGGGACTTCCCTGGTGGTGCAGTGGTTAAGAATCCACCTGCCAATGCAGGGGACACAGGTTCAAGCCCTGGTCCGGGAAGATCCCACATGCCGCAGAGCAACTAAGCCCATGCACCACAACTACTGAGCCTGCGTTCCAGAGCCCGCGAGCTACAACTACTGAAGCCCGCGCGCCTAGAGCCTGTGCCCCACAACAAGAGAAGCCACCGCAGTGAGAAGCCCGCGCACAGCAACAAAGAGTAGCCCCAGCTCACTGCAACTAGAGAAAGGCCGTGCGCAACAACGAAGACTCAACGCAGCCAAAAATAAAAAAATAAAATAAAAAATTTCTTATAAATCAAAACCACAATGAGACATCACCTCACGCCTGTAAGAATGGCTATCATCAAAAAGACCACAAATAACAAACGTTGGAGAGGGTGTGGAGAAAATAGAACCCTAGTGCACTGCTGGTGGGAATGCAAACTAGTGCAGCCACTATGGAGGTTCCTCAAAAAGTTAAAAATAGAACTACTATATGATCCAGCAATTCCACTCCTGGGTATTTATCCAAAGAATACAAAAACAATAGTTCAAAAAGATAAATGCACCCCTGTGTTCACTGTAGCACTATTTATGATAGCCAAGATGTGGAAGCAACCTAAATGCCCGTCAACAGACAAATGGATAAAGAAGATGTGGTGTATTTATACACACACACAATGGAATATTACTCAGCCATAAAAAAGAATGAAACCTTGCTGTTTGTGACAATACGGATGGATCCAGAGGTACTACACTAAATGAAATAAGTCAGAGAAAAAGACGAATACCATGATTTCACTTATATGTGGAATCTAAAAAGCAAAACAAATGAACAAACATAACAAAACAGAAACACTCATAAATACAGAGAATAAATAGCGGGTAGAGAGGTGGGGGAGGACAGACAAAACAGGTGAAGGGGATTAAAAAGTACAAACCAACAGTTATATAATAAGTAAGTCATGGGGATGTAACACACAGCATGGAGAATACAGTCAACAATACTGTAATAACTTTGAATGGTGACAGATGGTAACTAGACTATTCCTGGTGATTCTTTTGTAATATATAAAGATATTGAATCACTATGCTGTAAACCTGAAACTAATATATTGTAAGTCAATTACACGTCCATTAAAATTTTTTTTAATTTCTATGCATCAAAGGACAAAATCAATAGAAAGAAATGGCAACCTATAGAATGGGAGACAATATTTGCAAATTATATATCCGATAAGGGAATCATGCATAGAATATATAAAGAACTCTACAGCTCAACAACAACAAAAAAAACCCAATTTAAAAATGGGTAAAGCATCTGAATAGATATTTCTCCAAAGAAGACATACAAATGGCCAAAAAGCACATGAAAAGATGCTTAATTTAACATCACTGATCATCAGGAAAATGCGACTCAAAACCGCAATGAGACCACCTCACACTCCTGGGATGGCTACTATCAAACAAACAGAAAACAAGTGTTGGTGAAGGTACGGAGACACTGGGGCCTTGGTGCGCTGCTGGGGGGAAGGTAAAATGGCGCAGATGCTGTGGACAACAGCGTGGGGCTTCCTCAAGAAGTAGATGGAATTATCCTATGATCCTGCCAATTCCACTTCTGGGTGCACACTCTGAAGAATCAAAAGCAGGGACTCGAAGAGCTCTTTGTACAACTGTGTTCACAGCAGCATCGTTCACGACAGACAAGGGGTGGAGGCAACCCAAGTGCCCACTGATGGATGATGGATAAACTAAATGTACATGTGTGTATACGTACACGCATGCAATGGAATATTATCCGGCCTTAAAAAGGAAGGAAGTTTTGACAGAGGCTACATTGTCTCGAGGACATTGTGCTGAGTGAAACAGGCCAGGCACAAAAGGACAAATCCTCATATGAGGGAGCAAGCGTAGTCAATCCGAGACAGAAAGTAGATGTCAGGGCCCAGGGCTGGGGGTGGGGAAGGGGAGTGAGTGTTTAATGGGGACAGAGCGTCAGTCTGTGGAGACGAGGAAGTCCTGGGGAGAATGGTGGCGACGGCCGCACAACAATGTGAATGTGCTTAATGCCCCTGAGCTGGATAGTCAAAAATGGTTAGAATGGCAAATTCTATGTTATGCGTATTTTAATACAGTGTCCACATCTCTGGGAGTCGACATCGGGGAGATGCCAACAGGCCTGCCGGGGCGGCCCTGGACTCGGCTTCTCCCAGCGGGACCCACGCTCAGCCCTCTGGCTCCTCTGCCAGGCTCCCCGCCTGGGCCCGCACGCAGCTCCTCCTCACACAGCACAGGCCGAGGCCTCCTCCGTGGCCTCCACCGCTAACGTGCCCTGGCACAGACAGCCCTGGTAAAGGTAACCTGTTAGCTGGGTCAATTCTCCAGTCCTTCTCAAATACGTGGGCTTTGTCTCAAGGTCACTGCTTTGACACGATCGCTCCCTCACTCCTCCCACGAACGACCTCAGAGACCACGCAGCTACCACCTCCACCAGTGCTTGCAAGACAGACGTGACACAGGAGCTTAAAGGATAAATGGATGAAGGCAGAAGCTAAATCTGAGAAGGCAACAGCCACGTGAGGCTCGTTCTCACTCGGGCACAAAATCCATTCTTTGATTCAAGGTATTATTTTTGAAAATCTAAAAAACAAAATTAAAAACTGCTGAACTTGAGTGAAGACCCTAAACTCTGTTAGGGCCCCATCATCTGACAAAGCAAACCCACCGAGGCGGAGCGGCTGGCGCCTGACCTCCCGGCGGGGCACCGCAGAGCCCCAGCCAGTCCCCCACGTGGAGAGAGGACCCACGCCAACACCTACCTGCCACGCGCCCGGGTCACAGTGTGTGACCCAGACGCCCGAGGGCAACCGCGCCTGGCCCCCGCTGGCCTCCCCACCTCAGTGCTCACTCTGCTCAGCGGCTCTCCCTTCCTCACCCCAGCCACTGTCGGGCCTGGCCCAACTGGGACGAGTCCTCACACCCACCTGGTGCCCCCGCTTCCGGGTGCAGCAAACACCCACCTGCACCCCAGCTGCAGGAGGACCCGCCCCACCCGGACCGAGAGTACCCAGCCAGGCCCGCATCTTCTCTCCAGAACCCAGGGACTACTGGGGGGCCGTGTGGAAGGAGCCAGGGAGAGCGCAGGGACACAGCCACCCAAGGAGAAGCCAGAGGTCCCCGTGTGGCACCTCCAGGAATGAGCACAATTCAGTTAGGGAGACGGGTCTACACTGGCGTGCCAATGCGGGGTAAAAGGGTCTCCTTCCAGAAGTTCTCACTTCCTTTGCGTGAACGGTGGCTGAGCCTAACCCTGTGTCGGCACCTTCTGATGGCACAGGCATTGGGTCCGAGAGGCAAACTGGCTCTGCCCTGCCTGGGGATGCGAGGCCACCAGGCTGTGAAAACCCCTGCATTTTTAAACTCTTAAAGTACAATGGATTTCTTGCCATAAGCAGGTAACACTCTTTCTATCATGGGGATGACTGTTTTCAAAACGCAATTTTCAATAAAACATGCTTTCCTAAGAAAAGCAAACAAGACTAAACTGGGTCTGGGGAGAAGAGAAGCCAGAGGGCAGGAGAGGCCAGGTCTGGACCTGGGCCGGGAGCCAGGAGGGCACCCCCATCTCCACGTCTCCAATCCCCTCTTCCGGCAGGGGTCCCAGGAGCAGATGAAGTTTCCAGGGTGTGGAGCGGATGGGCTTGGTCTTCAGGAAATCAGGTTCCAAAGCCTCAAAATCCTTCCCTTTTCTTTCACTACAAGTGACCAGCCCGAGAGTGCTCAGTAATTTCCAACAAAGTATGTGTTGCAATTGACTGCAAGCCGCTACTAATCACAATAACTCCAACCAGAACAAAGCTAACCCTCAGATAAACCTTATGGTCAGAGATATTTCGTGAAATTAAATTTCAGATTGCTTTTTTTTTAACCCCCTAGAGGGATATAAAAAGATGTTTGAGAATAAAAATACATTAGAATAAAATTCTAAAGTGGGGATGGAATAAGAGTACGATTTCGAGGAGATAAATAAACAATGTTGTCTGACATGCATTTTAAACTCGATAATGCTGGGCCAAAACATGGTAGGTGAATAAATAAATAAACTTCACCCTAAGCCTCAAATCTAACACAAAAATTAATTCACAACAGGCCATATATTTAAAGTTCACATAAAACTAAAAAACTATGAAAATTAGAGAAAATCTTCAGGATCTAGGGCTGGGTGAAGAGTTCTTAGGCATGACAGCAAAAGCACAGCCTTAAAAGAAAAAAACTGTGTAAGCTGGACTACATCAAAATGAAGAACTTCTGCTTTAAGAAAAACCATGGGGTCTTCAGTAGCGAAAGGATGAAGACCAGCTACAGACCAAGTGAAAATATCGGCAAACCAACACTTGGCAATGGTCCATATCCCAAACTCTCAAAGCTCCCAAAATATTTAATTGTAAAGTGGGCAAAAGATATGAAAGACATTTCACCAAAAAGGACATACAGATGGCAAATAAGCACATGAAGAGTTGTTCAACGCCATCAGTCATTAGGGAGGTTCAAACTAAAACCATGACGAGGAATCACAGCTACGACAGAGAAGAGGCAACACCAAACACCCCTCTGGAGGACGCAGGGACATAGAATGTAGTAGCCTGTGCAGTGCAGCGTGGCGGTTACTTATAAAACTAAATATCCAATTACCACATAGCCTTGCAACTGAGCTCCTGGATATTTTACCCAGAGAAGCGAAAACTTTCATCCAAACAAAAATGTGTACGTGAATGTCCAGAGCAGCTTTAATGGAGCACCCCAAGGCTGAGAACCCCCAAATGTCCCTCGATGGGCGAGCGGTTACACACGCAATACTTGTCGACACGCAAAGGAGGGCCCTGCAGACATAGCCTGGGTGGGGGGTCAGGGGTGCGGAGTGAGGGAAGAAAGCCCCCGAACTCTGCCATCCCGCGTTTCAGAACACCTGAAACAACATGCCTCCAGAGATGGGGGACGGGGTCAGGGATGGCCGGGGTGACCACAGAGGGAGGCTCGCAGTGCTGGGTGGGCACGTAAACCCACACTGTGGTACCCTGGGAGAAACCGGCTGGAGGGGACATGGGCTCTCTCTGTACTGTCTGTGCAGCCTCCTGTGAACAATTATTAAAAAGTTTAACTTTCGGCACGTACATAAAAATACTACGAAAGGCAGAAGTCAGGCCAGGGCTGGTCAGGCTGGGGGCGTCAGGGGCCCCACGCTGCGTGGGCAGTGGGCTGCGGCCCAGCTTCCAGCACCCCCCCCGCCTCCACAGTCACAGCAGGCAGGCGACAGCCAGGCAACAGGGAAGCACAGAAACAAAGATGTGCACGCTTCTGGAGGAAAGTCATTTCAGGGGAAAAATCACCCGAACAAGAGGTGCCAAGGCCAGACAGAACCCCCACGTGAGGAGACAGGAGTTGTAACCAAGACCATGCAAGGGTTATAACTGTCTTTTGAAGGATAAGACAAAGATGTAACTAACAATGCAGGTATTCTTAAAAAACTAATCCAAGACACTGGATATGAAAAATATAACTGTCAAACTGAAAACATCAACATGTGGAATGACCAGCAAGACCAAAGTGCTGGGTCTTGAGGGACAAATGATGGAGCTGGAGAAGAGGGGAGGTCCAGGGAGGGAAGCCGTGCAGAACCTTCTAGAGCTGGAGAAACACACGGGTCAGGCCGCGGGGCCCCTGGGGAAGGGTCCGACCCGCACCAGCAGCACCAGCACAAGCAATGCCAGGCGTCTGACTGCACACCCGGACTTCGTGCAGGAAGCAGGGAGCAAACCACGCCCTGTGTCTGTAGCGCGTCACTCCCGGGCCCCAGCCGCCCTCCTGCCTACTCACTCCCCAGAGAGACAGGCGGGTGCTGAGTCTCCCAAGCCAGTAACTCCCCAACGCGGACGAGGAGCTCCCGGTGAGCCCAGGCACCTACGAGGAGAAGCCCAGAAAGCAGGCTGACGGGTCACACTCAGGAACCCTACAAGGCCCGCAGGCAACCGTGGCTGACGACCCCACCACTTCCCGGCCTCTCCCCTCCACGCACAGAAGTCCACTTGCCATCCGCACACGAAACAAAAGAGGAGACAGACAGGAGAGCGGCCCCACCCCAACAGGGACGCGTTACCAGGCCCGGGATGGACTTCGGCATGGTCTTCCGAGCCCTGTGGACCTTGACGTCAGCGCCCGGGGCCGGGGCCTTCTTGTCCTCTGTGTCCTTGCTGCCTTCCCCGGGCTTGGCTGGCATGGCGGCCGGCGGCTGGGGAAAAGCGCCAGGAGTCCTCCCTTTGCCAGCCCCGCCAGGGAGGGTCTTCGCGGCGTGACCGGGCAGGGAGGAGGCCAGGGCGCCAGCCACCCGCAGCGGTGGCTCAGACAGGGGGGCCTTGCCGAGGAAGTAGCCGTTGCTCCCGACGACGGGAGTCTGAGTGAAGCCGTCGGCTCGGATGTGGTTCTGCTTCCCCACCTCAGTGTCTCTGTCCAAAATCCCATTTTCTGCTATCCGGGCCACCGGACCGGCTCCTTCCTGCGGGCTGACTCTCGTGCTTTCCTGAGTGTGCTTCACAGCGGCCGGGTGGCCGTTGGCATCGCTCTTGTCGCAGGACCCGTTGGTTTCCCCGTCTGCAGCCACATGGGCCTCCCCTCCCTGCTGCTCTGCCGAGCCTTCATCAGCAGCCATAGGTGACCCTACGGAAGGAGGAGAAGAGTCAGTGGCTGCCCCGCCTGCGACCCCAACACGAGAGCCCCCACTGCCCTGCTTACACAAAACTGTCTGAAGAAAAACCACTTTATTTCATAGACAAACATTTGAGTTCAGACGGATTAAATATAAGGTATGTCACAGACACTGTCTCGACAGTGAGTCAGTTAAGGGGGGAATGACCCCATCCCCAGAAGGGCGGTCTGCGCCCCGCCCCTAGTGAGGTGTGGGTGGGGTGTGGTCCTTGAAACAAACACCCCACTCCTCCAGTGAATTCTTAAAAGACTTCCAACACATTATGCAGGATTTACATATCCTCCAGGAACAAATTCACCACTGGAAAACAAAACTGGGTAGGATTCAGAGACAGGAAACAAGGCCTCGGGAGCAGCTTCCCAAAAACAGACCTAAAGAAAACAGGGTGAGTTTTCAGTCTGTCAGCCAGAAGCCTCGTTACAAACCCCTGGTCTCTGAAGCGCGTCTCCTCAACTTGATAAACAAGAAACACACTTCCCACCAGCAGATCGCCACATGCGGAGCCTCACTACAGACCCCAGCAGAAAGCTCACAGTTACAGCGCTGGGTGCAGAGGGGCTGTGGTCACGTCCAAGACCCCACCACCCATCACCCCTGTACCCCTGTTTACAGCACATCACCTGCCACGACTCCATCACGACTGTACTGGCCCCTGCAAGGAGAGGTCCACGTTCACTACTGTACCCTGAGCACAGAAACACAAGTGCAGTAAGTACTGTCTGAATGAATAAACAGCTATTAATTTTTTTTAAAACCCTTGGCAAAACTGAATAGGTGAAAACCTACTCAACTTGGAGAAGGCCGCATGCCAACCTACAGCAAAGATACACTTATTCAGAAATGTTGCATGAATTCCATGTAGGATCAGAAACAACATCAGGACATCCATTAACACCACAAAGGTTCACACAAGAGTGGGGTCCCAGATGACCCCACGGGAGAGAGAAACGAGGAGCAAGGCCTGGCGACAAGGGTTAGGCTCTCCTGCACACCTGGTCCGTCAGCAAGTCAAACACGAGTGCAGCAAGGCTGCCAAATCTGAAATCAAGTACAAAAACCAAAGGCATTTTTCTACGCTGGCCTTAACTTTTGAGAAAACATAAGGAAAAAAAAAGACAGTATTCATAAAAAAGCAGGAAAAACTATAAAGGATATAAAACTTTAACCAAGATCATGCAAAGTCTCTGCAGAGAAAAAAAATTTTAATGGAAGTATCTCACGACCTTGAACGTGACGGCAAAAATACAAAGATGCATGTCGCCTCAAACTGACTCTCTAAGTTCAATGATACCCTAATCAAAATTCCAATCAGTGTATTGAGGAACTCCATAACCTTATTCTGAAATGTGCAGGGAAAACAAATTTTCACAAACAGCAAAGTAAATCGTGGAAAAGCACAGCAAAGGAAGGGGAAATGGGCCTCTCCCAACACAAAGGAGGACGGGGATGCGGACAGTCACGGGGCGTCGAGCACAGCCACCCAGGGGCCAGACGCTGACAGGTGCTCAGAAAGGCAAGCTCCTAGGACAAATGCATCTCAACTTGCAAAAGAATAAAGTTGGACCCTTACCTCACACCATATACAAAAATTAACTGAAAACGTTTCCAAGATCTGTAACTATAAAAAGAAAACACAGGCATAAATCTTTACGATCTTCTATGAAGCAATGGTTTCTTAGATGCTACAACAAAACCACAAGCAACCAAAGAAAAACAGGTAAGTTGGACTTTATTTTGTGCTTCAAAGGATACCATCAAGAAGGTGAAAAGACAAGCCATAGATTGGAAAAGAGTATTTGCAAATCACACATCTGATAAGGAACTTGTACCTAAAATATATTTTTAAAAACCTCTGACAATGCATTAATAAAAATCAATAACCAATTTTAAAAACGGGCAAAGGATCTGAATTGACATTTCTCCAAAGAAGATACACAAATGGATAATAAGCACATGAAAAAAATGCTCAGCATCGCCAGCCAGCAAGGAAATACACATCAAAACCACGACGAGATACCACTTTGCACCCACTAGGACAGATGGAACCAAAAAGAAGGTGCCGACGAGTGTTGTCGGGAGCCGCCCTCGCTGCTGGGGGGCATGGACGTGGTGCAGCTGCTGCAGGAATCAGTCTGGAGGTTCCTCGAAAGGAGGGCCCAGGCCTGGGCGCAGGGGCCGTGTGCAGAGGAGACTGGCACCTGGCATCACTCATCCACAACTTCTTTTAGAAAAGGGCCCAGGAGGGCAGACAGAGTGGGAGCCCAAGGAAGGGAACATTTCAAGGAACAGGGAGGAAGACAGCGCCAGAAGGAAAACGCTGAGGCAGGTCTTCAGAGGTCCCACCACTGTGAGCAAAGGGACAGGCAGGACAGTGTGCAGGGCAGCTCCGGGAGGGAAGCGCCCCAGGGCCAGCCGGGGTGCAGCAGAGAGGGGCCGGTGGGCCGGATGAGGCACCCTGAGGTGCAGGGCGAGGGCAGAAAGCAGGGCAGGGCCATGGCCTTCCGTCCAAGCTGGGCTGTCTGGAGAAGATGCCCCAGGGAGAGAGGGGGTGAGGCTGGAAACAGCCCTGGGAAGCCAGGCAGGCAGTTGCCCAACCCCCACCCCACTCAGCTCCCTGAGTCCCAACAGCTCTACTAGAACCTGAAGCATTTTGGTCACATGCTAAGCGACACACTCACAGGTAAGACGGTCCTGCCCTGTGGCCTGGGCTGCTGGGTCCCTTCTCTCAAGCAAGGCTGCCCTGCCATCAGCCCCAAGCTGGGGGCCCATACTCTGCCTTCACCCACTGTCACCCTCGGGTGTGCACGGAGTGGTCACAAAAGCAGAGGACCCCGTGGACGTGAAAAGGTGTCAGAGCAGCATGTGGGCCCACCAGGGAGGGGCAGGCCCGCAGCAGTTCCCATCGTGGGGGCCGCACCACAGCTCGGGAAAGACAAAAAGCGGCTGCCAGCCTAGGGCACAAGGTGGTCCCTGCCACCAGGCCACTCGAGGCCTCGTCCTGGGAGGCTCAGGGCCGCCCGCACCGAGCTCACAGGTCTACACGGAACACTGGGAAACAGGCCTCCGTCTCCCTGCAGTGCCTGGAAAGGCAGGGCCCTCGCCTCCCACTGCTACACACACGGCAACCTCTCCAGACTGGCCTCTGCCACCCACGGGCCACTGTCTGTGTGTCTTCAGAGGATGCAGGGCCGGATGGGCGTCTGACAGCCCGGGTAAGCTCGCCTGACCTTGGCCCCGAGCCAGCCTCTTCCCCACCCAGCTGAGAGGCGGCTGGACATCGTCCAGGGACCAGGCTGGGGCGGTGGCGCGGGTGTGCAGCCGGGACCAGGCGGCAATCTCTGTCACAAGGGACAGGAGCGCGGTGCGGGCGCGTTTCCTCCCACGTCAGTGGGGACAGCGCCACACCACCAGCCAGCAGGACGACACTGAGACACGCTTCTCGTCCGCATGGCCCTGCTGTTCGCACAGGAGGGCCTGTGCCGACACGGCCAGGCGGACACCAGCATCTGAGGCTCCCAGGCGCCGGCCTCATGGTATCCAGCCAGGACGCTGCTCTCCAAAGGGGTCTGGCTGGCACCCCCAGGCAGCTTGGGTGGGACAGTGGGGTTTACCTGTCACGGTCTGTCCCAGAGCCAGCACCTCCCAGCCTGACTCCGGGCCTGTCCCTCCAAAAGCTCCCCTATGTACCAGCCCCTCGCCAGCCTCCCTCTACCTCCTGGCACCTCCGCAGCAGCTTCCATGCCCCAAGACCTGGTGCGGCCGCCCCCCTGCTGGCCTCACGGCGCCCTGAGGACCAGGACGCACAGGGCCTCCACCCTCCTAGAGGACCATGAGCCCCGGGACCCCACAGGAGGAGGCCGTACGGCAGGCCTGGCTGAGGAGGGGTGGCCAGGCAAGGGGCCCCGGGCGCCCTTACCTTCACTCGGCAGCTCGGCTCCCAGGCCGCAGTCCTGCTTGGTCTCCCCCTTCGCCGGAACCGCCTGCTAAAGAGAAATAAATGTCAGCCGGGCTCCGCCAGCAGGACTCCTGTCCGTGGGCATCGCATCCAAACCAAAACTAAACCACCAAGGACAGGACGGACAGGGAACCTCGAGCCAGTGGAAAATGCTCTTGACACCGTCTCTTCGGGAGGAGGACCAGCAGTCAACCACAGCCCCGGGAAACCTCTACTTCAACTGTATTGGGGGGACAGTCTTTTAATAATAAGAATGCATGGCTTACGTAACTAAAATTGCAAATGTTTTCTCTGTCATAGGAATGCTACAATTTATTTCAAAGTGCATTCTGCTGCTGACAACAATTCATCTAAGTATTTCAAATGTCCAACAACCTACAGAAAAGTTAGAGAAATGGATAAATCAAGAAAATTCAATGAAAACCTGAATCACTAAATATTTGAGTCTACCATACAGAGACGTGAATTACACGATGCCTCTTGCAATGGTTTTAAGACAAACTTCTTGCCTTCAGGAATGTGAGAGTCTGGTTAGAGAACGAACAGAAACACACAACACACCCTTAAGCGGGGTCTCTGCAGGTGTCCGGTCCACAGGGGGAGCAGCTGACGCAGACCCTCTAGGCATCTCTCTTAGCGACATCCAGAGTCTAGGGGCATAGCTCCCATAACGCTTGCGTAACGTTCTGGAATGTTTTCTTCAAGAGACACCACAACATATGCTCGCAACACTCCTCCTGAGCCTGGCTCCCACTGCTAATTTCACTGGGGTCAGGCGGCTCCCTGGAGCAGTGCCCACCCCCACCCGGACCCCCACCCCCACGGCGCCCTCCTTCCTTGGCACCTCCAGAAGTCCCCACCCGCTGACTCCACCACCCCAGGCCTGCGGGCCAAGAAGGGGCACAAGCACGGCAAGCTCCCTCCGGCCGCTTGCAGGCTCCACTCTCCTACCTTTCCAGGGCTCCACGTCTGGCCTGACCAGTGGTTTGAAACCCAGTGGTTTTCAAAGTGTAAGCTGAGGATCCCTGGGGCCCCTGAGAACTCCTCAGGGGACCTAAGAGGACTTGTTTTTTGAGGCATGTGTGCATGCACACACACACAGGGGTAGGGTCTCACTGGCACTACCCGGTCCTGGCCACCAGACCACAGCCAATGGCGCCTGGGTGGACATCCACTCCTAGCTGGTCACACAGGGTCCCTTGTTCTAGGAGCTGAGGAGCTCCGTCGTGCACGTGGCCACATGGATGAAGGCCAGCCACCGTTCCTGAGCATCTGTTGTGTGCCAGGCACCTGCCAGCCCACGGGGAGGCCTCAGTGGACAGCAGGGTCCAGGCCACAGGGCCAGCTGACAGTGGTTTTTACATCACCAGAGACCTATGAACAATAACGACAAGATGTGACAGAAACCTCTGTGGTCAAAGCCATGTGTGGTCCTTTTCAGAAAAGTCCTCAGAGCCCTGTTCCAGTCGGGGGATAAGAAACAAACACATTAACTTCACCTAGAGTGTGGGGTGCTGTGACGTTATAAAACAGGGGTTGCAAGGCTGCAGCGGTGAGGGGTAGCCAGCTGGGGGCTCTTCTCCAGCCCCTCCCAGTGGCCTTGTGCTCATACCATCTACAGGCCTGGATTAAACAGTCCTGGTCTGTTGGCACTGGCCAACTCCCTGCTGCCCCTTCTGCAGTTAGGAAGCTGGAATTTGGTGCCAGGCACTAAGGGAAACTCTTGAGGCCTCACAGCCTTCCTCCCAGAAGAAGGGGAGTACTTTCTTACGGAGTCAGACCTGACACATCCCTCCTCGTCAAGGAGAAACAAGCCTTCATCGTGGATGGCAAAGCCCAGCCTCTGCTCCCCTCGGCACCCCCTCCCACACCCTGATGCCAGCCTCTGGCCCTTGGACCCCGCCACCCCTCAGCAGGCCAAGCTCCACCTTCTCAGACAGCCTCACCTGGACCTCGCCTTGTGGCCCTGCTGGTCCCACCACCACCAGGCACACCACCAGCCTGTCTGCCCTGCCAGCATGAGCACTCAGGGTCCAAAGGGGGGAACCTGTCCTGTCCCCAACCTGTCGGCAGTGCCGGGCGGGAGGAAGAAGCTGAGAAAGCATGTGGCAGAGAAAAACAGGGTCTTCCTAGGGGACTGGGTGTGGCGCAAGCCTGAGGGGCGCTCTGGGACAGCCCAGACGCACAGTCCACACGTGTTGCGGCCACCCTGCTCCTTGTGGGCACTGCCAGTGCCACATCTGGAAGCCCAAAGGCCCAGAGACTGAGGCTGCGGGTGAGCTCGGCCCACGACCAGGGCAAGAAAGACAGAAATCTCCTGAACCCAGATGCTCTGTGAGTTGAACCTATATGTACCTAGCAAGAGGGAACATGGAGGCTTCCCTGGTGGCGCAGTGGTTGAGAGTCCGCCTGCCGATGCAGGGGACACGGGTTCGTGCCCCGGTCCGGGAAGATCCCACATGCCGCGGAGCAGCTGGGCCCATGAGCCATGGACGCTGAGCCTGCGCGTCCGGAGCCTGTGCTCCGCAACGGGAGAGGCCACAGCAGTGAGAGGCCCGCGTACCGCAAAAAAAAAAAAAAAAAAAACAGAGGGAACATGGTTTTCGTTGCCTTTTCCAAAGGGCCAGCAACCTACAAAATCGACATCAACCAGGAAAGGATTACAGGTGGAACACGTAGCCCAAACCACTAACAAAACCAGAACCAAACAGAACTGCTGGCAGACACTTGAAACCCCTGCCAGCTCTCCCACAGGCAGGGGCTGTGACAATCCCGACAGTAAAAGGTGGATGGGTGACCTCAGTCTCTGCTTTGCAAGAAGAGCCTCAACTAACCCCAGAGTGAGCTTGGGATACGGGGCCACAACAGGAGGAGGACAACCTCCAGAGAAGACGCGAGCCAACGGCAGTGCGCACAGCAGAAGCTCTGAGCAGTGCGAGGGCCCCTGGGCAGCAGCAGCACAGAATCTCGACTCCCACGTGCCACCTCCACAGAGAGACTGAGGCTCCTGGCAGAGAGGACCAACTCCAGGCAAGGCAGGGGCACAAGAGGAGCTTAGAACCTCGGGTTGTGCCTGAAAACGAAGCACTCAAACTGGCAGGGGGCGTCCAAGAACCAGGACAGACCCAAGGGATGCCCACTCCGGAGTTTACGACACTTGGAGCATCAAAATGAATAATGACAGGAACAGGAATTGTAAACCAGTGAATAAACACCAGCATTAAATAAATGAATGGATAACAAACAAATCCAACAGGGAAAGCTGCTTATCCTAGATGCCAACAACTGAAGGCAGAGAGAGGGCTGGGAGCTGAAGCCACCATTACAACTCGTGGAGGAAGTTTCGTAAGAAACGGGATCTTACAGAATCTCAAAGTATCTCGCCGCAACATTGTCCTCAAGTAAGAGGGAATTCCCTCAAGTAAAGGGAAGAGCAGTGACCTTCCGTGGAGAAACCTGTAGCCTCACCCATGGGACGGTCACGGACAAAGCGGCAGGTCTCCTGATGGGATGCACCCTAACCCTAACCCTTCCTGCCACCAGGGTTTCCAGAAAGCAACGTGATGTGCCCTTGGAAAAGGAAGACCGAGGAGCTGGAGTCCCCTCAACTCCCCGTCCAGAGCGGGAAAGCGCTGTGAAGGGACTACTGTGACGACTGCATGCACAGCGACCGGGCACCGTGTTCACGTGTGATTACCGTGACACCTGCATGCACTGCAGACCAGACGGTTGTGTCAACATCGGGTATCTTGATGGTTATTCAGAGAAATGCCCTTGTTTGTAGTAAATAAGAGCCTGGACTTACCTTTGTGCGGGACAGAGGAGACAAGATGCATGTGTGTGGTGTGTGTGCACACACGTGCACGTGTGAAGGACACAACAAGTGGAGTCTGGGTGAAGGGTAGATGGGAGCCACTGTACTAATCTTGCAACTTTTCTGTATGTTTGAAATTATTTCAAATTAAAGTGTTTTAAAAAGGAAAAGTTAGGAAAGTCTTCAGACTGGAAGCACGCTGTGTGGCCACAGGGCAGACAGGGTAGAACTGAAATGACGACAGCGCGTCTTGCAGGGAACAGAGACGCAGCAGCAAGGACTTCCCAGAGGGGAACTGGTCCACGGCAGAGGCGCAGAAGCACAGGCTTGGGACCTGAGGACCCAGGCCCTATCCGGCTCCTCTGTCCCCCTGCACTTTGCCGAGGTCACCTGGCTTCTGCAGCTGCAAGGCAGGGACCGCTTGTTCCAGGAGCTGCTGTGAGGACGACAGACCTGGTGCCTGACGCGGAGCCAGCAGACCCGCAGCCCAGGATGCGTGAGGACACAGAACACGCGTGCACTGGGGGCTCCACAAACTGCTGCGCCTGCACCCCGTGTCACCGGGGGCCCAGGACCACGGGCAAACGCAAGGGTTCCAGCACTGGCTGTGGGACTCAGGTCCGGAGAGAGCAGGAGAACAGAGACATAAAGACAACTAGTGGCGGGGTGGGGGAAACCCCCAAAGGAGTAGCAGGCTCGGGAGTCAGACAGCACAGCTGTTTCCACCTTCAATGAACTATCAACATTTAAAAAGTAGCAGAGTTTACAAGAAATCTGGGTTTCCAGACTCTGAAACAGTGAAGAGCTGTGGCGACCCTGGCGGGGTGCCCGGACAGGCTCCTGGGGGGTTCCCCACAGAGTTGGCCTCTTGACACCCGGGACCAGCACCAAGTCAGATTCCACTTACTCCTGCATGTAGGTACTGATCCTCAGGGTCTGGACCGGAGAAAATGCCCTCCTGCCCAGGCCTGCTTCACGCATCTTAACTCATCCGCCTGCCCCCTGACCTCACTGGCAGCACCTGACTTGAGGCGTCACCTCCCAGGACCTGTCCTGGCCACATCTCAGTAATGATGCCATGACCTGTCCCCACCGGGTTGGGCCGTGGGGCCAGGATGTCTGATCCCAGGCCTCTGATTTCCCACTGTCCATCCAGGGCCAGGCAAGGCTGTACCTCATCTTTACCCTCAGTCCCACATGGCCGGGCCTCACTGCCTCTCCCAGCCCATCACAGCTGCATCCCAACTGCCAACCTCCTACACCCTTCAACCCCCTCAAACAGGAGTTCTCTGGGGTCCCCAAGACCCTTCCAGAGATCAAGACTGTTTTCATAACACCAGCAGGATCCCACTCACCCGTTTCGCAGTACTGACATCTGCACAGATGGTGCAAGGGCAATGCTGTCGGCACCTTAGCAGGAATCAGGAGGGTGGCACCAAACGACACGCTTAGTGACTGAATTCATCCTCACTCTGGGGCCACTGCCCCACAGCAAGGACACCGGGCCCGCCAACAACACCTCTGGGCCCCGGGCCCTGACTGGTGACAACGGGTATCTGGAAACAAGCTGGGCGGGCACAGCCCCCGGGACCCCACGAACACAGCAGGTGTCTGGAGACAAGCCGGGGTGGGCACAGCCCCCAGGACCCTATGAACACAGTGGCAAACCAGCTGCCTCCTGTCACAGCACCAGCCAGCCACACGTTCACCCACAAAATTATGGTTCATGACCTTTCCCCAAAAAAAGTCTGTTTTAAGAATATTATGGGGTTTCCCTGGTGGCACAGTGGTTGAGGGTCCGCCTGCCAATGCAGGGGACGCGGGTTCGTGCCCCGGTCTGGGGGGATCCCGCGTGCCACAGAGCGGCTGGGCCCATGAGCCATGGTCGCTGGGCCTGCGCGTCCGGAGCCTGTGCTCCGCAACGGGAGAGGTCACGGCAGTGAGAGGCCCGCGTACCGCAAAAAAAAAAAAAAAAAAAAAAAAAAGAATATTATGTAACACTCAAATAATGCCAGACTGGGCCGCTATTTTGCTCTGTGTCTACCCGAGTGCATTCAGGAACCCGCTGACGTGCTCACAACACACCAGGCCCTGGGTGAGCTTGAGACCTGGAAACAGCACCGCCATCTCTGCCTCACTTCTGTCTCCTACTTAAAACCCAAGCACCTCCTCGCTCGTTTCTCTGAGTGACTGTTGCCGGTGGCACAGGGTGGAAGAGGACCAGGGGGAGGGGGTGGCATGGGGAAGGAGGGAGGGCAGAGGACAGGCAGGGGTGGGCAAGGAGGGGCACACCCAAGCGGCTGACACCTGTAGGGCAAGGGACAGTGTGCTGGAGTCTGGGATGCTATGAAGTCTCCAAACGAAGGACACATTAGCTTATCAGATGAATATGAAAAACAAATATCAAAGAAAAGGAATACTCTCTCGGTCTGAAACTTCTGTACAAGCCTCTACCTGACAAAACCTGCCCTAGGGCTCTGCTCTAACATTTGCTGTGCCTTATTTAAGACACAGGCCCCACCAGTGGCCAATTTCTCTTGCATAAAAAGGAAGAGAAAAAAAAAGAAAAATAGGGCTCCCCTGGTGGCGCAGTGGTTGAGAGTCCGCCTGCCGATGCAGGGGACACGGGTTCGTGCCCCGGTCCGGGAGGATCCCACATGCCGTGCAGCGGCTAGGCCCGTGAGCCATGGCCACTGAGCCTGCGCATCCGGAGCCTGTGCTCCTCAACGGGAGAGGCCACAACAGTGAGACGCCCGCATATCACAAAAAAAAAAAAAAAAAAAAAAGGAAGAGCAGCACATATTCGTAAAGCTCACAGTAAAGAAATGTTACTGCTTACCTCAACCCTGTCTAGCCTAGCAGGTTATTCTTTCTCCCTGATCGAAGCAAAACAAAACAATGGGTTAAAACAAAGTTTTGAGGTAATTATTCGACTTCAAATCAAGACCTTTCCATTTACAACCATCTACCTAGTTGTATGGGAGTGAAACACATTAATGTGCATGAACAACCAGCCAGCAATTCAAGTTCTTAATTAAGTCAACATGGCCGCAGAGGCACAGAACCCAAAGGCCAGTCTCTCACTCACACACAGACAACAGAATCAACACTGGTGAAGGTCCACCAGTGGCTAACTCGTTTCCCAAAAGCCTGGTCTCTTTCCTGGAAGAACTTCCAATAAAATCATCTAAACTCTCCCCCAGGCCACATCACTGATCAAGGTCACTGGTCAGGGCGGAGGCCTCCTCAACCTGGCTTCTCTAAAGGCACAGCCCCCGACCCAGTGCTGGCAGCTCACCCTGGCGGCCCTGCCCATAGCCCAGAGATCCATGGCCCCCGTGGCCTGAGACCCCAACACCCCACCCTCAGGAAGCCAGGAGGTGAAGGAATGGGCGCCCCCCCCAGACGACCTGCCCCACTTTCCATCCCTCCTTCAGCACGGGCCGAACCTGCTCACCCTGCTCAAGTACCACGGCCACCGCCTAAATCACGAGGGCTTCAACCGCAAGGCTGGGCCCCATCTCCACCCCAAGACCCATGTGTCCCAATGAGGAAGGACCTGCACCTCCTTCACCTCCTCCTTGGAAGACAGACAACCCCAGAGTCAGACCCCACCCGCAAAAGCACCGGGAATCCGGACCGGCAACCTCATCCGTAAGCATCAGGCCTTCCGTTTTTCAGATGCCACAAACGTGGGCACGACTAAGAATCCACAGCTTGCAGCGGGAACCAGCGGGGACCATGTGTGCTCACCAGGTGTACACAAGGCACACACGCCGTACAACTCTCGTCCACTGCACCACCGAGACACGACAATTCCAGAAAAACAGCTCCTTCCAGGGCTTTTTGTCCTCTTTATCCTCAGCACATCTGCCCGAACTCCAGAACATTTCAGGAGCAGACTTCATATCACACTCCCAAACCCAGACTGAAAAAGGGAATCCTCTCAGAGCCTGGGATTTGCAGAGATTCTGGGGCTTCTTTCAGTCAAAGAGCCCTTTGCATACAAACTTCTAAATAAAAAGACATTCACAGGGTGAAAGCAGTGAGGAAAGACTGAAGGGAGGTGCGGGGTCCTGAGGGGTGGGGCTATACCCAAGGACACCCCTCTCTTCACAGAATCAGGAATCTTTACAGTCCTAAACTCAACATTGCATGTGGGTTTTAGTTCCCGGACCAGAGATCTAACCCAAGCCCCCTGCAGTAGAACCAAGGACTCTTAACCACTGGACTGCCAAGGAAGTCAGACTCAACTCTTCTTAAATATGCAAAAACAAAGCGCTCCTGCCTCGAGTGTCCACATTCCTTAAACAGAAGAGAAACCAGAAGAAAACCCTCAGACTCTGCACCATGTGGCTAAGGTCCATCTGTCCACTGGAGAATAGGCCGGTCCCCCTCCAGCCTTGTCCTCCATTCAGCCCTGCCAGCTGGTCCTAACCCTCCTCGCATCCTCACATTCGGTGACCTGCCGTTTTTGACAGTAAAACTGGAGCTGGGACCCCACGATGCCAGAACTGCTCACAGTAAGAGTCCCTCCACCAGCCTATCCAGACCCTCATTCGACTTCTTCACTGCCTCTGATTAAAATCCCAGTTAGATCCACCTGAAAGGCACCGGGGCGGGGGTACAAAGTCTGCCCAGGAGGTGGCCAGAATGGCCAGTGAGCGGCAGCGGCAGCACGCCCTTTGGGGAGCGCGACAGCCACATGCTCACTGCGAGCTGGGTCTGACCGCCCCTCCCAGAAGAACAAACTCTACCCTTTGGAGCATCAGTTTTCACATCCTAAAGAGCTGATGTGGCTGGAGAAAAAAGAAAGAAAACTTTCCAGTTTGTGAAGCTTTTTCCTTAAATGCAAATTGGCAGATTTCGATATACACAAACCCTAAGGGAAAAAACACATCCCAAGAGGTGAGGTAGAATCTGACCCCGTGCTGGATGTGTAAGGCCAACACAGGGCAGTGGGTGCAACAAGCTGCCCAAGACATGGATGTCCAGCGACATCTTAAGTTCAGATAAATGACAAGCCGTGTTTTAGCATGTTTATCTGAACTTTAAATGTAACTGGGCATCCTGTATTCTTTTTTTTTTTTTTTTAATTTTCTTCACCACTTTAATATGCATCAGGCTCTGGTTTTCTTTTCTTTTTTAAAAAAATATTTATTTATTTATTTGGCTGCATCGGATCTTAGCTACAGCGCATGGGCTCTGGAGCAGCGGACTTAGCCGCCCCACGGCATGTAGGATCTTAGTTCCCCAACCAGGGATCGAACCCGTGTCCCCTGCATTGGAAGGCGGATTCTTAACCACTGAGCCACCAGGGAAGTCCCGCATCTGGTATTCTTACTTGCTGAACTTGGCAGCCCTACACTGAGTCTGTGAGGATCAGAAAAGGACAGAAGGACCCTAGGTTTCTGTAATTCTGAAATGGCAATGCTTACATTTCAAAAGGCAATATTCTCTGCCCTGTGAAATCATACTCCTAAAAAGAAAAAGAATTATTAATCAAACAATTTCTTCATAAGAGAATAGAACACAGAAGAAAATAAAATGCAGAGGAAAAAAACCAAAGGAATTATGAAGTCCTGCTCTCACACCATCTCTTATGCCTTGGCATGGGAGGCCTTCCCTAACTTGGCTCCCTTTTACCACTTGGGAGACTGTCTGCCCCACTGGGGTGTTTGGCCTGACCCATCTCTGGGGGAAGAGGTCCCACCTGGACCACAGGGAGGTCGCTTGTTACCCATACCATATGCATTTCAATAAAAACATCTCAAGGTGGTGAAAAAAAAAAAAAGTCTTGCTAGGGTCTTCAGGTATCCTTACGTAAAAGAAAGAACGCGGGCTTCCCTGGTGGCGCAGTGGCTGGGAGTCCGCCTGCTGATGCAGGGGACACGCGTTCGTGCCCCGGTCCGGGAGGATCCCACGTGCTGCGGAGCAGCTGGGCCCATGAGCCATGGCCGCTGGGCCTGCGCGTCCAGAGCCTGTGCTCCACGACGGAAGAGGTCACAACAGTGAGAGGCCTGTGTACACCAAAAAAAAAAAAAACAAGGAAAGAACACACCCACCACCCGTTCTACAAGGGTTAAGTCTGAGCCACTGCAGTGCTGACAGAGAGCGCACCCTGAGAGGCTCTCTGTGCTTTGGAAAAATAGGCCCCTTAGAGAGTAGATATCTCAGAAGAATTTTAATGAACCCAAATTCCTGCCTCTTTCCATACACAGAAAAAAAGGGCTAAAATCATTAATGGAAATACCCCTTCCCCGTGACTAGCAGTTACCTTCTACCGAGATGTGTGCTTGGCTGCACACACCCCCTGGCCCAGACCACACAGATCCTGGCCGCTCCCCCACCTCTTCAGAGCAGCCCCTCAGAGCTACTGAGAAGCTGTCTCCCAGGCTACAGTCCTCGGTAAGATCCGGAATAAAACTCAGCTCATGGCTCCTACATTGCGTATTTTTCCTGTTTCAGTCAACGCTCCTCAAGTTAACTTCCAATCACACAGCCCTCAGTATGGTTGTGGCCGCTCAGACACCAGAGTCCCGCCACCCCGCAGCTGCCCCGCCAAGAACCCACCCTGCCTCGCCTTGCTCTGGACCCTGCCTGCTCCCCACGCGCGGGACCACAGGGCACCCTTCCACACAGGGCAGCGGCCAGGACCTGTGCCAGCGACACAGACCGGTTTCAGATCCCACACAGCACATCTGTGCAGCAAAGACCCCCCAACTCCATGGAAGATGAGAAGCAGCTGAAGTACACTCAGGCAACCAATTCTGGCTGCATGATATTACAAAGAGTATCTCCCAAGAAAAAGTGTACAGTCGTTTGTTTTTAACAAAAAAGTGGGGGAGGGGGGAAATACCCAGATGCAAAGACCAGAGAAGTCATATTCTAAAGTCATCTTTAGGTGACACTGGCGGGTGGCTGTGTTCATTGTAGTGATGTCACAGGACAGGAGGTAGCGACCGCGTTTCTATCACGAGGACGAAGACTCCCATCTACTAAGTCTAACTCAGATTTTCTTAGTGAGTAAAACAAATATCTTGTACCAGTTCTCACAGCAGCACCACTCATTTGGTGTCCCTCCCGCTAAGTGTAGCCACAGAACAAGCACGTAAGAACCACCTGCCGCTCCAACAGCGCTATCTGTAGGTGACGTCAAGGTAGCCTGCGTTCCCTCCTCAAGGCCCAGGGCCTCCATCCGCCCCCACTGGACATCACTGGACATGAGAAGAATGAGCACCAAGTGCAATCTGTCATGATGCAGTTAGCCTCGGTTTACAACATTTGCTTCTACATGCTTTTTAAAAAGACAGTTTTTGTTACACACACAGTTGGCCCCCTGTGTCGAGGGTTCCACCCCCGCAGACTCAACCAATTGCAGATCAAGTATATTCGGAAAAAAACTCCAGAAAGTGCGAAAGAACAAAACTTGAATTTGCCAGTTTGCGAGGCGCCGGCAGCTGTTTACACAACATTTACATCGTACTCAGAACTGTTTACACAGCATTTACACTGTATCCGGTATTACAAGTAATAATCAGAAGGTGATTTAAAGTATACAGAAGATGTGCTTAGATTACATGCAAACAATAGCACTGTTATTTCACATAAGAGACTTGAGCATCCACGATTCTGGAATCTGCAGGGGGTCCTGGAAACAATCCCCAACAGATACGAAGGGACAACGGACAGATACCGATGGACAACGGTACAGCACAGATCATTAAGGTTAGGATTCTATGAGGAGTCTCCACGAACTCTCCAGGAAAATTACAAGGAATCCTTTGTACTTAACTGTCAGACCCGTGAGCCTCCTCATTGGCACCTGCACCTGCTCACCCGAGAGGCGAGGGGCCTTCCCACCCAGGTGACAGCCTTGGGCAGACCCAGACTCTCACTCCCTGCGCAAGAGGGTCCCACCGCTCTGCCTCCCAGGTGCCCACCCATCAATTTCTACCACACTGCTGACTTTTTTGTTGTTGTTAAATAAACAACGGATGGTGGGAGAACGATCATAGAAATTCTGACATTACCCCTTAGAAGATTCCTAAAATTCAAAGGTAAGTAAGGGCTAGATATATTTTGGATAATGTGTATTAAAAGGACAAGCCTATAGACAAATTATAGATTTCAATAACTTTCTCAATTTGCATGTTGAAGACAGGGACTTCCCTAGTGGTCCAGTGGTTACAACTCCATGCTCCCAGTGCAGGGGGCCCAGGTTCAATCCCCGGTCAGGGAACTAGATCCTGCATGCCGCAACGAAGATCCCCTGTGCCGCAACTAGACCCGGCGCAGCCAAATAAATAAATATATATATAAAAAAAAAAAGAAAGAAAGAAAAAGACGATGTGGTCACGTCCACAAACCAGTAACAACAACCATGACAACGACCATCACCAGGGAGCTCGGTTTCTACCTCCCTTTGTGCCTGCTGCCCTGCCCGGGAGCTGAGAGTAAGACCCCCACCCGCTCAGCGGGGAGGGGTAAGGCCTCTGAGGGGAGGGAGCACAGGGTCCCGACCTCTCCAGGCTCCCACAGCGGGACCGCTCGAAGACCCAACCACGAGCTACCTTAGAAGTGAGCACCTTCCCACACACTCTCCCTGCACAGAAGTGCTAACCTCAACAATAAGGTTATAGTCACAAAAGTACCAGAAAGTTAAAACTGCCTCTAAATACTTCATCTTCAAAATGGTGTGCTGGGGACCCTGGACCACCCCCAGGGCCAGGCCAACCCCGAGGATGGGGCAGGAGAGCCAGCTCCAGAAAAACACAAAAGCTGACACAGCGGCTCGCAGACCTTGCACTCTTGCACTCGCTGTGGGGCCAGCTCTGCGGCCGGGCCTCAGGCCTGAAAGCTGCAGGACTGGAGCCCCCGCCTCCAGCCAGAGCTGACTGTTTCCTCGGCCTCCGCAGGCCCAGGCCACTTGGCATCCACGCATGTCACATCACTCCTGCATTTGCACAGAACTCCTGTCTCAAACACAAAGGTTGAGAAGGTTCATCTTTAAGTGCTACACGCACATTTTAAGTTTAAAAGCAGCAAAAGCCATTTCGGAAAGAATTTGAGATGAACTCGACTAGAACCATGTAAAACAGCTCCATGTGCTGGGGAGGCGGGAAAGGATGCAGTCAGTGCCCCCAGGGAACTGCTGCCCTCCCAACTGGCCACCAGCATTTCTGTCCTGGCTCCAGAGGGCTGTGCGGCGCGTGTGCTGGATTGGGAGAGGGGATGTCAGCTTTCAGGCCTTATCTACCTGAGCTATAAAGAGACCCAACAACAGTACGATATTAAGAGAAAGGAGGAGAAACCCTCTCGACAATCATCTTCGTGGCAGGCGTGGCTCGCTCAGCTCACCCGATGACTACTGAAAGGAAAGCCCCTTCTCCACACTGGCCACCAGGCTTGCCTCGGCCTGCGCCCTGGAGACCACTGCACAGCACCCAGCACGGGGCACACAAAAGGGACCTTCTCTCCCATGAGGAGGGAGGTTTTGGTTCTAGCCATAACAGGAGATGCCAAACCCGACCTGCCATCTGCCCCTCTCTGCCCAAGGCCTGGACCAGCGGTGGCATCCCCTCCCTGAGAACCACAGGGATGCCAACGCCGGGCTGTAAGCAACAAACAGGTTCTCAAAGATGGGACGCATCTGCAGTCCAAGAAACTTCTGAGATGTAGAGCGCTACCCGCCCACCCCCTAATTTTAAACTATTTTCCACATACCAATTTCACTAGCTAATTATCAAAAGGGGTGGGGAGAAAAAGAATGAATCCTTTCAATGTCTCACAGATTTCCTTGTCCCTCTTTTGTCTTTTTGTTTTTCCCCTTGGCAGAAAAAGGAGAGTTAGTTCCTAAATTTGGAAAACACAATTAATTCCAAAGTGGCCCCATACATTACGTCTAAGGGATTTTGAAATATCAGAACAGACTCCCTTTCCATCTGTTACTTAACCATTAACTGGCCTCTCTGCAAAGAAGAAAACCAAAGGTGCTACCTCCTCGCTGTTCCCTTGACCTAGAACTCTCTCAGCTACTATATTTTTCCAAAGATGGCCAGACCAACATGTCTCCCATCCTCCACGCCCTGCTACTGGATGGTGCTCACACTTCCCCCCAAAAGGTGGGTTCTGTGTGCCCTGGCCACTCACTGGGCCTGGACCCTGAGATGCAGCTGAAGTGATTTCCCCCCTGATATCTAAAGTCAGGTCACGCAGGAGCCCGGACCACAGGAGAAGCTGAGTGCCAATATGCATGTGAGTGAAGAGCCTTCAGATGCACCCACTCCCAGTGCTGAGTCTTCCAGCTGAGACCCCAGACTCCTGGGCCAGAAAAGAGCCATCCTCTAAGCTCCACCGGAACCGCTGGCCCCCGAGAGGGACAAGGATCGCTGCTGTCTTGGGCACTGAGTTCCGGGGCACTGTGTCCGTTGGCAGCAGGCAACTCAGGTGGCGCGCTCCTCCTTCCGCTCTCCCAGCCACCGGGAGGCCCCCCACCGGGGTCAGGGCAAGCCCAGCCTGGGCCCAACAGCCGAGGTCTCCCCACAGGACCCCGATCCACGGGGAAGACTTGGCAAACCAAGAGATGCGCCAGGTGCTGTGGAAGCCCCCCCGCCCCCCAGAGAGCACGGGCCTCGCCACTCAGCACCCCACGCCCCAAGCTTCTACGGACTGAACCCCGCTAACTGGACCTGACTGTGGAGGAAAATGAGAACGAGCCACAAGCTCCCGAGGTGGCCGGCAAGCACTGGGCTGGAGCAGGCATCTGTCCCAAAGGCACAAACCAGGGAGTGGGGTACACAGCACTCACCCTCAGTATAACTTCCCTCGCAGCAGACAGTCACACCACAAACACGCTGACGTCCTAGTTCACACGTCTGTCTCTAATGAATCTGGATAGTCCCGTTGCCACAATGTGGTTTGCTGACAAAATCAGGTTTTCGGACCCTTCCACGGGGAGCACCACACTGCCGCTCCCACTGTACATGACATTGCCCCAGGGCCACGTGGCCAGGTGGCGGGCATGGGTGCCCACAGGCACACAACCCAGCAGGATGCGGTGGAGATTCAGGACCCTCCCCCAGGGCTTAAGGCTGGGCAACTCCCAGCTCCTGTACTCCACGGAGCCTGGGCTACATCAAGGTGAAAACCCTGGACGCCGTGAGAAGTCAGAACGCCTGGCTGGCAGAGGGCACAGTCAGCTGCGTGCCTCACTCAGGTCCCACTTGCACCACAAGGACTCAGCACACTGAGCGCCACCCTAAAAACCAGGGTCAGTCAGTCCACTCCAAACTCCAGGTTCTTACTGACTCAGTTTCAACCAAAGTTTCGGCAACATAAAACTATCACAGGGGAAATCACTCAGTATCACGTCACCTATCACACTTAGGTTATCAATATAAAAAGCAAAGTGGGCAGCATGGCTCATCAAATACACTGGCTCTAAAAAAATCATTAACAGAATTCCAGAAAGCGGGACATTCTGCAAGACCACTGACATAGTTTCCTCACCAAGCCGATGGTAGAAAGCTACAGCCGAGGAACTTAAACAGAACAACCATGCAAAGTGCAGGCTATGCTGGGCCCTGATTTGAACTAATCAACTGTAAAGTGACATTCTGACATAACTGGAGGGAAATCTTAAAATGGCTGGATGGGGCCTCCCCGGTGGCGCAGTGGTTGAGAGTCCGCCTGCTAATGCAGGGGACACGGGTTCGTGCCCTGGTCCGGGAGGATCCCACATGCCGCGGAGCAGCTGGGCCCGTGAGCCATGGCCGCTGAGCCTGTGCGTCCGGAGCCTGTGCTCCGCAACGGGAGAGGCCACAACAGTGAGAGGCCCGCGCACCGCAAAAAAAAAAAAAAAAAAAAAAAGGCTGGATGATACTGAATGACTGTGGATTTTGTTAGAAATCAAAATGATATGTAGTTATGTCAAAAATGTCTATATTTAAAAAAACAATACACAGAGTGTAGAGGTGGAAATTTCATGACACGTATGATGCGCTTTGAGAGACCAATCAGCGCACAGGCCCAAGCTGTCTACTTTTGTATGTGATGGAAACAAATTCTTCAGAAAATTCCAGTGGAAAACTAGATCTAAGATACAGAAGATACCTGTATCGAAAGAGAACAGTACGCGCCCCACCCCTTCGCGGGTGCCAGCGCCAGGCACCAGCGAACCTGAGCCCTGCCACCTGCCATGTCATCGCGTGATCCCGTCCCAGCTCCTCCTTTCTCCACCCGTGTGGTCAGGTCACATAAACCTCCCGCTGCCTCGCTGCTTTCTCACCTGAGGACAGTGCAGAATGCTTGAAGCCATTGGTGACACATCAGTGCCCAACAGACATCAGCTAGCTTTACTGTTCAATACACGTAGTAAGTGTATCACGAAGACACCTGTACCGTCTGCCACATGCCGAACTCCTTCTTGACAGTCACCCCCAAATCCAAACGTCCAAAGGCAAGTCCAGCCTGGAGCCTGGCCCGAGCCGCAGCCAGCCCACGCACACCATCTCCCCACATGAACAGCCACCACCAGACCTCTGCCACTGACCTCTTCCTCCAACCTCCCTTCAACCTCTGCTGGCCCCATTTCCAAAGGCACGGACAGGCTGAAGGAGGGCAGAGCCGCAGCCTGGCCCTACTCCACCCCGCCAAGCCCACCCAACTCTCAAACTTGAGACTGTTCTGGAGTCTACACATCCCACGACCCCTTTTGAAAGCCACCCTGGCCCTGTCCACACACATCTGTTCCCTCTGAGGCCAGCTCCTCCCCAAGTGCCCACAGCCTCACGTATGGGGCCTGAGAGCATCACTAGCTGTTTCTATTTCTTTCTTTCTTTTTTTTTTTAATAAATGTATTTATTTACTTATGGCTGCATTGGGTCTTCACTGCTGCGTGCGGGCTTCTCTAGTTGTGGCGAGTGGGGGCTAATCTTCGGCAGCTTCTCACTGCAATGGCTTCTCATTGCAATGGCTTCTCTTGTTGCGGACCATGGGCTCTAGGCACACGGGCTTCAGTAATTGTGGCACATGGGCTCAGTAGTTGTGGCTCGTGGGCTTAGTTGCTCCGCGGCATGTGGGATCTTCCTGGACCAGGGCTCGAACCCGTGTCCCCTGCATTGGCAGGCGGATTCTTAACCACTGCGCCACCAGGGAAGTCCACTAGCCGTTTCTAACACACACGGAGTGGGTACAGTCCAGGTGAATGTACAAGGTCATCTGATTCTTTCCTAGACGCAACAGACACATCTAAAAGAATGTTTTCTCATTTTTTATTGTTGTAAGAACTCCTTTCTAAAGTAAAAACATTTTTAAGTTGATTAGAAAAAAAAATATAGTGATGAAAGGCTATTAGAAATATCCAAAGGTAACACAGGATAAGTACACTTCATAAATGCCAATAGAGGGCCCTCCCCTGACAATATTTTGGCACCTTGAGCAAGATCGGCCTGGTGTTTTTTACAGTTCTCATTTCGTGTCATTTCCAAATTCTCCCAGAGTCCAGCCAGTCAAGCTTCTCATTAGTTCTGCCTATTTTGCACTTCAACAGAATCACCAATTTCCTGTGAAATTTTAGTAAACTGTGCTTCATTTATATTTCAGGGAAAGAAACAATTTTAAGAGCTCCCACATTGAAGAAGTCAGGGCACAAACACCTGGAGTCCGGGAGGCAGAGGGACATGGTCCTAACTGGAGAGGGCAGGGCGGCTGGTGGTCCCACAACCGCTATTCCCACGACGGGAGCCATGGGCACCCGCCTGGGGGCTTTCATGAAGAAGAGGGGCCAGGAACACATGTTGGTGAGCACGTGGAGAAACTGAAACACGGCTGGCCGGATGCAAAATGATGCAGCTATTGTGGAAAAGAGTTGGTGCCACCCCCAAACTCTAAACACAGAATTCCCAGATGGCCTGACAATTCCACTCCTGGTACACACCCAAGGAATGCCTGAGACTCCTGTCCAAATATGCTCAGCAGCGCTATTCAAAATGGTCAAAAGCTGGAGAAAACCAAGGTGTGCATCAACAGATGAACACAAAATATCATTCAGCCAGAAAAAAGAATGAAGTTCTGACAAATGCTACAACATGGGTGAACCTTGAAAACATGGTGCTAAGTGAAGTAAGCCAGACACAGAATGACAAATATTATATAGTTCTACTGATACGGAACATCTAGTTTAGGTAAATTCATAAAGATAGAAAAGGAAAAAGGGAAATTTTTGCTTAATGGGTACAGTTTCTTCTTGGGGTGATGAAAATATTTTAGAAACAGCGATGACGGTTGCACAACATTGTGAATGTCCTTAATGCCAACAAAAAGCACACTTAAAATGGCTAAAATTTATGTTTAAGTATATCTCACCATTAAAAAAGAGAGAAAAAAAGAGTGAGGTGTGCAAACCTACCCTTATAGATGCAATCATGAACTTCTTTAAAAAAACCAATCCAATTACTAGAAAAGACCCCTTTAAAGGAGAGATGTAATGTATTTACAAGAACAAAAATCAGAAAATACTACTTTGTGTAGTAAAAAAAGAAAAAATAGGGCTTCCCTGGTGGCGCAGTGGTTGGGAGTCCGCCTCCCGATGCAGCGAGCGCGGGTTCGTGCCCCGGTCCGGGAGGATCCCGCGTGCCGCGGAGCGGCTGGGCCCGTGAGCCATGGCCGCTGGGCCTGCGCGTCCGGAGCCTGTGCTCCGCAACGGGAGGGGCCACGGCGGTGAGAGGCCCGCGTGCCACCAAAAAAAAAAAAAAGAAAGAAAAAATAGGATGTAGCCTAATAGTGCTGAATGCATACCATCATACAAATATATGTTGAGACATATATTATTACCTTCCTGATGTTGATGGTAGAGGAATGTCTGTAGGAAACATACGCCACCACATCTAGGAACCGTGGGGCATCTACGAAGCAAGTTGATCTCAAAAGGCTCATGAAAAAAATCTCTTGTATTATACTTGCAGCTTTTCTACCACGTGTGAAAGTATTTTACAAGAAAAAGAAAAACAGCTTTATAGTCCAAAAAAAAAGGAAACATACAGAACAATACTGTATTGTGGGTGGGTTCAAACACCTCTCTGTAAAACACAGGGAAAGATCTGGAAGGACCCACATCTAACTCATCATGACAGAAGATGTGGGCTGGAGTGTGAGGGGCAAACAGGGGAGATCCTGCCTGAACAGGATTTGACTTTCAAAAGAAAAATTCATATATCATTGTATAATTTTATTCTTTAAGTAAAGGAAATTAATTGGCAAAAATTAAACAGTGAAAACTACCCATAAGCCAACAACTTTAACACTGGTTTATAACCTCCCAAACATTTTTCTGTGCAAATATGCTCATAAAGCTGTAACTGACACAGATTATATAAATGGGATTCTACAAATACTGTTAGGGAACCACTTCTCCCTTAACCAATGTGAACAAAAGGATCTACCGAGGCTTCCCTGGTGGCGCAGTGGTTGGGGGTCCGCCTGCCGATGCAGGGGACGCGGGTTCGTGCCCCGGTCCGGGAGGATCCCACATGCCGCGGAGCGGCTGGACCCATGGGCCACGGCCGCTGGGCCTGCGCGTCTGGAGCCTGTACTCTGCGGCGGGAGAGGCCGCAGCAGTGAGAGGCCCGCGTACCGCAAAAAAAAAAAAAAAGAGAGAATCTACCGCATTGTCACTGGGGGGACGCACAGGGTTGGTGAGAGACCACCCACGTAGGACCCACTGAGGGACTCGCAGGGGATTTGCAATAGCACCATCTCCACGTAATACACTCCTCTGTATGTAGCTTTTTGTAAACTCCTCTAAGAAAGAGCCATAAAGGACAGAGGGGCTTCCCTGGTGGCGCAGTGCTTGAGAATCTGCCTGCCAACGCAGGGAACACAGGTTTGAGCCCTGGTCCGGGAAGATCCCACATGCCACGCAGCAACTAAGCCTGTGCGTCACAACTACTGACCTTGCGATCTAGAGCCCGCGAGCCACAACTACTGAGCCCACGTGCCACAACTACCAAAGCCCATGTGCCTAGAGCCCGTGCTCCGCAACGAAGAGTAGCCCCCACTCACTGCAACCCGTGCCCAGCAACGAAAACCGAACGCAACCCCAAAATAAATAAATTTATATTAAAAAAAAAGATAAAGGACAGAGCTGGAGATTAAAGGTCTTCATTTCCTTACACAAATGACGTGCCCTGTGGCTCAGCAAGGGTCCTAAACAGACAGGTTTTCTCCTTCTAAGACTGAAATGCTTTAAAAAGATTTTTGAAGAATAACCCCAGGTCCTTTTCATTTTAATCTGTGTAAGAGAAAGGAAGCTCTCCCTGACCCAGGCCCCCGTTACCTGGGGCAGGACCCCCAGGATAAGCAAGCTCGGGAGGCCAAGCTGCAACGCTCAACAGCCTTTGGGGACCACGTGTCCTACACACCAGGGAACAGGCCCACAGACTGAGGCCACACACCTAAGAGCTGGCGCACAACTAACTTCACACAGTCACTGCATGTTACCAGTCCTTAGACTAAATAATTAAATAGCTACTACTGAGTTGATTCTTACTATCACAAGGTAAATGATTAAAAAAATAAGAAAAAAACACGAAAGCACATGAACCTTCACTGTTGCTCGAGGCGATGGCGCCAGCACAACACAGCTCTCCTCCACACAGACAACACCTGATTTCTGAGGTCAGAGCCCCGGCCAAGGAGGCCACATTACCGAAAAGACATCCCCGTGACACACCATCAGCCCCAGCATCGCTCCTCCTCCTGAGGACAGCAGCACTGCTACAACCGGAGTCCTGGAGCTCCTCGGAGGGGCTGCAAAGAACACCGACAGCAGTTCTTTCTACAGAGATGGCCCCTCATCTAGAAACACCCCATTCAAACTGGTGGAACAGGGTCCGTATCCCAGCTTGTAACCCACAGTAACAGCTTGACTGCTCTGATTTTAATAAAGTCTACTCAGGCTTCCCTGGTGGTCCAGTGGTTAAGAATCTGCCTGCTAATGCAGGGGACACGGGTTCGATCCCTGGTCTGGGAAGATCCCACATGCCATGGGGCAACTAAGCCCGTGCGCCACAACTACTGAGCCCGTGAGCCGCAACTACTGAGCCCATGTGCTACAACTACTGAAGCCTGCGTGCCTAGAGCCCTGCCTGGCAACAAGAGAAGCCACCACAATGAGAAGCCCATGCACCACAAGGAAGAGTAGCCCCCACTCGCCCCAACTAGAGAAAGTCCACACGCAGCAACGAAGACCCAGCGCAGCCAAAAATAAAATTAGTTAATTAATTAAAAATAAAAAATAAAGTCTACTCAACGAGAAGCCTGCCAAACGACAAGCTCCCTAATCCACAAAAAGTAAACCTATGTGACATAAACATGATTTGGGCTTGTATGCTTATTCATGTAACTGTGTGGAGTTTCTATGCAGAACTGGAATGTGAACATAAACGGCCTGAGAAGCACCAAGAATCCACGCAGTCGTGAGGCAGGGGCACGTGCAGCGTGGGGGGCCACCATGCTCAGGGGCCCCGCTGCCCTGAGCTGCCCAGAAACCACCCCTCTCTTGAGCCCAGGGGCCTGAGGGTCTGCATGGGTGCCTCGGCCTCCAGGCATTCCCCCAGGGTGGCTCCAGGCTGAGGGAAGGAGGCCAGGCCAGGGGAGGTCCTAACCCCTAAGCTCCTGGCAAGCAGCGGCCGGGCCCAGGACACAGTGGAAGCAGCGATGGGGACCGTGGCCACCAGATGGAACTGCACAGACGCAAGAATACTCAAAGTAGGCTACTCAACAGAGAACAATACCATGACGGCTAGGACATCCTAAACTTTCTACCAAAAACAATAATAAACCATTATTTCCTCACAAAACACAAAAAGGTTAATATTAAGGAAAAAAAGTTCACTTGCAATTTTTAACTGTTTAAAATTTTTATTATTATATATTTAATAAATCCCAAACCCGTGACTCTTTTAAAGAAAAAAGGCTTTTACATCTCGACAGCTTTCTACAGCATAGAAACTAATGTCAACTCAACCCTGGGGTCATTCTTCAGTCCCAGACGTGGAATGTGAACTTTCCGGGGGGGCTGAATGGCATTGCGCGTCCCTATCCACTCCCCCTGGGGGCACAGGGAGGTGCCAAGGTCAGACACGGTCGGTCAAAACCGCATAGGGAAGAGCAGGGTGAGGGCCCCCCACATGGAGGTCACCCTCGCCCCGAGGCTGAGACTGAGGACAGGAGGGGCACGGTGGGCACTGAGGCTCCGGGGAATGAGGGCCAAGAAAGGACCGGAACAAACCAACAGCTGGAAGAGGAGGGAAGTGAGGAAACGACAGGGTAGAGGCTGGTCCTGAGTTCCTGGAGAGAAAGCTGACCTTTCCTACTACCACAGATAACGAAGGAATTTAAGTAGGAGCAATTCTGTACCGATTTTATATCCATAATACATTAAATCAAATTACAGTTCCTCAGGAAGACCAATTGATTTGTAGGACAAAAGAATTTGCAGGACGTGCAATGCAGATACTACAAAATTTTAGCAAAATCCTGCTGCAGCTTCAGGCTGAATACAGTTCTCAGGATTCCAATCTGATTCCTGCACAATGAGGTGCTGATTATACATATGCAGCAAAAACAACAAAAACATGGCATGTTTCTGACTGAAAAGACATGGTTTCACGTGTCCCTCACACTGGCAGCACCTGCCTCCCACCACCTGCCTCGGCTGCTCAGAAACCTGTGAAGGATAATCTCACGATGGCAAAACTCCTAGTTACGAACACCGGTGCCTCATGGAGAAGAGGAACAACGCAATCTCTCTACCTTTCCCACCCAGTGGCCTCCTCCTTCAGTCCGTCCACTTGTGCCACTGGTGATCAGCCTGATGTTTTTAATAGTCTAAGCAACAAAACCCCACAAGTTAGACCATTAAACATCCAGGAGGATACATGATAATTACATTGATCAGTCATGACATGATTCTGTGAAAGAAAACCTACTATTGCCTATGAAAAACTCTTATATTTTTCATTAAGAACATTTAAGAGAGACTAGAAAAAGACATGTAAAAATAAGAATATAGTACATAACGAAGAGCCATTTCAAATCAGTAGAAAGAAAATAATTAATAAAATGGTCACTGAGACAACGGCTAACCATGGGTGAAAGGTTACCATAAATATAAATCAATGAATGAAACAAATATAAATTAATAAAACCATAAAAGCACTAGGAGAAAATACCTGATACCCCTGAAATGAGGAACTCCTGATTCTAAACATAACACTAAGACCAGCAGTCAAAAAATAAAAACTACAGAGTTAACTACCAAAATATTTTAAACATTTATGCGGCTAAATAAATAAACTTTAAAAGACAGAAAAACTGGGACTTCCCTGGTGGCACAATGGTTAAGAATCCGCCTGCCAATGCAGGGGACACAGGTTCAAACCCTGGTCCAGAAAGATCCCACATGCCACGGGGCAACAAAGCCTGTGTGCCACAACTACTGAGCCTGTGCTCTAGAGCCCACAAGCCACAACTACTGAGCCCACGTGCCTAGAGCCCGTGCTCTGCAACAAGAGAAGCCACCGCAATGAGAAGCCCGCGCACCGCAACGAAGAGTAGCCCCCACTCACAATTAGAGAAAGCCCACGTGCAGCAACGAAGACCCAACGCAGCCAATAAATAAGTAAATAAATAAATATTCCTTTAAAAAAAACCAGAAAAATTATATGCAATGTATGTGGCTAAGTATAACACCCTTGATATTGTTCTTAACTCTAGAAGGAAGAAATAAATAATAACTACAAACTAAATTTTTAGAAAAGACAACCACTGAGAAAATGGGCAGAAGAATTAAACAGGCATGCCTAAATGGCCAACAGACATACAGGAGACGTTCAGCCCCTTAGTAACCACGGATCAGTGAGAACTTGTTCCACAAGAAGAGTCTTACACAGAAGACAAAGTGAGTCAAAGACACTGTACGAAAACTACAGCTCAGTCCTCTCAGACACAGACTCAAAGATCATTAACTGAATATTAGCAAATGAATCCAGCTACATGTAAAAGGAATCACACATCCATGACCAAGTAGGATTCATCCCAAGAATGCAAGGTTGGTTTAACATCTGACAATCAATTGATGTAACAAATATCAACAGAATCCAGGACAAAACTCATGATGACCATCTCAATAGATGCGGAAAAGACGTGACAAAATTCTTTCATGACAATAACTCTTAATCTGATAAGGACATCGATGAAAGACTCATGGTTGACACCACACTTAACAGTGAATGGCCAATGCTTCCACCAAAGATCGGGGACAAGCCACAAAGGTCCACTCCCACCGTTTCGCCTCAACACTGCAACAGAGCACCGGGGCTCTGGCCAGCGCAGTGGGGGTGGGAGGACAATACAAGTAAGAAAAAAACTGCCCATAATCCTACCAGCAATAGTAAACATCTTAGTATACCCGGTACAGGTATTTTACATTCATGGATAATATAATATACTGGTTTCAATCTATTTTTTTCACTCAACCTGGTATCTGTAACATTATTTTTAAGATGTGCAGTAGTGCTGTGTCATGTGGTTACGACCAACTCCTTTTAGCTGCTGTAAACCCCACTGCAGCCATCTCTTTGCAAACCCTTATTAAGAACGTCAGTCACACTTCACCCTTGGTGCATCATCACCAAGCTCAACGCCTCCTCCACCGTCCAGACTCTGCTGCTACCTTCTTATTTTAAGCCACATCACCCCTGAAGTCACTAGTAGTAGGAACAGTCTATCAACTCATTTTCTCACTCCAGTCTCTCCCCTCTTCAGTCTAACATCTATTCTACAGTTAAAATCACCTCCTAAAACTGTGATCTTCCCATAATCTTCTCAAAACATCCAGTGCTCCCCCTGTCCACAAGCTCACATTCACACCTAACAGCACAAAAGGTCACAAACTGGCCAATGGCCAGATCTAGCCCAAGCCCACTTGTGTGCTTCCCACCAGCTAAGAATGGTTTTTGTACATTTAAGTTAAAAAAATAACAAAGAACATGCATCAGAGACCGTGTGCAGCATACACAGCTGTCCCTTTACAGAAAAAGCCTGCTGACTCTTAACCCAGCCCAACAATTTTCGGGTCCAAATTAGCCTGTCAAACACCCTTAGGTGCCAGCCTACAGCATCAAGCTACTCAGAGTCCCTGGGCCGGGACCCTTGGTCTTGGGCCGCCGCATGTGTCTTCCTCCCAGCTTTCACCCCTGAAGGTCCAGCTCTGCACTGAGCCCTGCAAGGTCCCACAGCCCTACTACCAGCTTCTGTGTGCTCTCGGGATGCGGAGTCCCCAGGAAACTGACTTAGACTTACTCATCCAAGCAAACCCCAGCACCCAGCCTAACAACTGCCCCACGACACACATTCCATGACTGTCTGAAGAGCACATTTAAAGGGATGACTGAGGGCTCCCCTGGTGGCGCAGTGGTTGAGAGTCCACCTGCCGATGCAGGGGACGCGGGTTCGTGCCCCGGTCCGGGAAGATCCCACATGCCACGGAGCGGCTGGGCCCGTGAGCCATGGCCGCTGAGCCTGCACGCCCGGAGCCTGTGCTCCGCAGCGGGAGAGGCCACAACAGTGAGGGGCCCACGTACCGCAAAAAATAATAATAATAAAAAATAAAGGGATGACTGACTATAAAGTGCAGGCCTGTAACATCGAGAGATAAGTCACGGAGTCACAGAAACACTGTACAAAGGAGAGCCCCACAGCGCCACACTGATCTGCACTTGCTCTTTAAGACTAGACAGAAAAACAAAGGCAACAAAAGGAAAAGCTCTAGAGCCGGGAGCCAGCGAGCATCCTAGGCTCTCTGCCAGTATGAAAGTGAGTCCGGCTGCACTGAGGGGACTAGGAAGGAGAGGGAGCTTGGAGGGTTACCACCGTCACGTTCTTAGATACACGCCAGTCAAGACTGTAATCCTGCTTAGCTTCTTCTGGCTCCTAGAATTTGCTTCGTAAATACGGCTCCGTGAAGAGACTGGCGCCCAGGAGGCCCTGGGGTTTACACAGGTTACAGATGCAGCGTGGTCGTCCCGGCTTCTGCCACCATCCTGTGGACAAAGCCACGGCCGTCAGGCCCCACATCTCTGCGCTCCAGGACAGGGACCCACATCTTCCGAAGAAAGGACTGGGTGTTTCAGAAACTCTCCCACCAGGCGCCCCACCTCTGTCACCATTTCTCCTAGCTGTATGGCAGAGTGGGAATGGGGTGGCTCTGGCCTGTCATCCCCGCCCCCAGGGCTGGTCAGACTGCGAGCTCGATCCCAGACCAAGGGTAGTCCTGCTCCAACCGCACGTACAGCAAACATGGAGTCACCTCCAGGGCCCGCTCGGTACGCGCCGGGGGCTGGGTGAGCAGTACCACCACGTTCACGAGCTGCTCCTTCACGCAGGCAGTGTGACCAGAGTCATGGAATTGTGTCATTTCCTATCCTCTCATTGGTACATACTTTTCACAATGACTAACGTGAGAGGAAGGGCCTTGAAGTGTTTTTTTGTTTTTTGGTGTGTTTTTTTTGCGGTACGCGGGCCTCTCACTGTTGTGGCCTCTCCCGTCGCGGAGCACAGGCTCCAGACGCGCAGGCTCAGCAGCCATGGCTCACGGGCCCAGCCGCTCCACGGCACGCAGGATCCTCCCGGACCAGGGCACGAACCCGCGTCCCCTGCATCGGCAGGTGGACTCTCAACCACTGAGCCACCAGGGAAGCCCTTGAAGTGTTTTTGATGAGAAGAAAGCTTTCAATCCGCTGAAACACGGTGGATGTGATACAGGCTCCCTGAGGGCAGCACGCGTGTCTCTTCCTGGCTGAAGCGCAGCCGGTTTAACTGTGGGCTGAGCCCCGGGCACAGTCCTGGCCATCGGTCGGGGGACCCCAGCAACTGACCATGTCCCCAGGCCGGAGTCCCCGTGGCCCTGCGTGGGAGGGAAAGCGAGGCTAGACGGAATTTATACACCAAGAAAAAGGAGAAACCTGTTCCCCTCTTCAGATCTGAAGAGCAGGACCCCTCTCCAAAGCATCACAAATAAGAAACAGCGGCGGGGGGGTGGGGGGATGTCAACCCCCGAGGGCACGTGGCCGTCTGCCAGGCACCGCAGAACCACCAGGCTCCAGCACGAAGACGATAGACGGCTCGAGCATCTGCTGGGCAGGAGAGCCCCGAGGCTTCCTGCGACGTCGTCCTACAGCCACAGTCCTGAGAGGAGGACCAGCCCTTACTGAGCAGGGACTTAACGGGATCGGCTTCACTGGCAAAAAGGCAGCCCCCGGCTCATCGGGACGGGGCGCCATCTGGTGGTGAAAAGCGTAAGTGCAGGCTACGTGCAGAAAACCAGAGAAATTCATTAAAAAGTTTTCCTTCTAATCAGAAAGGTTCTTGGGAGAAGACCATATTCCTAATATTATCGGAGGGTTTTTTTTTAAATCTTTCCATAATACTGCTCTCTAATAGGACTGAAATACCACGGGAAAAACAAGCACAGTCATAGCTGAATTTCATTCAAAACCCCCATTTTGACAAAAAGACTAAGCACGGTAACAATAGTAAACCAAAGGAGGTGAATATTTTGAAGCATGTACCACAAAATTTGGGATCTGTTCCCCATCAGAATGAAAGCTCTGTGAGCAACAGGAATTCTGTGGGGTTCTGATTCATCGTTGTCCTACCACGCCCTCCAGCAGCTCTGAGAACAGCTTAGCCCCAGAACCAGGTTACACCCCAAAGAGCACGGAGCAGCCCAGAGGTTTTGCTCCCCTGGGTTACAGCTGTTACCTACCATGTTAGAAATCAAAACTGAGACAGTCCATCACTTTCTTTCAAAATAACAATAAACACATTACATGTTAACATATAATATATTTACGAAAAATAACCATGTTTCAAAACAAAACAGTAGAGACAAGAGTGGCATTGCTTTACTCGTTCACAAGTGTCTTTCTTGGCTTAACAGAGCAACGCTCATACCCTACACGCGGCCCAGGGCCTATCATGTCCCAGGCTGCTCTAGAAACCTGCGCCCTACGCTTAGGACTGGACGAGAGGGGAAAAGGCAGATAGCAGTCTGACCTGACAGCCCTGGAAGGGCCTTGGGGCCCCTCTGCTGTGGTGTCCACTACACAGTAGGTGCTGACGGCGCTCTCCTGAGTGGAGGGACAGAGACTGAGCAGGGGCTGGTGCTGAGGAGCCGGGAAGAGAAGGGCAAGGGTGGGGAAGGATGAGGTGCAGCCCGGGGGGGTTGGGGGGAGTGTGAGGCCTGGGCCCTCGTGCTGCAGGGGGAACTCTCATTTTGTATCTGATTACAAGTACAGGATGCAATTCTTTGGGGCAGCTTTGTTTTGATAGAGCATTTCAATTCAGGGTCATCTTCTCTTCAGGATTTTAATGCTCTTTTTTTTTTTTTTTTTTTTTTTTGCAGTACGCGGGCCTCTCACTGTTGTGGCCTCTCCCGTTGCGGAGCACAGACTCCGGACGCGCAGGCTCAGCGGCCGTGGCTCACGGGCCCAGCCGCTCCGCGGCACGTGGGATCTTCCCGGACCGGGGCACGAACCCGTGTCCCCTGCATCGGCAGGCAGACTCTCAACCACTGCGCCACCAGGGAAGCCCCACTCTTACTTTTTAAAAATACAGTAATCGTGAATCAAAGTGCATACAAATGAGGGTTTGTATTAATTTGTTTTTACTGTAAAACTAATACATGCTCATTATTTTTAAAAAACTTATATTCCACAAAATATTTTAAAAATCACTGTCAATCTCTCGGACTTCCCTGATGGTCCAGTAGTAAAGAATCAGCCTTACAACAGAAAGGAAGCAGGTTCAATCCCTGGTCAGGGAACTAAGATCCCACATGCCGCGGGGCAACTAAGCTGCGTGCCACAACTACTGAGCTCTCGCACCTGAACTAGAGCCTGCGTGCTGCAAACTACAGAGCCCACGCACCCTGGCGCCTGCAGGCCACAACTAGAAAGAAGCCTGCGCACCATAACGAGAGATCCCTCATGCTTCAGTGAAGACCCTGCATGCTGGTACTAAAACCCAACGCAATCAAAAAAAAAAAAAAACACCTCACTGTCAATCTCAATCCCATAATTCACAATATCCAAGTTAACTACTGGTATATTTCCCTCTGTTTTTTTTTTTTTCCCAAACTTAGTAAGACACTTAAATTTAAACTCATCTGTAGTATATACAATTACTAACAGAATAATAATAACTACAAAGAGGAAACCCTCACTAACCCATCATTTAAATTCTACAAGGGATCCAGGGCCTGCAGCAAACACGGGGTGGGCCTCCCAGGGGCTGCCCCCACGCACTCGGCCACATGCACCAGTGCCAGGTCTGCAGCCCTCACAAATAGTCGTGAAAGACATAGCTGGAGAGGAGCTGCCAGCCAGCTACAGCCCTGTTGCTGTCCAGCCCTGCCATCGCCAAGAATGTACCCCAAGAAAGATGCCCTTGGAAGGAAGAGAGCAGCAAACACAAGAATGGAAGGACAGCCCTCCCCTCCCTGGGCCCTGAGACCAGGGTAACAGGCAGGGGAAGAGCCGGGCCAGCTGCCCCAGGACAGCACCTGCCCTGCCAGCACACCAGAGATGATCAGGACACCAGTCGAGGGGCAGGAGCATTTGGACGGTGGGAGAGGCTGCAGGGGGTGGGGGTGGGGCAGGCAGAGGTCTGTGGGGCAGCACAGAGGGCAGCTGGGGAGGCTCCTCTCTGCCCCAGGTTCTCCGTGGAGCCAGAAGATTCCAGTGGACCATGAGCACGGGGAGGCAGCAAGGACAGTGTGACGGAGAAGACAAGGTGATACCAGCTCCAGTCACCTTCACCCCTGCTCTGATCCTGCTGGTCTCCCTGGGTCAGCTGAGTGAAGCCTGGAGGCCTGATACTCTCCAAGAGCTGACTCCTTCCAGCACCCAAGACTCCTCCACAGCCAGGCAGGCTCCCACCTCAGGGCCTTCCTTTGCATTGCATTCCTCTCTCCAGGACCCACACCCTCACCTCCTTTAAGTCTTTGATCAAATATCACTTTCAAAGGGACTTCCCTGGGTTCAAGCCCTGGTCCGGGAAGCTCCCACATGCCATGGAGCAACTAAGCCCGTGCGCCACAACTACTGAGCCTGCGCTCTAGAGCCCATGAGCCACAACTACTGAGTCCACATGCCACAACTACTGAGCCCACAAGCCACAAGTACTGAGCCCGCGAGCCACAGCTACTGAGCCCGCGTGCCTAGAGCCTGAGCTCTGCAACAAGAGAAGCCACCACAATGAGAAGCCCGACACCACAACGAAGAGTAGCCCCCACTCGCTGCAACTAGAGAAAGCCCACGAGCAGCAACAAAGACCCAATGCAGCCAAAAATAAATAAATAAGTTAATTAATTCATTTAAGAAAAAAAAGGCTGCTGCTATTTAAAAAACAAAAATCACTTTCACATAGGGAACAACAAAAAGACTAGATCAACTGGACTTTTACCAGAAATAAAAACTTTTGTGCTTCAAAGGACATTCACAAGAAAGTGGAAAGTCAACACACAAAATGAGAAAAAATATCTTTTCACATTAATGTCATAATGCCAATATTATTTTTTGGCATTATTCATAATAGCCAAAAAATGGAAATAATCCAAATGTCCATCCACTGATGAATGAAAAAACAGTGCGGTCTATCCACACCATGAACTATGGTTCGACTATAAAAAAAGAAATGAGATACTGATACACAAGAGGACAGGATGGTCCTTGAAAACAGTAAGATAAGTGAAAGAAGCCAGTCACAAAAGATCACATACTGTATGACTCTGTTTATGTGAAATGTCCAGAATATGCAAATCTACTGAGACACAAGGTAGACCAGTGGTTGCCAGGGGCCGAGGGAGGAGGAAATAGAGAGTGACAGCTGATGGGAAGAGACTTCTCTGAGGGATGATGGAAATGGTCTGTGTTTTTCGTGCTCCACTGATTGACATACCCCAGCTTCTGGACTAGTAATTCTGGTTTATAATAGGTAAAAAGTATGTGACAAATGGAGGGGTGAGGGGAGGGGGGGAGGGAGGGAGGGGAAAAGGGAGAAAAAGAATGGAGGGAGGGAGGGAAGGATACCCCTCCTCTGGAGGGAGCCTGGAAGTCCCTAGAGGTGGACGAGGGGGCACCCAAAGCCACCTCCCCTGCCGGCACCTTCCTTCGTTGGGCTTCCTTCTGCGCGGCTGCATCTCAATCGGCCTTGCCTCTTCTCCAAGGCAGAAGCAAGAAGTGAGGTCTTTGAAAGTCCACAAAGTAGAAATGAGCTCTCTCCTGTGCTTAGCACTCTATCACTTTTCTTTTTAGAAGCAAGTCTGTGAGGGACTTTCCTTGGAGGTCCAGTGGTTAGGGCTCCATGCTTCCACTGCAGGGGGCACGGGTTCGATCCCTGGTCAAGGAACTAAGATGGCGCGTGCCACGTGGCCAAAAAATAAATACAAAAAACTTTTTTTAATTAAAAAAAAAAGTGGGCTTCCCTGGTGGCGCAGTGGTTGAGAGTCCGCCTGCCGATGCAGGGGACACGGGTTTGTGCCCCGGTCCAGGAAGATCCCACATCCCACATGCCGCGGAGCGGCTGGGCCCATGAGCCATGGCCGCTGAGCCTGCGCGTCCGAAGCCTGTGCTCTGCAACGGGAGAGGCCACAACAGTTAGAGGCCCACGTACCGCAAAAAAACAAACAAACAAAAAAAACTTCTTTAAAACAAAGTTTGTGAACTGGAAATGTGTTGTAGGAAACGGGCCTCCAGGAGGTCCCACCTGCCATCTGCCACAATTCTCAAAAGTGGTTTATCTTGGGGCTTCCCTGGTGGCGCAGTGGTTGAGAGTCTGCCTGCCGATGCAGGGGACACGGGTTCGTGCCCCGGTCCGGGAAGATCACACGTGCCCCGGAGCGGCTGGGCCCGTGAGCCATGGCCGCTGGGCCTGTGCGTCCAGAGCACGGGAGAGGCCACAACGGTGAGAGGCCCACATACCGCAAAAAAAAAAAAAAGTGGTTTATCTTGAAGGTGAGGACAGTTTGGATGGGCTCTTTTCTGGATCCTATGAAACCCACCAAGCATCACTCACTCTACATAAAACAAATTCCTATGAGATGTCAGATGCCAAAAAGGCTGGACCATTGTGATAAGCAGCATAACAGTATACCTTTCAACCCTCAGTTCTCTAAAGAGAAGATAAAATGCTTAAAGGAATGTATTTTTAATTTTAAAAACCCACCAGAACTTTAATTTCACTTAAATAAACTTTTCCGCTTTGGTTATATTGTTCTTATTCCCTTAATGCCGTGATCCAAAGACGATTCATACTGCTTTAACCAGAAGATAAAAATCTTATATACCCTTTAAAAAAAAAAAAAAAGCCCATCTCTAAATTTCTCTTAAAATGAAAAGCAAAAAAAAAAAAAATAAAAGCAAAAGTCTACCCAAGCAAAGACCTCCCCGCCCCTGCCCAGCCCCCACCTCAGGGCTGCAGTCTGCACCTGCCAATGAATGGTCTCCCTTGGTCCACCCTCCCCACAAAGGGAGCTTTCTTCCCAGGAGGAGGTGGGGATAGAGGGGGAGGGGGAGGAGGGGGAGGGGATGCAGAACCTGCCCTGTGGGCAGGACCTCACAGCTTGGGAACTATCTCCTCTAAAAGCACATTTCTGACTCAGAAAAGACGAAAATACCTCCTTTAAGGGCTGAGCGGCTAACCTTCACCAGCAATGAAATTTACAAAGGCACCCAGGTAGAAGCCTCCTCTCAGAACCCCCCACACACACACACACACACCCCACCACCACCACCACCACCACCAACCTGGGCAGCTCAGATGAGCCGCCCCTCTTGTCCCCTCTTCCTCATCTGAGGACTGAGCTGGGGTTTCCTCAGATCCAGGAGAGTGGCCTACCCTCCCCCACTCTTTTGTTCTAAGAACAAGTTCTAGAACAGGCTGCCTATGAACCAATCTGCTCCAATCCTACTATTTCTGGTATATTTACGATAAATAAAACCTTGGCCCCTCACTAGGTCGCCCCCCAAGGTGAATCTAACCTTCTTAACCACTTATACACCGTCTTGCTTTCCTAGGGAATCAATCACCTAGAAAACCCAAGCCGAAGCTCTGCGGCCTCGGGTCTCTGCCTCTCTCCCCGGACTCCTTGCCTCCTGGCTGTCAGGCCAAGGGAAATGGAGTCTCGCAGGCACCGAGGCGGACAGGGCGCCCCTGTCAAGGGTCAGTGCCCGTCTCACGCCCACCTGGCTCCCACAGGCATCTCAGAGCCGCAGGAGCTCGGCCAGCCTCGCCCCAGTCACCCCGGAGGCTCCCAGGCGGCAGGGAAGGAGAACACTAGAAAACATCAGCAAGAAAACTCCAGGAATCTATTTATAAATGTTCGAGCAAGAGAAAAACTACTGAGTTATCGTCGGACTGAGAAGTCACAAGCTCCTCATTGCCTTACCTGGTTTTCAACACCTGCAGCTTTGGGAGGACCTCCAACCCCACTCCCAAGACATCAAAACAGGATTATTTTGCAGGGCTGGGGGCAGGGATGGGGGTGGTTAGGTTAGGGACCGGGGCGGGAGGTGGTCCCACCAGTACAACAGACAACCCAAGCTCCTAGGCCCTGACCAGGTAGCCTACCCGGGCTTCAAGCCCGCACGGCACAACCCTCATCGAACAACATTTGTAAACAATCAGTTTTCTTGGAAGGAAACTGACTGACTGTACATTTATTGTCTTCACCCTAAAAATGGTGAAGGTCCTTCTACAGAAACCATCAATACAGTTCATTCCCCTCCGCCAAAAAAAAAAAAAAAAAAAAATCGCTCCTAGGAGGGTCTCGCAGGATCAGCTTCACTTAAAAAACCTAACAAAAACCTAGGAAAGGACTCTAAGGTCCACAAGAGTGGCTTGACCAGCCCCACCTTAGAGATTCACCTCTAGAGCCAAGAGCCCATGTGACTAAACCTCAGAGAAGCAAGGCTACAGCTCACCCACCTCACCTCACCACAGGGCCTCAGTCCTCCTCCCAAAAGCCTGCAGAGGGGCAGGGTCTCAGCGCCCCAAACTCACCACGGCCACCTGCACAGCCAGCCTCCACCCTCAAACATCTCCACCCATCCCCCACTCACAAACTTCCTCTCACAGAGACCCTTTTACAGCCGTGCCAGCCCTCCAATCAAGTCCAAGTTGTAGCTCTTAACACAAGACAATAAATATTTGAAGTCCTTTTTTTTTTAAAGGAGGCAATAACTCAATAATAGTCTATTCAGGTTTCATGCAAACTGCAACATAAAAACACAAATAGGGACTTCCCTGGTAGCACAGTGGTTAAGAATCCACCTGCCAATGCAGGGGACACGGGTTCGATCTCTGGTCTGGGTAGGTCCCACATGCCGCAGAGCAGCTAAGCCCGTGCGCCACAACTACTGAAACCCGCGAGCCTGGAGCCCGTGCTCCACAACAAGAGAAGCCACCGCAACGAGAAGCCCGTGCACCACAATGAAGAGTAGCCCCCGTTCACCGCAACTAGAGAAAGCCCGCGCACAGCAACAAAGACCCGATGCAACCATAAATAAATAAATACATAAAAATAAAAACACAAATATAATTTCCTATTGTTTAGGTCATATGAAAGTAAATACTACCAACCTTTCACATAAGTGCTCTTCTTTAAACCCCCCACCCACTTTCAGTCTTTTTGGTTGGATGCTGGTGTTGAACCTGGGCCTCCAGGCTGTCACCGGGATCACGTCAAAAAAATGAGTAACAAGTCGTTCCCTCTTAAGTGCCCGGATTCCACTCAGCCAAGAGCAAACCAGGTGCCGGACTTGAACTTCAGATGCAAAAAACAGCGTTGACAGACCCAGGTCATTTACAAACTTGTTCAGCTAACGTAGAGCACAGAACCATCCCACCCCATCTCAGATAGAAAAGGCATGCACGTGCTAATAGAAATAAATGTAACTGCTCACTCATTATTAAGAAAATGCATTTAAAGCAACAAAAGTATCATTTTCCACCTATCAGACTGGCAAAATATTCTGAAGTTTGATATCTGAGAGTATGGATAAACAGGCAATTCTCATTACTGCTAGTGCAATAAGATTAATGAAACCTCTGTGGGGCAACTTGGCAATATTTGTAAAATTTAAAAGCACACATAACCCTTGGCAAAGCATTTCTACTCTTTAGTTTACTCTCAGATACACCTGGAAAAGCTCTCCAAATCACAGTAACAAGGAAATTCACTCGGCCTTCTTTCTTCATTAGACAATCTAAATATCCAACTAGTTACACAAATTGCTACATCCCTACAAGGCAATAATACTAAAGGCTCCTGAAAAGTCGAAGAATAAGCCATGTCCTACTGTGAGAAAATCACGGTGACTAGCCAAAGGTCAGGTAAAGAATGGGGCGTCTGCGAGATCCCCGTAAGAGTAGATGCCAGCATGTGAATAAAAATCTTTTTGGAAGGAATTATAAGAAAGTATTAATAGCGTGACCTTTGTAAGTAAGATTAAAGCAGAAAGGGAGATGGAAGGTTACTTTGCAATATGCACCATTTTTTACTAGTTAACTTTTTTTGTTCTTGTTTCTTCTTTTGGACCTAAATGTACTAGGAATTCTGATCAATCCAACTCCATAGATGACGCACTGTCACCACCAGACCATGCTTTTCTTCACTCGTTCAATTATTTTTAATTATGTAGTAAGGACCCATTAGCCCACCAACCACAACAAAACTAGGACCCAGACAATAATCTGTCTAACCAGCCACATGGTCTCCTCACCCCATTACCCCTGCCTCCTCACACCCAAAGAAACTACCAAAACAGAGCCTGTGGACTGCAGCTTCATGAAAAAAGAAGTCCCCAAATTAATGCGCTAATGACAAATTCACCTAAAGAAGGTACAAAAGAACAACAAAATAAATCCAAGAAATGAGAAGGAAGAAAATCATACAATGAGTGGAAATTTCTATTATAAATACAGATGAAAGCTTCTATACCAAGTATGATTTTTTTTTCAAGTATGATTTTTAAAACTCAATATATCAGGAATAGAAGAGACTCTTCCTTACCCTGATAAAGAATATTAAAAACTAATAGAGTAGGCCTTCCCTAGTGGCGCAGTGGCCTGCCGATGCAGGGGGCACGGGTTCGTGCCCCGGTCCGGGAGGATCCCACAAGCCACTGGGCCTGCGCGTCCGGGGCCTGTGCTCCACAACGGAGAGGCCACAGCAGTGAGAGGCCCGCGTACCGCAAAAAACAAACAAACAAACGAACAAAAAACTAATAGAGTAAACATCATCCTAAATGAGGAAATACTGGAAACATTCCCTTCAAAATCAAGAATGATCATAAAGGGGGATTCCCAGGCAGTCCAGTGGTTAGGACCCCACGCTTCCACTGCAGGGGGCATGGCTTTGATCCCTGGTGGGGGAACTAAGACCCCGCAAGCCACGCAGCGCAGCCAAATAAATAAATAATATAAAATAAAATTGTAAAAAAAAAAAGAACGATCATGAAAAGCAAATAAAAACTAGACAGAGGGACAGAATGATAGAACAAACGTGGTAAAATGGCAACACCCGGGGAATCTGAGTGAAGGGCACATGGAAATTCTGCGTATTATTTGTGTAAGATTTTTAAGTTTGAAATCATCTCAAACTGGACAGTTCATTGACTAATAAAAATAAAACCAAGAACAAGGACCTCACGTCCATTCACCATTGTACTGGGAGTCCTAACCAATACAGTTAGACAAGAAATTTGCAGCCTGAGGACCAGAAAGGAAGAACTACAACTGTCATTATTTGTTATTATATGACCTACAAATTACTAGGAACAACAGTAGAGCTTAGCAAGGTGACTAAGATATAAGGTTAAATCATCACTTAGTGAGTTGCCTTGCTATACACCATCAGTGAACAATTACACATGGTAATTAAAGAGAAGACATACATCATTTACAAAGGCATCAGAGAATCATCAGTTATCTAGAAATAATCCTACAAAAGATGGCAAGACCTCTACAGGAAAAATACAGTTTCACTGAGATTTTTTTTTAACTAAATGAAATAGTGAGATATACTATATTCACCAATAGTAAGGCATAATACTGGGAAGATGTCAATTCTCATCACATTGATCTACAGACTCAGTATGCAATTCCAATTAATATCTCAACATAGTTTTTCATCAAATTTGATGATCCTAAAGCTTATACTGAAGAATAAATGGCCAAACACATCCAGGATGCTTCTGAAGGAGAGGAGCACGGGGCAGTGGCGCTCCCCGGGTGTACGGAAGGCCCAAGTCCAGAAGGAGCCTCAGGCTCATGTGAGCTCTGGGAGGTGCTGTGTCAGATTCGCGGAGAAAGGAAGACTTGCTCAATCCCTGAAGCTAAGAAAAAACAACAAAGCACATGGAAAAAGGTGACACTGAACCACTACTCACATGTTTTTTTAAAAATTTTACATACAAGAAAAAAGCCAACTCTAGAAGAAATAAGGAATTAAACATCAAAAACACAACTTAAGCTAAAAGTTCAAAATCTAAGTAAATTTCTTTTAGACTGCGAGATAAAGGCAGGTTTCTTAAAATACGAAAACAACTAATTGTAAAACTAGGAGAACATATTCACAATACCCACACCTAACAAAGAATTAGCGCCAACGGGCTTCCCTGGTGGCGCAGTGGTTGAGAGTCTGCCTGCCGATGCAGGGGACACGGGTTCGTGCCCCGGTCCGGGAGGATCCCACGTGCCGTGGAGCGGCTGGGCCCGTGAGCCATGGCTGCTGAGCCTGCGCATCCGGAGCCTATGCTCCGCAATGGGAGAGCGGGAGAGGCCACAACAGTGAGAGGCCCGTGTACCACAAAAAAAAAAAAAAAAAAGAAAGAAAGAAAGAAAAAAAAAAGAGCGCCAAGAATATACAAAGAACTGCAAACTAGTAAGAAAAGTACAAAGCACCAAAAAGCAGACCAGTGGCATCTACAGACATTTCACAATAAAAGGAAATACATTCAGTCAATAAACACGAGATGTCCAACATAATTCGTGATCAAGGAAATACCAATGAAGACAATAAGAAGATGCCATTCACACACATTCAAGTGACTGAAAGCAAAAGGCCTGGTAGGGCCACCGGCCTCCCCACCCTTCCTGTCTGCTCTCCCTCGAGCGGGTGCCCTGCTGAGATACAGGTGTCTGTCCATCCAGTTCACTGCTATGCACCAAGGGCGACAGGGTACAGGCAGGCTCCAGGCAGGCACTTGCTGACTGAGCAGAGGAAGGTGGAGGACGAGCAACCAGAGGTCCAGTGGGACCCCTTCCACAGCCCTGCTTCGGGGTGTGATCCCAGCCCCCACTCTGGGCCAAGCCTGGGGCCAAGGCGGTCAAGGAAAACAAAGCCAGTTTGAGCTCCTTCCTACAGATTAGTACGAGCCGATGTTTTTGTTTATTAGGAAGGTAACAGTAAAGGGAAATTTTGAAACAACCATCACCACATTAACTCAAAATTTCTCATTTCCTTCCAGTTTCTCCTCACACGTACACAATTCACATGACTGATCCGTACCAGTGATTTTCCCTTAAACATGCATGACATCTCCAGTCACCACATTAACAGTCGTAGAACACATCATCAAGCTTCTCTATCGTTGACCATCTGTGATTTTTCAATTCATCATTACTTTAAAAAACACTTTAATGTCTCCGTAAGTGATAATAACCGTGAACTCATCCATTCATTATTCAACGATACTGAGTGAGCAGTAATACATGCAAAGCATCGTCCTCTCTTTAGGTAAAGCCCTATCAGTGAGACTCCTGGATCCATGGGTAACAATAATTGTTGGTCTTTTTGACCAGCATCCACCAGCAAGGCTGCCAGCTGGAAACAACTGACATGTTCCTTCCTACTGACTTCACCTCACACCGAGGGTCCCTGACACCTGCTTCTGCCCCCCACCTCACACTGGCTTGTATGAACCATCATCGGCAGCACCCACCACCCCGCCCGGACTCTGACCACCCTGGAGGCTCAGTCCCACGTGCTTGTTCCCTACACTTAGCAACTACAAAGACACCTCCCAGGGTCTGTCTACCCAATAACACACCTTGGCCTTTACACCAGTCTTCAGGTCTGGGTGCCTCCCTCTCTATATTCCCCAGTCTGGCCCATCCCATTGGGACCCAATCCCCATTATGTCTGTTGGTCTGCGACTCTATTTGGATATCACCAAACATTTGCTTGTGTCTCCTGACATTAGTTATATATACATGACTCCACTCAAGGGTAATTACATTTAAGAGAAAACCCAGCACAATCCCTATCAGGATCTCAGATGGCTTCTTTGTAAAAATTGACAGGTTGACCCTAAAATTCACATGGAAACTTAAGAGACACAGAATACCCGAAACAATCTTGAAAAAGAAAAACAAAGTTGGAGGATTCACATTTCCCCATTTCAAAACTTCCTACAAAGCTACAGTAATCAAGATGGTGTGATACCTGCATAAAGACAGACATTTGATCAACAGAATAGAGAGTCCAGGAATAAACCCATACATCTACGGTCAACTGATTTTCAACAGATACCAAGACCATTCAATGGTGAAGGAACAGTCTTTTCAACAAATGGTGCTGGGATAGCCACATGCAAAAGAATAAAGTTGGACCCCTACCTGATACCATGTACAAAAATTAACTTTAAATGGATCAAAGATCTAAATATAAGAGCTAAAACTGTAAAACTCTAAGAAGAAAACGTAGGCACAAATCTTCATGACCTAGGATTTAGCAACTGCTTCTGAGATATGACACCAAAAGCACGAACAACAGAAGAAAAACAGAGAAACTGGACTTCATCAAAATTAAAAATGTCTGTGCTTCAAAGGACACCATCAAGGAAGTGAAAACACAACCCACAGAATGGGAAAAAATATTTGCAAGTCATGTATCTGATAAGGAACCTGCATCTGTAATATACATATAAAGAACATATGCAACTCAATAATAAAAAGACAACCCAATTTTATAATGAGAAAAGGATCTGAACAGAAATTTCTCCAACAAATACAAATGACCAATAACCACATGAAAAGATCCTGAACATTATTAGTCATTAGAGAAACGCAAATCAAAACCACAATATACAGTCTCACACCCACTAAGATGATGATAATGAAAAGATGCACCATAACAAGAGCTGGTGATGACATAAAGAAATTGGACCCTCGGACACTGCTGATGGGAATGTAAAATGAGACAGTTGCTGTGGAAACTGTAAACAATCCCTTACTGAGATAACTGTAGATTTACATGAAGTGTAAGAAATAACACACAGACCCCCTTGTACATCCTGCCCAGCGTATTAGTCCCCAGGGCTGCCGTAACAAAGTGCCACAAACTGGGTGGCTTAACACAAATCTGTTTTTATCCTTTCACAGTTCTAGGGTCAGAGGTCCAAAAATCAAGGTGTTAGGGACTTCCCTGGTGGTGCAGTGGTTAAGAATCCGCCTGCCAATGCAGGGGAAACGGGTTCGATCCCTGGTCCAGGAAGATCCCACATGCCATGGAGCAACTAAGCCCATGCGCCACAACTACTGAGCCTGCGCTCTAGAGCCCGCGAGCCACAACTACTGAGCCTGCGTGCTGCAACTACTGAAGCCCATGAGCCTAGAGCCCGTGCTCTGCGACAAGAAGCCACTGCAATGAGAAGCCCGCGCACCGCAACGAAGAGTAGCCCCCACTGGCCACAACTAGAGAAAGCCCACGCGCAGCAACAAAGACCCAACGTGGCCAGAAATTTAAAACAATACAAAGCCAAGGTGTTGGTCGGGCCACACTCCCTCTGAAGGCTCCAGTAGCTTCTGGTGGCTGTGGCAACCCTCGGCATTGCTCGGTTTACAGAGGCATCACTCCAATCTCTGCCTGTGTTGTCACATGGCCGTCTTCCCTGTGCCTGTGTCACTGGAGTTAAGAACACCACCCTAAGTCCAGGATGACTTCACCTCCAGATTCTTAATAAATTACATTGGCAAAGATCCTATGTCCAAATAAGGGCACATCCTGGGATTCCAGATGAACATGAATTTAGGAAGACACCATTCAACCCACTAATGTCCAGTTTCCCTAAAGGTACCATTTTGCAAAACTACAGCATAATATCATAACCAGGCAACCCACCAACCTTATTCAGATTTCCTCACTTTTACTTGTATTCACACGTGAGTGTGTGTGTGTGTGTGTGTGTGTGTGTGAGTGAGGTTCTACACAGTTTTCTCACCTGGTTAGCTGGCCGATCTACTATCACAGTGAAGATATTGAGCAGTTCCAACGTAATGTATGAAGGATCTGTCTGACTTTGGGGCAAAGAATGGATGGGATAGATACAGCATGGGAAGCAGAAAAACTCAGAAGACCAGTTAAGGGGTGACCACTACAATCCAAGAAAGGTACCATGGCAAACTGGACCCAAGCAGTGATGCCGTGAGAGACAGTGGTGAGAGCAAAAGTTGTTCTGAGGGCACAGCCAGCAGGATTTTCCGATGAGCTGACGCGAGATGCGAGGAAAGGGTAGAGCCGTCAATGATTCCTTGTCAGTATTTCCACAAGGACAAAGGCACACCTGTGTAGTAATTTCGGAGAATTAACACTTTCATGATGTCCAAGAACAAGAACTGTCTCTCCAGGGCTCAGGTCTCTCGTTGTGGGAGTGCTTTACACTATTCCTCATATAAATTCGGCACATTATTAAACTCATTTCATTTACTTTATCTTTTGTGTTGTTATAAAAGGGTTACTGTTTTGTACATATGAAGGCTGTTGACTTTGATATGTCAATTTTATACCCAGTTCCTTTAGAGAATGATTTCACTGTCTGCATTTTAGCACTGACTCTCTTAGGTTGTCCAGGTACAGTTATCTCACTTACAAACAGTTCTACCACTTACTTCCTTATTTTTCATCTCCAATAGCTCTCTTAACTGATTACATGGCTTAATCCCAACAACAAAATGTTAAAGATTCGTGGAGATGATAAGCAGCCTAACTTTGTTACTGACCTCGGTGGGAATGTCTCCAGGGTTTCCCACTAAGAGAGAGAGAGAGGGAGAGGGAGAGAGAGATAGACAGACAGACAGATAGGGAGGGAAGGATGGATGGGTAGGTTTAAGATAGACAAAGAGCAAGCTTGGAAGCAGATCCCAGCCTAGTTGAACTCAGACAGCTCTTCCTGTTTGCAGCCTGTTTAGGAGACCCTGACTCAGAGGGCCCAGCCTGGGGTCCTGACCACAGAAGTGTGAGATGACAAATGTGTGTTGTTCTAAGCTGCTAAGCCTGAGGAAATTTGTTACACAGCAATGAATAATTGACATGCTATCTTTACTAGAGTAAATTTTGGTAAATTATATTTTCCTAGGACAGTCTCCATTTCATCTAGGTTTTCATATTTATCTGCCAACAATTGTACAAAATAGTCTCTAATAATTTTGTTATCCCACAAAGTAAGAAGGTGCTCAAAGACTAATTGGAATCATGTTTAAAAGACAAAGAATCTTGGGACTTTCCTGGCGGTCCAGTGGTTAAGACTCTGTGCTCCCGGGACTTCCCTGGTGGCACAGTGGTTAAGAATCCGCCTGCCGGGCTTCCCTGGTGGCGCAGTGGTTGAGAGTCCGCCTGCCAATGCAGGGGACGCGGGTTCGTGCCCCGGTCCGGGAAGATCCCACGTGCCGCAGAGCGGCTGCGCCCATGGGCCATGGCCGCTGAGCCTTGTGCGTCCGGAGCCTGTTGCTCCACAAGGGGAGAGGTCACAACAGTGAGAGGCCCACGTACCGCAAAAAAAAAAAAAAAGAATCCGCCTGCCAATGCAGGGGACACGAGTTCGAGCCCTGGTCTGGGAGGAACCCACATCCACGGAGCAAACTAAGCCCGTGCACCACAACTACTGAGCCCACGCTCTAGAGCCCTTGAGTCACAACTACTGAGCCCACGTGCCACAACTACTGAAGCCTGCGTGCCTAGAGCCCGTGCTCCACAACAAGAGAAGCCACCGCAATGAGAAGCCCGCGCACCACAACGGAGAGTAGACCCCACGCGCCACAACAAGAGAAAGCCCACTCTTAGCAATGAAGACCCAACGCAGCCAATAAAATTAATTAAATAACTAAATTAATTTAAAAAAAATACTCTGAGCTCCCAACGCAGAGGGTCCAGGTTCAAACCCTCATCAGGGAACTAGATCCCACATGCTGCAACTAAAGATCCCGCATGCCGCAACAAAGATTCTGCACACAGCAATGGAGATCCCACATGCCACAACTAATACCCGGTGCAGCCAAATAATTTAAAAAAAAAAGACACAGAGTCTTGCTTGAAGGGCTCAATTGGCCAAATCTGGGATAATTTCAACATGAAAAAGAAAAATGATAATTAGAACATGTTTAATAAATACTCTGTAGCAATACCAAAAAAGTGTGGTACAAAGAGGGAAAGAAAGTTCTTCTTAAAGAAGACCGTCAGCCGATAAATGTGAACGAATGAGAGAACTGGTTTACTGATGAATCATGAAGAAGAAAAGAGGCAGCAACACCCTCTTCACCCACCAAGGAAACTGCGGGATCAACAGGATCAGGACAAACTGACCTGTGACCCCCGATGTAACAAAAAGTCCACAAGGTCACCTGTGTAGCATTCTAGCCAAAACTATTTCACCTGAATCTAACACCTGATGGTTAACAGTACTGACTAACCATCTGTTAAATTTCCTGAATTTAATCATTGTGCTGTGGCTATATGAGAAGTTCCCTGTTCTCAGGAGATAACAGACTGAAAAACAGGGGTGAAGGGTCATGACATCTGCAACTTAACTCTCTGATGGTTCATTAAAAACAACAACAGGGGGCTTCCCCGGTGGTGCAGTGGTTGAGAATCTGCCTGCCAATGCAGGGGACATGGGTTTGAGCCGTGGTCTGGGAAGATTCCACAAGCCGCGGAGCAACTAGGCCCGTGAGCCACAACTACTGAGCCTGCGCGTCTAGAGCCTGCGCTCCGCAACAAGAGAGGCAGCGACAGTGAGAGGCCTGCGCGCCGCGATGAAGAGTGGCCCCCGCTCGCCGCAACTAGAGAAAGCCCTCGCACAGAAACGAAGACCCAACACAGCCAAAAATAAATAAATAAAATACTGAATACATAACTACTTTAAAAACAAACAAACAAACAACAACAACAGGGCTTCCCTGGTGGCGCAGTGGTTGGGAGTCCGCCTGCCAATGCAGGGTACACGGGTTCATGCCCCGGTCCGGGAGGATCCCACAGGTTGCAGAGCGGCTGGGCCCGTGAGCCATGGCTGCTGAGCCTGTGCTTCGCAACGGGAGAGGCCACAACAGTGAGAGGCCCGCGTACAGCAAAAAAAACAAAACAACAACAGCATGTCCCAGAGGGAGAGACTCGTGATGGACTAAATGATGAATCCAGGTGAAGGGCACATGAGTGCTCACTGAACATTCTTTGACATTCCATAAAGGTCTGAAGCTTTTCAGAATAAAAAGTTGAGAAAAAACCTTTAGCGTTACTACTCTGATGTACAATTTAATTTTTAGCTTTTTAATTACCCAAGTTTACATTCAAAACTATAAGTAACATTCTTGTTAGAAGAGCTTGGGTTAAGAATGAAAGACTTCACTGTGGGAAAAGATTACCTTTGTTTTTAATCAACAGATTCAGCAGGTCAGGTCATAAAGGTTTAAAGGCTGACAACAAACAAAAAAACAGGTCAAGTCCTATTATAAAAACTCCTACCAAAAAAAACCAAAAACACTCCTACAACTAAAGTGTCAGCATGCAAATTTCTCATTAGAGTCACATTTCTGCCAACAACCTTCAGACACAGCCTCTAACCAACAAGCAGAAACAGTCCAGGATTCTAACTGAAGACTCCCAGGGCCAAGGTAGCGGCTGCAAGTGCCGCCTCAGAGCTTCCCAAGCACCCAGCTGGTCTAGGTTGGCACAACTCGCCAGGCCCGGAGACCCGGTTTCCCAGCACACAGCAACTACATGGGGTGAGAGCGCAGTCAGGCAAAGGAAGCAGGAGACGCTGGAGCAGGCAGGGCAGGGCCAGGAGGCCGCCGGGCCTGGAGTGCAGACAGTCAGGGTAAGAGGCAGGAGAGATGGCATGCGGCCTAGGGCCAGATGCCACACAAGGCCTTGTCAGCCCTGGTGAAGAGCATGGAAGCCACAGGAAGGCTGCCCACAGAGCAGAAACACGATGAGGACGCCCAGGCCTCTGAGCAGAGCCCAGGCCATTGGAAAGCAGGGAGAAGAGGTGGGCTGAGACCCCAGTGGCAGCCCCCATGAGGGCAGAGGATGTGCTAAAGGTGGACCCACTGCGTCCCTGAGGAACAGGTGGCACCGGCCACAGTGGGACAAGCAGAGCTCAGAGGTCAGGGAGTGCTGGCGTTTCACACTGGGCTGCAGGTGCCCACCCGCCCTCCAAGCTCTCAGTCAGCACGTCCCCAACTTGGGGGCAGGCAAAGGTGCGGCTTGGGGTCAGAGACAGCTCGGCGTGAGGACACGGAACCAGGGCACCAGGACAGATCCCCAGGGCCCTTCAGTATCTACAGGTCAGGCTCAGGGCATGGGTCCTGCAAACAAGACCAAAAAGAAAGGTTCAACTGGTAGGAAAAACCAGCAGAGTGAGGTGATCTGGAGGCCAAATGAAGATAACTAATCACTCCTTTCTTCTTGAATTTGAATGTCAAATGCTGTCATGAGGGCCAATAAAAAGGAGAACTAACCAATGGATTTGGCAACACCTAGGTCAATGGTGCCCTGCTCGGAACCGCCTCAGAGGGCAGGCCTGGGAGGTCCTGGAAACAGCAAAGATGGAATGAAGTCTGAGTAACTGGGATTTAATTTACAGAAAGGTCAAGAAGCGCGTGCGCACAAATACCCGCATTTGAGAATGCGGATGTCCAAGGATGACAGGATGTTCAAGTTGAAAAGCAGCTGAGACGTCTACTATTCCAACCCCTCAGTGCTCAAGGCCAGGGGCAATACAGGACCAAAAGCCCCCACTCCCATCACACACACCTGGCAGGGCTGCAGACACAGACAAGAGAGCGGCATGGCACACCGGCCCCACATCGCTCTGTTCCAGCCGCTCTGACCCACACTTGAGCCCTGACCCAGGCTAGGCGGCCGCCACCAGCCCACATCCTAACTGCCGGCTTCTGCCCAAGCCAGGGCTCCCCTCACCCCAACGGGTGCGTTCCTCCCGCCTTCCACTCAGAACCCTTACTCTTTAGCCCTCTTCCTGGAGAATTAACCTGTCATTCTCCCCCTAGACTGCAGGATTCTTGTCCTAGATGGGCCAAAGTCAAGACAAACTCGAAAAGTCTTCAGCCCAGGGCAACACTATCCAACGGTAACACAGTATGAGCCACAAGTATAATTCTACATTTTCCAGCAGCCATGTTAAAAAGCAGAAATAGGAGTAATTAATTTTGATATATTTTATTTAACCCAGTACACATCCAAAATGTTACCAGTTCAACATGTAACCAATTAAAAAAAAACACAAGAAACAAAAAAAAAAACAGTACCCCCGAAAAGCACAAAACATCTCAAAAGCCTCTGAAATCCACTGTGCACGTCACACTTACAGCACATCTCAGTTTGGTGTGGACAAATGTCAAGTGTTCACAAACCACACAGGGCCATGGCCAGCTTGTTGGAGGTAGGTGGCAGCCACCTCTCCACTCCAGTCTGAACACGTGCAGGAGCCAACCCTTCGCCAAGATTCCATCTGGATTCCTGAGCCAGAGAGCCATGGTCTCAGCCTGAGGCAGGAATGAGCACACGGGAGCCCTCCCTAAGCACCCCAACAGGAAGGCATTTCCCCTATGCTGCTCCTACACCTTCTCTCTCTTGAGAGCAATTTTAATAGCAATTGCTCTCTTTTAATAGCAATTATCAAACTGTGTAACTGTGTGTCTTTCTCAAAACTAGAACACAAGGACCTCCATAGAGACAAGGCACCACGTTTATTCTCATCTGACTGCCAATTCAAAAGCCGACACGCAGAAGGCATTAAATTGTTTGTTATAGGGCTTCCCTGGTGGCGCAGTGGTTGAGAGTCCGCCTGCCGATGCAGGGGACACGGGTTCGTGCCCCGGTCCGGGAAGATCCCACATGCCACGGAGCAGCTGGACCCGTGAGCCATGGCCGCTGAGCCTGCGCGTCCGGAGCCTGTGCTCCGCAACGGGAGAGACCACAACAGTGAGAGGCCCGCATACAGCCAAAAAAAAAACAAAAAACTAACAACTGAAAGGAAAAGAAAATTCAACAACAGTTGGCAATTCCAAAACCCTACTGTCACTAACTGATGCAGTAACTAAAAAAAAAAAAAAAAAAAAAAAAAGGAGGAAGGATAAGAAGACTCAATACTATGGGCCATCTCACCTGACACACCTGGACTTCAGAGTCCACATTCTGATCAAGTGTTCATCAAACATTCCCCAGGACAGAATATAATATAGCCATTTAAAAAAAATCTAGCAAATCTAAACAAACTGAAATTAAAGTATGTCCTCTGACCATAGTGGAATTATATTAGAAATCAACAAAACAGGGAAATCCAGGAAATACCTAAACATTTAGAAATTAAACAACACAATTCTAAATAACCCATGGGTCAAAGAAATCACATGGGAAAACAGAACATATTTCGAAAAGAAAAAAAAAATGAAAACACAACATATCAAAATTTATAGGAAGCATCTTGTTTTGTTTTTTGTTTCTGTTTCTTTTTTTTTTGGCTGCATTGGGTCTTCACTGCTGTGCGTGGGCTTTCTCCAGTTGCAGCGGGCGGGGGCTACTTTTCATTGCGGTGTGCATGCTTCTCATTGCAGTGGCCTCTCTTGCTGCGGAGCACAGGCTCTAGGCTCACGGGCTTCAGCAGCTGTGGTGTGCGGGCTAAGGAGTTGTGGCTTGTGGGCTCTAGAGTGCAGGCTCAGTAGTTGTGGCACATGGGCTTAGTTGCTCCGTGGCATGTGAAATAGGATCTTCCCAGATCAGGGCTCGAACCTGTGTCCCCTGCACTGGCAGGTGGATTCTTAATCACTACACCACCAGGGAAGTCCAGTATCTTGTTTTGGTTTTCTAGGGCCGCCATAACAGAATACCATAAACTGGGTGGATTAAAACATCAGAAATTCATTGTCTCATAGTTCTGGAGGCCAGAAGTCCAAAGTCAAGGTGCCAGCTGGGCCATGCCCTCTCTGATGGCTCTAGGGGAGTGATCCTCCTTGCCTCTCCAGCCTTTGTGTTCACCAGCAATCCTTGGCATTCCTTGCCTTGTAGACACTCACCCCAATCAGATGGCCACCTTCCTCCTGGGTATCTTCACATCGTCTTCCCTCTGTGCAGGTCTATGCTCACAAGGCATTCTCTCTGATGCTGACACCAATCATACTGAATCAGGGACCCACCCTACAACCTCATCTGAACTCATTGCAATGACCCTATTTCCAAATAAGGTCACGTTCTGAGATACTGGGAAGTTAGGACTTCAATGTACCTTTCTGGGGAACATAATTCAACCTACTACACAGGAAAGAAACACTTTGAGGGAAACAGTATAGATTTAAACTCCTGTATCAGAAAAGAACTCATGCCAAGATCCTAAGCTTCCACCTTAAGAAACTAGAAAAAAGAAAACAAAACCCAAAGCAGGCAAAAGGAAGGAAAAAAAGATTAGAGTGGAAATAAATAAAATAGAGAACAGAAAAACAATAAGGAATCAACAAAATCAGAAGTTGCTTCTTTGCGGGGAATACCCTGGTGGTCCAGTGGCTAAGACTCCACGCTCCCAATGCAGGGGGCCCAGGTTCAATCCCTGGTCAGGGAACTAGATCCCACATGCCACAACTAAGAGCCTGCATGCTGCCACAAAGATCCCACATGCCACAACTAAGACCTGGTGCAGCCAAATAAATAGAAGTTACTTCTTTGCAACTTCAACATAACTCAAACCTTTGACTAGACTGACCAAGAAAGAGAGAAGACTCAAATTATTAAAGTCAGGAGGGAATGTTACTACCAACCCTCTAAAAAATAAAAAGGAAGTACTATAGGAACTACTATAAGCAACTGTATGCCAAAAAAATAGATACCGTAGGAGAAATGAACAAATACCTAGAAGGATACAAAACACCAAAAATGACTCAAGAATAATTAGAAAACCTGAACACCTATAAAAAGTGAAGAGATTAAATAATCAAAAAACTTCCAACAGGGAGTTCCCTGGTGGCCTAGTGGTTAGGATTCGGGCTTTCACTACCATGGCCCAGGTTCAATCCCTGGTCAGGGAACTGAGATCCCACAAGCCGTGAGGCACAGCCAAAAAAGAAAAACATTTCCAACAAAGAAAAGCCCAGAGGACTTCCCTGGTGGAGCAGTGGTTAAGAATCTATCTGCCAAGACTGGGGACATGGGTTCAAGCCCTGGGCCGGGAAGATCCCACATGCTGCGGAGCAACTAAGCCCGAGAGCCACAACTACTGAGCCCGCGTGCCACAACTACTGAAGCCCACAGGCCTAGAGCCCATGCTCCGCAACGAGAAGCCACAGTAATGAGGAGCCCACACACCACAACAAAGAGTAGCTCCTGCTCACCGCAACTAGAGGAAACCTGTGCGCAGCAATGAAGACCCAACGCAGCCAAAAATAATTAATTTTTTTTAAAAAAAAGAAAGTCTAAAAAAGAAAAGCCCGGAACCAAATGGCTTCACAGGTGAATTTTACCAATTATTTAAAGAACAAACCCTTCACAAATGCAAAAAACAGAAGAGAAGAATACACTTCCCAACTCATTCTACGAAGCCAGTATTACTGACACCAAACACACGAAGACATCACACAAAAAAGAAAACTATGGGCCAATATAATACCCCTTATGAATACAGATGCAAAAATCCTCAACAAAATACTAGTAAACCAAATGCCACAAGATGTAAAAAGGATTCACAACCATGACAAAGGGAATTTACTGCAGAAACACAGAGTTGGTGCAACATATGAAATCATGTACTATATACCATATTAAGAAAATAAAAGAAAAAAATCGTATGATCATCTCAAAAGATGCAGAAAAAGCATTTAACAAAATCTAATACCCCTTTCTGATAAAAACACTCAACAACTTAGGAATAGAGGGAACTACCTCAAACTGATAAAGGGCATCTATGAAAACCCAAGGCTAATATCATACTTTAATAGTGAAAGACTAAATGTTTTCCCCTAAAAATAGGAATAAGACAGGGATGACTCCTTTCACCACTTCTACTCAACATTTTACTAGAGGTTCTAGTTACAGTAATTAGGCAAGAAAAAGAAATAACAGGAATCCAGATTTGAAAGGAAGAAGTAAAACTAATTTGATTCCCAGACAACACGATCTAGTATACAGAAAATCCAAAAGTACCCACAAAAAAACTATTAGACCTAATGAACAACCTCAGCAAGGTTGCATGATACAAGATCGATATATAAAAATCAATCAGATTTCTATACACTAGCAATGAACAACCTAAAAATGAAATTAAGAAAACAATTTTGTTACAAAAACATCAAAAAGGGACTTCCCTGGTGGTCCACTGGGTAAGACTCCGCATTCCCAATGCAGGGGGCCTGGATTCGATCTCTGGTCAGGGAACTAGATCAGGCGTGCTGCAACTAAGAGTTCGCATGCTGCAACTAAGACCCGGTGCAACCAAAATAATAAATAAATATTTTTTTTAAAAAAGAAAATTAAAGACTTAAGCAAATGGAAACACATCCTGTATTCATGGATTGGAAGACTTAAGATGGAAATACCCCAAACTGATCTACATATTCAACACAATCCCTATCAAAATCCCAGAAGGCTCTTTTGCAGATATCAACCTGTTCCTAAAATTCATAAGGAAGTACGAGAGTCCCAGATGAGCCTAAAGAGATCTTGAAAAAGAAGAACTAAGCTGGAGGACTCACACTTGCCCATTTATTTTACTTATTACATAACTACAAAAATCAAGACAAGGTGGTACCGGCAGAAGGACAGACATATAGCTCAATGGAATAGATCTGAGAATCAAGAAATAAACTCTCACATTTATGGTCAACTGATTTTCAACAAGGATGCCAAAACAATTCAATGGGGAAAGAACAGTCTTCAACAAATGGCGGTGGACCAACTGGAGAGCCACACACAAAAGAATGAAGTTGTGCTCTTACCTCATATCATACACAAAGAGCAACTCAAAACAGAGTAAAGACCTAAATACTATAAAACCCTTACAAGAAAACCAATTTCATGACATACGTTAGGCAATTATATGGCACCAAAAGTATGAGCAACCAAAGGAAAAATTTTTTTAAATTGGACTTATCAAAATTAAAAACTTGTGCTTACACTCCAATAAAGATGTAAAAAAACCCCAAAAAACAAAAAACCTTGTACTTCCAAGGACACCATCAAAGAAAAATTAGAAAGTGAAAGACAACCACAGAATGGAAAAAAAAATTTTTTGCAAATCATATACCTAATAAGAGACTTGTGTCCAGAATACATAAAATCTCTTACAACTCAATAATAAAAAGACAACCAAATTAAAAGTGGACAAAGGATCTGAATAGACATTCCTCCAAAGAAGATACATGAATGACTAATAAGCTCATAAGAAGATACTCAACATCACTAATCATCATCAATGCAAAATAAAACCACAATGAGATACCACATCACACTCACTAGGATGGCTACTACCAAAAAGACAGACAATAAAAAGTGTGGGCAAGGATGAGGAAAAGCTGGAACTCTCACACACTGCTGGTGGGTGTATAATAGCCACCTGCAGAACAGTCTGACAATTACTCAATCAGTAGTTACCATATGACCCAGCAATCCCAACCCTAGGTATACAGCCAAGAGAAGTGAGCAGAGGTCCACCAGACAAAAACCTGCACTCAAATATTCACAGCAGCATTATTCATAAAACCCAAAAAGCAGAATCAACCCAGAAGTCCATCTACCGAAACAGAGAAACAAAGTGTGCTATATCCACACACGGAATGTTACTTGGCCATAAAAAGGGATATGCTGACACATCCTGCAACATGGATGCCCCGTGAGAACAGGATGTTACATGAAGGAAGATGATCGCAAAAGGCATGTACTGTATGACTCCATTTATATGAAACATCCAAAATAGGCAGATCCATAAAGACAGAAAGTAGATCAGTGATTGCCAAGGGCTGGGAGAGGGAAGAATAGGGAATGACTGCTTACAGGTACGGCGTTTCTTTTCAGGCTGATAGAGACGTTCTGGAATTAGACAGTGGTGATGGCTGCAAAACTCAGGAAAAAATACTAAATAGTACACTTTAAAAATGTGAAGTTTACGATATATGAATTACATTTGAAGTTTAAAAAAAATCATATACTCCTAGACTGATACTGGCATTTGGCAATACTTATCAGTGTGAAGACATTTTCAGAGATACAGAAAACTGTGTCAAAGATCAGCATCGGGGCTTCCCTGGTGGCGCAGTGGTTGAGAGTCCGCCTGCTGATGCAGGGGACACGTGCTCGTGCCCCGGTCCGGGAGGATCCCACATGCCGCGGAGCGGCTGGGCCCGTGAGCCATGGCCGCTGGGCCTGCATGTCTGGAGCCTGTGCTCCGCAACGGGAGAGGCCACAACAGTGAGAGGCCCGCGTACCGCCAAAAAAAAAAAAAAAAAAAAAAGATCAGCATCAACAGATGAACATTTCCAATAGATTTTGATGACAGGGAACCAACTCTAAACCCAAATTTAAGTAAAATATCCTTCCAAAACTTCCATTCTTCTGATTAGTAGATCTGTATTACCAAGAAGGGGGAGAAAAGCAGTCAATTATTATTACATTTTTACTTTTGTCAATAAAAAATTATGAAATTATCCTTAATTTTGCTTCTTGGTGCACAAAGCCTAAAATATTTACTATCTGACCTTTGCCACCTCTGGAACAAACGACACCTGGAGCTGACCTGAGCACGTCTGTGCCTGTTTCAACGAATGGAACCACCATCCACTCTGTTGTTCAAGTGGAACCCAGCATCTGGCCCAGGCCTGGTCGCCAGGAACCACCCTCACCCCTCGTGCCTCATCTGCCACATCAAACTGGCCACCACAGGGAAGGAGCATCACCCATCTCCTCGAGGACTGCTTCCTCCACTGCTGTTGCTCTACAATCCATTCCTTACACAGCAGCCAGAAAGACCTTCCTAACATGCACACCTGACCACGCCACTCCCATCCCTAATGCTCTCCCACTGCCCTTAGGATAAGGACAAGAATCCCAAGCTTGGCTTCTAACCGCTGGACCAGCTACCTCAGCTGGCTCCTTGCCCCACGTTGCACTACACCCTAGGAGGATGATAAAAGAAACATCCACAAAGCACTTAAACAAGTGGTCTCAAAACATTAATACTCATAACTGTTCACACTTCATAAGGCTTATTCACACACACCATCTCGTCTGACTCTCAAAATCACCAAGCAGGGCAGGTTAACCTTCCCTGTCGGGGCTGGGGTTGCGGTCAGCAGGACTCTCCTCCCCGCCAGCAGTGGCTCTATGCTCTGCACCCCATCACAGAAACTCAGGCTTCGTCCTGGTGACTCAACTTCTCTGCATTTTCCAGAATTAGGGTGGAGGGTTGATTCTTCGCACTGACATCTATGATGTACCCTCTGTGATTTCTTCGTGACCTTAGAACGCCCCTCCACAGCACTTTCCCATGTGTGCCCGGGCAGAAGTGGCTCTAACACTCGTCAGCCATGAGGTAAAGTCACCGAACATCTAGAGAGCATGACAATGCCTGCCACATACAGGCGATGCTGAAGTTATGTCACATACGGAAGACAGCGGTTTCCTAAGGCCCCCAGTAAGCCACACACCGTCACACGCAAGAATCAGCTGTGAGTGTCCATACACCTGCTCTCAGCAATGGCAGACAGACTGGCCACCTGTGTTCTCGCACCACTTCCTCCACGTTCTCCGCTGTTTCGGTCTCCTTCGCTGGCTTCCCCTGGGGCCCCGTAGCGTGATCTTGGGGGCCTGGGCTCCACAGCCCTCTTCAGCACCAGGTGCAGGCCCGGCCTCTCTTCTGGATTTTGTGGACCCACCTTCTCCCTGTTCGACGATCACCTCTGAAAGTCTACCATCTCAAGAAATGACAACTGCATTCTCGAGGGTGCTCACTTCTTTCACACCCCTCCCCTTTTGCTCTTCCTTCAAACACACACTGACAGTCTGACCTATTCTTAGCACCTCAGCTGTTCCCACCCTCGTCCAAGCTCCACCGCTCACCAGCATACTTCAATGCCTTCTGGCCGTGCCCCTCCGCCCCTCCACCCGAGTCCCTCCAGAGACTGCCCACCCACCTGAAGTACAAGGCCTCACTGGGCCCGCCCTCCTCGCTCCGTCTCTCTGTCCTCCATGTCTCCCCTCGGCCACAGTGCCCCAGCCTCCTCCAAAGAACAGGTGACTCGTCTCCAGCCTGAGCCTCACCTGTAAGGCTGACTGAAGGCCTGCGTGATGGTAAACAAATGAACCAGGCACAGTGCTCACAGTCTACCCGCCACAGGCAAGGGGAGCGCTCTGCAAGTGGAAGGGCCCTGCTGCCCTGAGAGTGCCAAGCTACCCATTCATCGTCTCCGTTGGAACTAACAGACGGCAGTGTTCTTGCAAAGTGGTAATAATCCTGGATATGGTACAAGAGCACAGAAGAAAGAGCAAACACAAAAGCAATATTCCAGGAAAGAATACATGTGACAACCCACAAGGGCAATTTGTTGATTCCCTCAACACGTTCTGAAACAGTTCACACATGTTCCAGAATATCAGGATCTAAAAGTTCTGATCCCCATCTTAAAACCATGCCTAAGGGCTTCCCTGGTGGCACCATGGTTGAGAGTCCGCCTGCTGATGCAGGGGATGCAGGTTCGTGCCCCGGTCCGGGAAGATCCCACATGCCGCAGAGCGGCTGGGCCCGTGAGCCGTGGCCGCTGAGCCTGCGCGTCCGAAGCCTGTGCTCCGCAACGGGAGAGGCCACAACAGTGAGAGGCCCGCGTACCGCAAAAAAAAAAAAAAAAAATGCCTAAAAGTTCTGGGTCTTCCCTGGTGGTCCAGTGGTTAAGACTCCGTGCTCCCAATGCAGGGGGCCCGGGTTCGATCCCAAGGAACTAGATCCCGCATGCATGCATGCCGCAACTAAGACCCAACACAGCCAAATAAATAAATAAATATTAAAAAAAAAAGTTATACTTCCATTATAGCACCCAAAAGAGTTTGCACTCATTGACTAATTGCTCGTAAATTAAAACAAATCAAAACAAGGCAACCCTTAAAATCAACTGAAGCAGTCAAGGCCCACCCAGTGAAGTTTCTGTCCCTTTTGAACAGTCTTATCACAATACTGCCACAGAGCATTTTATTTTCACACACCAGACAGGTAATAGTCCATGGCTATCAATTCCATCCTAAGACACAAGGCCAGGTAGATGGACTGGGTCCCAATGCCCAGTCAGCCTACATCCATCCTCACTTCAGCTGACCAGCCCTTGAAGCGTTGGTGGTGAACAGAGTAGGCCCTGCCTTCCTCTGGGCAGTGGGAGAGAGCAGGTAAGCTCTTCCCTCACTCCCGTGTCCCGCTAGGTCCCCAGCACCAGAGCACAGGGACTGCCTGGGTGGGCCCACCAGCATCCACCACACTCCCAGGGAAGGGGAGCCCCTCGCACCACTGACTGGAGGCAGCCTCAGTCCTGGCCCTCAAGGACCTCAGAGACCCTGGTTCTCTGCCCAGCAAACGTATGAATTCTTTCAGGTCCTGCCCAAACGGGACCTCCCAGCAAAGTCCTCGTTCACCCCAGCATCCAGCCCCTCTGGACAGCAGGATGATGCACAGGATCCCTGCTGCTGACCCTTCTGGAACACCCGCCGGGCTGCTCCACCCTGGGGTGCTGGTGCGCACAGGTAGTGCCCCAGAGATCTGAACCAGGAAGGGGAGGCCGCCCCAAATCTCAGTTCAACATGCTGAGTGTTGACTGACAAAACCCAAAGCAAGGACTGCACACCTGCAGGAGAGAAGTCTGAACCTGAGACCAGGGAGGAGTCAGTCTATACGGCGGCACAAACAGAACAGGAGGGCAGAGTGGCCACGAGGGTGGCATCATCCTCACAAAGGACTTTCCGACCAGGTCTCTGCACACACCCCGGGGGCACTGCCGTCCTAGGTCCCCACACACGGAGAGTGAAGGCCGAGCAACCGAGGCAGTGCGACGGTGTCTCTACAGTCACAGCGGTGTCCATTGCCAGGCTGGGGTCCTTGAGAGCGAGACCCAGGCCATCTTCCTACAGCAGGCGCTCAGCAGAAGCTTCTCTGTTCCAGAAGGGAGGAGGGAGAGGGGACAGAGGCAGGAAGGAGCCTGGAGCCCACCCATTTCCTTCACACATACAAATTTTATAGAGCAAAATGATATGACCTGAAACAACAGAAACTAGAAACATAAAGGGTAAGGATGAAGGATAAACCTGTATCTTGAACACAAGAAGTACCAGGCACTGCTTTGCACAATGATCAAATAGTTCACAGCAGACAGGCCAAAACACGGAGACAGAAACTCGACGAGAGAAAAGACAAAGAAGGAGTAGGGGTTACACGCTTCCCGCAGAGCTGCCTCAAATGTCCCAGGACCACGCTATGCAAGGGAAACCCAGCGAAGCCCAGCACCTGCGGGCGACCTGCCTGTCCCACACGCTGGGTGGCACGCATGCACACACAGGATGGACTGTGCCTCCCCGTTTCGTGCCGGTTTGCAGCTAAGACAGTTTATGGGTAGGAAACCTGAATTTACATGCTTCTCTGACCTTCAGAGGTTTTACTGTTTTGCTATCCTTTGGTCTGAACTTCACACTGCCTGGCTAAAAGCACAGGCAGAACACCACATCGCCTCCTTTTCCTCCTCTGTGAAATGGAGAAAGTGGGACGGTAACCCTATCTGATAGGGTGGTTGTTGGGATTAAGTGAAAAACCCCACATAAGTCACTTAGTACTTACCTCGTAATACACACTAGAAAAAAATCACTAGACATTATCATGATTATTGACCTGCTGGGTCCCAGCAAGAGCCTTTTTAAAAAGGTAAAAGTGCATCCACATGAATAAATGGACCCTTGCAGGGGCCAATGGCAGGGTCCACCCGACCAGACAGGACTCATTTCCAGAAAACAGCAACTCCATTCACTGACGGCACTTGAGACGGGCTCCCAAGCTGCCCCCCGTTCAGTGTGTCCCCCAAGCAAAAGTCCACTACTGAAAATTCCCACACCCCAGCCCCACACTTTAAACTGTCTCACAACAAAGCACCCCGGCTGCAAGAGCAGGGGTTCCGCCAGTGCTGCGCACTCGGCCTCCTCACCCCAGCCCTACCTGCCCCGCCAGCCCCCCTCCTGGAGGCACCCCAATGCCTGGTGTGCTTCTCCCATGGCTCTCTCTCTGCCAGTGCATCCTTCAACCCGAACACTGTGCCATGCACATCGCAGGATACCAAACAACGTGTGTGAAAGAAAAGACTGGAGGAGGAGGAGGAGGGCACGATCATCTAAATACCTGCTCTGAGCCAGGCACCTGGCGTGTGTTGTCACCACAAGCCCACGCGACAGCGAGAGGACTACAGGGAGCTGCAAGATGTGCCAAAGGTCAAGGTGAGGCTGGCAGGTGAATGCTGACTGTCTGGCAAACAGTCCACAGTCTCAACACGACACCTGGTCTCACGTCTACAGCAAACAACCATGACGACGTCCAGGTGTGGGCTGTGAGACACACCATCCACCTTCCCCTTCCCCACTGTATCCCATTACATGTGCAGGGAAAACAGCCTGCACAGGGGGACTGAACACACAGCTTCAACCCTAAAGAAAACGCCACCTGACTTCAACTATTTAGTGACCTTCTACCTGTTATCAAGGCTGACAGCAGGGACTTCCCTGGTGGTCCAGTGGGTAAGACTCCGCCTACTAATGCAGGGAGCACAGGTTCGATCCCTGCTTCGGGAACTAGATCCTGCATGCCACAACTATGAGTCCGCATGCCACAACTAGGGAGTCCATATGCTGCAACTAAGGTGCAACGCAGCCTAAATAGATAAATAAGAACATTCCTTGTTTAAAGAAAAATGCTGACAACAGAAGATAGTAAGGATTTACTACAGAAAAAGTCTATTCTAGAGCCTCACATCTGTGGCTTTTTCTCATTTATGGCAAAAGCAACACTGAAGTACAGTGGATAAAGGATGGTCTTTTTAATAGATGATGCTGGTTCAAGCGCACATCCATATGAAAGAAGATGAATCCTGACCCCTACACCTCATGTTTTACACACAAAAACCGATCCCAGAAATGGCAAACTATACCCAAAGGAAACAGAAGAAATAATAAAGATTAGAGTGGAAATTTAAAACTAGAGAATAGAAAAACAGAGACTGGGAATTCCCTGGCGGTCCAGTGGTTAGGACTCTGCGCTTCCACTACATGGGGCACAGGTTCAGTCCCTGGTCGGGGAACTAAGATCCCGTATGCTGTGCAGCACGGCAGCTCCCCACCACAACCTAAAAAAAGAAAGAATAAAGACAAACAGAAACTGTCAACAAAACCAAAAGTTGATTCTTTGAAGAGATAACAAAATTGACAAAACTCTAGCTAAACTGACTACCGAAAAAAAAAAAAAAGACATTGAAAGAAGGTAAAGCAGACCTAAACAGATGAAAACACACCCTCTGTTCAAGGACTGTTGGACTAAGTATAATTATGAGGATATTGCTCCCCAAAGCGAATCACAAAATCAAGGCAATCCCTATAAAAACCCTCAAAGGCTTTCTGCAGCTATGGACAAGCTAATCCTAAAATTCACATGGAACTGCAAGGGACCCAGAAGAGCAAGAACAAAGCTGGTAAACCCACTTCCCAAGCTACAGTATTCAAGATCGCATGCGACGGACACAAGGACAGACATATAAACCAATGTACTAGAACTGAGAGTCCAGAAACGAGTCCTGACATTTATGGTCAATTGATTTACAACACAGGTGTCCAGACAAGCCAGTGGGGGGAAAGAACAGCCTTTCAACCAGTGGTTCTAGGACAACTAGATCTCCACTTGCAAAGAATAAAGTTGGACCCCCTACCTCAGACCATACACAAATTTAAGTCAAAATGGATCACAGTCCAAAATATAAGAGTTAAAACTATAAAACTCAGGGCTTCCCGGGTGGTGCAGTGGTTGAAAGTCCACCTGCCGATGCAGGGGACGCGGGTTCTGTGCCCCAGTCCGGGAAGATCCCACATGCCGCGGAGCGGCTGGGCCCGTGAGCCATGGCCGCTGAGCCTGCGCGTCCAGAGCCTGTGCTCCGCAATGGGAGAGGCCACAACAGTGAGAGGTCCGCGTACCGCAAAAAAAAAAAAAAAAAAAAAAACTATAAAACTCAGAGGAAAACACAGCGGTAACTTCATAACAATGGATTTGGCAAGGGAGTGTTAGATATGACACCAAAAACACAAAGAAGAAAACAGATAAACTGTACTTCATCAAAATTAAAAACATTTGGCGCTTCAAAGAACAATATCAAGAAAGTGAAAGGACAACCTACAGAATGGGAAAAAATATTTCCTAATCATATATCGATAAAGGATTTGTATCTACAATCTTCAATATACAAAAAATGTTTACAACTTACCACGGAAACAATCCAACTGAAATGGGCAAAGGATTTCTATAGACATTTCTGTAAAGAAGATACACAAATGGCCAATAAGCACATAGAAAATGCTCAACATCATTAGTCATTAGGGGAAATCCATATCAAAAGCACAATGAGATATCACACCACATCCAACAGAATGGCTATAATCTAAAAGACAGTTAATAACAAGTGTTGGCAAGAATGTGGAGAAACTGGAATCCTCATACACTGCTGACAGGAATGTAAAATGCTAAAGCTGCTAAGGAAAACAGCTTGGCAGTTCTTTACCACAGAGTTAACACATGCCCAGCAAAGCTACTCCTAGGTACACACCCAAGAGAAATGAAAACGTATGTCTATACAAACACTGTTCATGAATGTTCATAGCAGTATTAGTCATCATAGCCAAAAAAAGGAAGCAACTGATAAATGTATAAATAAAACACAGTACATTCATACAAGGGAATATCATTCACCCACATAAAGGAATAAAATACCCCCCCCAGCAGGGAAAGAAAAAAAACAAGTTTACGTAGGCACACCCCAAAAGTGTCTAAACAAAATAATCAAAAAGCATACTGGTGGGCTTCCCTGGTGGCGCGGTGGTTGAGAGTCCGCCTGCCGATGCAGGGGACACGGGTTTGTGCCCTGGTCCGGGAGGATCCCACGTGCCGCGGAGCGGCTGGGCCCGTGAGCCATGACCGCTGAGCCTGCGCGTCCGGAGCCTGTGCTCCGCAACGGGAGAGGCCACAACAGTGAGAAGCCTGCGTACCGCAAAAAAAAAAAAAAAAAAAGCATACTGGTGCTTAACATCAACAGTCATCAGGAAAATGCAAATTAAACCACAATAAGACACACCTACCAGAATGGCTAAAAAGAAAAAGACAAACAATATCAAGTGTTAGCAAGGATTTAGAGCAACTGGCGCTTCCTTACACTTGTACTTTAGTACAACCACCTTGGATACGTATGCACATTCCATGACTCAACACCCCCACTCCTAGGCACATACCCACAGAAACATGCACCTATGTTCACCAAAAGACACATATAAGAATGTTCACATCACCTTATCTGAATACGCCAAAACTTGAAACAACTCAAACGTCCATGCATAGTACAATGAATAATGAAACTGTGCTATACCCAGACAATGGAACATTATACAGTAATGAGAATGAACGAACTACCACGGCACACAGCAACGCAGATGAATCCTAGAGACAAAATGTTGATCAAAAGAAGGCAAACGTAGTACACACTGCATGATGTCCTTTATACAAAGTTCAGAATCAGGCAAAATGAATCAAGGTAACAGAAGTCAGGATAGCAGTGACCTTTGGGCAAGTACACGGCAGACTGCAAGGGGCCCAGGGGGGGCTTCTGTGGTTCTGGTAATGTTCCCTGTTTGATCTAGGGTCTAGAGACATATATGAAACTAGACACATAATGTGTGCATGTTTCTGTATGTATGTCATATATTAATACAATTTCCAAAAAAAGTCTTCATGCTTTGGTTACATGTCTTATTGCTATTGAATCTGGTAAAGATATGGTGACAAGATACTACAGAACCATAATGACAGATTCGAGCAGACCATTTCTACAAGAGAAGGAAACAGAAGGGCAGACTGAGCCAGAGGTGGGGGAACTCCTGACCATTCACTGGCCCATATGACAACTGGCATTTTGTTTCACCCTAGTGTTCAAGGAGTTCACAGAACACAGGCAAACAGCAAGGACGAGGAAGTAACCAAGACTCTCTAAGCCTAAATGCCAGCCTTGGAATCTGATGGAGAGGAAAGGACCTAGACTCCAAGGAGAGAAATCATCTTAACAACCAGCTTAGCAAACAATTTTCAAACTACACAGGACAGAGAGCTCTCTGGCCCTTCTTAGGCTAGCATTTATTAGGAGGCTACTGGGTGTCAGTTCCTCTATCAATAGTATCAAGAATCTATACCTCCTGCCCATATGAGTTGTACTTCATGTCACTAAACAGTTTTTCTTTGTATAAGTATTCCAGCTAACGAATAAAGACTTCCATTTTGCAACCCCTAATGAGTTAACGATTCTGAGCAATGAATATCGATGACTGTTAATATCACAAAGCAAGATTTACTGTGCCTGATAAAAAACTTAATACCAGTTACGACATATTCTTGCTAAAATGTTTTAAAAGACAAATCTATTATACATCTGATGGAGCCCCCAGCCCAGAGCTGTCTAACGGAAAGATAATGTGAGCCACGTATGTAATTTTTAATTTTCTAGTAACCACATTTAAAACAGGAATTAGACAGACTTTCCTGGTGGTCCAGTGGTTAAGACTCCACCTTCTAATGCAGGGGGCACACGTGTGATCCCTACTTGGGAAATTATGATCCCACATGCCATGCCGTGTTGCCAAAAAAAAAGAAAAATTAGAAACACAAATTACTTTTAATAAATGTTATTTAACCTAATACATCCAAAATATATATTTCAACATGCAAACAATATTTTTTAAAGTATTAACATGATATTCCATTCTCTCTTTCACACTAAGTCTTGCAAATTCTGCATGTATTCTGCACTTACAGCACATCTCAATTCACACTAACCACATCTGGACTGCTGAAGAGCCACATGTAGCGAGTGGACATCACACTGGAAAGCAGCAGCTCTAGATCTTAAATATCAATGGCAGGAAGTAGAGGACAAAGGAACATGTTAAACAACATGGTAAGAATGTCATCAGCGAAATGAAGGTTATGGGAAACTTTGGGACACATAAACCATTATCTTCAAAACTTAATTACGGGCTGGGCTTCCCTGGTGGCGCAGTGGTTGAGAGTCCGCCTGCCGATGCAGGGGACACGGGTTTATGCCCCGGTCCGGGAAGATCCCACATGCCGCGGAGCGGCTGGGCCGTGAGCCATGGCCGCTGAGCCTGCTTGTCCGGAGCCTGTGCTCCGCAACGGGAGAGGCCACAACAGTGAGAGACCCGCGTACCGCAAAAAAAAAACCTTAATTACGGGGACTTCCCTAGTGGCACAGTGGTTAAAAATCCACCTGCCAATGCAGGGGACACAGGTTCGAGCCCTGGCCCGAGAAAATCCCACATGCCGCGGAGCAACCAAGCCCTCGCACAACTACTGAGCCTGCGCTCTAGAGCCTGCGAGCCACAACTACTGAAGTCGGCGCACCTAGAGCCCGTGCTCTGCAACAAGAGAAGCCACAGCAATGAGAAGCCCGTGCACTGCAACGAAGAGTAGCGCCTGCTCGCCGCAACTACAGAAAGCCTGCGGGCAGCAACGAAGATCAAACACAGCCAAAAAAATTAATTAATTAATTTTAAAAACTTAATTGCAGGACTTCCCTGGTGGTCCAGTGCATAAGACTCACCACTCCCAATGCAGGGGGCCCAGGTTCGATCCCTGGTCAGGGAACTAGATCCTGCATGCCTCAACTAAAAAGTCCACATGCCACAACGAAGATCCCTCATGCCACAATTAAGACCTGGTGCAGCCGAATAAATAAATATTTTTTTTAAAAAAACTTAATTGCAAGAGAAAAATAAAGACGTGGAAATCAATATACTGAGAATTAAGAGATACCTATGAAGGGCAATGAATAGACCATATTTTGAAATGAAATGAAAAATCTGAACAGTGACTGAATATTTATTGACTGAAATATCCATATTAACTGAAATACAGATGAAATATATCTAAGAACTGCTTCAAAATATTTGAGGATGGATTGGGGAGTGGCCATGAGGAGACAAACTGTTGACATCGGGGGACAGGAACATGGGGCTCATTCTACCACCACATGTACTTCTGAGTAGTTATGAAAAAGTTCCGCAGTAAAAATTCTGAAATATCTACATATGCATTTGTCTGTATACGCTCAATAATTATAATACCGGTAGCCTGCCAAAAGAAGAATTGAGTGGTTAGAGGACAAAGAGGCAGATGTTTCCCTTTATAATTTTATACTTTTTGAATTCTGAACCATGTAACTAACTCATCTACTCAAGATAAATTTAAACACATATGCCTTGACTCAATCCACCACAGGGCCCAAGCCTACTCAGTGGTCTCCCTGCTTCCATCATCTTTTTAAAATGTGAATCCCTAAAATAATCCCTTGCTGACTGTCTATACTGCTCGGGAGACCATCAACTTGTTACCACAGCGACAAGGCCCTCAATGACCCAACCCCACCTGTCCAGCTTCAGCTCGTGTCCCTTCTGACCCATAATTCCACCGTGTACCAAAGGCTTCAGTGTCACAACCCATAACCGAGGAAGCTGGGGCATCTATAAAACAAACACCACGTGGCTACCGAAAATGTTAAAGGACACAGAAGCACGTGAGATGATCCATGAAAGAAGAGTGCAGACAGCACGCACTCACTGATTACAGCCGATTTTAAGTACGAACGTGCACACTCAGATCAGACACAAACAGATGACAAATATTTGGCATTCTTAGCTTTCTAGGTTTCAATTTTCTAAATTTTCTAAAATGCCTGATTTCTTTTTGAAAGGTACAACTGTACCCTGCACTTCCATTTCACGTCTTATCTCCTTTAGGACCTGGACTAACTTATTTTCCTCAAGCGGCCTTTCCCAACACAAGTCTGCCTTCAGCAATTAGCGCAACAGCACGGGCCTTTTCTTGTTTACTTTGAACTGATTCCATCTCAGTTCCCGCTTGGTAATATTTGCTCTATCACACTCTTTAAATTTTGTGAAATCAGAGACCAATCTCATAAACTTGCATATCCTCTTACACAGTATCTAGAATAGCACCTCATAAAGAGAAGGGGCTCAACAGCGCTTATAGACCGCTTGGAAAGAGCATTTTAAATATACTCTGATCAGAACTTACAAACCTATTAAAAGTGGGATGCAGAAAGCAGTCCAAAAACTTTTCCAAAGTAAAATATCAACTGACAGTGACGTTACGGGAAAAGTGACTTCTGACTTCTTATCTGGGAAGACACCACTTCAAAGGAAATGCCACCTATGAAGAGTTAAAGGAACCACTTCAGGGACTTCCCTGGTGGTCCACTGGTTAAGACTCCACGCTCCTGATGCAGGGGGCCCGGGTTCAATCCCTAGTCGGGGAACTAGATCCCGTATGCCGCAACTAAAAGAGCCCACATGCTGCAACGAAGATCCCACGTGCTACAACTGAGACCCGGCGCGGCCAAATAAATAAATAAATACTTTTTTTAAAAAAAAGAACCACTTCATCTTTTGTGTTTTAAAATCCAAAACCACTGAAGACGTTTTTGTTTTGTTTTAATAAATGAAAATACTAGAAGTTAAATAAAAGTGGGACAGTAAGTGGGAGAACTTCTCAACTCTGGAACTCACGCCCTTTGTACCACCCTGCGGTAGGCCAAAATAACTGGTCCCCAATCACCATTCCCTGTGTGATTTGCTGAGCAAGCAGTGTAAACTGAAACCAAACTGCCCACCTACCGTAAGATAACGGCATCCGTCAAACATGCTAAGTCCCATGAAATAGCAAATAACATAAAGTTCCTAAAGGGAAGAGCCCAAAATATGGTTCCCATAAGCTAAATTATCTTCAAAGACAAACTCAGTAAAATGTGGTCAAACATACAAAACCGTTTTGTGCTATGGCAGTACGCGGGGGCTCTAGTCCCCACTGCGGCACGGACCACGTGTGGGATCTCCAACAACTAAGCTACCCACAGATGTCCTTTTGGGCATCAGGGCTGAGGTACGTTTACTGCCCTTGCTAACCTCTGTTATGACTCCAGAACCTTCCCTGGTTATGATCCAGAACCACATACTACATAGTAAGATCTGAGATGGGCAGCCCTTTCCACAGGATAGCTGTGCTTTTAGTGTGGGTGAAAATCTGCTTCTCAAGATTTATAGCAAATGCTTCTGATTTCTGGATGCAGAAAAGACTTTCCACTCCCCTCTCTTATCAAAAGATCAACAAAAGACAAGAACAGGAAAGAGAAACAGGCACTCCACCTAGGAAACATTTCAAACCCCTACACAAAACATGAATAGGAAGACGGAGGCTGGAGGAAACCTCGATCACTCCACAGAGCAGAGGAAGGGGAAACCTAACAAGGTAGTCACTGCTGAGGACCAGGCTGACTGGCCCCACAGAACCATGGAAAGTCTCTAAAGCCAGAGGTGATGCCTGAAGCTGAAAAGGGATGTGGTGTAAAACTCCAAGTAAGGAATGTTGGACCCTCAGGTCCCCGGGCCCCTCCTGCACACTCAGACAAGCACTATTCTATAGCCACAAGCCACCAGAATATACCACACCTGGGGAGAGCAGCACAAAGAAAGACGGGAGTAGGCACCTCACTGAAAGCAAGGGAATTAGGCAAAGGCTACCCAGTGAACCCTGGGAAGACCCTCTCCTTCCCCCTGCCCTTTAACCTAGCTCCAACATCCATCCCACAAGGCAGAGACTGAAGGCTCCCTTTCCAAGGAAACCGAACCAGAGGACAGTAACATTTGGAGGGGAGCCACTAAAAAAAAAAAAAAAACATTAGTCATGACCCTCCAGTGAAAGCAACGACAAGTCCCCCAATACACTCAGCTTCCCATTTTTAGTACTTTATTCATAAAGATGAATAAACAGCCAAGGATCACCAGACATTGGAAGAAGGGTTTCCGGCACGAATGAAAGAGACCAAAAGATACAACAGCAAAGAGGAATGCATAGGGAACAGAAAAAGTGAGGGAAACAAAATTTAATTTTATTTTTTTAATTTTTTAAAAATTTAACTGTAATTTTAAAATTTTAACTGAAATTAAGAGATAAGCAAAGATACTGTATACATAAAACAAGAAAAGGAGGCATTAAAAAAGGAACAACAACAAAAAAAAAGGAACAAAGAGGGCTTCCCTGGTGGCGCAGTGGTTGAGAGTCCGCCTGCCGTTGCAGGAGACGCGGGTTCGTGCCCCGGTCCGGGAAGATCCCCCATGCCGCGGAGCGGCTGGGCCCGTGAGACATGGCCGCTGAGCCTGCGCGTCCGGAGCCTGTGCTCCGCGAGAGGAGAGGCCACAACAGTGAGAGGCCCGTGTACCGCAGGAAAAAAAAATAAAATAAAAGGAACAAAGAACAGTAAAGAACATGAAAATATGAAAGAAGTTAAAAATTCAGTAACAAATTGGAAAATTTTCAAACACACTCCCAAAAAGTAGAACAAAAAGATCAAGCCATGACGAGGAGGAAAGATTTTTAAAAATTAGAATATTCAGTACAGGAAGTCCAACATTCAAATAAAGGAATTGGGGGGCTTCCCTGGTGGCTCAGTGGTTAAGAATCCGCCTGCCAATGCAGGGGACACGGGTTCAAGTCCTGGTCCAGGAAGATCCCACATGCCACAGAGCAACTAAGTCCGTGCACCACAACTACTGAGCCTGCACTCTACAGCCCGCAAGCCACAACTACTGAAGCCCGTGCGCCTAGAGCCTGTGCTCTGCAACAAGAGAAGCCACCCCAATGAGAAGCCCACGCACCGCAATGAAGAGTAGCCCCCGCTCACCTCAATTAGAGAAAGGCCGCGCACAGCCAATGAAGACCCAACACAGCCAAAAAATAAATAAAATAAGTTTATTCAAAACAAAAAACAAATGAAGGAATTGGAAAAAGAGAACACAGAGAAAATAACAAAGAACAAACTATCTCAAATACATAATACAAAACCTCCCTATAAATAAAATGACATCAATCCCCAGATTTCAGGGCTACTTAGTACCCTGTATGATAAATGAAAAAAGGCTACAGCTAAGACCTATCATGAAAATTAGGAAAATCAAGGATGCAAAGATCCTAAAAGTTTGATGTGGGAATAATGCTTACGAAGGATTAAGAATCCAACTGGGGAATTCCCTGGCGGTCCAGTGGTTAGGACTCCGCACTCTCACTGCCGAGGGCCCGGGTTCAATTCCTGATTGGGGAACTAAAATCCCACAAGCCACGCGGTGTGGCCCAAAAAAAAAAAAAAAAAAAAAAAATCAAACTGGACTTCAACAGCAACAACAAATACTAGAAGATACTGGATCAATAACTTCCAAATTACTTGCAACCTGGAATGCCAAGCCCAGCCAAACTTATGCTTTAAGTGCGGTGGCAAAATAAAAACATTTTCAGACATGCAAGTTCTAGAAGTCTGCCTCCCAACAAACTACTGGGAAGCTACTGGAGACGGAGTTCCACCACCATGAGTGAATGAACACACAGAGGGGAGCGTTAGAGGCAGAGAAGGGGCCAGAATCTCCAGGATGGGGACGTGCACAGGCCCAGAAAACAAGCATCCCGCCTGGGCTGGGGTGCCTGAGGAGCACTGTGGAACCGGCTGGTGAGCTGACAGGGCTGAATGGTAAAAACTTAAATTGAGAAACATTTTACAGAATGAAAGGTGCGGGAACATTATTCCGAGGTTCAAGGGGAATCAGGCCAATGAAAAATAAAGCAATTACTAACTCAAGGGAAGTAAAAAAGTCTGCCCAAGAAAAGAAATCCAATTGTGGTTTACCACCCAGCTCAGCACGGCACAAAAATGACCTGAACAGACTGACAAAGATTCTGATATAGATTTAACCACAACTGTGAGTTACCTAAATGAGAGACAGAGTATGAGAGAACTGAAATCGTCATCTACCATTAGTGGAAGCCAACAGATAACGCCTCAAATTGGTGAATGAAGGCATGACAACACAAGCGTGTTATTTAAAACGTGAGGCAAAGGCTAAGAGTGGATGCTCCCTCTCTTGAAAAGCAGGAGAGGATGGCAGCCTCTTTACTGCCTTTTAGCACTATTTGACTTTCTAAACTCTGTGCATGTGCATGCATTATTTTAAGAAACACAAAACAAGGTTAAAGAAAGAGACACGTAGTAGCCACCCTGCTAGAAAAGCACAGAATTTGCCTGGGAAGGCCCACCTGCTGAAAGGTAACGTCTTGCTGGGTCAAAAGCCTTAGGTGACCCTGAACATACATTAAACCCCAGGAGCCCCCACTTACTAATCCACAAAACAGGGGATGCATTTCATCACCTCAGCAGTTCTTTTCAGTGTGAAAAAGTGGTGACCTCTTTCTAGGTCAAGGAAAAGAAGAAAAAGTAAATATACAGTCAGATAAATTTCAAGTGTCCACTTTCTGGTTTAATCATCTGGCAACTGGGAAACCCTGACCCAGGAACCATTTCGCCGATTTAGTGGCAACAGATGACCTCATGCCTACCCACTGTCCAGGAGGCCCCTCACCTAACGTGCACCTCCATAATAAACACTTAGGATCACGAATCTAAGCCCAGAGTTTTCATTAGCTTAAAGTGACAGCCACAGACACAGCTCAACAGTCTCTGGAGGCAGACCACCTGCATCCATCTTCTCCACCACAAGCTCCGTAACCTGGGGCCACACTGTGCCTGTTTTCCTCCAGTGCAAATGGGGATATAACAGTACCCACCTCAAAAGATCGCTGTCAGGCTTTAATGAGTGAATTCACGCAGCCAAGGCAGGGCTGGACACAGGTAAGGGCTTAGTAAACAGAAGCTGTCATTGCTGTTGTCTCAGTCAAGCCCTCTATTCAAGGCTGCCCGTGGAATCAGAGACATCTGGGACGATTTGTTCATCAATTATTAATTAAAAGCCTACTATGTGCCAGACACCAAACAACTGCTAATCCTGTAACTGGCTAGGCCAAGTCATTCAATCGCCTCCAAGCCTTGTTTCCCGCATCTGCTAAATAGAAAATAACAGTACCTGCTGCACAGAACAGAGAAAGCTAAAGGAGAGGACTTACCTAAAGGGCTTGCAGTGCCCGGGACCCGGAAGTTGCTCAATAAACGATATCATAATCACTACACATCTTCTCTCCTACAAGTGACTTGGGGTTATCTAATTCACCTTTTCTGTTTTTCTGAACCTAATACACTCCTTGAGTGTTGAAGGTGCTAATAAACAGTCCTTGCGTTGAATTCAGGAACTTCCCTGCACCTCCCCAGTTTACTTACATCCACACCCCCCAAAACTGCAAGAGAAAATTAAAGAAATGTTAAAAGATTGTGCATTACCTGGATAAAAATATACTACGTCTACACACCAGGTTATTGCAAAAGGGCCTTATCACACACCTTAGCTTTCTGATCTTCAGAAGTCCCCGCAGTTACTACACATGGAGCAATTTCACAGAGAAACTGCTAGATCATCACTTTTTTCCAAACTGGTCCCTCGTGTCAGCCCGGAGAGCGCACTGTTTCTGCACTTCCCCGGGCACACCGCCTCCCGCCTGCTTTTCCCTTCTGCGGGAAGCTAGTGGCCCATCTCGCAAGAGTTTGCTTTCTCTGCTGCTACAAGCAAGGGAAAAACTATCCTTGAGGACGAGCAAAGGGGAGGCCAGGAACATTAACAAAAGCATGGGAACTTTTTACATGCAAAGCCCGCGTGAGCGGTTTGCCTGGAAATCAACCGAAGTCGTGCATTCCTGCTCCTGACAGCCACCGGGGCCGGCAGCATTGTCCGGGGAGAAGCGCGCCGGCCCGGCCAACTTTTCCTTCAAGACCGAGCCATCCTCTTCGGAACAAAGTGAAAGGTCAGCGGGCGCAAGAGCGGCGCCGGGAGCGCACAGCCTCGCCTCGCTCGCGCCGCCAACTTGGCCGGCTCGCCCCACTTTCCCTTTTGTCCTCCGCCCCTTCCGCGGGGCTCCCGGCCGCGGCCTGGGGGCGGGGGGCGGGGGGCGCCGGCGGGGCGGGCGTGCGGGCGGGGCGGGCGGCGGCTCTCCTCGCCCGCGCCCCCGCCTCGCCCGCGCCTCGCCGGCGCCCTCACCTCGCCCGCCAGCCCGCACAAAGCGCGCCCCGCGCAGCGCGGCCCGGACGCCCGGCCACCTCGGCCCGGCCTCGGCCTGAGGCGCGGCGGCGGCGGCGAGGAGGCGCCGGCCAGCCCGCACCCCGCCCGCTCGCGCCCCCGCCCGCGCGCCCGCCCCGCCCGGCCCGCCGGCCCGCGCCCGCCCCCGCCCCCACGCCCGCGCCCGTGCCCGCGCCCGCCGCCGGCCCGCTCCTCACCTCAGCATCGGCGGCGGCCATGGCCCGGGCCCGCAGCGTGGCCCCGCCCCTCCCGCGCGCCATCGCCCCGCCCGCGCCTCGCGGCCCAGGGCGGGGCGGGGCCGGTCGCGCGCGTCTGCGCCTGCGCCCGCCCCCGCGCCTGCGCGCTGCAGCCCGAGTGCGGCGTCCGCGGCGCGGGCCTGCCCCGGCCGGAACCGGAGCGCGATGGCCGGCCGCGGGGGTGGAGCCCGGCGCAGCGGGCTTCCGGGGTCGGCGCGGCGCCGGACGTCGTCCTCCCGTAGTCCTCCAGTTTGCACTATATTCTCTCATTCTGCGTAGGCACTGTAGCGGGCCGGCCGGGGTGGGGAAGGACCCCTGACCTCTAACCCCGGACACACATCGATTCCGTCTGCCTTCACAGAAGGCGGACTTGGACTTGCGTCCTAGGGCGGTGCCCGGGTGGGGCTTGTGCCCGGTTGGGAGGGGTGCCCCGGTTGGGGCTGCATCCGGTTAGAGAGAATGGCCCAGCTCGGGGGTGGGGGTGCTTCGGTTATGAGGTGTGCCTGGCGGGGGGCGATGTCTTGACTGAGAAAGCTGCCCTGAGGCGGGAGGGGGGATGTCCCTTTGGGGAGGATTGCCTGCGTTGGCGGTGCTCCAGTTGGGGGAGGTGCCCCAGTTAGAGGGACTGCCCCAACGCTGGGGTGCTCGGCTGGGAGCATGTCCGGACTGTCGGGGAGGATGCCCTGATTAGGGAAGGTGCCCCGCTAGGAGGCTGTGCCCTGGCTGGGGACAGTGTCCTGGTTGGGAAGTGTGGGTAGGGTGGGGAATGTCCAAGGCGGAGGATTGTCCCTGTTGGGGGCGGGGGGGGGGGGGCGCTCTGGTTAGGGAAGATGCCAGGTTTGCCGGGGGTGGTGTGCTCCAGTTAGGAGGTGGCCCCAGTTGGGCAGCCTCTCGGGTCACCCCAGCCTTCTGCAAGCCCCCCAGTTATGCACAGGGCGAGACCTTTCCTGCATATCAAGCAGCCTTCACTGAACAGCCCACGTAGACTGGTTTAGGCCACCCACTCCCCGTAGCCAGACGTGTTTCTGCCATCCCCTGGGAGTTGAGAAAAGCAGCATAGACTGAAATTGGGGTTCTCTGGCCAGTCTTCACAACAGGAACTGGGGAGGCCCTGAGTCAAAGGGTAATCTGGGCCTCACTCCTGTGAGGGTTCAATCTCGTGGAACATGAGACTCCAGGAAAATTCCACTAAGTGCACTGACGGTGCACTCAGCTGCAGAGGAGGCAGTGGACGATCCTAAGTACCAAGGAAGACTTCCCAGGTTTGGGGGGACAGCCTGAGTCAGCTCCTGACAGGCCAGGAACCCCAAGCTCTGTCTGGAGCCTCAGGACGGGAGGCTCAGGAGCGGTCTTGCTTAACAGCCTGCACAGCTCCACCAGCTTTCACCCGCACCTACTTCTCTGGCACCAGCCTTTCTCTCTCCACTCTTGCCTTGGGCCCTAGTTTGCCCCTACTCTGAAACACTTATATCTCAGGTATCTGTGTGGCTCACTTCTTGACAATCCTTGGGTCTTAAATACCACCTCTTCAGGGAAATGTCCACTTGCCCCTATTTAAAAACAATACTGCACCCCAAAACTTCCTTGCTTTCTTTTACTCCATAGCATTCCGTTGCCATATTGCCTGTCAGCCCCACTAAGTCCAAAAGGTAAGGGATTTTTGTTTTGTGTGCCCTAGTACCTGGAACAATGTTTGGCATGCAGGAGACAAAATATTTGTTGAAGGAATAGATAAGATGTGAAAAAAAGTCCTTCATTAGGCAAAGACCGACTGTAAATGAATGTGTCAGAAGTAGGTGATGTTCCCATTCTGCACCATCAGCCCGACCCACCCTATGCTGGTATTGTCGCCGACCAATGATGTTAGGTGCTCTTCTCGGCACGTGATGTGTTACGTGTTGACTCAGTGACCGTCAGTTCAGTCCTGGGATGTGGACGTCGTTTTCATCCACATTCTGTAAGTAAGCAAACCAAAGCAGGGGTGTGCCTTCAAGGCCACACACTGTCGGGAGGCAGAGATGGGATTTGAAACAGGCAGAGTCTCAACTATGAGGCTACAGCTTCTAGTAGATGTTTCACAGGTTATCCTTCTTGTGGCATGCTTTGTGTTTTTGTCCAATATTCATCCTCTCCTTGTCCCACAAATAGTAAAGTTTTAGGGTACATGGCTGCCTGTACAGTTCCAACTGTAAAGGGTGGCCAGTGGGATGTGTGCAAAAGTGATACTATTTACTTCTCAGCGTGAGAAGCAGCATCCCTCAGAGCCAGACGTGGCAGTGGTGACGGCAGGGGCAGGAGACTTGAGGCCAAGGGTAAAGGAACTGGGGAAGCCTGCTCCCTCCCCCCGACCGGATTTCGTCTGGCACACGAAGTCTAAACTGCGTAGCCTGGAGTGGTGGGTGCCAGACGGCTAGCCCAAGATGTATGCTAACAAAATGGAACAGCGGTGGTCTTCTCCCTCTGTCACAAGGCCACTTAAGTTGATGCTGAGGCTCCAAACACGCAAGCCCGCCTCCGAGGGCAAATCCTGAAGCCGAACCGGGAGGCCAAGCGCCTGGCCCGGGCCCGGTTAACCGCCACGGACGATTCCCAAAGCTGGTTCTGCTCCCTGCCCGGATCGCTCCCCCGCCCCCCCCCCACCTTCCGGTCCAAGACGCCCGGAAGGAGGAGGGACCCAGAGCGGAAGGGGGTGGGGTGGGTGGGGGGAAAACGACGGCAAGGGGCGGGGCCGAGGAGAGGGGCGTGCCCCGAAGAGGGCGTGTCGTGCATGGATGGGCTAGGCTGAGGGGCGTGCCCTATAGGGAGGGGAGGGGCTGAGAAGCCCGGGGGCTTGGGCACACCCACAACAGCCACTACCCGAACAGGCACACACACCCGGCAGAGGAGGGCGTCCCACAGGCCACTGTGCCCAGCTCTACAAATGAAGCTTTTTATTTACACCAAGTCTCTCTAGGCCCCAACCCCCGGGGAGAGGCCGACTACAGGGGGGCTGCGGAGGCTGGTCGGGGCAGAAGCTGGTCCGGAGGCAGAGGCCGCAGGGAACGGCGGGCAGCGGCGGGTCCTGAGTGGGCCGGGCCAGGCCGGGAGCGAAGGCACGAGGCCCTGGGAGCCTAGTCCCAGGGCGTAGGTCCGCCCGTCCGGAGAAGGCGACATGGGGTCAGCTCCCTGGGGTTAGGCCAGGGTCCACACCGCCACAGCTCTGCTCATAGGATGGCGGGGCCTCTGCAGGGAGAGAGCCAGGTCTGCATGGGGCCCGTGGCTCCCCCTCCCTGCCAGGCCCCAGGCCCCCACTCACCATAGGGGTAGCCCCACGAGCTATACTCAGGCGGGAGGATCAAGGTACTGGTCGTGGGCACCGGCCCTCCAGAACCCTCTGCAAAGTAGGGCACGGTGGCACCTGTGGAGATGCACAAGGGAGGGGGCAACGGGTGGGGGGCAGGGCTACCATCCTGAGGATGGGGTTCAGGGGCGCCAGGCACAGAGCCGAGGGCTGCAGGCGGCTGCTGCTGCTGTGAGTGGCTCTTGGTGGAGAGGGAGACAGGGTCCGAGAAGAAGTGGGGGCCACCAGCCACAGCCTCCGCCTCCTCCTGGGGTGGCGCTGAGGGCACCACCAGGCCTTGGCCTGGCCGGGGGCTCAGTGGGACGTGGTTCACAGCGATGTTGCCGATGAAGACCGGGAGGGTCACGATGGCTTCCGGCGTCTTCAGGGAGACCTGGGGAGGTTATGCGAGTGAGGAGCCAGGCCACCGGCCCCTCCTCCCACCCCACCCCTGTATCCCTACCACCTGCAGGTAGTAGTCCACATGGATGAGGCTGCAGCCCGGCAGGGCGGACTGGGGCAGGGCAGGCACCAGGATCTGCTCTTGCCACTGAGCCCGCCTCCAGGCCTTGACGCCGGCGCCCTCCACCTCGGCGATGGTCCGCACGTCATAAATCCAGCGCTTGGCCTTGTAGGACACTTTCTGAGGAAGGGCCAGCCTGTGAGCCTGGGCAGGCCAGCCACCTACCCCTCCTCTGCCCCGTGGGGACAGGGCCCAGCAGGCGAGGGGACTCTGACCTGCAGCAGACTGGCCACCACAGGGCTGGTGTCCTTGCCTGACTGGTTCTCAATGTCAGCCTGCAGCCGCAGCACCTGCCCCACCACGTAGCCTCGGAGGTCGGTGCTGGCGGTGAGGACTACGCTGCCTGTCTTCACCAGCTTGTAGGAGAACTTCTTGGTGGTGGAGGCCACATTGGGTTGCTTGGGAGGAGAACAGAGAGGGGGTTTGGCAAGTGTGGGTAGGCGGGATCCTCGGGTCAGCTCAGGACAGAGAGGCCGCTGCCCTTCCAGACCCTGGCCGCCTCACCTGTGCTGGGGACAGGGTGTCAGGCAAGGGTGGGCCCACCCAGGAGGCCACTGCCCAGGCTCACCTCGATGTCTGGGATGCTATTCAGGTTCAGGGGGCTCAAGATGTAGAACACGCGGCTGCACTGGTGATCCTTGGAAAAACGTGGTGTGTCGATGGTGGCCCGTACCTGGTGCACAATCTTCCCAAAAGGGCCCTCAAAGGACGTGGGAGCTGTGGCTGGAGAGAGAGCAGGGACTGGTACCCGACTGCCCCCCACCCCACCTCCCACCCACCCTCGCCAACTGCCACCACCTGGCCTGGCCAGGCTGGGCTCTCACCAGGAAGCAGGAACTGGAAGGGGAAGCTGTGCTCTCCAGCAGGCAGGCTCCCTGCAGAGACAGAAGGGAGGTAGGGGAGAGGGGACAAGGTGACCTCACAGGGTCCAGGACAGAAGCAGGCCCTGCAGCCAACCAGCTCACACTGCATCTGGCTGCTGGGCTCCTAGCCTCTGTCTCCAGCACCTCAGCAGCACAGGGCTGTGGCCTGGGCAAAGGATGGGGGTGAGAGCTTGGCTTGAACAGGAGAGGGGGCAGGGCTGTTCCGGGGGCCGGAGCCCATCCAAATCCAGGAGAAGGTGGCCCTCTTCAGCCACCCAGCCCCCATCAGGCAATGCCCTGTGCCTGCCAGGGAGGGAAATCCAGCAAGGTGCACAGTCCTGGGAGAGGGTGGGCTAGCACGGGGATGCCAGAGGCGGATGGGGAAGTCAGGTGGACAGACCCCACTCTCAGTGGGATGAGGTGAGGGAAGGGTTCCCAGACTCACCCTTGTCGGCCAGGGACAGAGCGCTGTTGAAGTAGCCCTCCTCCACCACCCACGCTGTGTCATTGGCCTTGCTGGAGACCTTGCAGGACCCCGTGCAGGTCACCCGGATAGCTGCAAGGGGGGGACAGCATGAGCCCCAACCAGACTGGCCTGGGCCCCTCCCTAGCCCCAGCACAGGGATTCAGGCAGGACGGGCAGCACCCAGGACCACCCAGCTAGGCCCTGGGAAGGCCAGCACATGGCCTGCTACCCTCCAGAGGACACTTCCTGTCCGTGCCGCATCTTCAGGTGCTCTCAGCGAGCCAGGGTGGCGAGGCACAGAGTTCTACCTGTCGTGCCATCCAGAACATGAAGGCCCTGACGGTCACCCAGATGACCCCTGGGCAAAGCCCCACCCCCAGCCCCCGCCCAACCAGACCTGTGAAAACCCAGCTCCCTACAGGGGTGCTTGGGAAACCCTAGGTGAACAGAGGCAGCTGTTTGGGGCAGCTGACGTCTGACCCCACCTTCCTGCTGCCTCTCAGGCAAGTCAGTTAGGCTGGGAGGCACCCCTTCAGGCTCCAGGAAGCTACCTATTAGCCCTCATGCTGCAGGAATGTGGTCAGACCCGCCTGAGCAGATAAGGAACCCAACAGTCTGGCACACCAGAGGGTGGGGACACCTTGGCTTCCTGGGCCAGTACTGCCCAGGAGCGCTGATTTCTGCATCGAGATGGCTTGGTCCTCCCCCACACTCCCCAGGGGAAGCACACACACCAGGAACCAGGCAGCAGGGTTGCTGCCGCCTTCCGCCCTGTGATCAGGAACACAAATTCCTCCGTCCAGAGCCCACTACAGTCAGAAGGCCATGGCTGGACCAGGCCCAGCCGAGGCCGGTCACCAGAGGGGACACCATGGCTGGAGACCCAAACAGGGCAGGGGGTGGGAGCTCAGTGACAGGTAGCCCTGTGGCTCCCTCCATTTCTTCCTCTCCCTGTGCGGCTGAGTCAAGGCCAAAGGCTTTAGCCTGCCTGCCCAGCTGCCCGTCCTCCCCTGACCTGATGGACTGGTGAAGGGAAGGTAACTCGGAATCTGACACCCTCCTGACAAAGCCATCAGGCAGGAAGAATGCAGTGTCTCAAGTGCCCAGGGCCAGGGGCAGCCACACCAGGTCTGTCGGTGGTCTCCCCAGGCAGGCCCCACCTTGCTGATGCAGGCCTCCTGTTGGTCCCACAGTGCACTGGGCTGCCCTCCACGAACCCATGACTCGGCCTCCGCCCCATCAGCACTGCCAGTGACCAGCCCTCAGCCTCCGTGCCAGCCCAGGCTCACCACCCGGACCTCGGCCCTAATTTCTAATCCACGCTCCACCCGTCATCCCCTCCTAGGGCCAGACCTGGAACTGTTCCCACCCTGGAGGTCTGGGACATCAGCAGTGCTCCTACAGACCAACACATCCCAAGAGAGGCACGGCGTGGAACGAGCAGAGAAGGGGCAGCCTGACTGTAAAGTAACTAGAAGACGTCCTGGTGGATTGCAGGCGTCACACTTCTGGAAACATTCCTCCTGGAGAGGGTGCGTCCCCCCTTGAATCCGGCTGCCCTGGGAATGCTGGGAACAATGGGGTGTGCTGGAAGGGGTGCGATGGTCCCCAGACTGGCCCAGTGACAGCTGAGCACTGTGAAGCACTGTGAAGTGACCCCAGTGGATGGGACACGGAGCTGAAGAATCACCCTGCCGAGCTCTGCCCAAAATCCTAACCCACAACAGCACCAGTTATAATAAAATGGTTGCTTTAAACAACTTAGCTTAGGCGTGATTTGTTTGCTTAGCGGTGACTTTCACACAGCAGCAGATAAAGGAATCGCCGTCTAACCTCACTAGAATTCACGGAAACTCGTGCGACTTACCATTTAACACATCAGATTGGCAAATATTAAACATTCTGATACGTGTCATAGAGAAGGTAGAAAAACAGACACTTGCTTATAGCAATCAACCTGTCGGCTGATACGACGGAGGTCCTGGAGAAGAAGCAGGCAGATCTGCTGTAATTTTACACACGCGTTCCAGGGATCCAGCAGATCCCCTTAGAATCTCACCCTGTTCACCCTGTTCAACACTGCTCCTAATAGCAAACAACCTAGGCATAGCCTACGCGTCCAAAAGCAGGGTGGCTGAAACAGGCACACACTCAGCCAGGACCCGGCCACACAATTAAGGTGAACAAGTCAGGGTGGCACCTGGCCCCAGAAAAACAAACCGGCCCTCGAACTCTGTGAACTTCCCAACGACTGTGCCAGGGCCCCCTCTGCACATATGCTGTGAGGCCCCTTCGGGGACCCTGCCTGGATGAACAGTCTCCAATCACCGACTGGAAACAAACTCCCATCCCTGTCCAGTCTCTCCTCCGCAGGGGAATAATGGAGGCGCAGGGGGAACTGGAGGTTTGGGGCTGCTCCAGTTCTCTAAGGAGAATCATCATGTGGATCCTGTGCCAGAGTGGCTTCTGGAACTTTCCTCTTGAGCCAGCACTCTCACCTGTCCAGCAGCCCTCCTCCTATGTACCACCTGCAGTCTGAACACGAAGACTTCTGCTTGCTCCCCGTCTGCTTTCTCCCCCTCTGGTCCCCAAGGTCTGTCCCAGCCTCCATCAGCTCCCTCAAACCTGGGGCAGCCCAGCCTCTGCCACATCCTTTCACTACAGCTCTAGCCTGCAAGCCACTTCCCTCTGTCCTGTTTCCAAATCTGTAACACGAGAGGAATGACAACACCCACCTCCCAGGGTTGCTATGAAGACTGATGGATTGGTCCTTGGGAAGTGGGAATGGCATCTGGCCCACGGTGAGAGCCCAGGGAGCCGGCAGAGCTGGCAGCTGGCTGCTACTGTTGTCCGGGCATCACCCTCCCTCGTCGCCCACCTCGAGAGCAGAGCACAGGGCAGCCCCGCCTGACCCCCAGCCTCCAGATGGGCTGGACCCAGTCTCCAGCTCCATCTCCAGCCTTCTTCCACATCAGCTCCCAAGGCAGCCGGCGTCCCCAAGGCTGAGTGCAGACCATCACTGACACTCCTCAGTCAAGTGTTCAGAGGCCTGCTGCCCCCCACCCTCCATGTCCTCCTGGGGGCCCCCCTATTGCATCAATGCCTGGTAACAAGTGTCTTTTGAGGGAAAGGAAAAATAAGAACCATGGTCTTTCCTCTCTCACACCCCGGCAGGGCCGGAGGCCTACAGAGGCCCCAGCACCAGCATCCCCCCTACCCCTGGGGGGCAAACTTAAAATAATACCCTCTCTGGCGCGAGGCCAGTCGTTGCTGGACTCTCCAGCCTGTGACCTGACCTGCTTCTCCCTGCCTCAGGGCTCTTACAGTCAGGGACTCCCTCAGCCTCCTGGGGCCCAGCTGTCCATTTACCCACATCCTACCCACCACGTGGAGGCTGCGGGGCTCTAACCAGCCCAGGTTAGTCACGCACAGCTCAGGCCACCCCTTCACTGTGGTCAACAACAGCCTGTTCGCCCTGGGCCCCAGCTACAGGGGGTGACAGGGCAGCAGGCCAGGAGGAGAGCTCTGCGTGGGGTCTCTGTGGTGTCCGTCTGTCCTCCAGCCACGGCCCACCCCTCCTTCCTGTGCCCTGCCAGCCGCACTCACCTCTCACTGGTGCCCCAGAGCAGAGCTGCACTGTCCCCCCGGTGCCCCTGCCACAAGCACACCTACCCCCACCCAACCCCAAACTCCAACTGGGGAGACAGGAAAGAGGCGACACGTTACGGAGGTGGGCGGTGTCACCGGTCCGGGACGGAGGAGGCAGCTGCCCAGAGAGGACGGTGGCTCTGCATCCTCAGCGGGCACCCCAAGCGCTGAACGGTCAACCACACGGGGGCCTGGAAGGTCAAAGCCCAGAGGGAAGCCCGGCAGCTGTGGTTCTGGCCAAGCACCCCAAGGTAGAGAAGCGCCCCAGGACGGACACACCACGCAACCTCACACTCAGAGCCGGGGTCAGGAGAGAGACCCCGCCCGGGCTGCGGTTCGCCCACGGCCCAGAGGGACCAGGTGTGATGTCCCCCGCAGGGCCCGGTTCACACCTCAGGCAGCAGACAGACGAGGCCAGCGCCGGCAGGGAGCCCTAGCTAGGGGCGCCGCAGCAACCGGATCCCCGGTCTCAAAGTCCCAGATATCTGCGCCAGCAGAGGGACCGGCCAGGAGGGCTCAGGTTCGGCTCCCAGATGCCCGCTACGGCGGCCTACGGCACGCAGGGATTATCAAGATCCTCCCAGCCCTTAGGGACTAGTCTCGGGCTGGGTGTAAGCAGTGCCCTGCAGCCCGCCCCCGGGGACCCGCACACTCGGCGGGGCTGCCTGGGTGTATGGGAGAGAAACCCCAGCGCGGGCCGGGCTCCAGGTGAGGGCCCAGCAGCTGCAGGGCGCGGCGGACCGGAGACCCGACAGAGAAGGTCAGAAGCGTCGCGGGTCCAGGTCAGAGTGGCCTTCGGCGAAGTAGACAGGCTCGAAGCCCGCGCCCCGAGTCTGGACGGCCCTTGGCGGAGAGGACAGGAAAGGCAGATGCGGAAGGACTGGGCCACCCGGGCCTCCCTGCTCCGCCCCGACCGCCGCCGGCCTCCCACCCCCGCGGTCCGCCGCCCGGCCGGCCGCCCCGCGGCGCCCCCCGCAGCCGGACGCGCGCCCCCGGCCTCGCGTGTCCCGGGCCCAGCGGCCGCGCGCCGCTTCGGAGCCATGCCCGGCCCGCCGCAGGTGCGGCCCTTCCCGGACCCCGCGCCCACCTCGGAAGGGCAGCGGCGCCGCCAGACGCACGCGCACGGCCCCCGCCAGCGGCTCCCCCGGGCTGTAGACGACGCGGCCGTGGCTCAGGCGGACCTCGAAGAGCTGCACCCGTCCCATGCCGCGGCCCTGCGGGGCGGCCGCGCGCTGCCGCCCCCGCCGCTGCCGCTGTCGCCGCGCGCCCAGCCCCGCCCCCGCTGCCCCGCCCCGGCCTCCCGCCCGCCCCCGCCCCGCCCCCGCTCCCGCCTCGCCCGGCCCCCTGCTCCCCCCGCCCCCATCCCTCTCCCCTCTTGTCCCCACCCCTCCCCGCCCCCCTCGGCCCCCCAGCTCCCCACGCTGGCTCCTGCCCGCCCCCCAGCCCCGCCTCGGTCCGTCCCCCCAACCCGCCCTTCCCCGCCCCGCCCCGGCCAGCAGGGTGGAGCTCGGGCGCAGCCCGCGGGAACCCGGCGCACCTGCGCCCCCTGCTGCCTCACCTGTGGAGGGGGCGGGCCGGGCCGACGCCCCCTCTCAGGCTCCGCCCCGGGGTCTCCACCGTGCAGCGTCTCTACACTGAGGGAAGTCTCCAGGCTGGGCTTGTGTCGGGGCGGGGAGCGCTTGGCCTGCAGCAGCGGCAGGGAGAGGTGAGGGGTGGGGCTCGATACCCAGGGGCTGATTCGAGGGCAAATCCGGGAGTCTAGGCGAGAGAAGGCCGTGCTTGGCTTAGAGAAGGTGCTGGGCGCCTACTGGCAGGTTAAATATGGGGTTGCTTGAAGGAGGGCGTCAAGGTGAGGCCAAGTTTTTGTCCAGAACAGCTGGGCGAATGGGGTGGCATTTTTTTGATGGAGACAACCGGCCTAGATACAAGTTGTTTGGGGGGTGGGGAAGGGGAGAAATCGTGACCGGCAGAGTCAGAGGTGCCTGTTAGGCACCCAAGTGAACTGGCACTCCTAGGCATGAGTCTGCGGGAGACAGAGGACGAACGATTTGTTAGACCCTTGTTTGTAGATGGTAACTCTATTCAGGACACTGATGACATCAGAAGTGGGGGTGAAGCCAGAGAAAGCTAATCTAGCCCTCCAGCAAAAGGAGAGCGGCCTCACAGGCTGAAGGGCCCACTGGGCCAGGCTGAGGAAAGGCAGCAGCCAGGGAGGCCCTGAGGGCCAGGGGTCTGCAGCAGGCGCCAGGTCCACCTGGTTTACCCGGGATTCTGATGCTTCAGGAGGGAGGGTCTGACTGGCCAGCTTGACACTCTCCTGTCAGGACTGTGCAAACTCCCTGAACAAGGAGTTTGGGGTGCCCATGGGATAGGGAGGATGGCGGGCAGCCCCAAAAAACAAGTGTCCATGGCAGAAATCAAAAAGGAAGTGTTTGAGGAGGCAGAGAGAGACGCTGTGTTGGCTGCTGCTGAGATGGAGGAGATGGGGGCAGAAAATGGGTGACCTTACCCCAGGTCACACCTGTTTCCTACAATCGCACCCTATAGGGCTCTGCACGTCCTTTCCTCTGACCCCCTCTCCCCTCTAGAAGCTCTGCTGGTGTGCCCTCATGTCCACCATCATCACCACCCTAACTTTTGCTTTTCTCTAAACATTCCTTTCCTCATGCTCTCATGGAGCCCGGGCTTCCCCTGGAGGCTCTAAAGTGTAAATGTTCATTTTCGTACAACCCCTGTACCTCTGGGCCTGCAGGTAGGGTGGATGCTCTCCTGACTCCTTATGACCACTTCCAGACCATTTTCCCCTTTGCCCTAATAGCTGCCAGGCTTAACTCTCATTTTCTCAGAAGAATAATTCATTCCCCCCTCCACTCTTGCTGTTACCTCCAAAGCCAAGGCCTGCCCCCTTTATTCTTTGGGGATTTCAGCTCCTGACTCACTCACTGTCATTCTCTCCAGCACCACTTGTGCAGGAATTCTGACTTCCGAATCCACATAGGTTTCCTTCCAACCTCAACCTCCTGGCCTCTGTCTTAACATGAACCCAGGATTTGTTTTAATCAGCTATGGTAAGGTGACAGACACAAAGCCAACTGCCTTGAAAGAAGAGTTTAGAACTTACAGCTCCCAAGTGGGGCACGCCACACTATGCAGGGCCACATGGGGAAGCGCCAGTGCCATCAGGAACAGCAGGGAGAGGAGAGCTCGGCCAGAGCCTTTACCGTGTTTTCAGTGGGAAGGAGGCAGGGTACGCAAGTTTGAGCAAGTTTAGGATTGGATAGTTTGAATAATTTCAGCGGTCTCTAGTGGTCCAGTACCTGGCCCTGGGTGATTTAGGCAGGGAAATACTGGCTGGTGTACTGGTGACAGGAGGTGGTTGGGGTGTGGGCTCTGGATCGGTTGGTTTGCAAGTGAAAGGTGTGTTGGTGGGTGAGTTGTTTGCTGTCTCTAGGAATTAGCCAGCCTGGGAAGGGCAGTCTCTCCCCAGCCAGCAAGGCCCTCAAGATGTCAAAGCATCAAAAATCTAGAAAATAAAAAACATGATCAAGGCAGTGCTCATTCCCTTGACTCCTGTCCTCTGAGAACCTTCCCCAGCTGGCTTCAGCAGCCCCTCTTGTGGCTTTACGTTTGTCTGAACGTCACCCAACAACTTCTCTCACCCCTTTCCACTCACGCCGTTACTCCCATCAGCAGGTGGGTTCCACCCCTCCCACTGAATGGGGCTGGCCCCTTGACTTGCTTGAACTGCCCGAGAGAGAGATGCCATGCCAGTTTCAGGCTCTATGAAGGGCTGGCAGCTTTTGTTCTCATTCCCTGACAGTCCTGATCTGCCATGTGACAATACCTGGCTAATCCTCTGGAGAGATCACCTAGAGAGAGAGGGAAAGCCTGGACGTAAGAGTCTCAGACTTCTCGCCTCACTCACACATCCTGACTGTGGCTCCGTGAGGGACGCTGGCTGTTTCGGCTGTCTATTGTTGCATGAAAAACCACCCAAATTTATTACTTACTCTGAAAACTAGGTTGCATTCAGCTGGGAGGCTCTTCTACTCTGTGTGGTATCTGCCTGGGTTAGAATGGCCAAGATGTCTGGCACCTTGACTCGGGTGGCTGGGACAGCTGGGGGCTGCTCAAGTGTCCCTTCCCTGAGGCCTCTGCACATGGTTTGCCTGGGGTTCTGCACAGCATGAGGGTCTCCAGGTAGTAAGACTGATTACCTGTGAGCAGGCCCCCAAGAGGGAGGAAGGTAAAGCTGCCAGTCCTCTAGCCTGGGCTTGGAAGTCCCAGAACTTTCTACCAGATTAAGTGCATCAAAACAGTCACAGGGGGCTTTTCTGGTGGCACAGTGGTTAAGAATTCGCCCGCCAATGTAGGGGACACGGGCTCGAGCCCTGGTCCGGGAAGATCCCACATGCTGCGGAGCAACTAAGCCCGTGCGCCACAACTACTGAGCCTGCACTCTAGAGCCTGTGAGCTACAACTGTCGAGACTGCGTGCCACAACTACTGAAGCCCGCACGTCTAGAGCCCGTGCTCCACAACAAGAAGCCACTGCAATGAGAAGCCCGCGCACTGCAATGAAGAGTAGCCCCCACTCGCCGCAAGTAGAGAAAGCCTGTGCACAGCAACGAAGACCCAACGCAGCCAAAAATAAATTAAATAAATAAAATTAAAAAAAAAAAAACAGTCACAGGAGGGAGATTCCTGGCAGTCCAGTGGTTAGGACTCAGTGCTTTCACTGCTGTGGGCCAGGTTCAACCACTGGTCAGGGAATAAGATCCCACAAGCTGCAAAGTGTGGCCAAAACACACCCCCAGAACAGTCACAGGACCAGCGATGACGGAGCATCACACCTAACAGGGAGGGAAGGAATTGATGGTGAGAATTTGAGACAAATTACCCACCAGCCAATAGCAGAAAAGTCAACCAGCTGAGCCCAATCTCATCACGGAATAATTAGAAAATCAACAGTTGTTTTAAGCAATTATTATGCAGCCGCACATACCTGGAACAGACACTGACACTTAAAAGTGAGATGCTGCCTCAGAAAATTTACAAACAACAAATGCTGGAGAGGGTGTGGAGAAAAGGGAACCCTCTTGCACTGTTGGTGGGAATGTAAATTGATACAGCCACTATGGAGAACAGTATGGAAGTTCCTTTAAAAACTAAAAATAGAATTACCATATGACCCAGCAATCCCACTACTGGGCATATACCCAGCGAAAACCATAATTCAAAAAGACACATGCACCCCAGTGTTCATTGCAGCACTATTTACAATAGCCAGGTCATGGAAGCAACCTAAATGTCCGACGACAGACGAATGGATAAAGAAGATGTGGTACATATATATGATGGAATATTACTTCAGCCATAAAAAGGAACGAAATTGGGTCATTTGTAGAGGCGTGGATGGATCTAGAGACTGTCATACAGAGTGAAGTAAGTTAGAAAAACAAATATCGTATATTAACGCATAGATGCGGAACCTAGAAAAATGGTACAGATGAACTGGTTTGCAGGGCAGAAATAGAGACACAGATGTAGAGAACAAACGTATGGACACCAAGGGGGCAAAGTGGCGGGGGGTGGTGGTGGTGATGGGATGAATTGGGAGATTGGAATTGACATATATACGCTAATATGTATAAAATAGATAACTAATAAGAACTTGCTGTATAAAAAATAAAATTCAAAAACAAAAAGAAAGTGAGACGTTGCCATCACAGAATTCTGAAATGTGGCCCTGACTTTGGAACCAGGCAGCAGGAGGACCTGGCAGGCAGTAAGGACATTGCTGGTGGAGGCCCGAGAAGGGCGGAGCCCAGTCAGGTATTGGCGGAAAAGTGGGACACCATTGCCTGTGGTAACGGGGAAGGCAGAAAATATATCTAAGGATCTGATTTTCCTGGCAGAAAGCTTAAAGGGCCAACTGGCTTCTTTCAGTCATTTATGCCAAAGTGAAGTAAAGAAAAGAGAAATGAACTAAAGAAGTAATGTTCCATGTTCCAGCAGAAGTTGGAGGAAGTATTTCAAGCCAGGTCCTGCAGCTGGAAAAGAAAAACTATTTCTCAGCCTCAGCCTTTCCAGGCAGCAAAGGTTCTCAAGGTAAGAAATGGCATCGTGGGGAAGATCAAATCCAGGACACTGCAGCAAAACACGACCTCAGGGTTAAGAGAAATCCAAGGGCATGGCATATGACCCCTTGTTAAGACCTCTGAAGATTCCCAGGGGACGGGACCCTCATAGGTGCTGTCAGCCATACAGAAGCGCCTCCAGGCATCTTGAGGTCTTTGTGCCACAGCACAGGGCTCGATGTCCACAGCAGAAAGGAGCCGCTCAAAGATATTTGCAGTGTAGCTTCTGTCTAATAAAATGTGTTATAATTTGATACCTAGAAAATCCACAAAGTTTTTTTTAGGGGTTGTATTTGCTTGAACTACGATGGACAAAGTTCAAAATAAAAGAGGCCTCTGGGCTCTCAAGTGTCTCCAGGCAAGAAGCAGGCTGAGGAAGCTACTCAGCAGCAAACAGGGCCCATTTCCCATGGAAAAGGGAGGATGACCGAGCATGCAGGGCCAAGAGGCAGAGGGAGAAGCCACTGGGAGCCATAAAAAAGGGTGGGTGCGTTAGGGAAGCACTTGCCGGGAGCAGACAAGCCCTTAAAGGAGCACTGTGACAGCTGTCTGCTGGATTTCAACATTGCTGTGCATCCGTGGCTGCAGGGGGCACACCCCCTTTTCCTTTTTGAACCAGGTGTCTATTCACTTATCCTGTGCTTCCCCTTGGAACGTTGGGTCTTGGGGGGCAGACAGCTTGCCTCTGGCCTTGTTGCACGTCATAAGCCAAGAGCCACGGTGAGGTGGGGTTCTAGGGTCTTCACGTGGAAGGAGCAGGAATCATTAGGGGTCAGAGGGTGGACGGGTGGGGGGCAGCCTGTTCCACTGGTAGCCCCCACAACGCGCCACACTTTCAGGACTCATGCTCTTGTGCACACCCCTCCCACACGGCCTCCAAGCTCGCCTGCGTGACTTGCTTTGGCCAGCGGGATACTAGCAGGTGTGATTCAAGCAGAGGCCCACTGGGACCTATCACTTAGAGCAGAGCCTCCACACGGTAAGCAGTCCAGCTCTCCTGCATGGATAGGGTCACATGGAAGAAAATGAGGTGCTCCGGGCAAATTCCCAGCTGAGTCCAACTGAAGGAGGTATCCGGCTGACACAGTGTGGAACAGAAGATGCCCAGTCAGTCACAGAATTGTGCAAAATAATAAGTTGATGTGGTTTTAAGCCATGAAGTTTGGGGGGGGGTTGTCACAGATCAGCAGGTAACAGAGACACCATCACCCCTAGCACCTGCAGCCCCTTGCAAAAGTCTCTGAAGCACTTCCCGTCCTCGCTCACTTCCTCTATCAGCGATCCTTTGAACCCACTGGGACCTCCGACCCCTCTGGTGTCCTCTCTTCTTTACTTGCCGAGCTCAGATGCCCCGGGCAAGCATCCCTCTTAGACAGCTTGCTGTCTCCCCCTCACCTCACTGCACTCACCCAGCATAACCGCAGTCCTGGCTGAATCCAGCTCTCCTTTCTCCTCGCCTTCTCGGGGGCAGCCTAAATAGGCTGGAGGAAAACACACAGTCACACGGACGGGTCCCCTTGACACTGCCGGGCCACCCTACTGTCTTTTCCTGGTTCCCTCCTGGTCCTCTCTCCTTGGACCACACTCCCCTCTCACCTTCAACTGATGGCCTCGTTCTCATTAGAAGAGAACCCCCCAGATTCCTACACCCACATCCACTCACCTCTCAGACTCCTCTTCAAGCTGTGGCTGAGCTGAACTACCCAGGCTCCTGTCAGATGCCAGCCCCCGCCCTCCCCTCTCAGGCGATTGCCTCACCTCTTTCTCCTCCATGGGCTCATTCCTGCTGGTGGACAACATGCTGCTTCCTTTCCCACTATAAAACCAACACTCTCTCTGGACTTGCCTTTTCTTTCTCGCTTTGGCCGTTTCTCTGCTCCTTTTCAGCCAGAACACCCCAGAAGAGTTGTCAGTCTCAAGGTTTCCAAGCCTCTCCTTCCACTCCCCCTTAGCCCGTTCAGTTGGGCTTATTCCTCCATCACTTACTTGTCAAGGTGACCAGTGCCCTCGTGCTGCGTGCTCTATTGACTAATTCCCAGTGCCCACTGACCAGGACCTCTCAGCAGCATCAGAGAAGGCTGATCCCTCCCGCTCACCCTAGCACTGTCTTCACTTGGCTCCTGGCCTACTGCCCTCTCCTGGTTTCCCTCATACCTGACATCCTCATGCTCTTTACCAGCTCCTTCTCTTCTCAAATACTCTCTTAGTATGAGAGTACCCAGGGCTCAATCTTCTCCCTCTCTTTTTCTCTATTTGCATTTCCTCCCATGGTGAGCTCATCAGCTGTATGGCTTTAAATACGACAAGTATGCTAATGAATGCCAAATCTGTACCCCAGGCTGGACACCTCCCTGAACGCCATATTCACATATTCAACTGCCTTATAACCTTAACGTGCAGCCTGAGGGAGAAATACATTTTTATTTTGCTAAGCTGCTGAGAATTGAGGGATGTTTGTTACTGCAGCATAACCAGGGCTATCCTGACTGCTACAGAACACTGCCACCACAGGTGTCCCAACATCATCGTTTCTTGGGTGGGTGCTTGCATTAGCTTCCTAAACAGCCTGCCTGCTTCCACTCTTTCTGGCACTGTCTCCATCAGACAGTGTAATGCACTGAATAGCTATTCCTCTGCTCCAATCCTCCAGTGGCTCACTTTTCTGAGTGTGAAAGTCAAAGTCCTCACGAGAGCCTACATGACCCCCTTCCCATCCTCCACCTCTCTGGCCTTGTCCCCTGTTGCTCTCATGCACTCCTTTGCTCACGGTGGCCACCTCCACTTTTCAGACACACCGAATGTGTTCCCAATTTATGGCCTTGGCACTGGCTCTTCTCTCTGCTGGAGATGCTCTTCCCCTAGAGCCCACATGGCTCACTCCTCCTCCTCCTCCCAGTTTGTTCAAATTACTTGGCAATGAGGCCTACCCCGCCCACCACCTTTCCTGGATCCCCAACTCCCTAATGCTGATCTACTTGTTTCCCCATAGCACTGATCACTTTTTAACATGGCATATAACTCACACGTCACGGGCCTTTTCTGCCTCCCTCGCTAGAACAGGGGTTTTCAATTTGTTGGGTGCACCGGTGTAGAGTGGTTTCATCAGGCGCTGGGGCTGAGAGCCCGCTGGAGTGGTTGTCAGGAGACAGGTAAAGCCCCACCAAAGTCCTCAGCCCTTGGAGCTCCTGTTCAGGAAGGACCTGGCCCAGGCTGTTCAGCGCCCCGGCTCGAAGCCCAGGGAAGGCTGGTGTAGCCCGAGGATGGGCTATAGCGGCGGTCTCCAACCGTTTTGGCACCAGGGACCAGTTTCGTGGAAGACAGTTTTTCCACAGACCGAGGGCGGGGGCCGGGGCGGATGGGGGGGGCGTGTTTAGGCGGTAATGCGAGCGATAGGGAGCGGCAGATGAAGCTTCGCTCTCTCGCCCACTGCTCACCTCCTGCTGTGCACCCAGGCCGCGGACTGGTACCGGTCCACAGACTGGGGTTTGGGGACCCCTGGGCTACAGGGTCCTGATCCGGGCCCCTGTGTGGAGGCGGCCAGGGAGGAGGAGGGCGGGCCTGTCGGCACTGGACCCAGCCCCTACGCCACGGTGGCCCCTGGGCTCCGGGTCCCTGTCCCCACTCCGGCCTCCTGCCCGCTGTCCGAGGACGGGGGACGGTTTACCGGCAGCCGCAGCCAGTCCCGCAGGGACCCCGACCTGCAGAGCCCGGAAGGCCCGGGGCGCGGAGCCAGGCCGCCCTCCTCGAGGGGCGGGGGCCGGGTCGGGGTCGCGGGGGCGAGGGCGGAGGCCGGGTCGGTGTCGGGGTAGAGGGTCGGGGCCGCGAGCCTGTAGGTTGGCCTCCCGCACAAAGCTTCCCGCGAAACTGACGTCGCGCCCGGCGGCCGCGCAGGCACCGCCCCCGACCGCGCCCCTCCCCCGCGCTGGCCCAGCTCCTCAGCGCGCCGGCGCACTCGCCCTCCTGCCATTGGCTGCGTCGTGGCGGCGCGCGCCGGCCGGCGCACTGCGCGCCCCACCATTGGCCGGGCGGCGGCGCGCGGGGGTGTGTCCGCGTCGAACTCCGCCCCTGGCCCCGCTCGCTGAGGAGCGCGCGGCGGCGGCGGCGGCGGCGGCGCGTGGCAGGTCCGGCGGGCGCCAGGAGGCGGCGGCCCGACCCCGGCCCAGCCTCGTCCCGCCCGCCCGCCCGGCCCCGATCCTGACCCCGACTCATCCGACTGGCCCGCCCGGCTCGCCGTGGCCCCGCCCCGGCCCCGGCACCTCCTGAGGGAGAGGCGCCGCCGGCCGAGCGCAGGCCCGGCCATGACCGACTTCAAATTGGGCATCGTGCGGCTCGGCCGGGTGGCCGGGAAGGTGAGCGGCGCGGGGCTGGGGCAAAGGTCGTGCCGGGGGACTGGGGCGCTGGGCCGGGGGCCGGGCCGGCTCTGGGAGTAGGGGGCCGGGGTGCGAGGCAGGGGGCCGGACCGGAGCTGGGGGTGGCGGGCGGGGTCTGGGAGTCGGAGTCGGGGGTGCGAGGCTGGGGGACGGGGGCTGGATCGGGGGCCCGACCCGGGCCGGGGCACGGGTAAAGGCCGGGCGGTTTGCGGGCGGCGGGCCGACGGCGTGGTTCCCGGGGCAGCCCTCCTCCGGTTGCGGCCCGGGGCTCCGGCCGTGCGCCGTGGCCGGGGGAGCAGGGGGCTGTGGCTGCGCCTGCGGCCGCGGGGAGCGCAGGCCCTTCCGAGGCGGCGCGCTCGCTCCTCGCCGAGACCTGTGTGTGCGCGCCGCCTGTGCCTGCCGGTCTGTAGTGAGCTTCGGGCAGGGTTCGTGCTGCCAGCGGCGGCCCCGTCTGGCTGAGCCTCAGTGGGCCTCGCCAGAGCAGGGCCTCCCTCTGCTTCTCTCCCTTACCTGGCCCCGCCCTCCGCGTGTTCGAGGCTGGGGCTTCCTGGCACCTGTGGGCATTGAGGCTTGGCTGTTTCCAGGAGCCGGCCGGCCGTGCAGCTGCACCAGCCACGGACCTTACCCTGGATGGGAACCCTGTTCCCATCACCAGCGGCGGAAGCTTCTGGTGGGAGAGAGGAGCAGAGGCAGTCAGATGAAGGTAAAACCGATTCAGATGCTAGAAAAAAGCTTTCCAAGCGAGAATGACACTGGTCCGTTTTGGGGACCGTTTCCTGCCCTTCCTGCAAGGGGATGTGACTTTCTAACTAGGGAAGGGTGGGCTCCCCATCAGCTCTGAGGTCCCTTCTAACTCAGTGACTGATTGCACTAATGTCATCCCTTAAAACTTTTATTTGGAACATTTTAGACAGACAAAGAGGTAGGAAGGACGATTCAGTGAGCACCTGTGTGAGGACCACCTGGCTTAATAAATAAATGTTAACTGAAACCTTCTGCATATTCTGCCTCAATCCCGGCCCCCTCCCTCTACTCCAGTGACGTCATACTCTTGGACTAGGTTTATCAGCACATTAAAATGCACAGCTTAGTACCTGTCCAGTCCTGTGGCACTTCTTTTGGTTCTTCGCGAGCAGATGGGAAGTGAAGCCTGATGCCGCGACTCTGCGCAGTCAGGAGTGGGGAAGGACCAGGCTTTGGCACCTCTACCTGCTTTCAGAGTAGACGGCCGCTTGCCTGCTGAGCTCGCTTAGTCTCAAGGGGCGGCTCCTGCTCATTGTCGGTACCTCGTACTGATTCCAAATGTAATGTCTTGAAACGTTAATTTCCAGACCAAGTACACATTGATAGATGAGCAGGACATCCCGCTGGTGGAGGGCTACTCCTTTGAGGTAAGGACGCCGTTCCTTTGCCAGCATGCCCTTAGTCATGCCCAGGAGGGTCACAAGGGGTGGGTTTTCTTCCCTGTGATGTGAGGGCAAGACCTGGTACGCGAGCATCTCAAGCTGTCTGTCACTGCCCCGTGGAGCCCCCTACCGCCTCTGCGATGCTGGTCTTCCCCCACTTCCGCCTGGTTGCAGGCTCTTCCTGAAAAGGAGACAAATTGTGTCATGTTTGTGATTGAGTTCAGTTGGACAAGCTTCTGTGCCCTGGGAGACTCTCCAGGGCTGCCCCCCCCTTCTCTCGCCCTCTGCTGTTCCTACCTGATGAAGCTGTTCGGCCTCTAGTCCTCACCCGCGCACTCCTCCTTCCACGAGTCTGTGGACCCACTCTTACCTCAGATGTCACCCTTTTACACTTACTTGGTCTAGGGCTTATCTTTTTTTTTACTGGGTGGGGGCTTTTTTTTTTTTTTTAAGGATAGGAAGATTTATTTTTCTGTGTCCACAATGTTTTGCAAAGAGTGGTTCGTGACTGCGTCTTGCCTCCACAAGAGGAGAGTGCTTCTTGGTGCCACGTGTCTGGGAGACTCCGGAGACCCCCAGGGTCCCAGGAATAGGCCTGGGATTGTCCCTCTGGCTTGTTTTTTAATTTGGAATGTTGTTGATAATCAGAGGCTTTTTAACAGAGCTTTTTCTTGTTTTCTCTCAGGCCCGGATGGAAGTAGACGCAGATGGAAATGGTGCTAAGATATTTGCATACGCCTTTGACAAGAACCGAGGAAGGGGGTCGGGAAGGCTCCTTCATGAGCTGCTGTGGTGGGTGTTCCAAGCTGCTTGTTTGCCCTGTCGGGTTTGCGCAAGCCCTGAGGTGCACGGGGCCCGTGGAGCCAGCAGACCCCTTGTTGACACATGGTGCCTTCCCCAGGTCTCCCAGTTAATTCTGTGTCATTGTCACTATCCCGGAGGGGTGGCTGCTTTGCGACCTGTGGCACTGGCAGGGCAGCCAGAGAGTCTGCAGGCTGAGCGCCCTTTCTGCTCGGTGTGTTTGGGACACAGCCTCCTCTGGGGGTTGGTGGGGTCTGGCCCCTCCTCCGGGTTGGGGAAGGGCCTTCCTCTCTTCTGTGTGAACAGCGAGGTTCCGAAGTGCTTGGGACCACGCAAGTGGGGTGTCCTCCAGGCTGTGTGTGAGATGGTTTCGGGTTCCCTCCTTGGCTCCCTGCAGCCTAGCTCTTAAATCCGGGGGCTGGGCTGTCCACGTGGCCTGTCCTGTTTGGGCCACAGACTGACATACTTGGGTTCCTCTCTGTAGCCTTGCTCCTGATAGGTCCCGTCGGTGTGACCAGGGACCAGTTCAGGGCACACCGCTGAGGCGTTCAGGAGGGTTGGGAGCCCATCTGGAGCATTGTCTGTTTCCTAGGGAGCGGCACAGGGGGGGCATCGCCCCTGGGTTTCAGGTGGTGCATCTCAACGCTGTCACTGTGGACAATCGCCTGGACAACCTGCAGCTGGTGCCATGGGGCTGGCGGCCCGGAGCCGAGGAGACCTCCAGCAAGCAGAGGTGGGTCTTCTTGGGGCCTGGTGATGTGGCCGAGATGCCGCTGAGGGCGGCCCCTGCAAGCTCACTGCTAAGAGGGGCCCGCGACTACTCTGTGCTCTGAGGCTTCTGTGGGTTTGGTGACCTTGGCCGTTTTCTCTCAGTGTGCGGGGGTCCCCTTTTTCTTCACAGGGGGAGGAGACCGTTTGGATGCTTATCTTTCTGGGCTGGTCTTCTGAATTGGCTCTTGCGGGGAGAGGGGTTGTATGGGCCGGTCCCCTGTGGGTGGGCAGGACGCCCTTGAGATGTAGGAGCCATCTCCATCTCAGGGATGCCTCTGTGCACACAGATGGGTCTTGCAGTCATGCTCTTTTGTAAGCAGTTTGTCTGGTCAGTGGTTTAAAGGAAGCAGGACAGTGTGGCTCGGGGGTTGGCAACTCGGCCTCCACCTTTCCTTGGTCCTGAGGACTTGGGCGGAGGGGATGCTCCGAGGGCAGTTCCCGTGGCCCCAGAACAAGCCGCTCTGTGACTTCATGGAGCCCTTAGGAAGAGCTGGGGGACCAGCAGGATGGGAGCCAAAATGAGCCAGGGTGTCCCTGGCCACCTGTGCATCATTTAGGGGCTCCCTAGGGCTTCTGTGCATCTCCTCGGGCCCCTGGGCAGCTTCTCTTGACTTTGGCGGTGCTGGTACTGACTTCCCCTACAGGCAGAAGTCGGTGAGGTTGGTGCGGGGGTGTCAGTGTTTCTTAGGATGGAGACTGGGTGGCATCTTTGCAGTGGTCACCACTGGGGTCTTGGTAGAGCCCCATGCACTGGAGGTAGGAAATGGCAGGATTGCCCGGCCAGCTGGGCTTGCTGGTGGGGGATGGTCCCCAGATGTAAGAAGGCCGCATCCAATCTGATGCTGCTATAGCTCTGGAGGGGTATCCATAACTCTGTACGGGGTGGGGGAGTCTCCAGGCGTTGGGGGTCTCTGCTCTGTTGTTAGAGGCTGATCCTAAGACCCCTCCTGAGGGAGGCTGATCCTCTTGTGGTAGCTGGGTCAGGATTTTCATCTTCCTGGAGGTTACGTGAGTCTAGACTTCTGGTTGCAAGTGACAGAAACTAAGCCCAATTTCGCTGAAGCAAAGATAGGACCCTTAATGGCTCCCCTGCTGAGATGTGGAAAGCCACAGAGCCACCTCCAGGTCTCAGGAGCGGCTGCCAGGGCTGCACACCCGCTTTCCTCAGCAGTGTCTGGTGGCGTGGGGAAGTCAGCTTGTTTTGAGTCACTTCTGTCTCCGTGCTGGGGGCAGGAGGGTTCTTTCATCAACAGAAGGAAGCTTGTGTCATCAGGACAAGTGTAAGGGCGGCTGAGCGGAACACCAGCCTCTGTGGATTTCCCCCAAGTTGTCCAGCACTCACATGGGTTCAGGGTAGGCCTGGGGCTCACCCTCCCTGGCTCCATGCAGGTCTGCTGCTGCCCATTGCAGACACTGGAGGGACACTGCCCACCGTGTCACCCAGCGATGGGTCTGTCTTTCTGGGATCTCAGCATTTGTCCATCTGAGCACCACGTATTGTTGTGAGATGAGGTGGCCACGGTTAAGAAGACCTGTTTGGAAAAGGGTCTGTGACACCCAGGGCTGCCCCACCGGTGGTCTCCCCCAGGCCATGGCCCAGCTGCCCCATTCTCCTTCAGACCACTCCCAGGAGGCCCAGGACCACCCCAGGGGCCTCTCCCTGCTGGTCGGCCCAGGGGCAGAGGGGTTGGGGTTGGCCTTAGTTTGCCGGCCTGGGGTCGGCCCGTCAGCAGTCCTCCACCTGTCGGGGCAGAGCCAGCCCAAGGGTGGCCTGAACTCCCCGCTGGCCCGGCGTCACGTATCCTTCCATCTCACTCAGTGGCCTCCGCATGGCGGCTCTTTGTAGGAATCACCCCATATGTGAGGCGGGCGGTTTGGCAGCACAGCTCCTGCCAGGCACCTACCTTCTGCTCTGCTTTCCTGGCGTCACTTCAGTGGGGCCACGAGGGCGGCCCAGCCGGGTGGAAGGTGCTCTTTGCAAAGGTGCATTTCCCTCCCTTTCTGCCCTCGAAAGCCGGCTGGGACTGAAACTCACCTCTGTCTTCCAGGACTTCATTGAAGGGCTCAGAAAGTAGCCAGTTTTCTCCCACATCCTGACTTTCACCCTTTCCTTCTTTAAAAAAAAATCTTTTTATTGTGGCAAAATACAGATAACATTTACTGTCTTAACCACTTTTAAGTGCATGGTTCCGTAGCATTAAGCAAATTCAAATTGTCGTGTGTCATCACTACCATTGTCTCTAGAACTGTCTCATCTTCCCAAACCGAAGCTGTGTCCCCATTAAACACTAATTCCCCACCCATCTCCTCTGCCAGCCCCTGGTACCTACTGTTCTGTGAATTGCCAAGTCCTTGGACCTTATCTGAGTGGATTGATAAGGCATTTGTCTTTCTGTGTCTGCCTTATTTCACTTCGCCTCAGTTATGTCTTTGAGGCTCATCCATGTCATAGCATGTGTCAGAATTTCCTTCATTTTTAAGGTTCAGTAATACTCCATTGAGAGTGTGTGTGTGTGGGGGGGGGGGCACATTTGGTTTATCCATCATCCATCAGTGGGCACTTGGGTTGCCTCCACCCCTTGTCTGTCGTGAACGATGCTGCTGTGAACACAGTTGTACAAAGAGCTCTTCGAGTCCCTGCTTTTGATTCTTCAGAGTGTGCACCCAGAAGTGGAATTGCAGGATCATAGGATAATTCCATCTACTTCTTGAGGAAGCCCCACGCTGTTGTCCACAGCATCTGCGCCATTTTACCTTCCCCCCAGCAGCGCACCGAGGCCCCAGTGTCTCCGTACCTTCACCAACACTTGTTTTCTGTTTGTTTGATAGTAGCCATCCCAGGAAGGTGAGGTGGTCTCATTGCGGTTTTGAGTTGCATTTTCCTGATGATCAGTGATGTTAAATTAAGCATCTTTTCATGTGCTTTTTGGCCATTTGTATGTCTTCTTTGGAGGAATATCTATTCAGATGCTTTACCCTTTTTTAAATTGGGTCGTTTGTTTTTTTGGTTGACTTGTAGAGTTCTTTATATATTCTGGGTACAAATCCCTTATCAGATATATGGTTTGCAAATATTTTCTCCCATTCTATAGGTTGCCTTTTCATTCTATTGATTGTCTATTGATTGTCTCTCTTTTTTTAAGTTTTTATTTATTTATTTAGGCTGCATTGGGTCTTCATTGCTGTGCGCAGGCTTTCTCTAGTTGCGGTGAGCAGGGGCTACTGTTTATTGCTGTGTGCGGGCTTCTCACTGGGGTGGCTTCTCTTGTTGCAGAGCATGGGCTCTAGGTGTGTGAGCTTCAGTAGTTGCAGCATGTGGGCTCCGTAGTTGTGGCTCTCGGGCTCTAGAGCGCAGGCTCAGTAGTTGTGGTGCACAGGGTTAGTTGCTCCGTGGCACGTGGGATCTTCCCGGACCAGGGCTCGAACCTGTGTCCCCTGCACTGGCAGGCGGATTCTTAACCACTGCACCATCAGGAAAGTCCCTGATTGTCTCTTTTGATGCACAAAATAATTGACTTTTCATGGAGTCCAATTTGCCTATTTTTTCTCTTGTTACTGTGCCTTTGGTGTCATATCCAGGATTATTGTCAACTCCGATGTTGTGAAGCTTTTGTCCTGTTTTCTCTGAGAGTTTTATTGTTTGGGCTCTTACATTTAGGTCCTTGATCCATTTTGAATTAATTTTTGTCTGTCACATTAGAAGAGGGTGACCCTTCCTTTTTTCTTTTTTTTTTTGGAAGTATAGTTGATTTACAGTGCTGTGCCAGACCCTTCCCTTTTTTATCCAAGTCCCTCCCGGCCCGGTCTCCAGAGAGGGCGGGTGGGTTGAAGGGGATGGTCCACCCATCCGTTTGCTCTCGAAGTGCGGGAGGTGCCTCCTTCGGAGGCCAGCCCCAGGGCGGGCCGCTCACTGCCTTGTGCTCACCCCACCGCCCGTGCCTCTTGTGGGGCAGTTGCGGGCACTCACAAGCTTCTGGCCCTGTCCAGCCAGAGAAGTGTTCGGGCGGTGTAGAGCAGCTCACAGCAGTCGGGCAGGCAGGCCAGCCAGGGGCAGATGTGGGCGCCCCCGGGGCCGCGAGCACGTGCTCTCCGTGCCTGTCTTGTGTGCAGCCGTCCCAGGCGTTGGGGAGATTGACGAGCAAGGCAGACAAAGCCCTGCCCTGTGCCTTTTAGTGGGAAGATGAAACAGGCTACATACTGGATGTTCCAGAGAGGTGAGCCCAGGCAGTGGGGTGGGCCAAAGGAGAGTCAAGCTGCAAAGCTGGGGGCGGGGCAGCCTGAGAAGAGGAAGCAGCTGGTCCACCCTGGGGTCACTCATTGTCACCTCCATACCTTGACCCTTCCTGGCCAAGGCATCCTGAAGCGCCTGCTTCTCTCTTTAAGGGAGCAAAGCTTATACTGGCTGGCGATTCAGCAGCTGCCCACGGACCCCATAGAGGAGCAGTTCCCTGTCCTGAACGTGACCCGGTACTACAACGCCAATGGGGACGTGGTGGAGGAGGAGGAGACGTCCTGCACCTACTACGAGTGCCATTACCCGCCCTGCACCATGATGGAGAAGCAGGTGCGCGGTGGGGGAGCCGGGCCTCCCCTAGGACTGCCCTCTCGCGGCTTCTCCCCTGCGGTGGCCGTTCCTTTGTCACTGCCTGACCGGGGCCCAGACCCTCCGGCCTCGGCGCACGGACGGCCAGGTCCTCGCAGGTCTGCCGTGTGACCGGAGCGCTGCTCTTCTGTGTCCTTTCAGCTCCGGGAGTTCAACATCTGCGGGCGCTGCCAGGTGGCGCGCTACTGCGGCTCCCAGTGCCAGCAGAAGGACTGGCCGGCCCACAAGAAGCACTGTCGGGAGAAGAGGCGCCCCTTCCAGCACGAGCTTGAGCCGGAGCGATGACCGGGCAGTCAAGTGGCTTCTGATCTCCCCAGGCTGCGGGCTCTGCGGGCAGCTGGACCGGGGCCACCAGAGGGGCTGTTCCTGCACTGGCTCCACCACCGGAGGCCCCCGCACCCCGCACCCCGCGGAGCAGAGACAGCTGGGAGGCCCCCCGGGACGCTTCTCATTATTTATATGTTAATATGTTTGTAAACTCATGTACAGTTTTTTTGGGGGGGAGGCAGCGGGAGGGTTAGAAAGTACAAATAGGGTCATTTGCTGTAACACTCACTTTCCGGGCGGCTGAGCCGAGGAGGGCGGCCCGCCCGGGTTGGGGCAAAGTAAAGGGTGGGACCGCCCTGAGTCCTGGCTGCTGTCTGCGCTCCGCCTCGGCCGGCATCCGTGGTGTGGGTGCGGGTGCAAGGGCTGCCGTCCCCACCCCCAGGCTGCCGTCCCCACCCCCAGGCTGCCTGGGAGCGTGAGGGAGACCCAGACGTGTCCCTGTCCTGCGGCAGGAGCTGCTGAGGGTGGTTAGTTGCTTGGCCCTTGTTCTCAGCCCCTTTGAACTCATACAGTGGGCGCCTGGAAGCGCGGGGCAGGGCGGGGCGGGGCGGGGCGGGGTGGGGGGGGCTTCTCCCAGCAGGACTGCTGAGGTCCGCCTGCCACTTGGAGCAGCCCGAGGGGTGAGAACTGCTTTCCTGTGCTCCTTCTGGGAGCCGCAGATCTCAGGGCTGGGCAGCGTCTGGTACACCTGGCCAAGCCGCCTGGGGGCCATAAGCTGGGTGGTGTGGCTGGGAACTTGCTGGTCTCCAGGGAGAGTGAAGGCTGACACCCGTCTTGGGTCATCCCTGGCCCCACGTTGGTCCTGCAGGCTCCTGCCACGCCCTCCTTTCTGCAACGTTTCTGCAATCTCCCAGGACGCCCTGTGTGTGCTCTGCTTCCCTGGCTGGGGCTAGCCCCTTTGTGGCCTTTGGTCTGTGAACTGAGCTGAGCTTTCCGTAGCTTCTTTTGCAGAACTTGGAGGCCTCCTGGGCAGTGCGTCCTGGAGAACAGGACTGGGGAAATGGGTGATAGCAATATGCGGGGAGCAGGAGGGAAGGCTCAGTTCCAACCCCGAGGGAGGGGTTTTCTGCAGGTGAAGGGACTCCACGTGCCCACACGGGTTTTTGCTGAGAAGACCTTGCTACCGTGCAGGTCAGCTGTGGTGCCTCTTCCAGGTTGGGGTTTTTTGTTCCGGGTTCCCCCAGACCCCAGGTTGAGCACCAGTGGGGGCTCAGAAAGCTGTCAGAGGAGAGGCTATGTGATCCTGAGAGACTGTCCTACTGACCACAGCTGGCCCGAGCCCTCGGGACGTTCCCAGGGACAGGACGACTCCCAATTCAGAGGCCAGCTCTGGCCAGGCCCATGGGGGTGGGGAATCCGGTGTAGACCAGCGTGTTGAGGTTTGGGTAGTCTTCCAGGCATGGGGCCCTGAGTGTGCTCAGTCTGCTTTTAAAAACAGGCTCCTGGGATGAGGAGGCCCTGGGCTACAGGCTGTGTGTCTTGCCTGTGTCCTTTGGGGAGCGGCCAGGTCGGCCCTCCGGGCTTTTTACGTTTCCTGACCAGGACTGTCTTGTGATCAGCTATTCCTTGGAAAATTACATTGAAAGGGAAGTGCCAGAGTGTCGGCCGACCCATAGGATGCCACGCTGGGTCCTGATCCCGGGTGCTTGTCGCCGTGGCTCATGGCTCATCTGGAATAGCCTTGACCTGGGGATCGCTGTTCAACGTGGCTGCAGGAGCTGGTGCTGTAGTTTAGTTGGCTGTCCCCTCCTGATGGTGCTGTGTCTTGTCCTACTTGTTAGAGACTCTTTGAGTCTGGGCTGGAGCTAAGAGGGTGGTGGCCATGGGGGCCTAGGGTTTGCTCATATCAAGTCTCCTGGAGTGGATGCCCTCGTGAAGCTGCCCCAGGGTCCACACAGTGTTTTTATTCCCCTTTGCTTCCCTTGTTCTTTATTTGATACCCAGCCCCTGGTTTCTTTTCTCTTCTAAAGGCCCCGAACCTCTTAATTTTTGTAGGCACACATCGGAGAGCGTCTGAAAGTTCAGCATTCATTCATGGTTAAAACGTGGGCCATGTTTCTTACCTGTTTGGAGCGAGGTGTAGGGGGCTGCTTGGCCTGACTGCCTTTTGTACCAGATCAAATCAAGATGTGTGGCTCAGCCATTTCAGGCTGTCCTGTGGCTTCCTGACCAACTTTTCTGCTTCTCTGCTTCAGCTGCCATCTGAGCTGCTGACTGGTATCTGTATTTCTAGTGATAGAATCCACTTTAAAAACCACAGGCTAACTACCCAGGTAGCCATGTGGATTTGTCTTGTCCCATTTGCTGGAGCTGCCATAACAAATTATCTCAAGCTGGTGGCTGAAAACAATGTATGGTCTAGGTCCTAGAAGCCAGAATTCTCAAATCAAGGTGTGGGCAGGGCCATGCTCCCTCTGAAGGCTCTAGGGAAGGTTTGTTCCAGGCTCTCCCAGCTTCCGGCAGCCTCAGGCGGTCCTTGCCTCATAGAGACCTACCAGTCTTTACATTGTCTCGTCTTCCGTTGGTGTCTAACAGACCACACCTCCCCTTCCTAAGGATGCCAGTCATAGTGGATTAGGGCCATCCTAATGACCTCATTTTAACTGGATTACTTCTGTTACTAAAGACCCTGTTTCCAAAGGTCACATTCTGTGGTACCGGAGATAAGACTTCAACCTATCTTTTTTGCGGACACAATTCAATCCATAACAATATCAGACACTTGCCTTCCCCAAACGTGTTCTGTAGAGTTCACTGACTTTATTGAATGCTGTCGGCACATACCTGGTTTACCAAATCAGATCGTGGCTGTGCTGGGTGTCCTCCCCTTCATCTAAATCGAACTGGCGCACAGACCCCTGCCGCTGGGGCTTAGACGCTGGCTCTTCTCCATGCCTTCTGTCCACCTTCCTGTCCACCACCCGTGCTCGGGGCCCTGTGGTCGACCCTGTCTCCTTTCTCTGCTGTCCAGTCAGGCACATGTGCGCCCACCGGTGCGCCGCACTTACTGCCCTATGGGCAGCTCCTTGGGGGTGGACATGACCAGGGAGAGGGAGGGCAGCCCAGGCCCAGCCCTTTTGGGTCAGACCCTGGACTCTGCTCCCTGGACGCCCAAGCCCTTTGCACACCCCACCTCCATGCCGCGCTCTCCTCTGCTCCCCCTTCAGAGCTCAGCTCGCCCGTGACTCTGTGCTGGACGCTCGGCTGTCCCCTCCCAGGCCCGCGTCTCGCCGCCACGGCAGGCGAGCTGGGCTCTGTCGAGGCCCGCCGGCCGGCAGGGGGCGTGAGATCTCTGCCTCACGCTGGCGTCCACGGGGGCCGGAAGTCCCTCCCCGGAAGGAGTCATAGGGACGACGGCGGAAGTGGGAGAAGTACCGCCCCTTGGGCTGTGCACCTTCTTGGCGACGCGGGCTAGGGGACCCTGCTGTCAGCCTGGCTTCCTCACTTCTCCGCCGCCCGCTGTCCGCCACCCCGGTCGCCGCCGCGTCCTTATCCGAATGCTGGGCGGCCGGCAGTCGCGTCCGGCTGTTGCAGGCGGTGGACACGGAGCACACCGTGGACTCGGTGGAGTGGTGCCCGCTGGAGGGCTGCAGGCACTTGCTGGCGTGCGGCACCTACCAGCTGCGGAAGCCGGAGGACCAGCCCGCCGACCCGGAGAGCAAGGTGCGCGGGGCCATCGTGGCCTAGGGAGGTCTTCACCGTGGGTTTGCAGGTCTGCGATCTCAGGTGGCATTTCCCGAGCACCTAAAGCCCCAGACTCGAACTCCTCTCTCAAGAAGGGCGAGAAAAGTGTCTTGAGAGGCAGAGCCGACCACAGGCTTTGAGATCTCTGTGATCTGCTGCAGGGGAGGCTGAAAGGGAAAAGTCTTGTGTGGAGTCGTTCAGGAGGTGTGGATGCGACCTTGGCCTTGTGGCCAGAATGTAGGTTATAGACAGGGCATCCTGAAAGCGGGATGTCGTCTCTCTGCAGGCGTCGTCAAGGTTATGGATGAAGTCTAGAGCAAAGAGAAAATGGGATTTCATAGGAGCTGTACGTAATCTATTGAAGGCATCTAGCTATGCAGATCCAAACCAGGATAGTTTTAAGCGTGAACAGTGGCACTGGAGCAACAGGCCTAAGCCAGGACTCTCCCAGGCAAACTGTGTCCTGTGGGGACCCTAACTGTAGCTCCTGCCTATTGGCCCATTTAGAAGGAGCATCCCATCCTGGGTCCAGCAGGGTTTATCCACCTACTCACTAATCATGTACAAGAGAAGAGACGTTTCTCCAGCTCAGAAAATCATCGGTGCTGCTTCCAGGCAGAGGTCCGGAGTCTTGGCAAACCTCTTCTTTCCCTCAGTCCCTTTTCCCTCCCTTGGGTTCCTCAGTATTTATTAAGGTAATCAGAGAACACATTTGCATTTTTTGTAGAGTGGACTGGATGTTGATGAGCCTCAAATTCGTTTGGGTCGTCTCTACCTGTATAGTTTCAATGAGGACAGCTCTCCTTGCCCCCTGGTTGAGGTGCAAAGAAGAGATACTTCGGCGATCCTGGACATGAAATGGTACAACTTTGATAACCGTTCCCCTTGCTTGGAATTTGTCATGAGTACCTAATTGTTTGGTCAGAGGAGCCTGATGCCTGACAGCATGCAACAGGACGGGGAAGTGTCTGAAGTTTGGGTTCATTTCTTTACTGTGCTGCCTGCCTGCCTGTTGGCACTTGGAGGATGCTGTAGACTTGGGGCTCGTTTCCTTTTTCAGTTTCCAAGCCCTACAGGTACTGTCAGTCTGGGAAGTGAGGCTAGTTTTCTGCTTCCTAAGCTGAGTGATCTTGTTGGAACAGAACTGTAGGCTCCAACCTGGTTTTGGAGCTGAAATAAGTACACTTATTTATTTATGGCCGTGCTGCGCGGCTTGTGGGATCTTAGTTCCCCGAACAGGGATCGAACCTGGGCCCTCGGCAGTGAAAGCGCAGAGTTCTAACCACTGGACCGCCAGGGAATTCCCTGGAGCTGCAATGTAAACAGTGAGTTACTGGGGCGCATAGTGTTCCCCTGTACTCCAGCACATCCTGTGTTGTGACCCGCACGTGCGTTATCTCCTCAGGTGCCACATCGCGGTGGCCGGCCATGCGCTCTTGGGAGTGGCAGACGCTTCTGGGTCCATAGAGCTACTCCGCCTGGTGCGATCCGAGGTCAGTGACTGGGGCCAGGCTTAGTGGAGGGTGGAAGGAACCTGGATGGAGGGAGTTTGGGAGGGAGGCTGTGCTGATGCAAACATTTTTCTAGGGTAGTTTCTGTTCAACGGTGAACTTTACCATAAAACATTCCAAGGTAGCACACGGTCTATTTTGAGTTACTGGGTTCTGTATCTAACTCCAAGGGGAGGACACCTTGTGTGTCATCAGCAGAGGGGCTGTCAGTGGACCTGAAAGTCCTGTAAGGAAAGCCTGGGCCAGCATCCTGGGTTGATGATGCTGGGGCTAAGAAGAGCAGCGCGTTTACTGGGTAAAAGTGGTGTTTCTCATTGATAATTAGGGGAGCACGTGATTCCTACACGTATTTTCCCAGGCATCTGACAGTGATCCTGTACCGTGCATTTGTAAAATGACCACGTGTTGGGGGAGGGAGGGGACAGGGAAGGCATATAGTGGGTTGAAGGAAACAGCCCACAGACCGTGCCCTGTCTGTGGGGGGACCCACTCTAATGTAGGTGCTGCAAGTGGGACTGGAGCAGAGGTCCAGCTGGCCTTGGATTCACAGCACCTGAGGGCTTGTACAGCAAGGTCCTTGCTTCAGGCCAGCTGAGAGCAGCAGCCCTGTCTTAGGAGAGAGGGAAGAAATATCTGAGGAGGATATCTAGAACCAGAGCTGGAGGCAGGAACAGGTAAACCCAAGAGAGGATACAGCTGCTGGAACCCTGTTGATGGAGTTGAGCGCTGTCTAGGTTGCTTAGATAGTAAAACTTAGACCTCAGAAAAGAGAAACAGCATTTTAATGGCAAGCTGTGGCTTCTGAAAGAGAATCAGAGGGAAGTTCTCCTTAGCTCTGTCCCTGGAGGCCTGGGCAGTGGGGAACCCGCACCAGCAGTGCTCCCTGGAGCCTGCAGTAGTCTCCAGGAGGGCTTGGACAGCGACGGGTCTGAGAAGCAGAGACCTGCTTCCCCTGGGGTCACATGTGTGGGAAAGTCCTCCTTCAGGTGTGAGCGCTTCTGGAGGGCCTGGGCCGTCTGCAGTGTCCTCAGGTTCTTTTTTTTTTTTTTTGATTTATTTTTTGGCTGCGTTGGGTCTTCGTTGCTGCGAGCACGCTTCTCGTTGTGGTGGCTTGTCTTTATTGCAGAGCGAGGGCTTTAGGTGCGCAGGCTCAGTAGTTGTGGCGCACGGGCTTAGTTGCTCCACGGCATGTGGGATCTTCCCGGACCAGGGCTCGAACCTGTGTCCCTTGCATTGGCAGGTGGATTCTTAACCACTGTGCCACCAGGGAAGTCCCTGTCCTCAGGTTCTGCTGTGAGTGACTGACACACGTTGTTCACCGAGTAGATGAGGGAAGCATGGCATACCCAAGCCAGGAGAATAGTCTCCTCAGGGTTCCGGGGCTGTTCCTCTCTGATGGCGTTCTTTTCTCTCCAGCAGAACTCTCACACACTACAGCCGTTCTCCCACTTTGCCCTGGAAAAGCAGTGTCTGGCCTTGTCCTTGGACTGGTCCACTGGGAAAGCCGGAAGGTGAGGGCCAGCGGTGACGGGCCTGAGTCTTTCCTCTGAGGGTCCCTTCGTATTTTCACGCAAGAGAGAAGGAAAGCCGCCTTGTGCTAGCCTTGACTGCGGCTCCCCAAGCCTGGGAGAATCACTGCCAGTCCTCACCTAAAAAGAGTGTTTTCATCAGGGGAAGCTGACCCTGGTTTCTTTTGACAGGCTACTGGCAGCTTCGGTCTCTGCCCAGGCAAGCCTCTTAAGAAGTGTGTCCCCGTACCAGGTCCTGGAGAGCCTCTCTGTGACAGGTCTTGGGGCCATAAAGCGTCACTGGTTGGGAGCCAGAAGAGGCGATGAGTTTGGGTCAGTGGATGTATTTCAGCCAGATTTCCCCACTGCTTCCCTGTGTCCAGGGCCAGTGACCAGCCCTTGAAGATCGTTGGCAGCGACTCCAGTGGGCAGCTCCATCTCCTGCAGGCGCACCAGGCAGGGCCGGGAATGCAGGCTGTGGGCACGTGGCAGGCCCATCACTTGGAGGCCTGGGTTGCTGCTTTCGATTACTGGCAGACGGAAGTCGTGTATTCAGGTCGGTACTCCTCCGCTGGGCGCCCCTCTCTGGAGATTTGCTGAGGAGGCACGGGCCAAGGGCGTGATTCTGGCCACGTTGGGATCTCAAGGACCTTTTTGGAGAGTCTGTTTTCTGGGGCAAAAGCTGTAGTTGGTGCTCACTTAGCTGCTCCTCGGAGAGTGACGTGCAGTTTGCTGCAGGCACTGCAGGGTCTTGGTGGCCCCCGTGTTGGAGCCGCCCCCTGGGAGCCGCCGCCCCCGCCCTCGCTCTGAGTGTTGGATGCTTCTTCTCACACTCGGAAATCCAGTCGGAACTCCTTGCTCTCCACCTGGTACTTTGGGTCCGGTAGTGACTCGTCATGCATTTCAGGCTTGTCTGTTCCCTTTTGGAGTAGTTTATCTTCCTAGGGAAAGGGAAGCGTGAGAGAGAGAGGGTTGACTTCCTGGTACTGAGAGTGGTGTGTATGCAGCGGGATGCTGACGTGGGAACGAGGTCGTTCAGGTCAGCTCCTTTCACGCTCACGGCAGGGGAGGGCATGGGTCTCTGAGAGAAGACAGAAGAGGAGCTGCTGAATTTGCAGAGGCAAGAAACCATCTGCACCCGTATCCCTTTCTGCGTCCAGTTGCTGGTAGTGTTCTGAGCTCCAGGGCGAGACGGGGAGGCCAGGGCTGCAGGGCTGTTCTGCTGGCCTGTCAGGATGCTGCACAATCTCACTGGGCCCCCAGAAGCTCCTGCTGAGGCCCTGAGGGACAGCTGTGGTGCCCAGTCCAGGGAGCACGTCAGCCTCGTCTTGGCCTCTCAGCGGTGTTCACGTGCCCGACCCCTCGCTCCCCGCACATTCTTTTCCCTGGGTCATCAACGCCATGCCATCTGGACTCTCCCCTTCTTTCTCTGGCTTCTCTTCCTTCTGCTTTGTGGGCTCCTTTCCCTCCGCACAAAGGGTTCACGTCCTCTGACCTCTGTGTGGGTCTCCCTCTCGCTCCGCACTGCTGCTCTCCTGACTTCAGTTACTGTGTCTCTTCCACAAACCCTGTGTTTAACCAGACCTTGTTTCCTGAGCTTTTCTGCATTGTCTTGCCAGCACTGCAGCGCCTGTGCAGGGATGCTCCCAGCGCCTACTCCGCGGGTCTCCAGCTGAGCCCCATACTCCCTGTGTTGCCCTGTCACATACCTGTGCCTGCCTAATGTCCCGGCCCAGGACAAGGTCTGCTCACCCAAATCACACATCTCTGTCCGCTCACTGCTCCTCTGAGTCTGTGTCTTGTTGGTTTTCTCTTCTTCTTTTCAAAAATTAATCAATCAATTGATTAATTTTTTAGGCCACGCTGTGCAGCCTACGGGATCTTAATTCCCTGACCGGGGATCGAACCTGAGCCCGCTGCATTGGAAGCGTAGATTCTTAACCACTGGGCTGCCAGGGAAGTCCCGCTCATCCTGATTATGATTTTGTGTTTAATGCTTCTTTTCGCCTGAGAGAGGATCCTTTCTGGGGTTTTTGTTGTCACATCCTTGAACAGACTCAGGGAGAACGATAAAGATTTAATTTTTTGAGCTCTCATTTGTAGATTAGTTCTTCTATCTTGAGGCTTAGCTAATTCAGAGCAAGGGTGTAGTAGGACAGTGATTCAATAATTCAACACCAATTCATTCATCCAACAAGCATCTACTGAGCACCTACTACGTGCCAAGCACTGTCCTAGGGGTTCAGGAGGCATCCGTGAGCAAGGGACAACAGTCCCTGCTTTCATCGCACTTCCGTCGCTTGTGGGGAGATGGACAGTGAATGCTAGGCGTACTATGCACTGCAGGTGACAAGGGCTTTGGGAAGAAGAAAGCTAGGACAGGCTGAGGGCATCAGGTGCTGCAAGCAGGTGCAGATTGTCGCATTATAGAGACTGGTGTGTTCAGAGTAGCGAGTGGCCAGTATGGCCAGAATGACATGAGTGAGCAGTAGGTTAGAGAAGGCAAGGTCAGGAGTCACAGAGACAGGGCACGGGGCCTTGCAGGCCGCAGGGGGGCCTTGGGCTTTTGCTCGGAGTAGAATGAAGCCATTGTAGGATATTGAACAGAGGAATGACATTTTCCGACTTACATTTTAAAATTTAAGAGGATCTGGGACTTCCCTGGTTAAGAATCTGCCTGCCGATGCAGGGGACATGGGTTCGAGCCCTGGTCCGGGAAGATTCCACATGCCGCGGAACAGCTAAGCCCGTGAGCCATAACTACTGAGCCCGTGCACCTAGAGCCCCTGCTCCGCAACAAGAGAGGCCACCACAATGAGAAGCCCGCGCACCGCAATGAAGAGTAGCCCCTGCTCGCCGCAACTAGAGAAAGCCTGCACACAGCAACGAAGACCCAACGCAGCCAAAAAATAATAATAATGATAAATAAATTTTAAAAATAAATTAAAAAAAAATTTAAGAGGACCCCTTCAGCTAATATGTTGAGTATAGATTGCAAGGGGGTGAGGTTCTAGGCTGGAGACCTGCCATGCAGGTGAGGTATGAGAATGACTCAGGCTAAGGTGGGAGCAGTGGAGAGGAGGAGAAGTGGGAAGACTGCTTGGTGTGAAGGTCGATCAATAGGATTTCCTGGTGGAGCAAATGTGGAGTGTGAGAGAAAGAGGAGAGGCCGCTGTGTAAAGAAGCCACACAGGTTCTCCTCACAGGTTTGCCACACAATGGTAGCTTGTATCTGAGGCTCACACACAGGCTCAGTGCCTGGATGGACTGACTCTGCTGACCCACCTTGTCATAGATCATGTTCATCCCACATCCGTTTTGTCTGATACAGGGATTTGTAGTGTGCTCAGTAAGTACCTGTGGGTGGGTAGATGGGTGGTGGATGAATGGGTGGATGGATGGGTGGTGGATGGTGGATGGGTGGTGGGTGGATGGTGGATGGGTGGTGGATGGGTGGGTGGGTGTGTGGTAGATGGATGGCTGGATGGATGGATGGTGGATGGGTGGTGGATGGATAGGTGAATGGATGGTGGATGGGTGGGTGGATGGAGGATGGGTGGGTGGATGGAGGATGGGTGGTGGATGGGTGGGTGGGTGGTGGATAGGTGGGTGGGTGGGTGGTGGATGGATGGTGGATGGGTGGGTGGTGGATAGGTGGGTGGGTGGGTGGTGGGTGGGTGGTGGATGGGTGGGTGGGTGGTGGATGGATGGTGGATGGGTGGGTGGGTGGTGGATGGATGGTGGATGGATGGGTGGATGGGTGGGTGGGTGGGTGGGTGGTAGATGATGGACGGATGGAGTTTCAGGCAGACGTGGTTGTTCTTTTGCTCCTTTTTGTCCTCTCTGTAGGTCTTCCTCTTCAGTGTTTCTCCCCTTTTCCCTCGAGATACCATGACATTCTATTGTTGATGCAGGGCACCAGCTCCCTCCTTTCAGTTTCCCCCAAACAAGCACAGGGCTCTTTTACTGTAAGGTTACAAAGGGCATTTCTCTTTAAAACACATGGCGGTGTGTCAAAGGTTCCAGAACCTTACAGAGCCTCCCTGTCTGATGCCTCCTGCACACAGGTCTGTTCGGAGCACTTCGACGGGGCCACTCTGGTTCCTGGCATCAGGAGCCCGAAGGGTTGAGTCTTGTGTGACCTGGTCATTCTGCCCCCATAGGTCTGCCTTTTCCTACGGGTGTAGCCTCTGTCTTTCCCTGCAGGTGTCTGAAGACACGGTTACAGCACAGGGGTGACTGTTTCTGGGGCTCCCCTGCCTGTGGCAGCCTGAAACCCGAGAAAAGCCACCCGTGGGAATTTCCTCACAGACATAAACCCAGTCCCTGAGAAATGGCCATCAGTGCCCGTCCTCATCAGTGGCTCTTTCTGTTTCCATGCAGGTGGGGACGATGGCCTTCTGAAAGGCTGGGACACCAGGACCCCTGGCACATCCGTGTTCACAAGCAGGAGGTACGTCACCGGGGGGCCGGTGCTCGGTGTGGGGGGCAGCCCTCCCTGCCCGCGGGCGGAGCAGCGCTGCCGGGCTTCTGCTCAGGCTCACCCTTCGCTCTCAGACACTCCACGGGCGTGTGCAGCATCCAGAGCAGCCCCCATCGCGAGAACATCTTGGCCACGGGAAGGTGAGCCCCCTAGGGTCCGTGCGCATGGGTTCCTCCTGCACCGTCGCTTCCTTCCCTGCTGTTGGCCACTGTGATGCTCGACTGGGCCAACTCTCCACCCAGAGCGCGGGCGTCGGGGTTTGGGAAGGGAACCGAGTCCTGGAGGGGAAGTGGGCCGGGTCTTCCGGGAGGTGACCCCTGCTGCCCCGGGGCCTTGCTCTCCTGCACGCTCTCTGCGGTCGATGGGTTTCAGCTACGACGAGCACGTTCTTCTCTGGGACACTCGGAGCATGAAGGAGCCGTTGGCGGACATGCCCGTGCAGGGCGGGGTGTGGAGGCTCAAGTGGCACCCTTTCCACTCGCACCTGCTCCTGGCAGCGTGTATGCACGGTGGCTTCACGATCTTCAGCTGCCAAAAGGCCATAGGTGAGTGGGGGCCTGGGGCGGGGCTCCCAGTTTCCTGCCTGCTTTTGCTGCACCAAGCTCTTCTGCAGCCTCCACGCGTTCCCAGGGTCTCCCCGTAGGCCTTGCCATGATTTGTAAGTCTGCCGACTTCAGAATCTCGGTTTCAAGCGTGCTGCTCTCTAACCGTGGTTCTTCCCTGACCATCTCAATTGTTTTGGTACCTTCTGCATTCAGCAGTCTGCTGGCCCTATTGGGACCTCTCCACCAGAGGTGTTAACCACTGGTCGCTTTCCTAACCATCCTTGTCCCACGTTCTGCCAAGTCTTCCTGCTTGCGGACAGCGTAGGCTCCACGGCCTTGTGTTCCAAACATCGTTAAACTCTTCCCCTTGCTGCTTCCTCGTACCCTCTGGGCAGCATCTAGCACTGGTAACCCCAGTCTGCTTATGCCTGAGCCACAGAACGTGGCTGAGGGAAACAGCCATGCAGCGTGATCTCACCGCAAGTTTATGCTACCGTGGGTCCCTTGTCAGGCAAACCTTGACCTTTCTGTAGCCAGTGATTCTTCACTGTCAGGGCTGTTCCACGTTTTCTTTTCTTAAACCCCCACCCCCTGCGCTCCCCGCCTCACGCATCCCTCGTGATCTCCCGTCCCCCTCCTCTGTACAAACAAGGGATTATAGGCGCCTCCCATCATGGTTCCAAGGTCAGTGTCCCCTGTACTGGCTGTTCTCAAGGGCTTCGTCTTCTGAATCTTCAGTCCTCCGTCTACTGCGTCATTTCTGTTTATCACATGAATGTGCTCTGACAGTTCTCGCTGTAAAACAAGTTGCAAACTTGCTTCTTTCTAAGCATAGGATTTACAGTGATCAGTTGCCCTCTAGGCTCTGCTTTCACTGCATCCCATCAGTTGCTTTTTTTGCTTGCTTGTTTTTGTTTTTTTTCAATTTTTTTTTTTTGGCTGCATTTGTTGCTGCGTGCGGCCTTTCTCTAGTTGCGGCGAGCGGGGGCTACCCTTCGTTGCAGTGCGCGGGCTTCTCATTGCAGTGGCTTCTCTTGTTGCGGAGCACAGGCTCTAGGCATGCAGGCTTCAGTAGTTGCAGCACGCGGGCTCAGTATTTGTGGCACATGGGCCCTAGGGTGCATGGGCTCAGTAGTTGTGGTGCATGGGCTCAAGAGCGCAGGCTCAGTAGTTGTGGCGCATGGGCTTAGCTGCTCCGCGGCATGTGGGATCTTCCCGGACCAGGGCTCGAAGCCGGGTCCCCTGCACTGGCAGACGGATTCCCAACCACTGCGCCACCAGGGAAGCCCTATTCCTGACCTTGGTAGGGTCCCTGCTGGTTGCCATTTGGTTTGATGATATATAAGGGCTAATGTGTGTGCTTAGTATTCATCAGTCCTGTTTTCGTGAGTGTTTTTTTAAATCAGGAATTGTTGACTTTTTTGTTAAATGCTTTTATAACATCTATTGAACTGTATTATTTTTCTCCTTAGATATATTAATATGGTAAATTTTGTTTATGGATTTCCTAATATGGAATATATTCCTGGAGCAAATCCCACTTGCTTATGGTTTTGTTTTATTTTAGTTGTCAGAAACTTTTTCTGAGGTATAGTTGATTTACAGTATTTTGTTTTATGTATACAATATACTGGTTAACAGTTTTTAAAGGTTATATTCTGTTTATAGTTATTATAAAATATTGATTATATTCCCTGTGCTGTACAATATATCCTTTTCTTGTTTTTGTTTTGTTTTTTTGGCCACAGCATGTGGGATCTTAGTTCCTCAACCAGGGATCGAACCCATGCCCCCTGCAGTGGAAGCACAGAGTCCTTACCCACTGGACTGCCAGGGAAGTCCCTGTACAATATATCCTTGTAGTGTATTTATTTTATACATAATAGTTTGTACCTTTAAATCCCCTACCTCTATCTTGCCCCTCCCCCCTCCCTCCCCTTACTGGTAACCACTAGTTTGTTCTCTACATCTGTTTCTTTTTTGTTATATTCACTAGTTGTTTTATAGTTTAGATTCTACATATAAGTGATATCATATAGTATTTGTCTTTCTTTGACCTATTTCACTAAGCATAATACCCTTCAGGTCCATCCATGTTGCAGATGGCAAAATTTCATTCTTTTTTATGGCTGAGTAATATTCAGCTGTATATATACATCACATCTTCTTTATCCATTCATTTGTTGATGGACTCTTAGGTTGCTTCCATATCTTGGCAGTTGTAAATAATGCTGCTGTGAGCATTGGGGTGCATGTATCTTTGCGAATTTTTTCATTTTCTTCAGATGGGTACCCAGCAGTGGCATTGCCAGGTCATACAGTAGTTAGTTTTATTTTATTTCCTGAGGGACCTCCATACCGTTTTCCACAGTGGCTGCACCAGTTCACACTCCCACCGACAGTGTAGGAGGGTTCCCTTTTCTCCACATCCTCACTGACATTTGTTATTTGTGGTCTTTTGATGATGGCCATTCCGACAGGTGTGAGGTTATATCTCATTGGGGTTTTTATTGGCATTTCTCTGATGATTGGTTATGTTGAGCGTCCTTCCACGTGCCTTTCGGCCATCTGTGTGTCTTTGGAAGGTGTGTTGTTTTTCCAGCGCGGTACTGGGCTCTGGCGGCACCTTACTGGGGACTTGCATTAACGTTCAAAGGAGACACAGACTTTCTTCTGTGCTATTTAGCAGCATTATGTTTGGTTCATGTGAGAATCAAAACCAAAAGTGTGAAAATTTTTCTTCATTTTCTCTTGAACAATTTATATGCCATTTGGATTATCTTTTCATTCAAGATTTGGTAAAAAAAAAAATCTCCTGTGAGACTGTCTGGGCCTGATATATTTTTGAATGATGGTTCTGTGTTAACTTTCTCTATATTTTTCTATGGAAGTTGGTTGTTTATGCTATATGTCTCTACTGGGGTCAATTTTGTTTTCTTTTTTCTTTCTTCTTTTTTTTTGGGCCATGCCAGGCGGCATGCGGGATCTTCCCCGCCCCCTGCAGTGGAAGTGTGAAGTCTTAAGCACTGGCCCACCAGGGAAGGCCTGGGGTCAGTTTTCAACTGTATTTTCCCAGGCAGCTATTCATTTCATCTACATTTTGAAATTTATTTGCCCAAAGATGTGTAAAGTTACTTGGATTTAAAAAAAAAAAATTTCTTCTCTAATAGTTATTTCCCCTTTGCCATGTTTTACTTTGTATACTTATGCAAGTATACAATATTTTTTATGTCTTTTTCCTTAATTAGGTTAGTTACTAGCATGTATATTTTACTTCTTTTAAAGAAGCAGGGTTTTACTTTTTTATTATAGTCCGGTGGTTTCTGTTCTCCACCTCATCAACCCCTCCTTTTATCTTTGTTGTTTCTCTCCTTGTGCCTCCTGTATTCTTTTTCTAGCATTTTGAGTTGGGAATACAATTCACTTATCTTTATTGCTTTGTATTGAGTGTTTTTGTGTCTGAACTTTTCTCTGATTTAAGCACATTGTTAGGTTCTGATATGTAGTAATTTCACTTTCATTTTTATGAAGAAATTCTATGACTTGAGTTTGTATTTCCCCTTTTACCCAAGTGCGGTTTAGTAGAAGTTTCTCAAATTTGTAGGTGGAAGCAATTTTTCGTATTTTGACCACATTATTAAGTTTGTTTTATTGCGCTGCGATCAGAGTGTTGCTTGTACTGTTTCTACTTTATAGTACTTTTCGACTTCTTGTTGCCCAGCATGGTTGTTCAGTTCATGCTACACATGCACCTGAGTAGTGGATGTGCTGTTGCTGTGTGGTATTACTGTGTGGTAGGAAGGCTGCTGTGTCCACCTGGGCCACGAGCGGGTGCTGCCACTGGTTGGATGTACGGCTACAGTGCGCCTTAATTGTCCCAGTGACCCTCGCCTCCCGGTACCCCAGCGTGCACACCATGGAGCGGGAGGTCTCCTGGGAGCTTCCTTCGGTGCTGGTGCCAGGGCGCCTCTCTGCTCTCAGGGTAAGCTTGGTGTCCAGCTCCTCCGCTCTAGGGTAAGCTTGGTGTCCAGCTCCTCTCTGGAGCCGCCTCTGCTCAGGCAAAGCCCTGGGTTACGGAGGAGGATCTCCAGGGCCCTGGTTGTATCATTGGTGTGTTTCTTGATGCCAGCTGCAGGCTTTCCGCATCACTGCTTATTCTAGTCGTGATTCAGATTCCGATCACAATTCAGAGTGCAGTGGCACTGATCCCTGCACTTGGGAGGTGGCAGTGGCATCCAGGCTAAGTGAAGACTGAATGGCCGGCCACTGGGCCTTCCGGCTGGTGACAGTTTTCTAAGCCCGCATCCCCAGCTCACTGGCCACTAGTTTTCTGAGGCTGCTCTTGCCAGCCTCGGCCTTGCCCTGGACCCTTGACCATCTCAGGTTTGGTGACACCTCATCATTTCTTTTTCTGGTCGCATATTACTTTCACACTTTCTCAGCCATGTTCTGTCCAGAATAAGGCCGGGCCTTTGCCCGTCCTGCCCTCTGTCTTCAGAGTTGCCATAGCAACTCACCATAAGGAAAGCTGCTCACGCTTCAGCTCTTCAGTGAGTTACTCCCTTTCCAAGCTCAAGTCCAAACTCTCTAATGCAGCACGCTGAGCTCTGCATCACGGGACCCTTCTGACGTGTCGCCAGTTCCTGATGACACCTCAGCCACGTCCACTCATGTGTGGTTCCTCACACACGCCAGGGTCTTTCCACCTCTGTGCTTCACACTTACGGTTCCCTTTATTTCTTCTCATACACCCCTTTCCCTCCGTTTGGCTCACTCGCTTGTCCTTTGCTTTTAAGTCTTAACGAGAAGCTTCTGCCGAGTCCTAAGGGTTCAGGTTCGGGTTCGGGTTAGCTCTGTAGGGTTAGGGTTAGGGTTAGGGTATGGGTTAGGGTTAGGGTACACGTTAGGGTTAGCTCTGTAGGGTTAGGGTACGGGTTAGCTCTGTAGGGTTAGGGTTAGGGTTAGGGTACAGGATAGGTTATGGGTTAGGGTTAGGGCATGAGTTAGGGTTAGGGTATGGGTTAGGGTTAGGGTACACGTTAGGGTTAGCTCTGTAGTGCAGGCTGACTCCTCTCTCAGGAACACAGAGTGCATTCCCTGCAGGATGATGGTCTGTGCTTCTCTGCTTGTCTGTCCACGTCTTGATAGTCCTCTGCGTGACACACAGTGGTTGCTCTTGGCACAGCGTCTCGCTTCGAGGGTGGGTAGGGCCATCGGGTGGGGATGATGAGATCAACCCCGGGTAAGTTCCCCATGTCCTCCTGTCTCCCTCCAGAGGAGAATCAGGAAGTGTGCCCAGTCACTCTGTCCTACACCTTGCCCAGCTCGCTGGTGTATGGAGTCGACTGGTCCTGGCTCTACTTCCGCCGCTTGCCGCAGACCCATCCGTCATTCTGCTTGGGGTCCTCTCCTGGCAGCGACCCAGGAGCCAAAACAGCAGACCCCGTCTCTACCCTCAAAGTTGCGGCCCAGTCGCCAGCACCCTGTTTTGAGCGTCTAGCTGATGCTGATGGAGAGGGTGGTACCAAACACCAGAGTGGAGGCAAGCTGCAGAGTCCTCTCCAGCCCTTTGCAGAGGAGAAGAGCGGCGGCCGGCTGCATGCCTCGGGGGTCGAGATCTGTGACTGTGACCAGTACCTGGAGGCAGCCACCTCTGACGCCAGCCTTCTAGCTACTTGCTCCTTTTATGATCATGTTCTTCACCTCTGGAAGTGGGAGAACAGCTGAGCTAGGGAAGTTACTTGGTTTGACATCGTAAAGACCATTTCCACCAATAAAACCAAGAGTATGTCTACCTTTTCTGAGAATGAAGTATCCTCAGACCATCTCACTGACATTCTGGCTGCATGCAGGTTTTCTGTATAGGGCTCAGTGCATCTCATGGAATCTCCAGGTAGGCAGTCAGAAAAGCTGTTGGCCTCTTAAATAAGCCTTATCTGCTGGGGCCCTTCAAAATGGTGATTCTGTGGCAGCAGGGGGCAGGGTGTGGGTGGGGCATGGTTCCCAGCTCTGTCTTGTCAGTTTCCTGTGTTTCTGACTTTCAGTTCTTCATACTTATTTAAGCAACTGTTTGTATTAACTAAAAGGAGTGGCTTTGTTTTCTTAAGCTACTTGAAAACACCAGAAGTAGTTTTATATGAACATTAAAAAAGCTCATGTCATGGCACCACAAGTGCTTGTATAGCCTCCACTTGCTCATTCGGTCGGCGCCCCGCACCAGGGCGCGAGCCGCCCCGCTCAGGAGGCCCATGCTGGGGCCCGAACGACGCGAGCGCCCTCCGACCCCCGCACCAGGGCGCGAGCCGCCCCGCTCAGCAGGCCCATGCTGGGGCCCGAACGACGCGAGCGCCCTCCGACTCCCACGCCAGAAGTGCTTGTACAGCCTCCTGTGCAGAGAAGCAAAAGGAAGTGTATACACGTTCTGAGTTGCTTTAGCATGTCATGAACTTGAAATACGTTGTCATATGCTGAATTAGTCATACTTCCTCACTGCGGCTTCAGTAAACCAAGTAGCTTCCAAACCTGGACACGGTTTAACTCCAGAAACATAACTGGGTTTGTGACTGATCTGACTCCCATAGATCAGTTCCTCCTTGTCTCTCTGGAAGGAACAGATGTTGAAGCATAGGCCACTGTGGAGTTTGTCAGCTCCTCAGCATCCACTAATAAATACAACAGATACGTGTTCCGAGTTAGAAAACACAAGCCTCTACCCTTTGCTTCCTTATTTTCTGACGGTGCAACACTGTGTGCCAGTACAGGTCAGAATGTGTTAATGTTGAACCCTCCTCCAGAGTTTATTTTAGGATATTTCACTTAAGGGTCAGTTAAATATGAAACAGAATGAGAATCTGAGGGATTATGCACTGAAACAGGAAAACACAAGGAGGAAGGAGACTATAGATTACTAGGGAAATACGAGTTTGGCATCAACTTCCTGTGTGGCCTTATCTTTAGGTTTACCCCAAGGGGGGCTGTCTCACCTGACTCCCCAAAATAAGCTGCTTTGGAACCCATAAGTATTCTCATTGGTGGTTCCTTGGGGTGAATTTTGGGGGAGGAATTAACCAGTGCTGTCGTGTGGCTGGATCTGCCTTGTGAATTCTCTTTCTCCTGCAAGCTAAGCCACGTGTTCTTGCCTACTTCGCAGAACCTGTTGGTTGGGGTTCTGGTTTGGCTGGAACCTCAGAACGTCGCCTCGGTCACTACGCCCTAGCCTGTTACGTGTCACACTTTCCTTTTCAAAATGACCAGCTGCCCCGAACAACACTGTAGGGTAGCCAAGGTCTTTAATAGAAGCTAAACGAGGGCAACGCCTCCCCACCCGCCACCCGGGAGCTAGGCTCAGCGAGGAGGATAGGTCGAAGTCCTCAGTCGCAGGCACACCCGACCGCCGCCGACTGCTCCTAGCGCGGGAAGTTCTTGGGGTACAGCTGGAAGAGCTTGCCTTCCTGCGTGGGCTCAAAGCCGTACTTGTCCAGGCGCTCAGGGTCGAAAGTCCCGGCCTTGAAGTCCTTCTCGATAGCAGGTGCCGCTGTCTCCAGAAAGAGCTGCTTGGCCGTCAGGGGAACGTCTGTGCCCTCCGGGGCGCGGTAGTTCACGTACGGCTTGAGCTTGAAGCCGGCCAGATCGGGGACCACCAGCTCCGGGACCATTTCCTTGACCTGCACGAACTTGCCGTCGCGGCCCCGGAAGCCAATGCCCTTGGCGCCGCGGCTCTTGTAGAAGGTGCGCGGGCCCCGCTTGCTGGTCCACTTGCTCATTCGGTCGGCGCCCCGCACCAGGGCGCGAGCCGCCCCGCTCAGGAGGCCCATGCTGGGGCCCGAACGACGCGAACGCCCTCCGACTCCCGCGCACAGCCACGCGAACCCCGGCAACCCAGCGCTCTGCTTCCGGCGACCACTGCAGCTTCCGACACCCCCTGGCCCCCCGCGCCAGAGCAAGAGCAGCTCCGATTGGCTGCGACGCGTCCAATGTGCAGCCTTGGCCCTGCGGGGGGGCGGGACCTGTGGGGGCATGGCCAATGCTCGGGGAGATCCCGCCTCTGGGCGGGCCGTCAGGAGCGCGGCCGTGGGGGGCGGAGCTTCGAGGCGCAGGGCCGGACGCCGTGAGTGCGGACGTTAGGGGCGGGGCTTCGGGAGGAGCGACGGGAGTGCCGGGTGTCGGGGGCGGGGCGTCAGGATGGAGTGACGGGAGCGCGGGCGTCGGGAGCGCGCGATCCTGGTGAGTCGCAGCCGAGCGCCCCGAAGTGGCAGACCTGGGGGTCCGGTTCTGTGAGCAGAGGTAGCCATCCCCTCCCCCATGCGTCGTCGGGACGTACACTGCCCCACAGGGCTGTCGCCGGTGACGCACCTCAACCCAACTGCCCCCAACCGGACGCCTCCCAACCTTACTGCCTCCAGCCCCGACTGACCTCAACCCAACGCCCCTCAGCTCGACGCCCCCCAACCCGACTGCCCTCAACCCCGACTGCCCCCAACCCCGATGCCCCTGCAGCTGAACGCCCCCCAACCTGACTGCCCTCAACCCGACGGCCCCATAATCACTGCTCTCCAGCCCTGCGCCCTAACTTCCACGCCCCCCTAACCACCATCTTCCTAACCTCGATGACCCCAACCGCGCCGCCCCCGGCCCCCCAGTTCTCCTGCGCTCTGTCTCCTTCCCTCCCGTCCCCTGCGCTGTGGAGCACGTGCAGCAGCTGAAGGCGGTTTGGTTGTGTGGCAGGTGCTGGGGCCTTGAGCTCTGTCGCCTGTAAGCCTGGGAGGCGTGGGGAGACCGCCCTGGTCAGGGCTGGGCGGCAGAGCTGGGGTCAAGGCGTTGCTGGTCCTTGAGGAGACATCTGAGAAGAAAGGGTTTCCCACGGGGCCGGCAGGGACCTTTGACCAGTGAGCAGATGCAGGTGACCCTGCACCTACCTTCTGCTCCCTGACTTCTCCCGGTGGGATTTCGGAAGAGACAACCCTCTCTTACTGTTGCCCTTCCAAGGGACCTGGGAGCCACAGGGTGAAGGCCCTAGACGGGGCTCCTCCCTGCGGCACGGAGGCCATGTGAGCAGAGCTGGTCCTCAAGTTCACCACACCCCAGACCAACACACCCACCTCCAGGGCTCAGCCGCACTGCGGGGGAAATCCTGTGCACAGGCCACTAGGGAGGGTCTGGCTCACAGCCTGTAGTGGCCACGCACCCCTCCCCAGGTGCTGGAAATCCCTGCTGCACTAGGCCTTTGCCCGGCTGCCCACACTGGCCCTTGACTGGCTGGGAGAGGAGCCCGGGACTTGGCTGCAGTTCTAGGTTCCTGGGCAGCCACGCGAGGGCTATTTACAGAGAGGGAAGGGGCTCCGATTGCTTGTGAAAAGAGCTTCTCTCCATGGAGAACACAGTTTTTCATCAGGGTTTTCCTGTCAATAGAAACATAATTTAACGTGGACAGGAACCTGGGGAAGGGCTGGGAGACACTGCTTTGCACGTGAGCGTGAGGTGGTGGAACGTGTGCCCTCCTTGGAACCAGTCTCTCTTCTTTTGTTTCACTTTTAGCCATGGAGCAAGAGGGGGACGCCGGCCCAGAGGTGCAGAACCTGAGGATTCCAGTGAGGAATCAGCCTTAAAATTCCCAGTTATGGCCACTTCAGGACAAGGAGAAAGGGTCCTTTTAACATCTGCCCCGCAGCAACTCCTTGAAGCCTGCGGCATGTGGGGGTGGTGTGTGGGGCCTGTTTTCCCCTTGTCAGGGCTGAGGCCCTCCCTCCTCTTCCCCAAGGTCACTCTTGTGAGTTCCTGCTTCCCCTTAGGAAGTCTGCTTGCTTTGTCTTAGGGCCTGTTACCCGTGGAACATATATAGCCACATTACAAGGGCCTTTATCTCTAAACCAGAAATGTAGATGCATTAAAACAACCGTGAAAAGCTGGAAAGTCTGAGATGCCTAACCACGAGAGACTGTATAAATAGGCCTGGGGCGTCCCCGTGACCCTTCCTGTGGACAGCCCTGGCTGCCCCCCAGGGGGTGGCTGAGCTCGGAGAGACACACTGAGGAGGAGGGTGCTCATCTGCTGCCTGGTGGATGTCGTCTTTAGCCAAGCACGCAGTCTGGGCCGGGGGGCCTGGACGCCTCACTGTGAAGCAGAAGCTCCCACTGCTTCCATCTGCCTCCTGAGCTGAGTTCAAAGGGTTGAGCTTTCTGAATCACTTCCTGATTCTGTCTCGATGTGACATTCTGCTTTTGAAATGCTTTTCTGAGCGCATTGATTTCCTTGGGTTTTCTGGCATCGATGCTGTGTGTGATCCTGGCTCTGAAGGATCAGGCAAGCTGCTTTAGTCCTTGGCACTTGTGTAGAAACTTGAAAGGATTAACAAGTCCCCCCACCACTCCCCCAAAGCCATCCTGTTCCTGGCTGCTTGGAAGGAGGTATGTGGGTACCGGGAGGAATGGAGCGTAGCTACTTGTTTGGCTGGTTTCTTCAGCTTTGGGGGGAATCTGCCAGCATCCTGTGTATGGGCGGCCCCAGCCGTCTGCCCACTCACCATTCCACACTCACTGTTCTCTCTTTTTTAAAATTAATTAATTTATTTTTGGCTGCGTTGGGTCTTCATTGCTGTGCCCGGGCTTCCTCTAGTTGCGGCGAGCAGGGGCTACTCTTCGTTGCGGTGCACGGGATTCTCATTGTGGTGGTTTCTCTTGTTGCGGAGCACAGGCTCTAGGCGTGCGGGCTTCAGTAGTTGTGGCACGTGGGCTAAGTAGTTGTGACTCGCAGGCTTCAGTAGTTGTGGCACACGGGCTTAGTAGTTGTGGCTCACGGGCTCTAGAGCGCAGGCTCAGTAGCTGTGGTGCACGGGCTTAGTCGCTCTGCAGCATGTAGGATCTTCCCGGACCCGGGCTCAAACCCGTGTCCCCTGCACTGGCAGGCAGGTTCTTAACCACTGCACCACCAGGGAAGTCCCTCACTGTTCTCTCTTACCTTCCTTTCTCTCTCCCTGGGGTCTGGGCTTCTGAAGCCCCTTGCTAACTCCCTCCCTGGGAGCCCTTCTCTGCTGTGAGCTGGTATTTAATGCTCTCAGAATCCAGTTGACTCCTTAGGGTTTCCCAGCACTGCTGCTGTGTGGGCTTCTGTCTGCCCCGAGGCCAGCAGCACGTGGTTCTGTTGGTGACGAGAGGGCACTGAGAGGTGGCCTTTGTACCCACTGTGGCCAGCCGGGCTTGCTCCTCTGGATTTGCATCCTGAGGAGCAGGAAAGCTGAGGATTTAGGATTCAGATGCGTTCATGATGCCTGGAGCATTTGTTGTCAACACAGCACAGCTGCTGGCCCTGCCCAGCCATGCTGTGGGTGGCGCTGCACCAGAGCAAGTGAGCTCAGGGGACCTCAGCGTCCTGGAAGGTCGCTTCTTTCTGGAGGTCTCCAGGGCTGCTGACTTGTCCCTGACCCACAGCTCTGTTGTTACTCCCTGGGGAGCCAGGGCCGTGCCCATCCTGGCCCTTCCCGACTGCAGACTTCCCCCCTAGGCGTGCTTCTACCTGGCCACCCTTCGGTCCTGGGGTCTGCAGCTGACGGAGCAGCGTTCCCAGTCCACCAGGTGACCACCTCACTGCCCCCGGCTAATGGGCGGGCCCCAGAATCAGTGGCCTATTGCACCCTTGGCTGCCCTGGGTCCTTTGTGTCCAGCCTGTGTCTGGGCTTGGGAGGGGCCTCATGGCACCTTGCTGACGGGTGCTCTATCTGTGACCTCACCCAGCTGGTGGTTGTTGCAACTGAAATCCTCCTGGCCCTGGCCCTGGACCTTATCGGCATTACCATCTTTTTTTTTTTTTTTTTTTTTTCTTGCTGTACGCGGGCCTCTCACTGCTGTGGCCTCTCCCGTTGCGGAGCACAGGCTCCCGACGCGCAGGCTTAGCGGCCATGGCTCACGGGCCTAGCTGCTCCGCGGCATGTGGGATCTTCCCGGACCAGGGCACGAACCCGTGTCCCCTGCATCGGCAGGCGGACTCTCAACCACTGTGCCACCAGGGAAGCCCGATGACCATTTTTTGTGTATAGAAGTGTTAACTGATTCCGTGAGTATCTTGCTTCAGACTTTAGCCCTAGGGGGACCGGGAGGAGGGCTTGAAAGGGTGGGGGAGGCCCGGGTGGTGGCTTTTGTTGGAAACTGCTGGCCTGTCCACGAGGCTGAGCTCGTCGGATCCATGCAATTCGAGTCTGTTCTGAACTTCCTTGGCTCACGTTTCCAAGAAGAGTGAAGTCCCGCTTCCTCTGCAAGGGTCTGTCGCAGCCCTGGGACGAGGTGCTGTGTGACTGGGGGCGGGGCGGGGGGCGGGGCCAGGCAGGGGCAGGACAGCTTAGTGTGTACACGTGGCCGCCTCGCGGGTCCCAGCCGTGCTCAGGCAGCCCCTTGGCTCCCCTTGCAGGACAAGGGCAGCCCACTCCTCAGTACAGGTTCCGGGAGAGAGACAAAGCGATGCTATACGGCAGGAATAGCATGAGGAAGGTAGCTCGCGCTGCAGGCCCAGGCCTCCTCCCCCTCAGAGGTGTCGGCACCGCAGGCCTATGCCTGGGGGCTGTGCAGCGGCTCTGGGGCTCGGGGAGGGTCTGGGAGGGCATGGCTGGGCGGAAGCATTTGGGGAGGAGACCCCGTCACCCCGTGAGGTGGACGTGAACTGGAAGGGAGGACAGAAGACCCCCGCCCGGAGCATCCCTGACGTGTGGCGGGTGGAGGGTCCTGGCTCTGGTGCTGAGATTGCTGGTCCAACCAGGATTTGGGGCCAGGCTCCGCGAGGGGGAAACTGCAAGGCCTCGCTTGCCAGTGTCAAGACCCACCTTGGGAGGAGCAGCCGCGTCCAGCCTGTCCAGCAGCGGGCCCCCTGCGCCCTTCTCCGCCTGAGGGCAGGAGGTCTCAGCAGACTGCCTGAGGCTGCCTGTGCTTCAAATGCACGCTTGAAGCATTTGCTGGTATTTAAAAATATCTTCTCTTTGTTACTTTCCTCGAGTTACACAATCGATTCGTGTTCTTCGTGGGTAAGCTTGAGCTGTCGATGGGGAGTCACGTGGGTGTCCTCACGTGGCTCTTCCTCCTCAGTGTCAGGCGCTGTGGGAGGCCCGTCGGTTGGGGCTGCTCTGTCTGGCGGGCGGGCGCGCAGGGACAGTGGGCGGGCCCCCCGCAGGCTCGTGCAGGGCCACATGGAGTGACTCCCTGCAGGTCTCAAAGGCACTCAGGCGTGTGTGGTTGGGTGGGGGGCTGTCCCCTGGTGACCCTGCCGAGGACTGGGCAGCGGCAAGCTGGACCTGGGCTAAGGACAGGAACGTGGTCCAATGAGGCCAGGACGCCTGGGAGGGAAGGAGGGGTTGTGGTGACCGCCCACCGACAACCACAGCTGGCACCGTGGGGCAGATGCAGCTGGGGAGCTAGGGGACAGCAGGGGGCAGTGGCTGCCCGAAGAGGCTGGCTGGTGCCTGGCTAGGAGCCAGGCCCTCCGCGCTCCCCGGTGCTGCTGTTTGGGGCAGTCCGGTGGGCCTCGACTGTGGGGGAGGGTGAAGAGCCTTCCAGACTGGGAGGACTGTGCAGGCACTCGGGTTGTCGTGTGTGCCAGCGTGACAGGTGTGGGGTGGAGAGTGTCAGCCTTCTAGGCAGAGAGGACGCAGGGCTGAGGACTCAGAGCTCTCAGAGCATGGGCTGTGTGGGGACATGGCCACGCGGTATCGCTATCATCAGCGCCAAGGATGGTTCCCTGTGTCCTGGGCAGGTGAGCAGGGTGGGGCCGGGCCGGGATGCTGGTGTCGGGCTGCGGGCAGGCCAGGTCCTGAGGGCTGGGACCGACCCTGAGGCTGAGAGCTGGATCCACCGGCTGCAGGGTCCAGACGCGGCCTCCCCCTTTCTCTCTGCAGGTGACCACACTCCCCCACGCGCTTGTGGGGAACACAGCTGCCCCCCGGCAGCAGGCGAGGAAGAGGACCAAGGTGCTGTCTTTGGCCAAGAGGTACTGGGGGTGCCCTTCAGACTAGGCACGTCTCAGCTGCCTTCCCCAGTGGGCGCTGGGGAGGCCGCGGACGTTGCGCTGCCCGTGGCTTCCCTGCCATGGAGTTCACAGCGCAAACACCATCTGCGTTTGAACCCCTTTGGGCTTCTGCTCCAGGTGCACGTCTCTCTGCTTTGTAGCATCCTGCGTTTCAAGCAGGAATACCCCACCCTGCAGCCAAAGGAGCCCCCGCCCTCCCTGCTGGAGGCCGACCTCACGGAGTTCGATGTGAAGAATTCTCACCTGCCGTCAGAAGTCTTGTACATGCTGAAAAATGTTCGGTAAGAGAGAAGTGGACACGGGAGGCCCGCCATGTGCCTGCGGCTGTGCTCCGGGGACTGGCTGTCACCTGGCCTCCGAGGTGTCCTTTCTCTGTGGCCACCGTTGGTTGTGTCGACAAAAATAATGAATAAACAACCTATAATAGGAATAAGAAGAGTTTTATTTGAGCCAAACTGAGGACTATAGCCTGGAAGACAACCTCTCAGATAACTCTGAGGAACTTCCCCAGAGAAGCATAGTTTTTGGCAGTTTTATGTCTTGTCAGAACAAAGAACATTAAGCTAGTCAGGGATACATTCCTTCAAGGTTTCAAAAAAAACAGATAGCAGGTACATGGTGAGTCAGTATGGCCTCGGCACCTGGGAAGGGAGTCTTAGCATTGAAGGAGAACGAGCATTGGCACCCTAGAAAGGGAGGCATTTAATCTTTATTTTTTACGTGGACGTTTTGTTGTTCTTGTTGTTTAATATTTATCTATTTAATTTATTTGTTTTTGGCTGCGTTGGGTCTTTGTTGCTGCGCGCGGGCTTTCTCTAGTTGCGGTGAGCGGGGGCTGCTCTTCACTGCAGTGCGCGGGCTTCTCATTGCAGTGGCTTCTCTTGTTGCAGAGCACAGGCTCTAGGCACACGGGCTTCAGTAGTTGTGGCACACAGGCTCAGTAGTTGTGGCTCGCTGGCTCTAGAGCGCAGGCTCAGTAGTTGTGGCGCACGGGCTTAGTTGCTCCGAGGCATGTGGGATCTTCCCGGACCAGGGCTCGAACCCGAGTCCGTGTCGCCTGCATCGGCAGGCGGACTCTCAACCACTGTGCCACCAGGGAAGCCCCGGACGTTCTTTACTTCTGGCCGATGTGCCCTTTAATAATTAAGCAGACGTACAATATGTGTTTGATCAGCCGCAACAGGCTATTCTATCTAGTGAGCGTGAAGTGGGAGTTAACTCACGTGTAAGCCAGAATGCCCGCCCCCGACCCCAACATGTGAACACTGCTTTCATCAGTTGGGAAGTCTTCTTGCCATCGCTGCCCTCCCAGTGGTGAGTGGAGCCTCCTCGCTGGTTCTTTCGTGTGTCTGTCTGCTTATCAGAGTGTTCACCTTCAGGGCGACATGGAGCGAGTATGGGAAGCGTGTGGCTGGATGGAAAATTGCAAGTCTGGTTCCCCATTTCTCCCCGGAAGCCCCGACTCCTCTGTCCAGCGCTTCACTACCTGCCCTCGTTTATGCGTCTGGTTCAAATTCACGCTCACGGCCTGAGAGTTCTCTGAGCTCATGGAACAGTAGCTGATGGAAATGCCTGCAGCTTAAGCTTCTGTCCTGCTGGTGCCTGTGCTGTGGGCTCTGCAGCTCTTGAAAGCTCGCTCTGTGGTCTGGCCGGCAGGGACTGTGGCCTGTGTCCCTTCTCCCCTCCTTCCTGTAGGTGTCCCATGTGCACTGTTTCTTATAGGGTCCCGGGTCACTTTGAGAAGCCACTTTTCCTGGAACTTTGCAAACACATGGTGTTTGTGTAGCTTCTGGAAGGGGAGTACGTCTTCCGGCCAGGGGAGCCAGATACCAGCATCTATGTGGTGCAGGACGGGCGGCTGGAGGTCTGCATCCAGGATTCGGTGAGAGCCCTTGGGTGGGGCAGGGCTGGGGTCTGTTGTGTTTTCACTTAGAGGTCTGCCCTCTTTAACATTTGTTAAGTTTTCCATTGAAAAGTTAGTACCAAGTTTTATTTTATTATATTTTATTTTATGTAGATAGGAGATTCATATTTTATTTCTCCAGTGGCACTTTTACAGTTGAATATAAATTAAAGGCCTGCTTGCCCACCAAAGCCAGGTTCTTTAGGTGGTTCAGTCAAAGAGGTAAGACCTCTGGCTGTGGCTCCCATGAGAAGCGTCCACTCCTTAGCCCAGGTTTTGGGATTTTGCCAGCCTTGAGTTCATCAATAATTTCTTCAGTATCCTTAGGTGTCAGATCCTCATAGTAGCTGTCATTTCTTTGAACCATTAGTGCATTTACACAGGCCCCTAAATATTCCATTTCTATAAGAGTGAAAAGTTTGTCAAGTGTAGTCTCCCTGACCTTTATTCCAAGCTTTTTCTGAGTGGCCTCCAGTATGCTGTCAGAGTTTCAAAGCATGCAAGGATAGTAGTGCAAACTTGAATATGATTCTTTCCAACCGCTTTTGATTATACATTGTATAAAAAGCTGCTTCTTCATATATTCTCATTGGAGGTACTTGTAACTTTCTGCAGCCTTGTTCATAGCAGAGATGGGCAGCCATCCATTCTGCCTTTGGGCTAAATCCAGGACTGGAAGTACTGCTGCTGCTTTGTGCCCTTATGGGTAGTTTTTTTACAGCTGCCTCTATCCTCTTGTACTCTTCCAGTGTGAAATCAAGTGGAGTATCTGGGTTATTCTCAGGAGTGTCTCTGTGCACAGATAAGCCTCGTCCAGCTCCATTTTGCACCACCGTCTTATGCAAATTTCCTTGTATGTCTTCCCCCCTGAGCAGCGAGGCCACCTGTGTAGGCCAGCACGCCGCGGAGAGAAACATGGTGAGCCAAACTATGGGCCTTCGGAGTGCAAAATTTAAATTTTTTGTTCTTTGGAGGAAAAGGCACATTGGACCACAGCTGCCCTTGACGCAGGTGTGTCAGCTTCTGCTGTACAGGCGCTGTGCATGGTGGCTCACCTCTGCATTTCCCCAGACACATTGCAAGCACTTTTTAAAAATTAATTAATTAATTAATTTATTTATTTTTGGCTGTGTTGGATCTTCGTTGTTGTGCGTGGGCTTTCTCTAGTTGCAGCAAGCAGGGGCTACTCTTTGTTGCGGTGCGCGGGCTTCTCATTGCTGTGGATTCTCTTGTTGCAGAGCACAGGCTCTAGGTGCACAGGGTTCAGTAGTTGTGGCTCGCGGACTCTAGAGCGGAGGCTCAGTAGTTGTGGCGCACGGGCTTCGTTGCTCCGTGGCATGTGGGATCTTCCCGGACCAGGGCTCGAACCTGTGTCCCCTGCGTTGGCAGGCGGACTCTCAACCACTGCGCCACCAGGGAAGCCCACATCACAAGCATCTTGCCGTGTCTCTCCCACTGCCTTGGAACCCCTCAGTGGTTGGGTATTGATCTATGATGATCATTAGCACCCTTGCCTTATTTTTGGGTTTCAGGCTGTGAATAGTTTTAACTCTAAGAAAATAATTCAGCTGGAAGCTACCTCTTTGTTTCCTGCCACTGTTGACTTACATGCTTGAGTCACAGTTGCCAGGGGCACCTATAGACCCGGACTCCTGAGGGCTTGTGGGTTTATTTGCCTGCTGGTGGGTGACGCAGCCTCCCGCCGCAGACACAGTTAACCCTGGACTGCACGAGGTCGCCCCCACCCCGGCCACGTGAAGTTCCCGCCTGCCGGGCCCTGGGTGGGCCCTGACCTCGCACAGCTCCTGCATGGTCTTCGGGCTGCTAGACCACAGTGTCGTCAGGGTACAGGTCTCACGTGTGTCGCTTTGTCTGCGGGTGACCTGGTGGGACAATTAGAAAAGGCGTGGCTTTCGTCCAGTCTCCTGGGGTGGGGCCTCCATGTCATCCACCTGGCAGGCCTTCACCAAGAGGGCCGGAGCCTTTGGGCCGGATGGAAGGGCTCCTGGACAGTGAGACCAGTGCCAGGTTTGAAGAAGTTCACAGCGGTTCCCTGGGTCACACTGCGGTGAAGTTCCTATACTAAATCACCAGCATCACATGGTTTTCTTTTTCTTTTAATCCAGTGGAAAAATATGTCAAAATACTATTATTTATACTGGTGGCTAGGGTTTGCATCTCCCTAACGACTAAAGATGTTGAGCACCTTTTCATGTTTTCATTGGCCTGTTGTGAACCTTTTTCATTTGATGTAGAAATGATCACTTTCAAAAGCTTTGATTTAGAGCTATTGTTAATTTGTAATTGTGATAATTGTATCATTGTTGTGATATTTTAGAGATACGACTTCAACTATTAATGGATAAAATGCTATGTTTGGGATTGTCTTCAAAATTTTGGGGGTATGTGTGTGAAATAAGATGGGTGGAGCTGGGTGATGGGAAGGGGGGGTCCACTGTACTCTTCTCTTTACTTTCGTGTATCTTTGAAATTTTCCATAATAAAATGTGGTTTGTAAAATTAGCTCCAGTTGGGCTTCCCTGGTGGCGCAGTGGTTGAGAGTCCACCTGCCGATGCAGGGGACACGGGTTCGTGCCCCAGTCCAGGAAGATCCCACATGCCGTGGAACGGCTGGGCCCGTGAGCCATGGCCGCTGGGCCTGCGCGTCCGGAGCCTGTTGCTCCGCAACGGGAGAGGCCACAACAGTGAGAGGCCCGCGTACCGCAAAAAACAAACAAACAAAATTAGCTCCAGTTAATAGTTTGTTGCTAGATTAGTTGTATATAAACCAGACTTCTTTTCAGCTTCTGTTTTGGACCACTCTGCTCAAACTACGTCTTGTCTCACGTCCTAAAATTTGGACAGTTTCACTTGCATCTTCCATGGGTCTTTGACACCAGAGTCCTGGGGGTAAGAGAGGGTCTCCAAGTTAGCTTGCAGGTGGAGGGCTGGCTGGCAGGGGCTGGGGACACCGGTTGCTGTAGCACGAGGTCTCAGGGCCTGCTCTTTGCGTAGTCAGCCCAGAGCTGTCGGCTGTAGATGGCCAGGAAGTAGCCGGCGGCTGAGGCTTGCAGAGGCAGCGCCTGGTGTCGGAATCACCTCATCACTGCTTTCACCTTGCTCTCCGAGATACTTAGGGTTACTGAAGCTGACAGCGGCTTCTCTTTTCGAAAGTGATGCGTACTGCATGCAAGAGCCACAGAAGCAGGCTTCCTGTACAGTACATCCTCTCCCATCTTGCGAACTTTAGCAAATTAAAAAACTTTTAACTCACTTTACTCATGCAAAAGCCCTTAAAAGTAAATTACAGGTATTTTGACATTCCAACCTTAGATACTTGAGTCTGCAACTCTAAAAATTCAGAATATTAACCAAAATAGCATTATTATATTTAAAAGGTAATTCTTCCTGGATATCATGTAAAGCAGCCCATGTCCAGCGGGCCAGGCACTCAGCATCACGTGATGACCCTCGGCTCTGGGGAAGGCCCTCGTGGCCTGCCTGCGGGCAGTCGTGGCTTCCCGGTGCTGCCCCGTGTTTTCCGCCTGGGGATGAGAGGAGATGCCGTCCCGGGCAAGGTCCCAGGCCACGTGCCCCGCACCTGCCTGCGACCAGACAGCAGCCACATCACCTTCCACTGCTTAGAGTGGTTTACAGCCGCGGCAGTCTTGACACCGTGGGTCTGAGGCAGCGGCCCCCAACCTTTCTGGTACCAGGGACTGGTTTCGTGGAAGGCAATTTTTGCGTGGACTGGGGAGTTTTGGGGGGATGGTTCAGGCGGTAATGCGAGCACGGGGAGCGGCAGATGAAGCTTCACTTGCGCTAGCCCGCCGCTCATCTGCTGCTGTGTGGCCTGGCTCCTAACAGGCTGCGGACCGCTACTGGTCCGGGGGCTGGGGACCCCAGGTCTAAGGTGCTTGCTTGGCGTCATGGTTTAAAGTGTGTGGTTGAGGTCTCTGTTCTTCCTCTGCCCCCAGGTTGTGACTCGCTGATTCACCTCTTGGGCGAGAAGATCCTGGTCATCCTCCAGCAGGGAACTGCGACGGCTGGGTGCCTGGGCCTGCAACCTGGGAGCCCCGCCCACCCCACTCAGAGCCCCGCCCAGAGCCTCTACTTAGGTTGAAACCCCCCTCACAGTGTTAGAACTTTTGCTTTCAGCCGTCAAACACGTTTAAAACTATTCCCTCATCCCGGTGTTCCAAGCTTCCTCCTGGTATCATTTTCCTTCTGTCTGAAGACGTTCCTTTAATAATAGTCCTTTTAGCGCAGGTCTGCTGGCTACAGATTCTCTTAATTTTCCTTCATCTAAGACTGTCTTTACTTCACCTTCGTCCTGAAGGATACGTTTTGCTGGATGTGCAATTCTGGCTTGACAGTCCTTTTATTTCAGCACTTCAAACATTTTGTACCACTTCCTTCTGGTCTTCGTTGCTTCTAATGAGAAATCCAGACATTCAAATTGTTCCCAAGTAGGTAGTGCATCATTTCTGTCTGGCTGTATTCGGGATTTTCCTTTGCCTTTACTGTTTGGAAATTTGATTTTGGAGTGCTTGGCGTGAATTTCTTTGGGTTTATCTTGTTTGGGGTTCGCTCATCTTGAATCTGTAAGTATATATATATATTTTAACTAAATTTGGAAAGGTTTCATCCTTTATTTCTTCAGATAGTCTCTCAGCCCTGTATTCTTTCTCCTCTTCTGGAAATTCACAGAAGCAAATGTTAGACCTTTTGTTATTGTCCCAGTGTCTCTGGGACACTGTTTGTTTTTTTTTTTTTTTTTTTTTTTTTTTTTTCACTGTTTGTTTTTTAATCTTTTTTCTCCATCTGATGTTCAGATTGAGTACTTTCTTTTTTTTTTTTTTTGCGGTACGCAGGCCTCTCAGTGTTGTGGCCTCTCCCATTGCGGAGCAACAGGCTCCGGAAGCGCAGGCTCAGCGGCCATGGCTCATGGGCCCAGCCGCTCCGCGGCATGTGGGATCTTCCTGGACTGTGGCAGGAACCCGTGTCCCCTGCATCGGCAGGCGGACTGTCAACCACTGCGCCACCAGGGAAGCCCGAGTACTCTCTTTTGATATGTCTTCAAGCTCACTGGCTCTTTCCTCTGTCTTCTTGATTCTGCTCCTAAGGCCACCCAGAGAATTTTTAATTTCAGTTATTACATTTCTGCATTTGCTTCAAGACAGTCCATGACAGCTGTCTCTGTCTGGTTATGATCACTGCTTTATTGCCTCGTCAAGGACTTCCAAATTCTGTGACATGTTGTCTTTTTTTTTTTTTTTTAATTTATTTTTGGCCGCGTTGGGTCTTTGTTGCTGTGCGCGGGCTTTCTCTAGTTGAGGCAAGCGGGGGCTACTCTTCGTAGTGGTGTGCGGGCTTCTCATTGCAGTGGCTTCTCTTGTTGAGGAGCACGGGCTCTAAGTGCGCAGCTTCAGTAGTTGTGGCTCGCGGGCTCAGTAGTTGTGGCTCACAGGCTCTAGAGCACAGGGTCAGTAGTTGTGGTGCACAGGCTTAGTTGCTCCGCAGCACGTGGGATCTTCCTGGACCAGGGCTCGAACCCATGTCCCCTGAATTGGCACACGGATTCTTAACCACTGCGCCACCAGGGAAGCCCACATGTTGTCGTTTTTGTCTGTTAATTGTCTTCTCCTGTTCAAGTTGAGATTTTCCTGGCTCTTGGTATGCCTGGTAATTTTGGATTGCATCCTGTATTTCGAGTATTATGTTATGAGAGCCTGGTTCCCATTTAAATCTTCTGTTTTTGCAGACTGTCAATGTGCTTATATTCACAGAGCATGTCCTGGCCCTCTTCCTTGGGCTGTGTTTGAATGTTAATTTAATTCTCAAGGCCTTTGCAGTACTGCTCTGGTCTGCTGTGCTTGTGTGCTACCCAGAGCCAGTGTGAAGCCTGGCTGGTATGCCACACTGGATTCTGTTCTCAGAGCCTCTGCTGTGCGATCCTGGCCAGTTTCATGTATGGGCTGCTTGGGGGTGAAGCCAGGACTTCATACTAGATCTAGAGGACTCCCTTGTCCATCTCCCCTCTCTAGTGCAGGGAATGGAGAGCTGGGGGCTCCACCCCACTGTGTCTATCGCCCCATGCAGGAACTTGGGGCCCTGGAAAGCCCCCCTGGAGGCAGCACCCAGTGCGGAGGGGGAGGCATGGACCCCACTTGGCTGTAGCTGGGACGGGGCAGTGGCACTGCTACCCTTGTGGCATTAGCAGCATGGTCTTCCCACGAGTCCTGGCTCGTCTGCACTCCTCTTCACGCCCCTCTGGGTCTCCTGAGAACTGTGTCCAGAGCCTCCGTGTAACTGGTGGCAGTGGTTAGGTGCGATATGCCGGCTCCATCTCCTTCTTGGTCAGAACCAGAACCTCCCACATGCCTTTCTTAAAGACTAAAAGAAAACTGTCAGAAGCTGGCAATAGAATCCCCCTCTGGTTCTACGTCAGACGGAGGGTTCTAACGTCAGAGGTCACTGGGAAAGAGCGAGAGGAAGGGGATTCCCCACAGAGAAGCTGCCAGAAAACCGGTGAAAAGGGGCCCCCTGCTGCCTCGCATGCAGCTGCCAACTGGCTCACAGCCCTCACTTTCTTGCCCTGCCCCCAGGTTAGCTCTTAGGGGCCCCTCTCTCTGCCTTCTGCAGCCCCCGCTCTGGCTTCTGGGTCAGGCCTTGCAGGAACCCACGCTCTATGCCTCAGGACCCACCGCTCCTCCCCAGGGACGAGACCAGCAGAGTCAGAAATGGATGCCCTCTTGGCAGAGCTGGACCCTCCTGCATGGCCGGCGCCTGCACCTGGCACCTGGCCGTGCCCTTCCTGGTCGGGAGGGTCTGTGCAGGAGCTGGGCTGGCACAGCGGCCAGCCAGGGGGGCCAGGAAGAGAGCCCTCAATGTGTTGGGGCCCCAGAAGACTGGGGTCTGGCTGGGACGTGGGCGGCAGGAGGGGTGAGGCTGCCCGTTCAGCCACGTCCATGAAAACAGGAGGTGCTACTTGCCAAGCAGTAACTTTGTGTTGGGAATGAACTTCAGCCGGGGACGCTCGGACCGAGGCTGATGCGCTCGTGGGCACGTGCCCGCTGCCTCCGTCCCTGCTGCTGTGGGGCTTCCTGGCCTCACGTCTAGAGAAGGGGAAGCCTGTGGCCTCCGGGACAGGCACCCCAGGACCCAGCCCTGACCAACCCTGGGTTGTTTTGTGCCTCACCCCGGGGTCTGGAAACCCCACGCAGACGAGGTGGTCAGACTGTTTGCTGTCTCTGGAGCAGTCAGTGCAAGAACTCCAGGAAGGGGGCAGGTCGGAGGATGGGCCCTCCCCTGGCCGATCCTTTCGACTCTGCGTTTTCTCTGGGCCTCACGGCCTTCTCTGCATCCGTGCATCCGTCTCCCCTTCAGCGGCCCGGTCCTGGTGTGTATGAAACGCAAGGGCGCCACAGTGTGGTTGGTAATTTCAGCGGGAAAGGCGGGGCTCTGGCTGTGGGGACTCGGGGCCGACCCCGGTGCCTGTTCCATCTGCCGAGGCCTCTCGTGCCGTGGTGTCACCTAGAAACATCCAGGGACACCGAGACTGTGCGAGTGGCAGCCCGATCCCTCAGGCCAACGCACGCCCCTGTGCTCTGCAGGTCACCAGTTTGGGCTACATGCTGTAGGGAGCAAGTGGGACTCGGGGAACCCTGCCAGCAACCTCTCCACGGTGGCCGTCATGCCCGTGTCAGAGGATGTGCCCCTCACCACCTTCACCCTGGAGCTCAAGCACGCCCTTAGCGCCATCGGTAAGCCCTGCCCAAAGGCACCTGAGGTCCGGTTGGACCCCCTCCTCCTGCCTCTCATCCTTCCAGGTTCTCCTGAAAGAGCACTTAGTGTTGCTCGCAAGGCTAAACCCTGCGCAGGGGGTGGAGAGGGGTGCAGCGCTGGGGAGAGGACCGTCCCAGTGAGACGGGCGCCTCTGGACAGTCTTGATGGGCAAACCCTATCTCACAGGGGCTGGTGTGAGTCACACCGCACTGCTCCTCCCAGCTGAACTCTGGGGCCTCCAGGGGCACAGAGACCCCTGAACCGCCCCCCGCCAGCGGGAGCCCATCTTGGGGTGTGAGCCTGGGGTGGGTGCGTGCAGCTGCTCCACTACTCGGAGGGGACACCGCAATGGCTGGGGCAGCTGACTGACCACGTGGAGGACACCCGCAGCTGGGGTCAGGCAGCTTAGGTCATGTTCCCAAGTTCCACGGCTGTTAAGTTGGGGGCTCAAGAACAAGAAACTGAAATTCCTGAGAACCCTTAGAAATTCCCCAAATCATAAAGTATTCCATATTCTTAACACTTTATGTATATGTTTTTATAACTGTGATCGACCATAGTAAGAGACAATAAGTCAATTTTCTGAGATAGGGCTATCCTAAAGGTTTCAGGGGTGTCTTCAAAAATGATATAACAATAGGTGCAATGAATGTTACATTACTATTATGGAACAATACGTTGTGACAAGAGTATGTATCTTAATATGGCGAAAACGTCCGCTATCTGAAACAGACACTTGATAGTAGAAGGCATTAAATAAATGCCAAATGAAAATGATTTATGAAATTGAAGATACTACTATAAATATTTAATATGTAAAAGTTACTCTCCAAGGGAAAATTTAAATCACAGAAAGCGTTAATTTGGATTCGTCTTGGTCTTTGTTTTATAACAAATATTCTGGAGGTAGAAAACATCATACATTTTTCAGTGACGTTGGTCAGACTGTCCAGGGCACACCCAAAAGATCTGCAGTTGCACAGTGGAGATGTGTTGATTCATAAAAGCTTATTCCCTTTTTTAAAAAAACAAACCAACCTTTTATTTTGAAATAATTACAGATTCACAGGAAGTTGTAAAAATAGTAAAGCGAGAGCCACACACCACCCCCTGCCCCAGGTTGCAGCACAGCACCCAGACCAGGAGGTTAGCGTCCGTGTGGTGCGCTGATGTGACATTCATGTGTGTCCACGCAAATTTCTATTTCTTCGAGGAACTGGGGATCTTGACAGGGATTGCACTGAACTGTTGGTGGCTTTGGGTGGCACTGACATCCTAGCAGTGTTAAGTGAAAGCAGGCATCCTGCCTCGTTCCTGATCTTAGGGGGAAGCGTTCAGTCCTTCACCTTCAAGTAGGATGTTAGTGGTCAGTTCTTCATGTATGGCCTTCAATATGTTGAGGAGGTTTCTTTCTATTCAGAATTTGTTGAGTGTTTATATCATAAAAAGATGTTGAATTTTGTCAGTGCTTTTTCTGCGTCAGTTGAGATGATCATACTTCCCCCCCTTTGTTCTGTTAATGTGATTTATTACGCTGATTGATATTCATATGCTGAGTCATTCTTGCATTCCAGGAATAAATCCCACTTGGTGTGGTATGTAATCCTCTTAATACCCTGCTGAGTTTGGTCAGCTCCTGTTTCCTGAGGATTTTGCATTGTCAAAGGTGCTCGTCTGTAGTTTCTCCTGGCGTCTTGGTCCCACGCAGACTTTGGTACTGGTGGGGCGGGGCGGTGCTGGCCCCACGGAATGAGTTAAGAAGTGTTCCCTCCGAGTCAATATTTTTGGAAGAGTTTGAGGAGGATTGGTGTTAATTTTTCTTTAAATATTTGGTAAAATTCCCTAGTGAAGCCACCTCATGCAGGGCTTTTTTTTTTTTTTTTTTTTAACTGGTTCAGTTTCTTACTGGTTATAGGTCTATTCAGATTTCCTGTTTCTTCATGGTTCAGTCATGGTAGGTTGTGCGTTTCTAGGAATTTGTCCATTTCATCCAGATGATCCAGTTCGTTAGTTTGCAATTGCTCACTGTACTCTCTTGTATTACTTTTTATTTCTGTAAAATAGCTAATGTCCTGTTATTTCTGCATTTAGTAATTTGAGTCTTTTCTCTTTTTTTCTTTATTCCTCTAGCTAAAGGTTTGCCAATTTTATTGATTCTTTCAAAGAACCAACTATTGGTTTCATTGATTTTCTGTTTTCCTATTCTCTATTTTATTTATCTCTGTTCTGATCTTTATTATTTCCTTATTTCTGCTAGCTCTGGGTTTAGTTTGAGATTCTTTTTCCGGTTACTTAAGGTACAAAGCCAGTTGTTGATCAGAGATCTTTCTTCTTCCTCAAAGGAGGCATGTGTAGCTGTAAACTTCCCTCCTAGCTATGCTTTCGCTGTGTCCAGTACATCCGGGAATGTTGTTATTTTTGTTTTTATTTCTCTCAAGATATTTTCTCATTTCTCTTGTGATTTCTTTGACCCATTGGTTGTTTATGCATGTGTTGTTTAATTTCCATATATTTTTGAATTTTCCAGTTTCATACCATTGTGATCAGAAAAGATACTTTGTGTAAATCCAATTTTTAAAAAATTTTTTCTCGGAGCATAGTGCTTTACAATGTTGTGTTAGTTTCCACTGTACAGCAAAGTGAATCAGCTTTACAGATACATATATCCGCTCTTTTTTGGATTTCCTTCCCATTTAGGTCACCACAGAGCATTGAATGGAGTTCCCTTGCTATACAGTAGGTTCTCATTAGTTATCTATTTTATTTTATTTTTTCAAAGAAAGATTCCATTTTCTCTCATTTCTTTTTTTTTTTAAATTAATTATATTTTAATTTGGTTGCGCCAGATCTTAGTTGTGGCAGGCGGGCTCCTTAGTTGTGGCCCGAGGGCTCCTTAGTTGTGGTGTGCATGTGGGATCTAGTTTCCTGACCAGGGATTGAACCCAGGCCCCCTGCATTGGGAGCATGGAGTCTTACACACGGAGTCTAACCACTGCGCCATCAAGGAAGTCCCAGTTACCTATTTTATACACAGTATCAATAGTGTATATATATCGGTCCCAATCTCCCAGTTCATCCCACCCCCCCACCCCCGCCTTGGTATCCATATGTTTGTTCTCTACATCTGTAAATCCAATCTTTTTGTTTTTTTTTTAAGTCTTTATTGAATTTATTACAATATTGCTTCTGTTTTATGGTTTTGGCTTTTTGGCCCCAAGACATGTGGGATCTCATCTCCCTGACCAGGGATCGAACCCGCATCCCCTGCATTGCAAGGAGAAGTCTTAACCACTGGATCACCAGGGAAGTCCCTGTAAATCCAGTCTTTAAAGTTCTTTAGGACTTACCTTGTGGCCTAACATATAGTCTGTCCTGGAGAAAGGGAAGAGTGTGTGTTCTGCAGCTGGGCGGGTGGCCTTTCCTCTTTGTGCATTTTGATGAGTGTGCAGTGGTATCTTGTTTGGGCCTGAATTTGCATTTCCCAACAACTAAGAAGTTTGTTTGTTTACTGGCCATTGGGATACCTTCTTTCGCAAGTGCCTGTCAAGTTGCCCACCCTTTTTATTGGCTTGTTATCTTTTCCTTGTTGATGGGCAATCTGGATACAGTCGCTTTATTGGATGAAAGTGTTGCAGATATCTTTCCCTCTGTGGCTTGTTTTTTTTATTCTTTTAATAATATCTTTTGACAAACATAAGTTGTTAATTCTAATATAGACCAATTTATTTATCAATTTTTTCCTATATTATTACTGCTTTTTGTGTTTTATTGAAGAAATTTCATGCTGCCCCCAAATCATGAAGAGGTTCTTCTAAAAACCTTAGGGTTTTACCTTGCAAGTTTACAGTTCATTGGAGATTGATTTTGGTGATGATGCGAGGTAGAGTCAGGATTCCTTTTTCTATAGGATCTTCAGCTGCCCCAGAGCCCTCGCTTAGAAGGACTGGACTCTGCCCTGCAGTGATCTTTTGCTGACAGTCAGGTGACCACATTTGTGAAGCGTGTTTTTAGAGTGAGGATCTAGGCCAGTGGTCCTTTTCTTCCACTTGTGAAGGTGTCAGTCCACTTCCTCTGGCTTCCAGAGCTTGGGAGAGAGGCTGTGTGACAGCCAGGCTGGCAGTGACTATCCAGGCCAGATCCGTCCTGGAGCAGCAGCCGTGCCCCACGGAGCCGACACATAAGTGCCTAGGCATCAGCCTGTGTCCACGCACTGCCCTGGACCTGCCCATGGCCTGGGCCCTAAGCAGACCCTCCCCCGGACGGAATGGTCACCACAGTCCTGACTGCCTGGGGCTGCAGCCCGCACCTCGAGAGCCCAGAGCGCCACCTCCGGGGGGCTCCACACTTTCCCAAGGGCCTCCTCCGAGCCTTCCGAGTCCAGGCAGGCGGGCCCAGAGCAGGAGACATGCCCTGAGGGCAGATAGAGCCCAGCCTGCGGTCCGCTGAGGACCTCAGGGCTGCGCTCCGCTGTGTTCCTGCAGCCAGACACGGCCTGCCTGTCCCGCCTCGTCCTAGACGCCCAAGAGGCGGACGGGGTGAGCCACCGCAGTGCCCAGGAGTGCCGGCCCTCGCAGGCACGTGAGGCATCAGCCCCGAGAGGACGCCCTCTCTCTGTCAGACCCACGGAGGGTGACCAACTCGAGCTTGAAGCTCTTCCCGACCTGGCCCGACCTGGCCTGACCCCCAGAGCAGGACTGCAGCCCCCAGGGGGACCAGCGCCCTTTGCCCCGAGCCCCCAGAGGAGTTGCTTCCCCGCATCAACGGGCTTCTGCCATTTGAGTCAGAGCTGCACAGACGCACAGGTCAGTCCAGCAGCCACATCACAGGGCACCACCCTGTGAAATGCACCCTTATGCTTGTGCCTCCAAGAAAGCAGATGCTGCCAGTTAAACACAAGGCGGTGATTTCTTGTCTCTCACCTTCTGATTACAAGCTCTCAGAGAAGCTCAGGTGTAAGCGAGGGTGTAAGAAGGAAGCCATGGGGAAGAGCCCGGCCTCTCCTGCAGCAGCGGGACTTCTGCATCCTCAGGGCGGTCCAGCAGCCTTCCTGACACTGAGGGCCGCTGGCCTCTCAGCTTTTGTCCCTGCCCCTGGCGGCCCTCTCACATATTCTGACGCTGGCCCTCCTGGCTGAGAGCAACTGTGTCTGTGTGGACAGCAACTCTAAGACCCTGTAGATGCAGGAAGCACGCTGATCCCTGGTGATAGACACTGGTGACCCGCACCTGACTGGAGCCCAGCCAGCCGGGCTGCCTTGGATTTGGGAGACTGTCTAATCTCGCACTTTACAAGCTTGTGCTTCCCTGCCCCCACGCATACACAGTCTCAGTGCCGCAGAGATTCAACCCCTTCATGTGTAGAGGAGGAGACTGAGGTTCAGAGAGGCCGCCCCTCCCTGTACTTGCTGCAGCCCTTCCACCGCCACACCTGCAGCCTCACCTGCCCAGAGGGTCTGCTTCAGGGCCACAGGCACTTCCTCATGAGTGGTGAAAGGCTTATTGCTTTCCAGAAGAGCAAACTTCCAGGAGAAGGAAGGGCCTCGCTTGTCCTCCAGTGTGAGCTGCCGGCACAGTTTTCTGTATTTGGTGGTTGTGTTTTCAGGCCCTGCCCTGCTGCTGACCAGCGGCAACGTAAAACAGCGCCTTGTCTCTGCTGCTCTGGACAGGTACGCCGGCCTCCGTGTCGGAACAGCCTAGCCGAGCTTGGCTTGCTGCTCTCAGTGGGTCCCAGCCCGGCCTTGAAATGTGCCCTGGCGTCTGCGCCCCTCTGTCTGTGCCTTCCAGTATCCACGAGCACCGGCTGTCCAGCTGGCTGGGGCAGCAGGAGGACATCCACCGGATCGTGCTCTACCAGGTGGACAGCACGCTCACACCCTGGACCCAGCGCTGTATCCGGCAGCCCGACTTCATCCTTATCGTGGGCCTGGGCGAGGTGAGCCGGCCTGCGTGAGTGGGGCAGTGGGCGGGGCCTCAGCAGGTGGGGTCCGTGGCCAGGGCTTGAGGGGAGGGGCCGGCCGGCTGCTGGGTTGGGCCAGGCAGTGGGCGTGGTCAAAGGGCTGCAGGCTGGGCAGGTCTTGGCGGGAGGGGGGCCCCACTCTCTCCTCCAACCCCTTGTTTCTCTCTTGTCCTCTGAATGAAGTATTTCAACAACTCAGAAAGGGACGGATAATAAGAGCAGACACCCAGGTATTTGCTCTTGTAAAGTCAGAGCCTCTGTCCGTGTTTCACGTTTTTACTATGTGTGTATATGGCACTGGTTTTTTTATATAAATAGTGCTCGAGTTTATACCATCTTGAAATTTCCTTTTTACTCAACACTTACACTTTTGAATTGTATCCATATTGTTTCACTCGTCTCATGGCTGTTTAGTTTCTATTTGTGAATGCCCCACCATCTGTCTCTTCTCAGCCAACGGACTGTGAAGTTACTTCACTACACGCGTGTGCAGGGGTGTCTTCAGGGCACCACCTGGAATTGCTGCTGAGCGGCAGAGGCTGTGTGTCTTCAGGTTCAGAGAGCTGCCAGACTGCACTCCTGTTGTGCACGTGATGTGGGCGAGGTCTGGGGCTCCATGCTCCCTGCTCTGCACTGTCAGTCCCCTGTGTTCCCAACTTCCTGGGTGTGAAGTGGAGTCTCGTTGTCCCTTCATTTTGTGTTCCCCACCTCCTTCCTCTGCCCCGTCGTCTGTTCTCATTTCACGCTTCCATCCCGGTCCTGGGACAGCTACAAACTCGTCATCTCCGATGTGGGTTCCTGTTCTTACCAGGAGTGATGCTCCCTTGTGGGGGAGTGTTTGCAAAAGAAGGTTGCAGTGTGTGCGCCGCCTCCCTTCCTGCAGGCCCCCGGAGCTCCCTCATGCCCCCGCACCCAGCCCCGCACCCCCTGGGTCACAGCTTCACAGAGGAAGGGCCAAGCACGCCACAGCCGGGTCGGTCTTCAGAACCAGGGTGCCACCCGCCAAGGCCAAGACCTGTGTTGGGCTAGGGCATGAGGCGTGGTCCCGTCCAGCCTGGGACGTCTGTGGACAGCCCCGCGCTGGCCTTTGGCTCTGTCCTGCTCGAGCCTGCGGCCTCTGCTGGGCTGCCTGACGCGGGGCTCCGCTCTCCCTTAGCTGGAGCGGGTGCTGGAGAGCGCGGCTGTGCGTGCCCAGAAGCGCCGGGAGGACGGGCCTGCGCCGGCCCGCACTGTGCAGCGGCTCAGCCTGGGGGCTGCTGCTCCGGCCACCTGCACCCCTGCTGCCCTCGCCGCGTCTAACCAGGAGGAGCCTGCCCGAGCTGGTGAGGCCCAGGGCGGCTGGGGGCCCCGCCGACCTGCTTCGGGCCCTTTGCCTCTGACTCTGCTCTGAGCCCGCTGGCTCTGATGAGGGCGCTGGCTCTCCACGAGCTCTTCCGCTCCTGTGCACTCACATCTGCTTGAGCTTGGTCTTCGGATTCCCGGGGCCACAGGGTGACATGCCCCCCGGATGGGGGAGCCCCTACGGGGGGCCAGAACCCCAGAGCGATGGGCCTGAGGTTCCCACCTCCAGCTGAGGCCTCAGAGAGCCCGGTGGCCTCAGGTTGGCACTGCTTCCTCCTTTGGACAGCAAAGCACACAAATCCTGAGGCGCCTCCTCCTCAGGGGTCCCCAGCCCTGGCGGCTGTGCGCGGGCCGTGGTGGGAGCGCAGGGGCCGCCGGCTGGCCACAGCCCACCCAGCCCCACAGCTTGGTGGAGCCGCCCTGCCAGCGGCGTCTGCGCCCAGGTGGCCAAGCCCTGAGCGCCCTCCACCTCGGGGCTGTGGGCTTCGGCTGGGCCCGTCGGTATGTGGCCCAGCTGCCCGCACTGCCCGCCCCACCCCAAGAGCCCTCCCAGGTGAGCCCGGGCGCCGAGGTGACGACTGGGTCGGGATCAGACCCACCGGCCGTGTCCAGGAGGAGCTTTGGGTCAGGAGTGGGGTAGAACAGCCAGGCCACGTCGGGTGTGCGAACTCGGCCCGGCCCCCCGCGTCTGCCGGCCTCTCTCGCAGGTGGAGCCGTCGGAGCGGGTCTGCCAGAGGCCCCCGGACCGGCGCTCGGACTTCTCCGGCCTGGCGCGGGTGCTGACCAGCAACGCTGTCGCCTTGGTACCCGGGGGAGGGGAGCCAGGTGAGTCCCGCCCCTTCCCGCGGGCCACGAGTCGGTTACGTGTGCGCCTGCGCTGATCCTCCCCGGACTGGGCTGGCGCACGTGCCCGGCAGTGTTTCCCACGGGCAGGTGTCCCCTCCCTCCACAAAGACAGTGGAAGAGAATGTATTTCTCGTTCCGATTGTCTCCTCTTCTGAAAACTCCATTCTGACCCTTTGCCAGTCTTTCCGCTGGGCTGCGGGAGAGTTTCTTTCCATTTTAATGCACACTTTATGGAACAGTGATCTGCTCTGCTCACGACCGTCGTGAAGCAGCCTTTAGTTTCTTGGGCTGGTGGGTTCCTTTAAGGACTTTTAACCCAAAGCACTTGTACCCCAAGTTGCTGCCGTTCTCCTGACCTTGGTTAAAGAGAAAAATACACGTGGGGGCAGAAACGGAGGGGCAGGTGTGTGGTGAGGGTGTGACAGGCCAAGGGCCCCGGGTGAACCGGTCGGCGCGAGGAGGGGCAAGGCAGCACCTCCTGCAGCATCTGTGCTGGACCCCCGCCCCTCTGAGGGCCAGGTCCCAGGGCCAGGGGTGCCCTGTGGGGTGGATACCCTCACACCCCTGGCCTCGGAGGACGTCAGGCCAGTCGCTGGGCTGGCGGGCTTGTGCCGCTTCCCCGGCACTGCAGCGAGGCTCCCTGAGTGCCAGGCCTGGGTGCCAGCCCTGCTTACCGTGCTGGCCACCTGTCCCCAGGGCCTGACGGAGGAGCCTGGCTCGCCACCTGCCTTGGCCCGAGGATGTCCCTTCCAGAGGACGCTGGAGTCACTGTGTGTGCACCCTGCAGAGTCGGGGCTGTGCTCGCGCCCGGCCCCTCCACTCCTCGGCTAATTGTAGCTGGAGAGGGTCAGAGAAATGATGCAGGTGAGCCTCAGAACTGCTTGTCTGGCCGGATTCACGCTCCTTACTTCCCCACTGTTGGAGACTCGGAGGCTCCAAGTTCTGGCCTGAGACCCTTACAGCCAGGAAAGTGGGGTGGGGACGGGAGGGGCTGCCCTTATGGAGACCCCGCCTCCTCACCCCCAGCCTCCTCACTGGCCTCCTGTGCCTTCAGCGCACGTTGTGGCCTCTCTCCGAGGGCTGCGCTGCAGGGGAGGGATCCCGCGGTCCGCAGGCAGCCGCCAGGGTGGAACGCCTGCACGTGTTGGCCCTGGCCCCCTGAGTGCGGCCTGGCCTGGGTGGTGAAGTAATGAGTACCCTGCTCGTTTATTTGGGGTGATTTGGGGGCATCGTGTAGTGCCGTGTTTTTACCTGAAAGCTGAGCCAGTGGGCCTAGAAACTCGGGTGATTTACCCAAAGTTGCCGGGATGGGGGTAGCACTCAGCCTGCTTTCTGCGGGGCTGGGACAGTGAGGTGCCCTGGAGCAGCTGGCTTGCAGCAGCGTTTTTAATGAAAATTTAGTTAAAGTAATACTTAGTTTAAAAGCCATGTGGCCATTCTGTAAGGCCGTATGGTATTTGCATAACACACAGCAGTCCTCTGCCCCACCAACAAATCCAGAGATATCCCGCAGACAATATCCCACAGACAGTATCCCACAGACAATATCCCACAGACAATATCCCACAGTCACTTCCAACTTTTCTTCAGCTGTTTCCTCATTTACATTTCTTTTTTTATTGAAGCATAGTTGACTTACAATGTTGTATTGGTTTTGGGTGCACGGGAAAGTGATTCAGTTTTATGTGTGTGCGTGTGCATGTGTGTGTGTGTCTGTGTGTGTATATAGTGTACATATGTTGTTTTTCAGATTCTTTTCTATTATGGATTATTACAGGGTATTGAATATAGTGCCCTGTGCTATGTAGTAGGACCCTGTTGTTTATCTGTTTTTTCATTTTTTCCAGTTTTAGATGATTAAGTTCCTAACCGCCCCCATATATGCACAGGGTCAAAGTCTGTTTGTGTGTCTCTGTCTCGTATCCTCCGTCTATCCTCCTCCTCAGCACGGGATCCCGGTGTGGTCCCCGCCCTAGTCAGCCATTGCTCACTGTTTGCCTTGCAGCAAGATGGGTCTTTGGAGCTAAGCCTTATCCTACTGTATATACGGCAGTGTCTCCCTCCTCAGAGTAATAATTGCTCAGTAGCCCACCGCAGATGCTGCTGGAGACGCAGCCCCCTCAGTGTGCTCAGACCACCAAGTCATCGCTGCTGAACTCACTCTGGAGCGGCCTCCTCTCAGCTCTGCTGCTTGCTCCCCAGTCATGCCGCTGGGATGTTGCCTTGGAGTTTCCCTTCACCATGATCCTGGGAACTGCCTTTGTCTCTCTCCTGTGTCCAGCTCCACTTCTGGATACCATGTCTTCCCCTTTCTTGATACATTCCTGATTTTGGTAGAGTTCATACTCTAGAAGTTTCCTTAAGAGAAGCTGCATGGGAGGGAAGAGTTTCAACGCCACGCTTAGCAGAAAGTTCCCTCACTCTGCTCTCACACTCGCATGACAGTTTGGTTACGAACCCTAGATGGAAATACTTTTCCCTGAGAACTTTACGGTGTGGTCCCATCATCTTCTTAGCTTCCAGTATTGCTGCTCTGAAGTTCAGTGTCGTGTTCTTCACGAAGCCTGTTGCTTCTGGATCCTGTAGGAGACTCTCTTCACTCTTGTGTTTCTGGAAGTACTTGAGGATGTGCCTGGGTGTCTTTTCCCCCGTTAGGCTGGGCAGACTCGCAGTGGGCCCTTTCAAATTCGGGAATTCATCACCTCCAACCCTCGGAGCGTTGGCTAAGGCCCGCACCCCTGCTCCCTGCTCCCTCTTCTGGAGCACAGTGCAGACGACCCCTCATCCTCTCGTGCTCCCATCTTTTCTTTTCTCTCCCAAGTTTCCATCTTTGTCTTTTTGTTCTACTTTCTGGGTGATTTTTCTCAGATGTATCTTCTAATCGATCTTTTTTTGCTAAGATGTTTCTGATGTCTGAGTGCTTTCCTCAGTTTTTTTCTGTTTGTTCTAGTCGTGCAGTTTGAACTTCTCTGACAATAATAATGCTTGCTTGCTCGGCTTTCCGTTCCGTTCCGTGCCGGCCTGTGTCGGCTCGGTCCCGTGAACTCCGAGTCTCTGAGGCTGTCTGTGTGCGCTGACCGCACCCGTGGCGTCGCCGCATGGGCCCCTGTGGGCCCCTGTAGTCCTCCTCCTGTCGACAGACACCTGGGTTATTTTCTGGGTCTGGTTATTGTGCACAAAACGGCTACAAGCATTCTTGTGCAGATCTTTCCTGTGCACATATGTGCTCTTCTCTTGGGCTAATACCTGGCAGTGGAGTTACCTGTCCACGGGGTAGTTGAGCAGTTTTACACCCCCGCTGGCAGTTTTGAGAGTTCGGGCTGCCCACATCTCTGTCGCCCTTGGTATCGTCCGGGATGGAAGTTGTGGCCACACCCCTTGGTATCGTCCGGGATGGAAGTTGTGGCCACACCCCTTGGTATCGTCCGGGATGGAAGTCGTGGCCACACCCCTTGGTATCGTCCTGGGTGGAAGTCGTGGCCACGCCCCTGGTGGGAGGAGGCCGTGCCTCACCGTGAGTCTGATCTGCATCCCTGGACTCGGGTTCCAGGTGCCTCTTGGTCATCAAGTTCCACGCGCCTCTCTCACAGGTGGCTTGCCCTCTACTATTTAGTTAGAGGAGTTATTTATATACTCTGAATACGAATCTTTTTTTAATTTTCTTTTTTTAAATTAATTAATTTTATTTTTGGCCGCGTTGGGTCTTCGTTGCTGCACGCGGGCTTTCTCTAGTTGTGGTGGGTGGGGGCTACTCTTCGTTGTGGTGCGTGGGCTTCTCCTTGAGGTGGCTTCTCTTGTTGCAGAGCACGGGCTCTAGGCGCGCGGGTTTCAGTAGTTGTGGCACATGGGCTCAGTAGTTGTGGTGCACGGGCTTAGTTGCTCCACGGCATGTGGGATCTTCCCGGACCAGGACTCGAACTCGTGTCCCCTGCATTGGCAGGCGGATTCTTAACCACTGTGCCACCAGGGAAGTCCCTGAATACAAGTCTTTTACCAGATATGTTTATTACTAATATTGTCTTCAGTCTTTGACTTTTGTTTTTGTTGTAATGGCATGTAATGGCGTTTTTTGATGAGCACGTTTTAACTCTGATGAAGTGTGATTTCCCAGTTTTTTACAGTTTTTTAATTTCTGGTGCTCTGGGGGCTCTTGCCTAGGCTACATCTTCTCAAAGCTTGTACATCTGGGCCTGCAGTCCACCCACAATTGTTTCCTGTGAGTGGCGGGGTGTGAGGTGAGGGTATTCTACATGGTTGCCTAGTTGAAGACTTTCCCTCCCTGCTGAGCTGCTGAGGCGTCTGAGTGAAGCACCAAACACCTGCCCCGGTGTGAGCTGCACGGAGGCATGTGTTCTGTCCCAGCCACACCACTACACTGTCTTTGTTACTCTAGCTTTATGGGAAAGCATCCGGCAGTGTAATTCCTTCAAATTCTTTTTCTTGAAGTTGTTTGGATTGTCCTAGGTCCTCTGCATTTCTGTGTAAATTTTAGAGTCAGCTAAGTATTTTATGGGTTTTTTTGCTATTGTAAATGGTATGTTTTTTTTTTAAATAAATTTATTTATTTTGGCTGCGTTGGGTCTTCATTGCTGGGCACGGGCTTTCTCTAGTTGCGGCAAGCGGGGGCCACTCTTCATTGCGGTGCGCGGGCTTCTCATTGTGGTGGCCTCTCTTGTTGCAGAGCACGGGCTCTAGGCACGCGGGCTTCAGTATTTGTGGCACGCGGGCTCAGTAGTTGTGGATCGTGGACTCAGTAGTTGTGGCTCGCGGGCTCTAGAGTGCAGGCTCAGTAGTTGTGGCGCACGGGCTTAGTTGCTCTGCGGCACGTGGGATCTTCCCGGACCGGGGCTCGAACCGGTATCCCCTGCATTGGCAGGTGGATTCTTAACCACAGCGCCACCAGGGAAGCCCTAAATGGTATGTTGTAAATTTCATTTTAAATTGTTTGTTGCCACTATGTAGAAATACAAATGATATTTGTAAATTAATGTCATGACTTACAACCTTGCTAAATTCACTTCTTCCAGTACCTTTTTTTGTAGTTTTTTTACATTTTGTTCTTCTGAGAATAAAGACAGTATTTCCTCTTTCTTTCCAAAATACCTAAATGCCTTTGTTTCTTTTTCTTGCCTGTTGCACTGGTTAGGGCTTCCAGCGCAGAGCTGAGCAGAGGTGGTGAGTGTTGGGGAAAGCATTCCCTTTAAGCGCTAAGTGCCATGGCTGCCAGCTCGGCTCTTGGGTTTTGTAGATGCCCTTTATCAGACTGAGGAAGTTTCCTTCTATTCTTAGTTTGCCGAGTTTTTATCACGGGTGTTTTTTTTTATGGGTCTGTCAGATTGTGTGATTCTGCTCCTTTATCCTGTTAATATGGTGAATCACACTGAGTGATTTTAAAGTAACATCAAACATCACCTTCTTGGGATGGACTCATCTGCCTGTGGCATGTGGCCCTGTTTCTGTGTCACCTGACCCCTTGGGTCTGAGCAAGGTGGGCCGTGCTTGTCCTTTCTTGAAATGTAGGCAGGTTTGTTTGCCTACCTTCCAAAATGCAAAACTGAATTGGAAGGTGCTGCTGCTTTCCCTGTTCTCTGGAAGGTTCCAGGTGGCTTGTGTTGGTTTTCCTTAGATGTTTAGTACAGTTCACTAGTAAAACCATCCGGACATGAAATTTTGTGAGGATTTGAAAATTAAAGATTCAGTTGTTTTGATGGTTATTGAACTCTTCAGGTTTTCTACTTCCAGCGTCAGGTCTGGTAGGTTATGTTGGTCTAGGGATGTGTCCATTTTATCTGATTTTTCCTACTTACGGCATGAAGCTCACACTAGCTTCTTACCTTCTTAATTGGAGCATCTGTCCAGAGGTTCCCTTTCTCAGTCCTGATATTGGTTATTAAGACCTTCTGTCTCCCTCCTCCTCCCTCTTTCTCTCCCTCTCCGTCTCTGTCCCTTTCTCCCTCCCCCTCCACTCCCCGACCCTGTCCGCCTCCCTCCGTCCCCCGCTTTTTACTTTTATGGACCAGTCGTACCTGAACTCGTCCTTCCGGGGATCCTCTCTATAGTGTGTTTGTCTTCTGGTTCATTAACTTCTGCTCTTTATTATTTCCTTAATTTTACTCTTTTGATTTAAACTGTTCTTTCTTTCCTAACTTGCGGGCCAGCAGGCATTGTCTGTGAAGGGCCAGATGGTGAGTCCGCGGCCTCGGCAGCCGGCGCGGAGCAGGGGAGGCCAGCTCTGTGTGTGCTGGCCCTTTGGAGGCAGCGCGCCTTTCTGTTCTCAGCCTGGTCTGAAGTTCTCTTCGTCTCGGGTTTCCAACAATGTAGGGTTTTTTCCTTTAATTTACGCTCAGCATTTAGAACGCTCCTTGAACCCGACGCTCAATGTCAGTCATCGGTTCTAGAACTCGGGTGTTGCCTCTGTCCACTTGCACTGTCTGTCCCTCCTCCTGGCTACAGTCACACGCTCTCTTCCGCTCACACATGCTGTTTCTGGTTGTGTGGCGGACATCACACACGAACAGTGGCCAGAGTGGTCTCAGCCCGCGCTGCTTTCCGGTGGTGGCTCGTCCGGCCCTGGGGGCCTCCACCTGCCTCCCCACCCGCCCAAGTCTGTTCAAAGCCTGTTGTTTCGGCTTCACAGCCTCCCAGACGCCAGCGGGTGGAGGAGGCTGAGTGCTGGCTGCCTCTCGAGAGCGTCCCACTTCCTCTCTGAGTTGGCATCTTTGCCCCTCTCCCTGTGGCGTGTGCAGGACTCAGGCACCGAGGGGTGGGGTGGAACGGGACGGCCGTCCCCGGGGTCCTGGCGGCCCGGCGGCGCTGACTGCCTGCTCCATCCTCCTGTTGGCGTAGAGGCTGTGCCCAGGTGGGCATCATCCGGGCCCTGACAGAGGGCGGCATCCCTGCGCACGTGCTCGGATGTCCACCAGGGCCTTCACAGGCGCCCTGTGCTCTGAGGAGTGGAACTACAGCCAGATACGGATCCGGGCCAAGCAGTGGGCTGAGGTGAGGGGCCCTGCAGGGCCGGGGACGCAGGAGGGCATCGAGACGGACGTGGCTCTGCAGGGCTCTGGCCTCAGAGCGTGGCTTGTTGGGGCAGGGAGGGCACAGAGAAGCAAGGGCGTCAGTGTTGTGGGATGGGCTCTGGTTCATGCCTGGTCTTGAGTTGTAAAGGTGACTGAGGAGAGGTTAGTGCACCCACAGTTCCCCGCATTTCCACACCCACCCCACAGGGCCATGGGGGCACCAGTGCCGGTAGGCAGGCAGGGGGCAAGGCCTAGGTCGGGGCCCTTATTGGGGTTTCTGTGGGAAGGGCAAGGCGGGGCAGGGCACACAGCTTAAGATCTGCCCGTTCGAATAATTCCGGCGGGTTTCTGGGCATAGCTGCCTGGCACCTGGCCCTGGGTGATTCAGGCTTGGGGTGTGCGTTAGACACAGGTAGTCGGGTGTGGGCTCTGGAAGGGCTGGGTGAGCCCAGGTCTGTCTCTCTCCCCCGGTGTGCGGGACCCCAAATGCCAGAGCATCAGGGACACGTAAAGTAAGAAATATACGTCGTTGGTACAGTTGGCCCTGCGGTGAACGGACGCCAGGGGACAGTCCAGGATCTGGGGACCCACCCGGGCAGGCGGGCTGCAGCCTGCCCTTCTCAGGGCTCTGCTCGTTTTTTGTGGAGCAGAATGGAGCCCTGGCTGAAACCGAGAGTGCGCTCAGAAGTGTTGGCATTCTCATTTTTAAAAGAAAAGATGGGCCTCCTCTGAGCAGAAGCTCTCAGAGCAGGCCATCTGCCCGATGCACAGATCCCCAAGGCGCCCAGTCTCCCTGGGGGCTGCGGGCTGCTCGGCTCCGGTCACTAAGGACAGCCTCCGAGGGCAGTGGCCGCGGGGGACGGTGCTCTAGCCTCAGCAAGGGTCTGCGTGCAGGTCGGGCAGAGCTCTCCCACGGGTGTGGGAACAGCCAGGGGGCTTCGGGCATCATGTCCTGCCACCCTGAGTTTGCGCTGGGCCAAGGGAGCCCACTGGGCAGCCACCCTGTGGGCCATGGGGGATGGACCCCCCAGGCTGCTCTGTGGTCCCACCTGTTGGCACGTGGAGGGGGCACGGTGGGGTGGCTGCGGTGCTGGGCAAGGGCCTCCTCGGGAGTGAGGGCCTTGCTGCCCGCAGAGGACACCAGGGATGTCGCAGGCTGTCCTGGTTCCCTGTCCTCCAGGGGCGCGTGTGTGCCTTCTGCTCGTCCACGAGTCTCAGTGAGAGCGGCTGGGGGCGCGTGACTCACCCCCAGCTGGGGGCCCACGCCCACTTACAGCCCGTCCCAGCGTCTGTCCACACAGAGGCAAGGAGGACCCTTCCTCTCCATCCCTGACCCCTGAGGAGTCAGGCATTCTTGGGCCTGTGCCCTGTGCTCACGGGTCCTCACTGAGGAAGGATGGGCATCGGTCCTACCAGAGATCACGGGGCTTTGGCAGTGAGGGCCCGTGGTAGGGCTGCTGCTTCCCAGGATCAGAGGGGTGGAGCGTCTGCCGCGGTGGAGTGTGAAGGCCAAGCCCAGGCCAGCCCGGAGGGGCAGTGGTGGACGCTCAGCTGGCCCTGGTCCTGGATGGGCCTTGTCCCAGTGAGCCTTGAACCGTCCCCGCTGAGCGGGCGGTGAGGGCCCAGCTGACCAGGCCTGCCCGGGGTCAGCAGGCGTTCCTCTGGGACCTCCAGGCCCTGCCATTCAGGCCACAGTGTTTGCTCCCCACAGGCTTCTATTCGCAGAAAGCGCACGTGAGTGCCCAGGTCCCTGCTCCCTTCTCCTGACGCAGGCTCTTGGTGTTCCCTCGGGGTCGCCTGCTGCTGGTGCCCGGAGAGGGAGGCAGGGGTGAGCCCCTTCTCCTCTGCAGAGGCCTCACACGTGCCCCCGTGTGCCACCCCCCAGGATGTGATGTCGATGGTAAAGACCATGCTGGACCTGACCTACCCCATCCCCTCTGTGTTCGTGTTCTCGGGGGCTGGCTGCAGCAGAAGCATCTGCAGTGTCTTCAAGGACAGGCAGATCGAGGTGCACCCCCAGCAGAGCCCACGGCCTCAGCCTGCCTGGGTCTGGACACCCTGGGCCCACAGCGTCGAGGGCTGGCAGCCGGGGGTGGTCCCTCTGAGTCCCGTTCCCCTCGCAGGACCTGTGGGTCCCCTACTTCACCATCACCACGGACATCACAGCCTCTGCCATGAGGGTCCACACAGATGGTGAGCACCTCCTCCCGGGGTGCAGGCTCCCCAGCGGGGAGGGGCGTTAAGGGGCCAGTTCCAGGCCAGGCCCAGGGAAGCCCCAGGATCTCCCAGAGGAGGCAAGAGGCTCGGGGAGATGTGAACAGAGATGACTGCTCTGGGCCCAAAGGCTGAAGGGTGCACAGGGAGAGGTAGAGATGGGACGGGGGCAGAGGGGCAGACTGAGGGCCCACGTGGGTCACAGCTGCGTGTGGGTCGGAGCAGAATGCTGAGGAGAGAGCCCATCTGTGGGTGGGCGGCTGAGGCCCTTCTCCAGGCCAGAGTGTTTTGGGAGCCCCTTGAAACGTGTCTGCTTAGAAGTGAGTGGGGTGGCAGGGCTGGCAGAAGCTCACGGCAAGGGGAGATGTGGGCAGGCCCAGAGCAAGCCCGGCCCCCCTGGGCTCCGTCTGAGGGGGAGGATGTCCAGGAAGGGTGTCATCTGCCCGGGCCTGGTGCTCTCCGCCGGAGGCCAGACGTGCAGGGCTCAGGACCCATGTCGGCGAGGCTCTGAGCCGAGGGTCCAGGGCAGGAACTCACCCTGGGCAGCGAAAGGCTCCTTTCCTCTCCCCCGATCCCTCTGGACCCCCTCCCAGGCTCACTGTGGAGGTACGTGCGTGCCAGCATGTCCCTGTCGGGCTACATGCCCCCGCTCTGCAACCCCAAAGACGGACACCTGCTGATAGACGGGGGCTCCATCAACAACCTCCCAGGTACTGTGGCGGATGGGGGGCGGCCGCCCGGCCCGCCTCAGCCCCACCGCTCCTGCGCGCTGGGGGTTACGGGCGTGCGCACGCTCGGCGCTGCGTGCTCCCAGCAGATGGCTCTATTTGTCGGCTCAGCAGCGCTCAGAACCAGGCCAGGTAGAGGGGCCGGCCGCAATTAGGGCCCGTCTGTGCCCACAGTCAGAACTAACAGCCTGCAGGTGTCGGGTCTGCTGTGGGCAAGGCCCCTCCTGGGGCACACCTGTCACCTGTTGGACAGCTCTGTGCGCTTGGCCGACCCCCTCCGCAGGCCCAGGTGCGAGGGTGGAGAGGAGGCCGTCCCCACCCTCCAAACCCTCACCCCCGTCCCCCTACTCTCAGCGCCTCTCAGGCAGGCTCTGCCCCCAGCCCTGGCTCCACCCCAACTTCCCCCAGCTCTGACCCGTCACCCCAGCCAGGCTCCCGCCTGGGGCTCTGCATACCTGTCCCCATTGGTGACCAGGCCACTTCCTCCCCAGCAGATGTGGCCAGGTCAATGGGGGCAAAGGTGGTGATTGCCATCGACATGGGCAGCCGGGATGAGACAGACCTCACCAACTACGGGGATGCGCTCTCCAGGTGGTGGCTGCTGTGGAAGCGCTGGAATCCCTTGGCCACGAAGGTCAAGGTGGGGGCCCAGCCCTGCCTACCCCAGCTGCTCCTCCCCACATCCTGGCGCCTGTGTCCCTGAGACCCTGAGATGGGCAGGGAGGGGGTGCACCTTCCAGGCTCTGGGTCCAGGAGGGTGGTGGTCGGTCACTCACCATCCCTGCCCGCCTGGGACCAGCTCTGGGAAAGGAACCAGGCCTAAAGGCTCCACACGCCCCAGGACCCCTGGCTGGGTGCCCAGCCTCCCCCCAGGCCTAGTAGAAATTGCCTCCCCTTGGGGGGAGGGAAGGGGAAGGAAGGGCCAGGGCAGGAGACTCAGTGGCTGTGCCCAGATGGAGGCCAGGGGCCACGCAGGGACGGGAGAGCCACACTCAAGGGCTGTGACATGGCAGGTGTTGGACATGGTGGAGATCCAGACGCGCCTGGCCTACGTGTGCTGCGTCCGGCAGCTGGAGATGGTGAAGAGCAGCGACTACTGCGAGGACCTGCGCCCCCCCCCCCCCAACAGCTACGGCACCCTGGACTTCAGCAAGTTCGACGAGATCTGTGTGAGTGTCCAGGCCGGCTGCCCCTCCCAGGCCTCCCTGCTCTCGCGTCCCGATCACGGGGTTCCCGGTGTGTGTGCAGGAGGTGGGGTACCAGCACGGCCGAACAGTGTTTGACATCTGGGGTCGCAGTGGCATGCTGGAGAAGATGCTGCAGGATCGGTAGGGGACGAGCAAGGTGAAGGCGTGCGATGTGAGTGCCTGAGTTGGCACCCCTCCTTCCTCTCCCACTCCTGTGACCCGTCCTCTGCTGCCCAGTCCAAAAGAGAGGCAGGGCTCCCTGCAGCCAGCAGCACGTTGGCACACCCTCTCAACTGCTCAGGCCTGCAGGTTCCCCTGCCCCGCCCCAGGGGCCAGAAGACAAGGGCAAGGGCAGTGGCCCTGGGGGCTGTCTCTTGGCCTCTGCCCCCCTTTGACTCTCCACCCTTGAAGTGCTCACGTGGGAGAGGATGTCACTGTGGGTGGGGGGCTGCTCAGGACTCTGCCTGTCATCCGTGCCCCACCCGCATTCCAGGGCTAGGACCACAGAGGGTCATAGAGAGGGTGGGGCCGGCTGCGGTCAGGGGCTTCGCCAGATGTCTCCTTCGCCTCTGCCCCCAACGTGCTCACCTGCCCCAATGCCTCCTTCATGGACCTCACTGAGATCGTATCACGTATCGAGCCTGCCAAGGTGGCTGCAGCAGATGGTGAGTTGGACCCCGGGCCATATGCCCACACAGCTGAGGATGGTAGTGGCAATGTCCCCTCCTGACCCTTGACACTCTCAATAAGCCACCCTGGCCACCAGGCTCCCTCTAGCAGCCCCTGGCCCTGGTAGGCTGCATATGGGGACCCATGCCGGCCCCTGCCCCTGCTCTCAAGAGGATACCTGCATGGCCCTGCTCTCTGCCCAGATGAGTCTGACCACCAGACCGAATACAAGGAGGTGCTGCTGGGCAGCCCCAGCCGACCTGGGCTCCGACTCAGTGAGCTGCCCGGACACCCTGTGCTCCCCAGCTGAGCTGCCAGCTCCAAGGGCTCCAAAGCAGGCCAGCTGCTCCCTCCCTGCTGCCCTCCTGGCTTGCCCCCACCTTGACCTTGACCGTGTGTGCGGTTTGCTTCCAGGAGGACAAGCCCTCGCTTTGGCCTCGGCACTCCCGTCTGGCTTCCCCTGAACCATCCCAGGACTCCTCGTCCCCCCTGGCCCTCTGACCAAGATGGGTAGAGGTCTCTGCTCTGATGCACCCTGCAGCCAGCAGCTCCTGTGGGTGGGTTTCAGAGAACCAGCTGGCGCAGCTCCTGCAGCTCTTCCCCAGCCTGCCAGGGAGACCCTGCTGGGGCCCAGGGCCCTGCTGGCCGGTGTTGGAGTGTCTGGGGCCTCTCTGCGCCGGCCGCTCCTGGTGGGGCACTGGGTCCTGGCATCCCCTGCACACACAGCAGTCCTGGGGGGCTGTGTCGGCCCCTGCGGGCCCCCTGAGGCCTCTGAGATGTCAGAGCCCCTGATGCTTCTGCTTAGCCTGTCAATAAAGGTAGATCTGATTGTGTGGGACATGTGGTCCCTGTGCCGAGGTCCCCCGGGCAGGGGGCAGCACCAAGATGGGCAGCCCCACAGTCCTGAGGCTGCAGGGCGGAGTGGTCACCATGCGGGGACCCCAGGACCCCAAGCCAGGCAGGCAGGACACCCAAGGTCTGGGGTGCAGCTGGGATCCCCCCAAACCAAGGATGAGGCCCTCCCGAGCTCTCAGGCATTGTTTCCATTCTGTACACACAAGAGTCTTCCCTAAGATGATGCCCACACCTTACTTTTCAGATCATTAAATAGCGCCAGTACAAAAAAGGAGACCTGTCAGCTCTATGACTTTGGAGTCCACGATCCCTGCAGGTCTCGGAGCAGGGCACATGGGTCTGCGAGAGCAGGGAGACCCTTGACCGGAGGGCCCAGGACCCTGAGGTCGGGGGAGCGCAGGCCTCAGTTTCCCAGCTCCAGAGGCAGCTTTGAGAGGGCGGAGAGATGGTTGGTCCCGCCCCCTGCCGCCCAACCCGGCCCCCTGGCCCCCCGCCCCCCCACCTACTGCCGGGGTGGTGGGCGAGGCTTCAGCGTAGTCTCTTCTGGGCCCCGCCCGGCTCTGACGTTACGGTGGGCGGAGCCTTCCTCGCCCTGCTTTGGCTGTGGACGGCCCGGCCCCAGGCCTGACGTAACGGGGGCGGCCCCGCCGAGCCCCGCCCCTTCCCTGACGTCGCGGTGGGCGGAGCGCCACCCCCGGGCCTGGCAGTGCTGTTCGGTGCGGCGGAGCGCGCGGAGTGATCGGCGCGGCCATGCGGAAACCGAACCCGAGCCCAAGCCTGAGCCCGAACCCGAGCCCGATCTCCGGCGCGGCGCGGCTCCCCCGACGGAGGCGACGGGCGCGGGGCGCGCTCTGAGGCCTGGGGATGCGCCGCCGCCTCGACCATGGGCGCCGTCGCCTCCCGGAGGAGGGCGCTGCGGAGCGAGGCCATGTCCTCGGTGGCGGCCAAAGTGCGGTGAGTGCGGCGGACCGATCGCCGGGGCCAGCGCCGCCCCCGCCCCCGCAGCGTGATCGCAGCCGGCGCCCCGCCCCCACCTCCGTGCGGTTCCCTTCCCTGAGGCTGCGGTGGGCGAGCTGCACGACCTCACGACCCTCACACACACTGGGTGGCAGGGGCTGGATGGAAAGCAGACCTGGGCCCAGGTCTGGCCAAGGTGCACCGACACCCAAGGGTCCCCGAACTGCGACCTGCCAGCCCTGGGCATTCTGAGGTGGGATGGGAGTGCTTGCTGGGGGTGACCCCTGAGCCCTCCCTTGCTGGCGCCGAGGACCTGGGTGGGGTGGGGACGCCAGGGTGGGTGGTGTGCACTGACGGCGCACCCCGCTGTCCACCCCTCAGAGCAGCCCGAGCGTTTGGCGAGTACCTGTCCCAGAGTCACCCCGAGAATCGAAACGGTGCAGGTAAGGGCACGTGAGGCAGTGCCGGGACGGGGTCCACCCACAGCCCCCCATCCTAGGCGAGAGGATGCTGTCTCCTGTCCAGGTCAGGCCCAGCCCGTGCTTACTGTGGGGCGTGAGCAGGCAGCTAGTGCCCTGCTGGGCTGGCTTCCTCACGCCCCCTGCCCCGCCTGGCCCAGAGCCCCAGGAGGAGCTCCGAGTCACTCATCACCACGGCACCCACCCAGCTTGGGCTGTTGGCATGGCAACAGGCCTCCTGGCACCCCCAGGACTGGCACCACTGTCTCTGGGGGCCAGCTGGTAGGGAGGAGGGGAGAAGTTGGCACTGGGCACATGGGCGTGGTGGCAGGCTGGGAGGTGGCCTGCTTGTTTCTGGCCCCCCCCCATCACCCACAGGTAGCACAGCCTGTCGCCCACACGCACGTAAGAGGGGCTTGGGGCCCCGATAGGCGTGAGACGTGAACCTCTAGGGGGAGTGCGCAGCTCAGAAATACCTCTTCTGAAGTCATCAGGGCCCACGGTTCGTTCAGCGGGCCAGGCACCCGCTGGGTATTCATTCCCTGCCTTCAGAACACCCGGAGACTGGGAGGGCAGGGCCAGCAGGCTGCAAGCTCACCTGGTGCCTCTCCCCCAGACCACCTGCTGGCTGACGCCTACTCTGGCCACGACGGGTCCCCCGAGATGCAGCCTGCCCCCCAGAACAAGCGCCGCCTCTCCCTCATTTCCAACGGCCGCTATGAGGACAGCCTCCCGGAGGAGGCCGTCAGTGGGAAGCCGGCCGGGGAGGGCCCCCAGCCCCGTGTGTATACCATCTCCGGGGAGCCGGCCCTGCTTCCCGGCCCGGAGGCCGAGGCCATCGAGCTGGCTGTGGTGAAGGGGCGGCAGCAGCGGGAGCGGCACCCCCGCCACCATAGCCAGCCCCTGCGCACCAGCCCGGGCGGCAGTCGTGAGGACGTCAGCAGACCCTGCCAGAGCTGGGCGGGCAGCCGCCAGGGCTCCAGGGAATGTCCTGGATGTGCCCAGCTCGCCCCCAGTCCTTCCCCTCAGGCCTTTGGGCTGGACCAACCGCCTCTGCCTGAGGCCGCCAGCCGCCGCAAGAAGCTGGAGAGGATGTACAGCGTTGACCGTGTGTCTGGTGAGGGGGCTCGCTGGGGGCCTGGGCAGCTTCAGGCAGGATGCTGGTGCTGGGGTCGGCCAGCCAGGCAGCGAGCACTGTGAGGCTTGGGCAGAGCAGGGTGCCCAGGTCACGGCCTGCAGGTGGCGACCTGCCGCCACATCCCGTGCCCCACCTCAGGCCTCATGGTTGGCTCTAGCCTTGCCAGCACCAAGTCACCGGAGGAGTGCTTCCCCGAGGAGGGGGCCTGGGAGGGTCTTAAGGGTTGAGCAAGTAGAAAACCTGGCTGAACGGGAAGATCGGGCTGCCTCCAGGGAGTCCTGGGGAACAGTCCCTGCCCTGGGGCCCACTCACCAAGGGAGGCGCATGATTGCCTGGGCCCAGCCAGCTAGTGGGGCTCGCCTCAGGATGGTCGAGCTGTGCCGGTGGCTGCGGAGCCCCGGAGGCCTGCTGTCGGCAAGAGGCCTCCCTGGGACATTCACGTGGCCCCACGCTTCCTGGCTCTGAGGTTGTCATCTCCTGAGAGCAGAATTCTACCTAGCAGACCTGGCACGTCCTCTCAGGGCACCTCTTGGGCCTCCAGATCAGCAACCCAGCTGGGCCTCAGGGCACAGGCCTGGGGTGTGGGCAGTTCACCTCCACGACCTCATGTTCCTCTGATGCACCCAGGCCAGGGGCTGGGACGGGGGTCAGGGAAGAGAGTAGAGCGACCCACTCTGTCTAGTGGCTGTAGGGGCCCTGGGAAGGGGCGGTCTCCACCTCGCCCTCCGAGAAGGGTCTGGGAGAGGGGAGGTCCAACCAAGTGGACGCCAGAGTGGGCCGCAGAGAAGGCCCTGGAGACCCCAAGGAGAGGCTGCAGCCATTTGTCCCTGCCCTTCCCCTCCTGCTTAAATGGAGACAAAATCAATCCTTTCCCTGGGCACCCTGGAGGCAGGCTGTGCTCTCAAAAGAACACTCGTCAGCTGTGGGTAGCAGAGGGAGAGCCAAGCAAAGACAAGCGTCACCAAGCCGCTGAGCTGTTGTGCCTTGAAGAGCTGAGCGGACACCCAAGCCTGCTGGCCCTGCGCCGGCCTCCCGACCTGGGAGGCGGCTGGGGAGCCCTGGCGCTTCTCCTCCACCGTCTGTGGCAGAAGCATCCCCTTCCCCGACAGGTGGGGGTAAAGGCTTCAGGAACCCCTGAGCCAGCCTAGTCACTGCTCCTTTGGTCTTTTCCAGATGACATCCCCATCCGTACCTGGTTCCCCAAGGAAAACCTCTTCAGTTTCCAGACAGCAACCACAACTATGCAAGCGTGAGTCCCGTCTGATGTGTGCCGGGCCCAGGCCGGGCGCCGCCTTCCTGGTGCTCAGGAATTACTGCCGGACCCTCTCCCGTCCTGAGCCCACCTGCGTGGCTGCTTCTGAGCAGCCCCGTGTGCCGTGTACCGCCCGCTCTGCCTGAATGTGTCAGCCTGAAGGAAGGCAGGCCTGGCTGCTCTGAACTCCCGCTGCCCCTCCCCCGCCCCACCCCTTCCCCACTGCCCTGTCCCTCAGTCCCTCCAGTCCGTCCATCCTGTCCTGCGGGGACCTGGCTGGGGGCTGCAGCTGATGCAGCCACCAGCAGAGGTGGTTCGCTGCCCTGTGTCACCCAGCTCCGCCTTCACGCACGCCCCAAACAGCGGCCCACTTGTGTTTCGTGTGTTGCAAGCGATCACAACTTAGTCCCCTGGGGGCGTGCTCTTGACCTTCGCACAGCTGGGTGTTCTGTCAGGGCTTCCTTTCAGGGAGGGACTCTGCTGCAGTGTCCCCGATACCAGAAGCTTCCTCCTGCGTGTGCTACCCTGGGGAGCGCACCACCGCCCTTGGGCCGGACGGGGGCCGCTACCTTCGCTGCTGGACCCAGGGTCGGCAGGGCACAGTCAGGCCTCTGTGCGGCCTGACAAGGTCACAGCATCTGGTGGCCTGGGCCACGGTGGCTTCCGCGTCTGCTGCCCTTGCAAGGGCTGGCCTGCGGCATAGCCGGCACCCTGCTGGTGCCCGTGTGCCTGTGAGGGATCCTCCAGGTCAATGACAAGAAAGGAACTAACTGAAGGGCGGTTGGGGGTCTGAGGGTCTCTGCTCACTGTGTCTTCTCTCTCACGCTGCCCCTTCCCGCCTCGACTCTAGCATCTCGTAAGTACCGTGTGGACCTCGAGCCTGAGGGCGTGGCGGTTGTCCCTGGGGGACTCTCCCACCCCCACGTAGGTTGGGGCAGGCCAGGGACCTGGGCCTTGACCACGCTGGCGTGCTGGGTCCCAGCGAGCGCCAAGGCTACAGCAGGGCCTGCGGAACTGGGCCACGGACGGGCGAGGCAGGCCAGGACCTTCTGCCTGGCCCAGCGCCCCGGGTGCCCGCTGGGCCCTGTGCTTGAGCTGCTGCCCCCACGTCTCTGTCCCTCTTGCCTGCGGCCAAGGGCAGTGCTGACTCGTGGTGGTTTCCCAGGGTGTTCAGGGGCTACGCGGAGAGGAAGCGCCGGAAACGGGAGAATGATTCCGCGTCTGTAATCCAGAGGTAGGGCCTGCCAGCCACTCGCCACCAGGGTCCGTCTCTTGTCTGTCCTGGTCTAGCCTGGGCCCACCCAGCTCAGCAGACCTGATGGGGGAAGGGCGGTGGCGAACACTGGCCTGGCCCTGCTCTGGGGACGCGGCAGGCAGGAAAGGTCAAGCGGCCTGAGCCCCTAGGCCTGTGTTTTGGGGGTACAGTGACAGCTGAACTGCAGCCAGCTGGCCCCCCTGTGCCTTTTTCTGGCCCTTGAAGCCCGGAGCAGTGGGGTCAGCAGCCAGGCTTACCCTCCCTAAACCCCACCCACCTCAGAGATGTGTCCAGGAAGCTTGTCTGTCCACCTTGGAAGTTGGGCTTTGGCAGGGCACAGTTTGGAGTGAAGGAGACCTGCTTCTGAGGTGGCCCAGGGACACAGCGGCAGGGGAGGGGGCAGCTGCCAGCCCCTAACCCACCGCCCGCTTGGGGACAGTTGTGCTGCCCTGGCCACCGTGCGCAGGAAGCGGGAGCCCTTGACCCCGGGGGCGGGAGGCTCTCGGGGTTCAGAGTACCTGGGCGCAAGGAGAGAAGGGAAGCGCGGGCAGCGAAGGTGGGAGACCCGAGTGCACGGGGTCGCCGAGGGAGCTGTCCTGGGAGGGGGCGGGGCTGCAGGAGGAGGCTGGCTTATCGTGCCTTTGTACTGGCAGCAAAGGGGGAGCCCGGGAGGAGCCTCAGGAGGAGAGGGACTGGGTGGGATTTGCCTGTGGGAGAGCTGGGGGCGCCGGGAGGGCATCCCTCACGGCAAGGGGCAATGTTGGGACGGTGGCCAGCAAGCAGTGGGGAGGGGAGCGCGTGGGACGGGGCGCCACCCTCGCGGCCCTCACCAGCCCCCGGTGCTTCCGCCCCCAGGAACTTCCGCAAACACCTGCGCATGGTCGGCAGCCGGCGGGTGAAGGCCCAGAGTAAGGCCCGGGAGCGGCGCGGGCGGGCGGGCGGGGGCGCGCTGTTCTTGGCCGGCTGGGGCTTTGCGTGCTGCTCTCTGCGCCCCAGAGGCCCGCGTCCCCAGGCCCCGCTGCAGCCCCGCGGGCGGGCACCTTCCCACTCCCAGGCCCCGCCCCTGCACTCAGACTCCGCCCATGTCCACCTAGCACTGTCCTTGTCCGCCGTCGACCGTCCGCACTCCCCACTCCCGCCCCTCCCGCCGCAGTGGCGTCCTCCACTCTCCGGACCCCCTCACGGTCCCCACGTCCTCCCCAGCCAGCCCCTGTCCCTGTCCACCTCGTGTGGCTGCAGGCCCCGCCCCTAACGGGTTCTGCTTTCGCTGCAGCGTTCGCCGAGCGGCGCGAGCGGAGCTTCAGCCGGTCCTGGAGCGACCCCACCCCCATGAAAGCCGACACCTCCCACGACTCCCGAGACAGTAGGTGCCCGGCGGCGCAGGCCAGCGCATCTCTCCCAGAGGCTCCCCTAGGCCCCCAGTCTTGCGCTCCCACCCCGGGGGAGCAGCTAGGCTTCTGCGCCTTTGCTGAGCCTCAGTTTACCAGACTCGGGGGGGCGCCCTGGCACCTCCGATTTTCTGGGCAGGGGTAACTAAGGGCTGCGGCTCGCTGGCTGCCCTGGCCTGGTGCCGCCCTCATGCCCGAAGCCTGAGGAGCAGTGCCAGACTCCTCCTTGGCCCAGGCGACAGGCACGCCTGGCTGGAGCTGACCCTTGCCCTCCGGCTCCCACTGGCCTACACCAGGGTCGACCGCCTTCGAGCCGCCAGCCTTGCCAGGCTGCTGGGGTCCTCAGCTTGGCTCTCACCCACCCTGGGCTTCCCCCTGACCTGGAGGACCCTCTGGGACAGGGCTTGCTGGCTCTGGCCTCCACGCATCTCGGGGGGCTGCAGCCGGGACAGGAGGCGCTGCAGCTGACCCTCAGGCCCGTGGCACATCCTGCCCTACAGGTAGTGACCTGCAGAGCTCGCATGGCACCTTGGGTGAGGCCTTTGAGGACCTGGACTGGGAGACGGAGAGGGGCCTGGAGGCTGTAGCCTGTGACACTGAGGGCTTCGTGCCACCCAAGGTCATGGTGAGGCCCCACACAGCTCTTGCAGGCTGCTCAGCAGTGGGGAGGGGGGTCTCAGGGGGGCTCCTGCTGCCCGCTGGCTCCCAGGCGGCCAGGGCACTGAGTGGCCCCCTTGTTGTTCCCAGCTCATCTCCTCTAAAGTGCCCAAAGCTGAGTACATCCCCACCATCCTCCGCAGGGACGACCCCTCCATCATTCCCATCCTCTACGTGAGTGCCTGCCCAGCCCCCATCGCGGTGTTGGGTGGGGGGTGCTGCCTGAGAAGGGCTCTGACGTGGGGCTGGCTTCCATCTGTCCCAGGACCACGAGCACGCCACCTTCGAGGACATTCTGGGTAAGTACTCCGCCCCCCCCACCCCGCCCTCTGGTCTTGGGGCTGCTGGGGGCGGCACTCACACGTCTGCCTCCTGCAGAGGAGATAGAGAAGAAGCTGAACGTCTACCACAAGGGGGCCAAAATCTGGAAGATGCTGATTTTCTGCCAGGTAGGGCTCAGCCCTTCCTGCCCAGGGGTGGGGGGTGGAGGGTGCCACCTCCCTGGGCATGAACGTTTGCATCTGCACGTGTTGAGGGCAGCGGTGGTTGGACACCGGTGCGCGGCCCCGTCTGCTAACTGCAGTCTCTCACAGGGCGGCCCAGGACACCTGTACTTGCTCAAGAACAAGGTGGCCACCTTTGCCAAAGTGGAGAAGGAAGAGGACATGATCCAGTGAGCTGGGGGGAGCTGGGAGGCTGGGGGGCTGGATGCAGCACCTGCTGGGGCACCGTGTCCCCGCAGTGCCTCCTGTGATGCCCCCTCACACCTGGGGGTCGGGCTGGAGGCCACCTGTGACCACCCCTCCCCCGCCAGCTTCTGGAAACGGTTGAGCCACTTGATGAGCAAAGTGAACCCGGAGCCGAACGTCATCCACGTCATGGGCTGCTACGTCCTGGGGAACCCCAACGGGGAGAAGGTATGGGGCCCAGACCCCAGACCTGTGAAGGGTTGGTAGAACCCCCATTTCTCTCCAGATTCCCTTTCCCTTCTCCTCCCAGAGAAACCCCCATGCCTGGGCCTAACCAGCTGGGGGCGTCCTGTCCCCCACCCCCCATTCTCCTCATCCCTCTCTCTTCCCCTGCCCTGAGCTCATGGCCCACCCCCTCTTTTCAGCTGTTCCAGAACCTCAGGACTCTCATGACCCCTTACAGGGTCACCTTCGAGTCCCCCCTGGAGCTGTCAGCCCAAGGTGAGTTTGCCGGGCTGGTGCCCAGTTGTGGGGTGGGTTCCCGGGGGCGGTGGCCTGAGCCCCGGCCTCGCCCCTCCTGCCTCAGGGAAGCAGATGATCGAGACCTACTTTGACTTCCGGCTGTACCGCCTGTGGAAAAGCCGCCAGCACTCGAAGCTGCTGGACTTTGAGGACGTTCTGTGAGGGGCGGGTCCACCACCCGGCCGCTTCCTCGGACCAGCGACGGGGGCTGGGCCGCTGTGTGCTGCCCAGTACCGTGTGGGTCCTGGTCTTCACGGCCACTTCAGGGCACCCTCAGACGTCGCTCAGGTTCCCTCCCAGGGGTCTGCTCCTCAAGGCATCACGGGTCAAAGAGGTCCCAGCCCCCGCGCCTGGGAGGAGCCGCCGCGGCCGGTGGATGTTGACCGGGTCTAGGCCTCGGCTGGAGGCCGCAGCTCTGGGGCGGTTCCTGTGCAGGGTCATAGAAATAAGTGCAATTTTCTACAACCCCTGAGACGATTCAGAGGGAAGCAGCATCACTGGTTAACTAGTTAAGTGCTACGTTACTAGTAACGGCGTAGACCACCCGGCTCAGCGTGTGTTCAGGACCTTGTCTGCCCCAGCGCCCCAGCCCTGCCGTATCTGATCACCAGCACCAGGGCGGCCCGCCTGCCCGGCCTGGCTCCGTCCCTGGCCGAGTCCCTGATCGTCTGTGCTCGCGCTGCTCTCGCCACCCCGCTTACCTGGCCTCGGCCGCGCCGGCTCGGCAGGGGTGCCTGGGCAGCAGCTGGGGGGCACACCTTCCTTTCTTTCAGAGCGGGCCCTGCCTGCTCCCCGGCCTCCCAGGCCCGCCCAGCTCCCTGCTGCTGTCCAGCTCAGCTTTTGGCGGCCGAGTTCTGAAGGCCTCTCCTAGTGCAGAGCCCTGGGGTCTCGGCGGGGCCTGCTGGGGCTGGGTCCTGGTGGGTGAGAACCCTGCTGCACTCCACGTAGGGGCCTGGACCCTGCAGCCGGGGCCTGAGAGCTGGGCGGCCGGTGTGCTGTGGGCTCGAAGCCTGGCCCGTGGCCCAGTGGGTGGGCTCTCTTGTACATAGCTGGGGCTCGGGGGCTGGCCCCCCTTTGCAGAGCCTGGTCTGAGACACCTGGCTGTGCCCCCAGCCAAGGGGGGGCGGGGGCTGAAAAATGTACGACTTTCCTTAGAGTGACCATTAAATCTGATTCTCTGCTGCGGCTGCCGCGTGGGTCTCCTCTCTCAGCAACCACCGTCCACTGCCTCCCTGGGCCCAGAAGATTCTGGGCCCGCTGGTCTGAGGTTGTTGCTGTGGTGGCCGCCTGCACATCCTGGCCTGGAGCAAGGGGGCTGGAGCGGCTAGGCCTGCCCTGCCAAGGGCACGCTCTGCGAGAGGTCTGGGGACGGGGCCCCCAGGGCTCCGGGGAAGCGTCTGGGGAAAGAGCAGGTCCTTGACACGGCTGCAGGATGTGGTCCTGCAGAGGAGCCAGGTGAGGTCGGGAGATGAGGGCAGAGACACCCTCCTCCTGCAGCCTCTGCCCCACTCCCGGGCACAGAGCGGAGGGCCATTCCTTCCCTCAGGCCATTCTCTGCATGTGGTCAGCAGTGTGGCCAAGCTAGGAGGTGGCTAGGAGGTGACCACAGGACCAGCTGGCCATCACTAGCCTTAGTCATCCCCAGATGTGCCCATTGCCACCACCCTCCCCTCCAGTGGCCAAGGTGCTTTGGGGTCCAGCCAGGCTTGGCTACCCTGGTGGCTCCTGGTCCAGTTGCCTGTGGGCAGATCAGCAGGTGCCAGATGGGTGCATCCAGGGCCACCAAGGGCTGGGGAGGGCGGGGGGCTGCCAGGGGATGGCGTGGGTGAGGGCTGGGGGCCTGGAGGCTGGCAGCCTGGCATCAGGGGGTGCTGCCAGGAGAATTCATGTCCGGAAGAAGGCCCACGCAGGCCACGAGGATAGCTCCCGGCGTGACCCAGCTGCTCTCACCGTGTGCTTCGAAGGCACGATTACCGTGTGACCTGCAGGCCTGACCCCGGGGCTGCCAGAAGCTTTGTCGCGTGCCCCTGCCCCTCCCCCAGACTCTGACGGGGGACCCTGTAGTCGAGGGACTGGGGCTGCGGAAGCAAGTGGGCTTGCCCCACAGTCTTCTGGGTCAGCTGCTGTGGGTAAGGGCTGGTGAGGTCCGCCCGTGGGAGGCTTGAGGTCTTGCATCTGGTTCACAAGGTTCCTTCCCTCACACCCCATAAGCACCAACCAGCGTGTTGGAGAAAAGACATGAAGCCCAGTACAAATGAGGAAGGCGTTTTGGGAAAAGAACAAAACCGAGGGGAGGGGTGGCCGACCCGGCGGCAGGCTGGGTGGGGGCGGGGCACGCTCAGGTCTCTGTGGCCTTCCCCGCACACCCAGCCAGCTGGGAACCCGCGGCAGCAGCAGCCAGCGAGGGCTGGGGGAGCAGTATTGGCGACTAGTGCGCGAGGAAAAGGCTTAAGGTCCTTAGCATGTGAGGAGTTTTGATGTATTGACAAGAAAGAGACAAAAACCAGCAGAGAAAAGTGGGTAAAGGCCTGAACTGACAACTCGCAGAGGAGAAAGTCAAGCGGCCGATGAAAAGCCAGTGAAGGGGAAGAGGTGCTTGCTGCCTGTTTGTTTGGCAAAAATTTAAAGGGTATGAGTCACCCTGTGCTGGTGACTGTGTGGGGAGGAGATCATGTGAATTGCCATAGCCTTATTAGAAAACAGTCTGGGAATAGCTCTTAAAATATAACTGGTAAGCACTGAACCAGCACCTCCCACTGGGGCCTTCTGCATGGATGTCCATGTCCCACAATTCACGCCATTAACTGGGGCAAGGCCAGACCATGTGGACGGCTATCCTGGAAGAGGCAGATTGTTTAAAAGGCTTGTTGAGGGAGAAGTATGGTTGGGCCTGCAAGAGGCCCGAATACTCTCTGTTTAAACTGATGAGGTCAAGCTCACAGTGATGAGGTGTGTTCCGCTCACCCACTGTGACACACACGCCTTTATAATGTCTGATGTCCAGTCCTCACCTCCTGGTGACAACGTGGACAGAGGTGGCCCCGGCCTGCCCTGTCTACCTGTGCTGCTCTCTCCAAGCCTTGCGGTGTGCATGCCCCAGCCTACGTGGCCAGGCTCACCCCCTCAACCCCAAACAGCCACCCCCCGTTACCCCCTGCCCTGGATGTGTGCCCTAGAGGGACAGACCCCACCCTGGGGAGGACAGACTCAGGGCACATCTGCCTTGTCTAGAACCTTCCATCACCATTAGGATGAAACTCAGATCCACTGTTTGCCCTACTATCCAGAAGGGACACGTTGTGCCTACAGCTCCTTTAGGAGGTCTGTGTGGGGGGAAGAGAGTCGCACTTGAATTCCCAGGGAGGGATCTCCAGAGACCAGGATTAGGAGGGAGATCATCAAAGCCACTGTGGAGGCACCCTCCTGCTGGTCCCACCCCACGCAGCTGTCACCCAGACAGGGCCAGGGTCTTTCTGGGGACCCCAGGAAGGCAGTCGTGGACTAGACGTGCTGTATTCATTGGACATGGCTCAAGGGCCAGGAAGGGAGACCCTGGAGGGGGCTGGGAACTAGGGACCTGGAAAGGTCAGGAAAACCACCTGCAAAGGTGTTTATGAGCCCCTGGACCTGCTCCCAGGCCTGTGTGGACCTGACCCAACCAGCGCCCTCAACAGTGGGCCAGCCCATTCCCAGACCCACCACTGGGGGCGCAGCTAAAACCCCAGCATTCTCCATGGGATGGAGGCAAGACCCCAGTCTCAGAGTGGAATTCAAAGCGCTAGAAACCAGAAGAACTGTGGCACTTGCAGACCATGAAGAGCTTGACCAGCAGGTACCACGGATGAGAAGACACAGGTGTTGAAATTATCTGACAAAGACTCGGTAGAGCTGTTGTAAAGATGCTCACATGAGCTGTTGATCTAAAATAATAAAACAGCCAGTTACTTTACCAGCAATATGGGTTTATTCGGGAACAGTAAAGAACTGGAATTCAGGACAAGCAGTCTAAGGTGAACCACAAGCAAGTGCGGAGAACAAGGGAGCAGAAACTCTTTTATAGAGGAGAAGGCGGGGTTGGGAGGGGCTGTTCTAAGCAAAGTGTCAGTTGGAGGAAACGGAGTTCGCAGTGTGGTGGCTTTTCATTGGCTGAACTGTAATGGTCTCTCATTGGCTGGGCTGTTGCTGGGCGGGGAGACAATCTTCCTTTCTCCTGCTGGGTAGTAAGTAGTAATCTTCCTGTTGGGCCTGCAATTGAGGCTGCACGGTAGGCCGTGGGCGCTCCCCCTTCTGGCCTCCTGTTAAATAAGCTTTCTGTTTATTAATTTCCACGTTTCTCCTTTTTGATCAAGATTTTTCTCTGAAAGCATTGCTTATCAAAAATCAGTTTTTTGGGCTTCCCTGGTGGCGCAGTGGTTGGGGGTCTGCCTGCTGATGCAGGGGACACGGGTTCGTGCCCCGGTCCGGGAGGATCCCACGTGCCGCGGAGCGGCTGGGCCTGTGAGCCATGGCCGCTGAGCCTGCGCGTCCGGAGCCTGTGCTCCGCAACGGGAGAGGCCACAGCAGTGAGAGGCCTGCGTACCGCAACAACAACAGCAACAAAAAGATCAGTTTTTTATGGATTCAGTGACTTTTTGTCCATCATTGCCAGGGGGGACCTTTCCTGGGTACCGTGTCCCTCGTGGAAGGGCGAGTGCACAGATCGGAAACCTCTTGAGGTCACATTCAAGTAACAAGGAGGGGTAGGAGGGAGATCTCTCAGGAATTTCCCATCTAAAGTCTGTGTCTTAGAATAGTGAATACAGCAAGGGAACAGTCAACACAGAAAGAAGTAAGCACTTTGAGAAGGCACAGTGCAGGAATAAACATGAAGCCGTAGCTGATAAATTTTCCCCCAAATAGCAAAACTTCAAGGACTTTTAATTTATTTATTGCAATTGAAGTATAGTTGATTGACAGTGTTGGGTTATCAAAGACTTATTCATTTGAAACTAAATGTTTGTCAATAATACAGCCTGTAGGTTACAAATTTAGACCATGAATTTGGATAAGGATCCGGAGTCAGTTAATAGTCCAGGTGAAAGAGAGAGACTAGTGTGAATTTGAAACCTAACAGGCCCGGTTCTGATATCTGGTCAGATGTCGTCTTCTTCAATTCGGGGAAATCTTTACTTTCAGGTCCCCAGTCGGTGCGCAGCTTCATTCAGGCATGAGTCACCTGAAGCCAGGGGTCTATTCCTCGGAGTTTGACAGCACAAGGGTGGGTTAGCAGTGCCTGGTTTGGGCCTTCCCAGTGAGGGTGAAGGGGGTCCTTACGGGTCTTTTCCAACAGAGTCTCCGGGCTGCAGGTGCGATGCTAAGCTCTTCGTCTCCCGGGAGTGTGCTGTGGAAAGATCGCTCTTCCAGGGCATGACTACTTTCAACAGACGCATTCAGGCCTCTATAATATTGAAGTGTGCCTCCGTTTACCAGCAGTGGGTGAAAAGAGGCGGGTCTCAGGTGCATCCGAGGTCTGGTGACTGTCTCAGGGGTGAGAGTTTATGAGTTCCAAAGGGAGTGGTCTGAGATTGAGAAGGATAAACGGCAATGCTTTTGGCCACGGTAGTTGGAGAGTCTCTGTAAGTTTTGCCAGTCGGGTTTTAATAGTGCGATTAGTGCATTCGAGTAACCCTGTGGATTGGGGATGGTAAGACAGTGAGAGTGTAAAGCCGGCCAAACAGTACGGACTAGTCGAAGTACCAGACCAGCAAAGTGGGTTCCCGGGTCACTGTGAAGGACTACCCAGGGAAGGGGATTAGGGATTACCCAGGGAAGGATAATCTTTTCTAACAAAATGTTAGCCTTGGAAGAAGCAGTGGCCTGTCTACAGGGGAGAACTCTGGTCCAGTGAGAAAACATACAGCTCATGACTAAACATGTTTGTATCTGTGAGGTGGGGAAGCTGTGTGAAATCCATCTGCCGAACCTCCAGTGGTCCGTGAGGCAGTTCAGTGTCCGGGAGCAATGCGAACGGGTTTCCCTGGATCGTGTTTTGTTTCTCGTGGAGGTGTTTTTGGCCCCACCGTGTGGCACGTGGGATCTTAGCTCCCCAACCAGGAATCGAACCCTCACCCCCTGCATTGGAAACGCGGAGTCCTAACCACCAGACTGCCAGGGAAGTCCCTGCCTGGATTGTATTTGGACAGGTGAGACAGGTGGGACAAGCCAGGTGGACACTTTCTGCAGCCTTATGAATGTTTCCGCACCGACGCTGGTTCGTGAAGGCTCTCATTTTGTCAGTGGACCTACCAATGGTGAGAAGTGAGAACCTTAGAATTTCTGGTGGAGGCTGGATTGTTACTTGGCCCAAGCTAGAGTTCTTTTTCTCGAACCAACAGTCACTAGATTTCCAATATTGTTTTTCCTTTTCTGGGGCCAATTGTTATGCATTTCTAGTCAATTTTTCCAGATTGTCGTCTTGGGGAGCATGTCTTTGGACCGTGACAGAAGTTTGGCCATTGATTCCTTTGAGAGCAGTGGTTTTGGAGGAAATATCAGTGACATGGCTTCCTTTAGCCTCTGGGGAGTCGAGTCTGGAATGCCCAGGGATCTTAATAACCGTCAAGGCGGCCGCGAGGGTATGGTATCTGTTGGATTTGGACATAGGAGCCATTTTTAATCTTTTCCCCATTAGCGGTAAGGAACCTCGTTGTTTCCATCAGCGTCCCAAGGTCTTGGGCGGCCCCGAAGACATGCTGACGGTGTAAACATGGTGCTTTTGCCCTTGGCTGAAGCGCAAGCGAGCGAGAGCATATGGTTCAGCCTGTTGGGCCAAAGTAGCCAAAAAGTAAAGGCGTTGCCTTGGTGACTTCGGGGGGATGTAGCAGCACACCCAGCAGTGTTTACCGCTGCCGTCTTCAACAGGACGCCCAGCAGTGTTTACCGCTGCCGTCTTCAACAGGACGCCCAGCAGTGTTTACCGCTGCCGTCTTCCACAGGAACGCCAGTGAACCGCGGGGAATCCGCCCTGGTTAGAGGAGCCCCTGTAAAGCGGCATGGGGCATCAGCAGGTGGTCTGTCAGTGTGAGGCAGTCATGAGGTTGGCAGAGAGGGAGAGAGCGGAACAGCAGTGGCAAGGTTGCCACAGCGGGGAGAGCTGTGCGAGGAGCTGTTAGCAGGGTTTCATGGGAGGTGGGGTGACTAACTGGGAAGCGTTGAGTGTGTGAGAATTTGGGAGGGCTTCTACCGCGTGGGGTGCAAAGGTGGTGAAAACTCTTTCTCTGGTGATGATTCTTTCTCTGGTGGCCTTGACTGGAAGGGCAGTGGCAGGAGTGGCTCTGAGACCAGGGGGTATCCCCGTGCCACAAGTCCAGCTGTCGGCTGTAATACTCAATGGGTCAATGGCAGCCCCCATGTTTTGGGGCAAGTACTCCAAGGGCGTTCCCATCCTTCTCACATACAAAGAGGCAAAAGAGAAGCTGATAATTAGGATGTTAAGGGCAGATGGTCTTGTTAAGCTTTTCTTCAAGGTCTCAAAGGCTGTGGCATCTTGATCTTCCCAAATAATAGTGTCAGTTTTGATCTTTTTTAATAGGGCATATAGGGCCTTTCCTGATGGTGCAGTGGATAAGACTCCATGCTCCCAATGCAGGGGGCCCGGGTTCGATCCCTGGTCAGGGAACTAGATCCCACATGCATGCTGCAAGTAAGAGTTCACATGCCATAACTAAGGAGCCCGCCTGCCACAACTAAGACCCGGTGCAACCAAAAAAAAAAAAAAAAAAATAGAGCATATAGGGGCTGGGCCATAAGGGAGAAATTTGGAATCCAATTTCGACTGTAGCCAGCTAACCCAAGAAAAACCTCATAATTGGGGCTTAGTTTTAGATTTGGGGATGTTCAGGATGCCATAAAGAGTACACAAATCCAAGTGTCACCCTTGTTCCGAGATCATGTGCCCTAAATATTGATCCTGAGTTTGAGCAACTCAATTTTTCCTTGGAGACTTTATGTCCCTTTAAGGCCAAATGTCTTAACAGGTGGATGCTGTCTTCCTGTGAAGAGGTTTGAGGAAGCGAGCAGAGCAGCTTATCGTCTGTGTAATTGGCCCTTGAAGAACGCGGGTGTTTGGGGCATCCACCCCCGTACAGCTGAAAATCCACGTGTAACTTTACAGTCAGCCCTCTGCATCTACGTTTCTGTATCCATGGATTCAACCAACTGCAAGTTGCACAGTACAGTAGTACTGTAGTATTTATTGGGAAAAAAATGCATATAAATGGACCTGCTCAGTTCTAACCCATGTTGTTCAAAGGCCAACTGTATATTGTAGCAAAGTCAAGCCGGCAAAAAACTTTGTCATCCAAGTCAGCTTTCAAGATTTGTGGAAAGTAAGAGGGATTTTTGTAAAACCTGGGGCATTGCTGTCCAGGTATATTGTTATCCTTCCCAGGTGAAGGCAAAAAGGTACTGACTGGCTTTATCAACTGGAATGCTGAAGCGTGTGCTGCATGGATCACCCAGAGTGAAATTTTTGCTTTCAGTAGGAACGGATGCGAGTGGAGTATGGAGGTTAAGAACGACAGGGTGTCGAGGGGCAGCACGTTGATTACTGCCTGCAGGTCCTGGACAGGCCTCCATCCTCAGCCGTTGGGCTTTCTCACGGGCTATATTTAATAGTATTACAGAGACTAGCACAAGGGGTAGTGAGGCTCTGAGCCTTGGAATCCTCTTACGGGCTTTACACCTTGAAGGGCTTCTTTCCTCAGAGGGTATTGATTAGTTCTGGGGAGAGGTTTCGAGGGACCTATTTGAGTCTTAATGGGAAGAGCACTGTGGGTTTTGCCAGTATCAGTTGGAGAAGTTCTGCCCATAAGGAGGATGGTAGCTGACTCAGCAGGGACAAATGATCAGCGTCTCCCGAATCAGCTCCAGGACCGTCAGAGACAAAGCAAAGCCAAGCCAGTGAAGGATCACTGAACTCACCTGGTTGGCTATTTTGACTGTTACTGTGAAATTCTAGAATTATTTCCCCTTTTGGGAGAAAGAAATTCCAGCATATTTGCTGAGCTGTCTTGGCCCAATAAATGAATAGGGGCAGAGAGACTAAGGAGGGAAGTGTGGGTATCTCTCAGGGCCTAAGCAAAAAGGAGCAGGTTCAGGGACAGGACCCTGTTGAGGTTCATCAGAGACCCCCACTACTTGGATCACTTTCGTGCTCCGAGGCCGGGGCTGCTTTACCGCAGTTGAACTGAGAGTGAGGCTCTGGTGCCAAGAGATTGATTCTCAATCTGGAGAGTTGTTTTTCTGAGCTGATGAAGAGGGAGGGTTGGGAAGAACCCCTGTGGTTCCTCAGAGGCCCGTTGGTGGTGGTCAGGAGGGCGTTGGAAAGGCTGGTTAGAGGGCTGAAGGCACTTGAAGCACTTACACTTGTGACAATCTTTTTCCCAAAGTCCTGGCTTTTTGCGATAATAGCAGGAACTAGGAGGGTTGGGTTTTGTTTAGGGACCTTTATTTGCTGGAGTTGAAATTAATCTTTTTTTTTAATTAATCTTTTAAGTGACTCATCTAGGGTGTGAGTGAGCTGATTTGCCAAATTAACTAAATCTGGAGTGGACATAGCTTCCCATTCCATCCTGGTCCTTCTAACTAAGAGGAAAGATCTCCATTCAGCCCATTAATAAACAGAGTTGAAGGCTACCCTGATGGACTCAACATCTGAAGGAAGACCAGATTGTTTTTTTTAAACTATCTGAAGTTGATTGTAATAGTCATGAGCAGGTTCGTCCGACTTTTGTGTGCAAGCCTGAATTTTGCTCACAACCACAGGCTAAGGACAGGCTAAGGACAGGCTAAGGACAGGCTAAGGACAGGCTACTCTAATTGCTTGGGGGAGTCCTCCAGCAGGTGTTCTCACCTCTTGCCAAAAGTTGGGGGTTGTTTCTCTAAATCCCTTTCAGGATGTTCCCATCAGGCAAGTTTCATCCAATGTTTGGCTTGACCCCCATCCGCAAGCATATAGATCTGGGGAAACCAGGCTGGTATGTTTGGATAATGATGTTAAATTCTTCAGCAAACCTGTGGGGTTCCTCACTGACTTTAGGACACTCTTTTAGGGCTCTCAATTTGGCCTTAGTCTAGGGAACATGAACTTGGGTTTTGTTGGAATCTTCAGAAGACTTAAGTTTAAAGGGGCAGGTCCTGAACTAATGGTTACGGGGGGAAGGATGGGGGAGAAGGATAGATTGGGAGTTTGGGATTGACATGTACACACTGCTATATTTAAAATAGATAAACAACGAGGACCTACTGTATAGCACAGGGAACTCTGCTCAATGTTCTGAAATAAATGGGAAAAGAAATAGAAAATGAATAGATACGTATATATGTATAACTGAATCACTTTGCTGTACACCTGAAACTAACACAACATTGTTAATCAACTATGCTCCAATATAAAATAAAATTTTAAAGAATAAATAAAGAGGCAGATTCTAACAGGTTCAGAGGAGGAAGTTGGGAGAGGTTTAGGGAAGCACAGTGAGAGAATTGGAATGAGACAGCGGAGGGCAGAAGAAAAGAGGAAGATAGCGTGCGGGGGGGCGTGGGGGGTGCTGAGCACAGGGGCTGCTTTGTCCAGAGACAGGGGATGGGGGCCAGGGGGAGAGTCCTCAGAAGCCAGTTTTTCTTCAATTGTTTGTTTGCCTCAGTTAATTTAAAAATTGTATTTTGCTAAGTGGCAATTTCAGAATCTTGATAATGTTTGGAAGCCTCAAAATACCAAACAAAATAGGAATCCCGGGCTTCCCTGGTGGCGCAGGGGTTGAAAGTCCGCCTGCCGATGCAGGGGACACGGGTTCATGCCCCGGTCCGGGAGGATCCCACGTGCCGCGGAGCGGCTTGGCCCGTGAGCCATGGCTGCTGAGTGTGTGCTTCGCAACGGGAGAGGCCACAACAGTGAGAGGCCTGCGTACCGCGAAAAAAAAAAAAAAAAGGAATCCCATTTAGTTTTGAAATTTTTTAGAGCCACGGCTGTCCAATTCGTCTTTAAGAAAAGTAAGCTTGGAAAATTTAAAAGTTCCCCATAATGACCATCAGTGTTATAAACTACTTTGGGTTAAGTTGGTCCATTTAATTAGAAATGTGCATGAGAGGGAATTCTCTGGTAGTCCAGTGGTTAGGACTCTGTGCTCTCACTGCCAAGGGCCTGGGTTCAATCACTGGTCAGGGAACTAAAATCCCACAAGCCACACATGGTGCGGCCAAAAAAAACCCCCAAACCACAAACAGACAAAAAAAGAAATGTGCCTAAGGAAGGACCACAGTTTTTAAACATAAAACTGGTTGAAGGGGGTGGAGGGGGCACTGTCAAAACATTTAGATTGCTGGGATCCCTTTTCTTAGAGTTTTTTCTCTAGAGCAAAGGAAATAAATTTTTAAACAGCACAGTTCCTATAGGAATAACCCAGTTCCAAAGGAATTGGACCAAAGGCTTAGCAGTGCAGTTTCAGTAGGAACAGCCTTATTTCAAGAGACAGGCCAAACAGGTACTCTCAGAAAGGACAAAGCCTGTAAAGAAAGGATGAAGTCTTCCAAAAAAAGCAGATCTCAAATAAAGCCTGGAGAGCCTCAAAACACAAAAAGAGTGGGGTTTGAACCCTGGAGAAAACTTAACCCTCAAACTCCAGGCTCAGCAAGAAAGTAGTGAGCTCGATAGGCTCTGCAAGTCCACACCTGTTTGCTCACTGCCGTGGAGTTCTTAGGGGTCTTCTCTGGGTCCCTCTTCTGACACCAAGTAATGTTGACCTAAATCAATGAAACCATCAGTTATATTACCAGCACAAATGGTTTATTTGAGAACAGCAAAGAATTGCAATTCAAGGTACACAATCTGTGGTGTACCACAGGTAAGTTCGGAGAACAAAGGAGAGGAACTTTCTTTTATAGAGGAGAAGGAGGAGTTGGGAGGGGCTGTTCTAAACAAAGAGTCCTTTGGAGGAAACTGGGAGTTGGAAGTACAGTGACTTTTCATTGGCTGAGCTGTGCTGGTGAAGGAAAACTAAGAGAATTTGTAGGCAGCAGACCTGCTCTAAAGGGACAGTTAAGGGAGATTCTTCAGACAGAAATCAAATGATACCAGAAGGAAACTTGGAACACCAGGATTAAGGAAGAGCAACAGAAGTGATACATATCATAGACTATTCTCCTCTCAAGTTCTTTAAAATATGTTGGACAATGAAAGCAAAAGTTACAGCATTGTCTGGGGGGATTTCAATGTCAGTGTGATGTATAAGACAACTATAACGTGAAAGGTGGGGAGAAAAGAGACCAACGTGGTCTCCAACTGAAGTGGTAAACACTGATTACAAGCAGACTGTAGAAAGTGATGTATGTATTTTGAATTCCCTAGAAAAACCAGTAAAATATTATACAAAACAGATATAGTCAAAATCATAAGAGAAAAATTTTAATGGCATATGAAAAAAAATGTTCAAATAACACAAAAGAAGGCAGGAAAGGGGAAAGGAGGAATGAAGAAAAAAAACCACCAAAATAATAAAATGCTAGACCTAAATTCAAAGTACCATTTTGAATTGAATTGCCAAATACCAGTTGAATTACCAAATTCAAATTATCCATATTACACTAGGTGTAAATGGATTTCTCTCATAGCCTAGGAAAGTGCAAGGGTTTTAGGAACTGAGAACCAGAGACAGATGAAGACCAAATATATATTTCTCATTATAAATCACAATATCTAAATCTGTTTACAAGAAACTTACTTCAAATATAATGATAAAGTAGATTAAAGTAAAAGGATGAAAGATGATATACCATGCAAATACTAATCAAAAGAAGACAGGAGCGAGTGGTTTTGTTAATATCACACAACATAAACTTCAGAGCAAAGCGAATTACCGGGGATAAAGAGGGACATTGCATATTGAAAAAAGGGACAATTCTTCAAGAAGCCATAGCAATTCTAAAGGTAGGCACCTGAAAACAGAGCTTTAATAGAAAAAAGTTTTGAAGCAAAAATTGACAACTGAAAGTAGAAATAGACAAATCCACAATTACAGTTGGAGTCAGCAGTACTTCTCTCTCAGTAACAGATAAAACTAGTAGACAGAAGACCAGCAAGGATATAAAATAAGTGAACAATACTATCAACCAACTGGACATAATGATATTTACAGCACACTCCACACAACAGCAACAGAATGTATATTCTTCTCAAGTGCACATGGAACATTCACCAAAATAAAGCATAGCTTGATCTGAAAAAACAAACCTTAGCAAATTTAAGATCATCAAAAACATACAAAGCATGTTGTCTGACTATAATAGAATTAGAGTAGAAATCAATAAGAGAAAAATGTCAGGAAAATCTTTAATCACTTGGGAATTAAACACCACAATCCTAAATAATCCACGGATCAAAGAGGAAGTCTTAAGGGAAACTTAAAATATTTTGAACTGAATGAAATTAAAATACAGCATGTAAGAAACTTGAGAGATGCAGCTAAAGCAGTGCTTAGAGGGAAATTTATAGTACAAATGCTTACATTAGAAAAGAAGAAAGGTCTCAAGTCAATAATCTAAATTTCCATCTCAAGAAATTAGAAAATGATGAGCAATATAGACCCAAGTCATGCAGAAGAAGGAAAATAAATATAAGAGCAAAAATCAAAAGAATGTGGAAACCAAAAAACAATAGAAAAAAATTGTGAAAAAGCTGATTCTTTGGAATGATCAGTAAAATTGATAAACCTCTAGCGACACTGGCAAAAAAAAAAAAAAAAGTGCAGACACAAATTACCAGTATCAGGAACGAAAGAGGTCTGTCACTACAGACATCACAAAAGGATAGGAAAGGAATGCTCTGAATAACTCTGTTGACATAAATTCAATAGCTGGAGTGCCACGGACCAAGTCCTCAAAAGCCACAAGCTACCAAAACTCACTCAGCATGAACTAGATAGCCTGAATAGCCCTATTACTACTAAAGAAATTAAATCTATAGTTAAATATCTTCTGAAAAAGAAAGTCTCATAGTTTCACTGGCAAATTACACTAAACATTTAAAGAAGAAATACAAAGTCTACAAATCCCTTCCAGGAAATAAAAGGGGAAGGACAACTTCCCAACTCGTTTACCAGTCCAGCATCACCCCAGTACTGAAACCAGCACTGAAAAGAAAACAACAAACCCTTGTGAACATAGCTGCAAAAACCCTCAACAGATACAATTATTCTTATTCTCTGAAGTAGTTCTGTTCTATGAAGTCACTGCAAACTCCAAGTTAGCCAACACCGAACCACTGCTCCCCAGGGGAGATAGAGGCTCAGGTTCCTGAAAGCACAAAAGCACAAAAAACACGGCACGAAACAGACCGTGAAAAGGACGCTTGTTTACAGCAAGAGCTGAAACAAGAAGGCAGTGTCGCCTTGCTCAACCTCAGCTGAGGACGTGCACATCGAGTCATTCAAACTTTTTGCTGCTCTGTTCATGTCCACAGATGACCACGGAAGCGCTACAAGTATTGATTTGGGAATCACAAAACAATTTTGAGGTTAGTAAGCAAAACTGCAAATACAAAATCCACAAATAATGAGACCTGACTGTGTTAACAAACAAAATCCAGTGAAATATAAAGAAAACGATGCACCACAGCCAAGTGAAACTTATCCTGAGAATGCACGGCTGGTGCAGTATTTAGGAAAGTCAGTCAGTGTGTATCACCACACTGAGTGTCCAAAGAAGAAACGTCACCTGAACACGTTAAAGGATGAAGACACAGCACGTGACAAAATACAGCGCTCATTTGTGACGAAAACTCTAGCGAACCAGGGGGAACTTCCGCACCCTGACAAAGGGCATCGCATGGCACCTACAACTAACACCGTGCTTCGTGGTGGACGACGATTCAGCCTGGGAACAAGGCTGAGGTGTGCAGTCATCACCGTACTTCATGCACCCGGGGGTCTTTGCCAGGGCAGTAGGTGAGAAGGAAGAAGAGCCACACACGAGCGGAGGAGATGCCGCTGTCCTGTTTACAGACCACGCGACTGTCTGCGTCAGAAACTCCAGGGAATCTACAGACTCCTGGGGCTAATAGGTGGGCTTAGCACGGTGGTGGGTACAAGGTCAACCACAGAGACCAATTGCATCTACTCACCACCAATGAACAATTGAAAACTGAGTTTTTAAAAGTACCATAGCTCCCCACAAAAATGAAATACCTAGGTATAAATCTAACAAAACATGTACTGGGTCATGGTTCTGAACACTAGAAAAATGCTGACGAAAAGAATTTTAAGACCTAAACACTAACTAGAGAGAAGAGAAATTGTGTTCAGGGATTGGAAGCCTCAAAACTGTAAAGATATCAATTCTCCACAAACTGATTATATAACGCCAATAAAAGTTTCAGGAGAATTTTTTTGTACATAAAGAGGGGCTGACTATAAAATTTATATGGAAGGGCACAGGAACTAGAATAGCTAAAACAATTTTGAAAAAGAAGATTGAAGTTGGAGGACTCGTACTGCACAATATTAAGGGCTACTCTGTGGGGACTTCCTTGGCGGTGCAGTGGTTAGGAATCCGCCTGCCAATGTAGGAGACACGGGTTTGAGCCCTGGTCCGGGAAGATCCCACATGCCACAGAGCAACTAAGCCCGTGCACCACAACTACTGAGCCTGCGCTCTAGAGCCCGTGCTCGGCAACAAGAGAAGCCACCGCAAAGAGAAGCCCGCGCACCACAATGAAGAGTGGCCCCCGCTCGCCACAACTAGAGAAAGTCCGTGCGCAGCAATGAAGACCCAACACAGCCAAAAATGAATAAGTAAATAAATAAATTTATTTAAAAAACCCCACATCTTTAAAAAAAAAAAGACTTACTGTGTGGCTGCATAATCAAGACAGAATTGGGGACAGAATCCCAATAGAATGTCCAGAAATGAGCCCTCACAAACATGGCCCATCGTACAGAGGTGCAGAGGGTTCCACAGAGGAAGGATGGTCCTTTCTCTTTTTAAAATTTAATTATTTTTTTGACTGCATTGGGTCTTCATTGCTGCGTACAGGCTTTTCTCTAGTTGTGGTGAGCAGGGGCTACTCTTTGTTGCAGTGTGTGGGCTTCTCATTGCGGTGGCTTCTCTTGCTGTGGAGCATAGGCTCTAGGCGCGTGGGCTTCAGTAGCTGTGGCACGTGGGCTCAGTAGCTGTGGCTCGCGGACTTAGTTGCTCCGAGGCATGTGGGATCCTCCCGGACCAGGGCTCGAACCCGTGTCCCCTGCGTTGGCAGGCAGATTCTTAACCACTGGGCCACCAGGGAAGCCCCCATCCTTTTTTTTTTTTTAATTTTGTTGAAGTATAGTTGATTTACAATGTTGTGTTAATTTCTCCTGCACAGCAAAGTGACTCAGTTATTTATACACACACACACACACACATATATATTCTCTTTCATATTCTTTTCCATTATGGTTTATCACAGGATACTGAATAGAGTTCCTTGTGTTATGCAGTAGGACCTTGTTGTTTATCCATCTTGTATATAATAGTTTGCATCTGCTAACCCCAAACTCCCATTCCTTCCCTTCCCTACTCCCCCTTCCCCTTGGCAACCGCAAGTCTGTTCTCTATGTCTGTGAGTCAGTTTCTGTTTCATAGATAGGTTGGTTTGTACTATATTTTAGATTCCACATGTTAGTGATATCATACGGTATTTGTCTTTCTCTTTCTGACTTACTTCGCTCAGTATGATAATCTCTGGGTCCATCCATGTTGCTGCCAAGGGCATTATTTCCTTCTTTTTTGATGGCCGAGTCATAGTCCATTGTATATATGTACCACATCTTCCTGAGAAAGGATGGTCTTTTCAACACCCAGTGCCGGTGCCTTGGCCGTCCACATGCAGAGGAGGTGGACTTGACCAAGCCACACATCTTACAAAGAATAATTCAAAATGGTTCATAGATCAAGTTACATCATGAAACTAAGAGACTTGAGGAGAAAGAATTCTTCATGACCAGGGGTTAGGCAAAAAGTTCTTAGTAACAACACAAAAAGACCATCCACAGAAAACCACACGGATAAATTTGGCTTCATCAAGAATTTTAAAATTTGCTCTGTGAAATACACTGTTCAGATAAGATACGGACTGAGAGAAAATACTTGCAAACCTCATCCAGGAGGAGGGGCTGCACCTAGAATATATAAAGAATTCTCCAAACTCAGCAGGAATAAGTCAAACAATCCAACCAAAAGATGTGCCACGTGACCAGAGAGGACACACGAGTGCAAAAAGCGCGTGGGGAGGCTCTCGGCATCCTCAGCCCTTGGTGCAAACTGAAGCCACAGTGAGGCTGGACCGGCATCGGCCAGACCGGCTGAAATGGAAAGTTGTGACGCGGACGCTGGAAGGACGCAGAGAGACCGGCTGTCTCACGCTAGAGAACGCCTGCGCAGTTTTGCATCGAGTTAAACCCAGCAGTCTGTCTCCGGGGTGGGAGCGAAAGCACAGGTCCGGCGAAGCCTCGTGCATGAATGTCCACGGCAGCTTTTCACAGTCGGAGAGCGGGAACCCCGATGCCTCCAGCACCGGGGGTTCAGCAAACGGTTCATCAGAGCAGCCGGTCTCCACGTGGGCATGGGGGAGATGCTGGGCCTCAGGTCTCAAGCTGAGGCGAAGAAGCCAGGCTCAATTCATCTCTGAGACCCCCTCCCGAGGACAAAACCTCAGCGAGGAGAGCCAGTGGGGTGGGGGGGCCGGGGCTGGGCTGGGCGGATCTGGTTGCGGTGGCCGGGGTCACACAAATAGATCTGTGTGCGCAAAAAGGGGCAATTTCACCGCACGCCTGCAAACCACCAAACCACTCGACTGGGGCTGACTCTCGCCCTCCTCATGGGACCACAGCTGGTCCTGACTCCGGGCCTTTGCTCTGGCCGAGCCCTCGGCCTTGGGCCCTTTCCAGTCACCTGACTCCGCTGACCTGCCCCTCGCCTGAGCACTGGCACCGTCCTCCCACTGGGGAAGGGCGGGGTCGGAGGGCAAAGTCTGAGCAGCCTCGGAGGGGACCACCCTGGCCGGGGGTGGTGACCCCAGGTGGGGGCAGGCAGCAGCGGCTCGTCACCTGCCTGACAGCGGACCCGGGCTCAGGGGAGCGGTGACCAGGGTCGGGTGGCGGGCAGAGGCGGGACGGCACCTGGCAGGTGCCTGAGAGGCGACAGACGGGCCAGCTTCCACGCTGCTGCCACTGCTTACCCACCAGCCCAGGTGAGGGGCCGTCTTGGTCTGGGGGTGCTGACCGGTCCTGAGGGCGTGCTCTGTGTGGAGTCTACCCAGCCTCTCTGCCCACCCACTGGGGGCTCAGGCTGGGGGCTCAGGGTGCTACACGCCCTGGAGGGGGGTGTGAGGGGGGTACCGGTGTCCCTGGCCCTGCCTGTAACTGGTCTGTCTCTGTGAGTGGCCTGTGGCCAGCGTGCTTTTGGGGACACAGGCTGGGTCCCGTCCGGCCTGGCCTGGCGGCGGCTCGAGCAGATCACCCGTCCTCTCTGAGCCTCGCTCTTCCCTCCTTAAAATGGGATCATGACGCAGACGGGCCGCCTGGAGCCCAGGGCCCTGCATTCGCCCTGAGAGGCGGACGCCCCCTGGGAACAGCCGCATTCCTGCGGGGATACTGATGCCGCACAAAGTCCATGAGCCTCAAAGCTCTGCAGACCTCAGACCATTTCCTTTGGACAGTGGTGGCAACTGGCCCGAGGCCCCTGGTGACCTCGTGTGCGTGGGTCTCCGCTCAGGGACGTTTGGGGGCTGGAGAGGGCCCTGCAGAGGCCTCAGCCACTGAGCTGGTGCCGTGGCCCCGTGCAAACCACATTCCTGGGTCAGCCTGGGCCGGCTGCGAGGGATCGTCATGGGGCCAAGTGAAAAGGTTCAGATCCGAGAAGCCCGAGGTTGGGTTTTTAAACAGAAACCAGATGAATCTGTTCAGAACCCCTCAGCCTTCAGGTCCTTCAGTAGAGAAACCGTGCTTCCCGGGACCCGCTGACCTGCTTGGCAACAATTAGACATCCAGGCAGTCGGTCAGCTGTCCCCACCGAGTTCAGGCCTGACCCCAGGACTCTTAGAAAACTGTCCTGGGAGAGGCCTGGGGTGAGGGCTGCAGGGAGGAGCCAGGTAGGTGGGAGAGGTGGGGCCCTGGGTTCCCGGAGTTCACTGTGGATCTGGGGCTCCTTATCCTGCGGGGGACGGGAGGGGAGCTGGGGTCCTGGGAGGGTGCGGGCAGTGGGGCTGGCAGATCACACGGGGGTGGCTCTGCTGGGCCCCGGCGTGGCACTAGAAAGGGGGTCTCCGGGACCTCCTCATTGCTGTGTGTTGCAGCCTAGCCTGTCGCCAGACAGGGCGTCCCGGTGCCCGGCCCCTGCCGGCCCCTGTGACGCTGTGACACCATGCGTAGCCTGGCTCTCCGGCGTGGTCTTTAGTCCTGCCCATCGACCCAGCCGGGGTGGGCTGTCTGAGCCCCGGGGAGGACCGAGGGGCTCTCCAGGGCAGCGGCATCTGCAGGCAGCAGAGTCTGGGTGCTCACTGCTGCCAACCCCACAGGTGCCAGTCCCACCCCCATGGGGCTGACATGGAAGGAACGGGCCTTCACAGCCCTGCTGGGGGCTGCAGCGGTCTCAGGCCTCACCACGCTCATTCTCTTCCTGGTGGAGGCCACCAACGTCCTCCTGCCTGCAGACACCAAGGTGTGCCCCCAGACCCCACCCAGGGGAGGCTGGGCTGGGCCGTGACGGCCCCTACGCCCTCCTGACCCTGGTGTCACTCCCAGTTCGGGATCGTGTTCGACGCTGGGTCCTCCCACACATCACTCTTTGTGTATCAGTGGCTGGCAAACAAGGAGAATGACACAGGTGTGGTCAGCCAGGCCCTGGCCTGCCGGGCGAAAGGTCAGTGGGCAGTTCCGTCGGCGGTGGACGGGTGCTGGGAGCTGCCAGCCGCTGCCCGGCTGGGGTTCCCAGCTGGGTGGAGGTTTGGGAAGTGCCACAGGCTGGAGCTGGGCAGTAGCAAATCAGCCTAAAGAAAAGGGGCTCAGAGAGGTTCAGTGAGTTGCCCCAGGGTGCCCAGCCGGTCAGTGGGAGCCGGGCCAGGGCTCTGGATCTGTCCTGCCTGAGCCCGCAGAGACCCGAAACAAACCCTTCCAGCTCCTGGGGCTCCAGACGTGGCATCCCTCCAACCTCTCCCTCGGACTTCACGTGGCCTCTCCCGTGTGTCTCAAATCTCCCTCTTCTGTCTCTTGTGAGGAGGCCAGTCGGTTTCAGGGCCCACCTGGGGAATCCAGGGTGATCTCATCTTAAGATCCCTAACTTAAGGACATCTGCAAAGACCCTTTTTCCAGATACGGTCCCGTCTGCAGGCTCCGAGGGTCATGATGCATCTTCGGGGGCTGCTTTTCAGCTCAGCTTCCTTCGGGGCCTGGAGCCTTGTCCTGTGGTGGTGTGTTTCAGGGCCTGGCATCTCTTCCTACGCCTCTGACCCTGCACAGGCTGGCGAGAGCCTGCAGGGCTGCCTGGAGGAGGCGCTGGCACTGATCCCAAAGGCCAAGCGTCAGCAAACGCCCATGTTCCTGGGGGCCACAGGCGGCATGAGGCTGCTCAGGTGTGGGGGCTGGCGCGGGCCCGCACGCGTCCCTGGGGTGCAGCGTGAGAGCTGTGGTCCTGCTCAGGCGGGATGGGGGAGGGGTGGCTTCTGCCAGCTCCAGCGGCCTGTCCTCTCCGCGCAGCCAGAAGAACAGCTCTCAGGCGGAGGACGTCTTCGCAGCGGTCAGCCAGGCCCTGAGCCGGTCTCCTGTGGCCTTCTGGGGCGCTGAGCTCCTGGCTGGGCAGGACGAAGGGGCCTTAGGTTGGGTCACCATCAACTACGTCCTGGGCCTGCTGGTGCAGGTGCCACAGACGGCCCCAGGGCGGGAGGGGCGCCCGGGGGGGGTCATCGTGGCCGGCCCCCGGGTGGGAGGGGCACTCGGGGGGGTCATCGCGGCCCCAGGACTCAGTGCCCCCTGTCTGTGGTCAGTACTCCTTCTCCGGAGAATGGATCCAGCCTCTGGAGGGGACGTTGGTGGGCGCCCTGGACATGGGTGGGGCCTCCACCCAGATCACCTTTGTGCCTGGGGGCCCCATCCTGGACACCACCGCCCAGGCCACCTTCCGCCTCTATGGCACAGAACACAGCGTCTACACCCACAGCTACCTCTGCTTCGGGCGCGACCAGATGCTGAACCGGCTCCTGGCCGGGCTGGTGCAGGTGGGCTGCTCTGCGGGAGGGGGGCGGGGCACCCTGCCAGGCGGGTGCTCAGAGGTGCCCCCACCCTCCCCGCAGAGCAGCCCGAGCCTCCTGGTGCGTCACCCCTGCTACCACAGCGGCTACCGGGGCACGCTGGCCCTGGCCCCCCTGTACGGGTCGCCCTGCGTCCAGGCCGCAGCCCCCCGAGACCTCGGCCAGAACCTCACTGTGGAGGGGACGGGGAACCCCGGGGCCTGTGTCGCCGCCATCCGGGGTCTCTTCAACTTCTCCAGCTGCGACGGCCGAGGAGACTGCGCCTTCGACAGCGTCTACCAGCCCCCCGTGCGGGGACAGTTCTACGTGAGCCCCTGCGGCCTGCCCTCGGGGCCAAGCTTCCCCTCGGGGCCCCAGGGCCCGACCCCAGGGGGCCCTTGGGGAGCCTGGGACCCCAGGTGGGGTGGGGCGGGGTGGGGCGGGGCGGAACCTGGCTCATCCTGGGCCCCCGCCTTGCGCCCTGCCGGGCACTTCACCCCCTCCCCCAGGCCTTCTCCAACTTCTACCACACCTTCCACTTCCTGAACCTCACCTCCAGGCCGCCGCTGGCCACGGCCAATGCCACCATCTGGGAGTTCTGCCAGAGGCCCTGGAAGCTGGTGGGTGGATGCGGGCCGCCCGCCCCTCACCTGGGCCCCAGCTCCCTGGGCTGCAGACCCCACCGAGCGGGGACCCCGTCCCAGGCAGTGTGGCCGGGGGGCTGGGGGGCTCCAGGCAGGAGACTCAGGGGCACGCCTCCGAGGGGCGCCAGCCTTGGGGGCCCAGGAGGTGAGGCCTCATGGGGCTCCTGGCCTCCCGGGCCCCCAGGTGGAGGCGAGCTCGCCCGGGCAGGACGGCCAGCTGCGCGACTACTGTGCCTCGGGCCTGTACATCCTCACACTCCTGCTCGAGGGCTACGGGTTCAGCCAGGAGACCTGGGGCGGCATCGAGTTCCGCGAGCAGGTGACGGCTCAGGGCGAGAGGGGGTTGGGGCTTCGGGCCGCTGCCTGCAGCCTGACCGGCCGTGTGGCCCGCAGGCCGGTGGCACCGACATCGGCTGGACGCTGGGCTACATGCTGAACCTGACCAGCCTGATCCCAGCCGAGGCGCCCGCCCAGTGGCGGGCACAGAGCTATGGCGTCTGGGTGGCCGGAGTCGTCTTTTTGGTGCTGACCCTCACGGCCATTCTCGGGGCCACTGTGGTGCAGCTCTGGCTCCGGGACTAGGCTGGCTGCCACCTGGTGCTGGAAGGCAGAGGCCTGAGCTGGCCGGAGCCTTCCTGAGCCCCGACCCCCAAGGCTCGCCCTGTGGGCTCTGGCCCCGTGGTCACATGGCCCCCTTTTGCCATTGGGGTCATTCTGGCCACAGAGGCTGTACCGTGGCCCCGACCATGGCCTTCAGGTGCCGGCGCCCCAGCAGGTTTCCCATGTTGCACGAGGGCTGGGCCATCGCGACCCCTGCAGCCCTCAGGGCTGTGTGACTGCAGACCTACGGGTTCAGGGCCAGGCCAAGCCTGGAGGTAGGGGTGACTGCTGGAGGTAGAGGGGGCCGGCTCTTTGGGAGGGGCCGGCAGCGGGCCCTGGCCTCTCCAGGAGCTGACAGAGCCAGTGTTCAGGCTCTGTGGGCTTTTCCCGGAGTGGCCACCCCACACCCTCGGAAGCCTCAGTCAGGTCCCCTCAGTGGCCAAGCCCAGAAGACGGACCACACCTTGGGGGGAAGATCGCCTTTATTAAACCCTCCTTGCCACAGACTCCTTAGCGCCAAGCTCCTCATGTGCGCCGGCCGGCCGGGACCACGAAGCACTTGGGGAAAATCCCGACGCGGCCGTCACAGTGGCCCTCCAGCCACGCCTGGTCCACTGCAGGGGGCGTCAGGGCATCACCACATCCGCTCGCAGACACCGCGTCTGCCCCGGGGCCCCGGCAGGGCGATGGGGGGCGGGGGCAGTGCCAGCTCTACCTTCGCACAAGACGTCCACCGTGTCTCCGGGCTGCAGGGCCAGGTCCTCGGGCCCCTGGGCAGAGTAGCCGTGCCGGGCCACCACCTGGTAGAGGACAGGCCGGCCGCCCACTCCCTGCGGCAGCGGGGAGGGCTGTAGGGTAAGCTCGGCACGGAGAGAAGGGCTGGACATCCCCGCCCCAGGCCGCCTCCCGCCCCGGCTCACCTGGCACCGTAGCCGCAGCTCCCCAGAGCCGGCAGCCGCGCCCCGCCAGGCCCTCTGCAGTGCCTCCTCCCCGGTGAGGGGCACCCAGCCCCTGCTGTCACTAGGGTCTCGGTAACTGCAAAGAGATGCCTCAGAGTGGGCAGCGCGGGCAGGGGCTTTAGGGAGGGTGCTGACCTCTGACCTCAAAAGCCTCTCCCAGGGCCGGGACTAATAGGTGCCCAGCTTGGAGCCCTCCCACCCGGCTTTCCAGCTCACCTGAGCTGCCCACTCTGGGCCTGGAGAGGGAGGGCCTGGCTCATCAGGGCCCGCAGGCTGGACAGGTCAGCTCCTCTCGGGGCCCTCAGGGCCAGGGTGAAGGTGCACTGCACTGTGAAGGTCACCAAGGACTCGGGGCCCCCTGCAGCCACACCCTGGGTCCAAGGCCCCAGATCTGTGTGCCCAGGACTGCCAGGGTGGGCTTCAGGCCAGGGGGCAGGGCAGGGACCGGGAGGGTGGGAGGGGCTGGGGCTCTGGACTCGTGAGGCTTCTTTAGCTGGGGTCCCTAGAGGCATTCGGAGGATGGGGTCTGGCCTTGGAGCCCCTCATCCCTTATGAGAGCCAGTGCCTCTTACCCCAGCGCCTGCAGGATCCTCAGAGGAGCCAGGGCCCAGCCCCCCAGCCACCAGCAGCCCTGCGGAGCGGGGAGGAGTCAGGGACTCCGGTGGCTACCGACCCCCAGAGTAGAACGTGTCGGAGTAGAGGAGATGCTGACACCACCGGGAGCCCCAAGCCCACCAGCTTCCTCCCTGGAGGACAAAGAGGCTGCTCCCAGCCCCGCCCAGATACCTGCCTGGGGCTCCCTCCACAAAGTGCCCTCCCACTACCAGCTGCTCAGGGCGCCTCACCTGGAGGGACCCACTGGCCAACTTGCTCCACGTGAGGCTTCTGCAAGGGAAGCCGCAGGCTGGGGCTCTGCCGGGCCGGGGTGGGGTTGAGGCCGGGGTGGGGCCCTGAGGGTGGAGGTAGCTTTCCCTGGGCCTGGAGCTCGTCAGGGGCGGTGCCCAGACACTGTCCAAGCAGAGCCAGTGGTGAGGGGCATGGCCTGCAAGACAGCCTGGCCAGGCAGGAGGCCACAAATCTAACGGCGTTGGAGGTGAATCCGGGGCATGAACCAGGTCCCTATAGGCCTGGAGACTACAGACAGGCCACCTTGCACTGTGGGCACCAATCCGTCTTCCCCTGGCCCACCAGGAGGCGGCAGCTCCAGCTGGGGTTCCCGGTGACCCTGGGGGCTGGGGACCGAAGCCAGGGACCCGCTGGACTTCACCCTTGTTGGGACCCTAAGCAGTGGGTGTGCTGAGGGGCGGCAGAAACCCCAGAGGGCCCCAGTCCTGGCCACACCGACCAGCTGACTCAGATGCTGATTTCAGGTGGGATCTGAAAGTTGGACTAAGTTTGTAAACGGAGTGTTTAGATTCTTATCAGACTTGTCAGCTGTTTAAATAATTAGGAAGCTGTTGCCCACCGTCAGGAGGGTCAAGTGCTCGAACGCCCAGTATGTGAACTCAGGGCCACGGGGTTTCGTCAAGCCCAGCTGTGATGGATGGCTTTCAAGGGCACCAACTGTCCACCGAGTTAGCTGGACATCAGTGAAAGAGGAAGTGAAGTGACCGTCTCGTTTTAAACTGAGTCCTTTGATAAACTGAATGTGAAATGTAACCACCTTCTCCGTGCTCCCGGCACACCTGCCCAGGAGAACCCTGTGCCCCTCCCTTCCTCGGCCTCTCCCAGTGCCTGGGGCATCTCGGGGAGTCCCATGTCCAAAAAGGAAGGCCGGGGGCCCCAGCTGAGGGGTGGGAGCCTCATGGCTATGACGCACGGGCTGCAGGCCTCTGCCGGGCCCAGGGTGGCGAGCAGACACCCAGGCTCCTGTCTGTGCACACGTGAGCAGCAGTGTGTCCCTGACCTATGGCGTCCGGTCACTGTGGCTGGCTCCCGCCAAGGCCCTGGCCTGCCTGAGGAAGCCAAATCTCTATCCCCCAGCCGGTGATGAGGCCACCTGCCCTGCCCTGAGACCCTTGCAGGGCCCAGCTGTGGCTGGTCCCGAAGCTCAGCCTGGGGCGGGGGTCCTCCAAATACTACGGCCCCTGCCTGCCCTGCCCGGGCTCACCCACCTGCTCATCATTGGTGACCAGTGTGCCGTGGTCAGCCCGCCCAGCCTGGCCAGAGCTGACCTCCATCTCCGCATCAAGGGGCGTCCTGGGGCCACAGCGGGTACCAGGTCTGGAGGGGCCTGTGTCACGGGCCCTGGAGGGAAGGGGGAGGGGTCCTCGTTCTCAGGCCTCACCCAGCCAGCACAGAGGTCGAGGTCCTCCATGAAAGGTGGGCCTAGGAGAGCCCTGAGCTGGAAACAAACAGCACCCCAGTCGGACCACCACCTGTGAGGCTGCATCTGGCGGGGCCGGCAGGGCTGCTCCCGTCGGCCTGCAGCCCAGCCTGCACCCCACCCCGGTGCCTCTGGTGCCCACCGCCAGGCCTGAGCAGAGCTTCAGTGAGGGGCAGGCAGGCTCTTTCCCCAGGAGCAGAACAGGCTCAGGACAAACGGGGGCACAGGGAGGGCTGAGCAAGGCGGGACCCCTCGCCCTGCACCGGGGCTCCAGCCGGTCCAGAAAGGGGACACAGCCACCTGGCCCCTGGCCCGGAGTGGCCACACTGGGCCTGCAAAGGGGCTCTGCCGACAGGGGAAGAAGAGTGGGGGGCCACGGCCCCTTCCTACCGTTCGGCAGCCCCAGGCCTGGCTTCACCATGTGCGTAGAGACCCTGTGGGCACACAGTGACCCCCCTCCTCAGGATGCAGACCCCACGGAGCGTCGGGGGCTGGGGGGCAAGGCTGCACAGTTTTCACTGGCTCTCTCCCGGGATGGGACGCCCCCCACGTTTAGATCAGAAAGACGTTGAGAAGCCCGCGGGGAGGGTTTAAGGCATCCTTAAGAGTAATGGTCTGGAAGGCCCCACCTGCAAAACGTCAGAGGAGAAGTCAGGTGGCCGGAAGGCTGCCCACCCACCTGTGGCTGCTGAGGCCGGGCGTCCTCGTGCGGGCCGTCAGGGATGGCGGAGGCCACCACCTGCGGAGGGACAGCAAGGGGCCGGCCGAGTCAGGGGTGCCCAGCCCTCGCTGCCCATTCTGAACCCCGAAGTCTCCCATCTGCCCAGGGGATGCTGCCCAAGCCTGGCCCAAAGACGTTGGACCACGTGGTGGGGGCAGGGAGGTGGGAAAAATATGTTCGAAGAAGGAAAACATCTGTGCTGATCATTTTAACTTATTTTTCGTACAACCTTTAAAATATTCTTGTTTCTTAGAAGCAGTCATCTCCTGTGATAACAGGACTCCAAGTTGATGGATTAATGCAGCTCAGAGCCCCCTCCTCCACGCAGCCCTCCGGCAAAGACGCACGACACCTAGCCCTCGGGTGACCGGGGGGGTGTCAGGCCTGGCTGAGGGCCACCAGCTGGAAAGCAGAGTGCATCTTCCTTTGTGCACAGGGAACCTCCTTTCCCGCCTTTGGGGCGAGCTGCTCCCCATCATCCTGTGACTTTGCTGCCCTGCCCTGACCCAGGGTGGGCAGAGGTGGCCCAGGCCAGCCTGCCTCGGGCCTCCCCAGGGTCTTGCTCTCTGAGGCAGAGATGCAGGGAGGACACAGAAACACAAAACCCAGGAGATGCTGAGGCCAGAAGAGCGAGTCGAAGGCGGAGGTAGGCAGGTTCGGCACCACCTTGGGGGTCCTCAGCAGCTTCTGGTGGGCTTCACCGCCAGGTTCCAAGACCCAGATCTGTGAGCCCCATTTGGAAACACTGCTGCCTGCCCCAGGAGCCTTGTGTCCTCTGTCCACCCACCAAGGCCTTGATGACCCTGTGAACTCAGCCTGCGGGTGTCCCTGTGAACTCAGCCTGGAAGCTCGGGACACGGTGTGAGCTCAGCAGGGGCCTGGCTGCCCGCCGCTCTGCGGCCTGCTGGGTGCTGCTGGCCCCTGAGCCCCTGGGGCCTGAGAAGCGAGAAGCTACCCCTCCCTTACCTTGGCCTTGCCCAAGAAATCCACGGGCTCCAGGTGCTCCAGGTGCCGCCTGTGCGGCCGGAAGACCTCACCCCTGGGGACCTGCCGAGGCTGCAGGGGGGCCTGTTTCTGGAGGGGGGTCCAGACAATGCAGACCTGAGCACTGGGCCAGGCCTGAGGCTGCAGGAGCCTCAAAGCAGAAGGGACGGCTTGGCCCTGTCACCTACTTCCCATAGCCCATGGGGAGTCCAGCCCACACCTGGGCACATAGGCTGCCTCCCTCCAGAAGTTTCTTCAGCTCATATAGTCAGTCTTGGGGGCCGGACAGATGTGAGCCCCAAACTGCAGGCTATGGGCTGGGCAAGCTACCTGAGTCAGCTTAGGAGTCTGGCTCTGCTCACCTGCCCCCCACCTTCCCCCTCACCTGCCCTCACCTTCCCCCCACTTGCCACTCACCTGCCCCTTCACCTCCCCTCACCTGCCCCCACCTTCCCCCTTACCTCCCCTCACCTGCCCCCTCACCTCCCCTCACCTGCCTACCTGCCCCCCACCTGCCCCTCACCTGCCCCCTCACCTGCCCCCCGCCTGCCCCCTCACCTCCCCTCATCTGCCCCCCACCTGCCCCTTCACCTCCCCTCACCTGCCCCTCCCCTGCCCCCCACCTGCCCCTCACCTGCCCCCTCACCTCCCCTCACCTGCCCCCTCACCTCTCACCTGCCCCCACCTGCTCCCTCACCTCTCACCTGCCCCCCACCTGCCCCCTCACCTCTCACCTGCCCCCCACCTGCCCCCTCACCTCTCCTCACCTCCCCTCACCTGCCCCCTCACCTGCCCCTCACCTGCCTCCCACCTGCCCCTCACCTGCCCCCTCACCTCCCCCCACCTCCCCTCACCTGCCCCCTCACCTCCCCTCACCTTTCCCCTCACCTCCCCTCACCTTCCCTCTCACCTGCCCCCTCACCTCCCCTCACCAGCCCTCACCTGCCCCCACCTTCCCCCTCACCTTCCCCCTCACCTGCCCTCACCTGCCCCCTCACCTGCCCCTCACCTGCCCCCTCACCTACCTCCCACCTGCCCCTCACCTGCCCCCTCACCTGCCCCTCACCTGCACTTGGCCCAGGGCGATGTCCAGGTCATCGCGGGCCCCTTCCGGCCCCTTGGAGATGGCTTCCTCTAGGCTGTGGGTGGCCTCCGCCCAGAGCCCCAGCTGGCTCTGCACTGCAGCCACGCTGAAGAGCACCTGAGAGTGAGGCGGGGGTGACGGCAGGCCCAGGACGCCCCCCAGCCCCACCCCCACCAGCTCTGCCCCCAGCCCCACCGCCTGGTCCCACACCTGGCTCTGCCCCGGGGCCGGCTCTGCCCCGCAGGCCTCATTCCCCAGACCCCCAGGCGGAGCGGATCAGCCCTCCCTGCTTCTCTGCTCTGAATGTCAGGCGGACCTCCCATCTCTGGACGCAGCCTCTCGGCCTTCGCAGCCCCATCCTGCATTTGGCCTGACCCCCTCCTCCCCGTGCTGCCCTGCTTACTGAGCCCCCAGGAGTCTGGGGTGCTGTCTGAGGAAGGCCTCTCTCCGCCCGCCCCTCCCCCCGTGTGGAAGGACGCTTTGGGCTGGATGTGCGAAGCAGCAGCAAGTGGCCACGCTCCCCGGAGCCGAGGGCGGAGGGTGCGGACCGCTCACCCGCGGCAGTCTCTGTCCCGCTCCCAGAGCTGCTGTCACATGGCCTGCTGGGGTCACGGCCGGCCGACTCCCACAGCCCGCCTTGCACACAGTGCCCTGGGCCGGGGCCACCCCGGCGGGACGTCCCCCGCGGCTGGCTTACTGGGACACAGCTGGTTCCCAGGGGCTCCGAGGCAGCACGTTTCTGGGAGCGCATGGGCGCTCCTCCTAAGCCGCTCCATCAGTGCCCACCCCGCCCCAGGAGGCCAGGAACGGCGCCAAGCGAGAACCCCAGGGCGGGGATGCCAGGGGCCCACAGTCAGGCCTGCTTCGGCCCAGCCCCCGCCCAGCCTGTCACCTCTCGTTGACCTCTGACTCTCCCCTGCACCCCCCGGTGGGATTTGGGGGCCCCTCTGGCCAGAGGGAGCACCTGAGTCAACACGGCCCCAGCTGTGACAGTGACAAGACAGCGGGACCCGGAGGATGGGGTCTTCAGGACGAGCGGCCTGGAAGGACCACCTGGGCCGCCTGCCCACAGACAGCACCCCCAGTGCCCAGCCGCGTCCCGCTCCCCGCACGCCCACCTCCCAGGCCTGCAGCTTGAACCGCAGGCCCAGCTGGGTGTAGTCGATGGCGGCGTTGCCCCTCAGCTGTGCCAGGGTCCGCTGGAAGTCGGACAGGGCCTCCCGGAACCTGTGGGCGGCAGGGGAGCCTGGCGTGGAGGCCCTCAGCTGCCAGAGGGCAGGGGGCGGAGCTTCGCCCAGCCCCACGCTGCCCCAGCTCCTGCTGCAGTGGTGGAGGCCCCGGTGGTCACCCAGGTCTCAACACAGGGGGTCCACACACAGACGGGCTGAGCAGCACGTGGGGCTCCAGCTCTGTCCTCTGGGCGCCTCGCTCCCCTGCCCGTACCCCAGACCCTCTCCCAAACCTCGGTGTACAGAGTGCCCTGGGCGTGTCCTGCCTGCTTCTCGGGCCCCACCCCACGGGCCTCCCCATGCAGAGCCCCGCTGGAAGCTCCCCAGCCCCCACCAGAATCCCCATCGCCCCCAGGAAGGCTCCTTGGTCGATGAGAAGAGGAGGTCTCCCCCAGAGCCCACCTGCCCCCAAGGGGACCTTCTGTGGGGGCTGGGCCTGTCCTGCAGCCCGGATCTCTTCTCTGGGAAGGGCCGGGCGCCGAGGGCCGGGTGGCTAGGGAGGACCCCCATCACTTCCATGTCCTGGGACGCACCACTCCTCCAGCCCTGCCCTCGGTTTCCACGTGGGCAGAACGGGTATAATCGCGCTGTCCCGGCTACAGCAGGGATGTAGGAGCAAAGGAGGGGAAGCCGGCGCAAGCACTCTGTGGTCCCCTGAACCCCGTGAAGAGCCATGGGTCAAGGTGTGGCCCTACGCTGCTTCTGCCACCGCACGACCACAGCATCCCGTTCCTGGCCTCCCCTGGGGCCGCCCAGGAGGGGTGAGTAAGAGGAGATGACCCGTGGGCAGAGAGGAACACAGGAAAGGGCTCTGCAGAGCCAAAGGGCCATCAGAGAAATAACAGGGCACTTCTGTGCTCACCTCCCCAGCTGGAAGTTGGCCACTCCTCGCTGGAAGAAGCCGACAGCCATGCAGGCATCCTTGGTCACTGCCTGGTCAAATGCCTGGGGACAAAAATGCCCATGGAACACCCAGGTCTGTAACCCCGTCACTCCTGTGTCACAGATGCGGTCCAGGCGGATGCCCAGCAATGGATCAAGGAATCGTGTTGGCCCCCATCATGGCCACCTGCAGGAGAAGGTCTCCCGCGCCCACCCAGGGGGCCTCTGGGTCTGAGGCTGGGCGCACGCGTCACGGCCACAACCCAAAGCCGCCTGGGCTCCCAAGGTGCCCTGCGATGCACTCAGGGGCAGTTCGGTGGCAGCACAAACCAACCTGTTTACCATGAGGACAAGGAAACACTTCATCGCGTTAATAATAGTTACCTTTGGGGGGGGGGAGTTATGCAAGGTTTTTGTCTTTTTTAAATCCTAGTTTTGGTAGTTTGTACAAATTGACGCACTTCTCATCTATTAGAATCAGAAAGAGCAAAAACGCTGAAGTCTTAACATGTGTGTAAAACACAGCTCTTCCTGAAACTAGACTCAGAGATGACATCATCTGTTCCTAAGGAGGACAGCAGCCACCAGTTAAACACAAGCAAGAGGGGGGCATACAGCAGCTATCAAGTTAAATCCAGGCAACTGGATCGGTGTCATGGCCAAGTGGGGGGCTTGTTGAAGTGAGTTTGACCCGAGGTTGAGGGTCCGCACACAGTACTGACGTGGCCACTCAGCTCTAGGGAAACCCGTCTGTTGTCCTGCCACACAGAGCAGCGAAATCGAAGCTTCCGTAGGGCAACAGATTGCATTCCCAGCTACACCCTTCTCACCCTGTCCAGGTCCTCGGAGACAACCAGTTTTATTAATTGTAGCCGTTCCATCTGCTTTTTAAAAAATTTCCAAAAAACATGCCTCTGCTACTCCGTCTGCGGTTAGGGTGGAGGCGAATTTAACACTCACACCCCTCTGCGCAGAACTTCTGTCCCCTCCCTCTGGTTAAATCACGGTTTAGAGGAAGTGGTGACTGGATTGGCCTCACACTGCTGATTCCATGGTGTCCAGTGATCGCACCCCCCTTGTTGGATAACATTTTAACACTGACATTGCTGCTGAGATAACTGTAGATTCATACACAGATGTGAAGAATGACAGGGTAGGTCCCTTGAACACGTTTTCGGCAGCTGTCACTGATGGCCTGAACAACGTGGGAGCCCGGCTCTTCCCGAGGGGGATTCGGTGTGCTGCTGGCTTTCTGTTGTCACCCGTGAAGCGCGCACCACCGTAATAAACCTGGGGGCTTGAAGGGCGGAGAGTGGCCTTGCCGGCCCCTCGGCGGAGGCACGTGTGTGTGCGCCCATGTGTACCCCAGCTCTTGGTTCTGCTTTGGGGAGTGGGTGGGAGACAGGTGAGCGCTCAGATCTGGGGTTTGGGCAGCAACCAGAAGCCTTACCTCCTGGCCATCACCACAGGTGTCTGCAGAAGGCCCAGCCCAAACCCTACACCCTGGGTGCCCCTTCCCAGCCCCATCCAGCTTCGAGCCCGTTTGCGGGTATGTTAGCACCTCGGCCAAGAGCACCTGAGCCAGTGTTCATCCCGGCCGTTCCCCAAAACTGCAGAGCCTGGCACATGGTCACCACACAGTGGAGGCAGTGCCAGAGCCCTGCACCCCCATCCCGGCCCAGACTCAGCTCCGCTGGGGTCCCCTGCCCACACAGGCCTCCCCTGCTTAGGTGTTCACGGAGGCGGACCTGGGGAGACATCCTCAGGTGGCCATCAGGGAGGAAGGGCAGGGGTCCTGGGCTCACCCCTGCAGCTGGGACTCTATCCCACCCCTCATCGATCCTCCCAGGGCCAGAGGGCAGCGTCCCCCAGGGGTGGGGTCTCTGCGACCAACCCTGGGGGCGCAGGCTGTCGGGCCCCTGGCTCACCCGCAGCGCGGCTTCCGGGTCCCCGGCTAGCAGGTGCACGCAGCCCACGTTGAAGCTCATCCTGGCGGGCGGCTCCGGGACGCTCGAGAAGAGGCGCAGGGCGTAGTCCCAGTCCCCACGCGCCACGGCCTGCGCGCCCCGGTGCCAGTCGCGCACCAGGTCCCCGAGCGAGGGCATGGCGACGTGAACACCAGCCCGGCCCCACGGCGGAAGTCGGAGATTCCTGGCCGGAGCGCGGCGGGCGCGGCCGGCGGCGTTGGGGGTCCCGTCACGGGTCCGGTGGGGTGGCTGGGGGCCGAGGACCGCGGAGCAGGGGCCCCGGGATCCGGAGACCGGCGTGGGGCTGCGGGGGCCCGCTGAGGAGGACGGGAGGGTCGGGGACCGACACGGGCGCCAGGTACTCGGTGAGGGGCGGGGCGGGCCGGGGAGCGCCAGGTGGGCCAGGCCTCCTGAGGCCCACGGCGCCCCCTGGCGGCAGAGCGGCCCCACCCCGTCAGCCCCGCCCCCGGACTGACCACGCCCCCAAACGGCGGCCTGGAGGCTCTCCCAAGCCGGCCCCGCCCCACCGGCCTGACCAAGACCCTAGCCTGCCTCCCGGCTCCTCCCCAGCCCCAGCCCCTCCGGACTAACCGCGCCCCCAAACAGAGGCCCGGCTCCTCCCCCCGAGTCAACCCCGCCCCTCTGGACTTCCGCCTGGAGGTCCTCCTGCTCGCGCTTCCCGGCCCGCCGCGCACAGCTCGCCAGGCCTCGTCGGCCTTGGTGCGCTGGGGAAAGCCGTCCGGGCCCGCTGCTGACGCCGTGGCCGCGGCCGGGCCAAGGTTCCGGGAGGACCCCGCTGACTCAGGTAAGCGACCCCGGGGCGCGGGCCGAGCGTGCGAGGGGCGGGGGCTGTGGAGCACGTCCTGGGCCGTGCACTGGCCACAATTGGTGCCCCTGGGGCCTCCCGCGCCCGCGGCCGGTGCTGGGCATGGGCACAGCTGGGAGGGCTCCGGGGGTGGGTCACCCTGGCTGGGCATAGCCAGTCTAGGACCCTGGGTCGGAGCCGGAGGGTAGGCCCGAGGCTCACGTGAGGAAGCAAGTCGTGGTCCTCCCCAGCGACCCTCTGGGGACGTCCGTCAGGGCGTCCTTCCGCCCAGGGAGACCCTTCCACTCTCCGTCGTTCCCTCAGCCGGCAGGACTGGTCCAGCCCCCACCTCCCGTGGCTGGCGCTGCCCCTGTGTGGGCAGGTGGGCCCCACGTGGTGCGGCCCGGGAGACCCTGGACGCCAAGCATAGAGCCCCTGTGTACCCCGCCCCCCCAAGTCTCTGGTTGACATTAAAGATAAAACAGCCAGTTATTTTATCAGCAAAATGGGTTTATTCAGGAACAGCAGAGAATTGCAACTCAGGACAAGAGGGCTACAGCGAAAACTATAGGCAAGACCAGCTAATAAAGGAGAGGAATGTTACTTGACAGAGAAAAAGGAGGAAGTTGGGAGGGGCCGCTTGCAAGGAGAGCCCATTGGAGGAAACGGGGTTCAGGGTGGCGACGCTTCCCATTGGCTGGGCTGCTGCCGGCGGGGAGAAAACCTCCTCTTTCCTCTGGGTCCATGTGAGGTACATGTCTGCCTGTTTGGGGTCTGCAGACACGATGAGTGGTGGTGTGTGAGAGCTCCCCCTTCCAGCCTTCCCGACTCCATTTTAATGAGGATTCCCTTCATTCAGTTTCACACCGTGAACACCAGAAGGTCCCCCTTCCTCCTTCACGGAGAAAGAAGAAGCCTCTAGAGACGGTGCCCCTGCAGGTGGAGCGAGGTGGTGCCTGCCCACAGGGTCCTGGGGCTCCATCCCCAGGAGAGGCCGGGAGCCGCTCCTTAAAGTCGGGGGACCCCTACAGGTGCCTGGACCTCTCCCTTCTCAGCACACGCCCCACGGACACCCCTATTTATGTCTTATTTGCTGCCATGATCTTAGCACCTGTGTTAGGTTTTTTCAGAGAGAGTGATTGTTTTTTAAGGAATTAGGTCACGCACTTGTGGGAGCTGGCAAGTCCAGAATTCTCAGCCCGGGGGTGGGCGCGGGCGGTGACAGGCTGGAGACCCAGGGAGGAGTCTAGAGGCAGACATCCCTGTTCCTCAGGGGACCTCAGTCTTTTCTCTTAAGGCCGTCAACTGATTGGACAAGGCCCACCCACATCATGGAGAGTCTCTGCTTTACCAGTGTTGTTTTGTCTACTGACTTCAAGGTTAATTTCATCTGAAAAATACTTTCACAGCAACATGTGACTGTACTTGACCAAATATCTGGGCACCATGGCCTTGTCGCGTTGACACATAAAATTAACCGTCACAGCACCCAACCCTAGAAACACTCCCGTAGATGGGCTCTGCCCTTTTCCGTACTCAGGAGAGCACCCTCCAGGGTCCAGGGGAGGCTTGTGTCTCGGGAGATGTCAGAGCCCGGAGCCCAGCAGTAACACAGAGACCCAACTGCCTCTGACGCTGGACTCCTCCTTCCTCAGTTGGGCCTGTGACTCTGCTCAGTTATGGCTGTGTGAGTCTCCTCCCTGTGTGGCCCTGGGCCAGCTCCCTGTGCCTTACCTGTGCAGGCTTCCTTACCTGAGGACCAGGGATGATGAGGACGACCCAGCAGGGCTGCTGTGAGAAGGGCCTGCCATGATGCTTGAGAAATGCTCAAAAGGTGTCCTGGGCCGCTGTGCCCCCGAGGACCCTGCTTCCTCACCAGTGTGGGCTCTGAGGTTCCCAAACTGCTGGCCTGGAGGTGGGCGGGGCCCGCACCACACACATGCTCCCTCCTCCCCGAATTCCCGTGTGGACGCTCCCTTCCTCTGACCAGACCTCCCACCCCCCAGCCTCCCCGCAGCCCTGCCCGGTCCAGCCTCAGGATTCCCGCCTCCCTCGCAGCCCCAGAGGGTCCCTGAGCTCAGCTGCCCCCTCCCACCGGCCCACCTGGGGCTCGCCGTCGCTGCAGCCCTCACCCCCACCCGGTCCGTCCTTGCAGCTCACGCCCTCCCCCTGACGAGCCCCACCCACCGGGGGCCTCTGGTCCCCGGTCCCTTTGTCGGGGCTGGAGGAGCTTGGCCTCCGACTGGTCTCTGTCCCCCTTGACCGTGAGCCTCAGGGGGGGTCACGCGGGCCCCGTGCGGGCACTTGCTCCTCCCCCGGCCCAGCTCCTTCCTCATCCTCTCCTCACCTCTGCCCCATCCTGCCTCCCAGCCCAGGACCCCCCTGGCTCCCGGAGGAAAAGCGGCAGCTGGAAGTGGGTCCCCGCCTCCTCCCTGGGAACGCGCCCGCTCCCGCGGGGCCCACCTGGGCCTGGCGCTGCCCCCTCCTCATCCCCACGTATCTTCCTGGGGTGCTCCCTCTAGGTATCATTTCCCCCCTGGAAACAGATGTTTGTCTTTGCATCTCGAACAAAACACTCCCCTCCTGCGCCCACACCATTTCTTTGTTCCCCTTTGCAGCAAGACTCCTTGAAAGGATTGCCAGTACTCAGCGTCTCTGTTACCTTTGCTGGGTGCTTTTTAGAAACTTCGGTATGATTCACATATCATAAAGTTCATTTTTAAAGTGTACGGTTCAGTGTTTTTGTCACACTGACAGAGTTGTGCGGCCATCACCACTAGCTCGTCCCCACTGCAGTCACTCCCTGTCACGCCTCCCCCAGCCCCGGGCAACCGGTGGTCCAGTCTGTGGATTTGCCCCTTTTGGACAGTTCATATCAGTGGAGTCATAAAGCGTTTGATCCGTGTCTGGCTTCTCTCCCTCGGCAGCACGGTTTGGAGGATCGTTCACGTTGTAGCGTGTGGCAGTCCTTCAGTCCTTTTAAGGCAGAATCACATGCTGTTGTGTGGATGGACCGATTCTGTTGGTCCACTGGTGGGCATTAGGGTTTTGCTTCCAGTGTTTGGCTCTTGTGACTCACACTTGTGTGCACGTGTTTGTGTGGCCATGTGTTTTCCATTCTCTTGGGAGCCGGGTCGGGTGGTCACCGTGTGTAGCTTTTTGACTGTTTTCCCATCGTGCTTTTTACTCTGAATCCTGCTCCAGGAGCCTTCCCACCAGGGTTCCACCCAAGCACTTGTCAGGGTTTCTGGTGGCTTCCTTGTGGCTCGTCCGCCTGTCGGTGCCTGGCCGGCCCTGCCTCTGTGCACTCACCACCCGGGGTCCCGTTGTTTGAATTACTCTCTGGGTGTTCTGTGTGCCCACTACTCTTCAGCTTTTCTATTTCCATAATAAAAAGATGAAAAAAGTACCATCCCTGTGCCCACCAGTGTACACGGATTACTATTGCGGCTCTGCTCCTAATAGCCCAAAACTGGAAACAGCCTAGATGCCCTTCAGGGGGCGCTGGTCAAACAGACTGCGTCCACACCGAGGGAGCCCCCTCAGCAACAAGGGTGAGCCCTGGGCACACACAGCAACTTGTGTGCATCTCAGGGAGTGTGCCGAGTGAACACAGACCTGGGAAGGCCAGACTGTGTGGCTCCCTCTCTGCAACTTGCTTGAAATGACAAATGATGTGAATGGAGATCAGATCAGCGACTTGGGGCAGCTGTGAAAGGGCAACAGGAGGGCTCCATGGGGCTGGAGCGTTCTGGTTTTCCACTGAAGCAACACAAGGTCCTGGTTGTGATTTGGGGTATATGTGTATGGGTATATGGGACATCTATTATTATTTCTTACAAGTATATGTATATCTACAGTTATCTCAAAATAAAATGTTTAGTTTTTAAAAATCCTTAAGAAGATTTCAATTACAAGTTTTTCTATTTTACAGATAGCCTGAAAATTGGAGTGATTAAATGGCCTCTAAGATTCTTCCAGCTCTAAAATTCAATACTTTAGAGGTTGTTTAGAAAAACTTCCTTGTATCTGAGCTAAAATCTATTCCCCAGGGGACTTCCCCGGTGGTCCAGTGGTAAAGAATCCGCCTTCCAATACAGGGGACACAGGTTCGAGCCCTGGTGGGGGAACTAAGAGCCCACGTTCTGTGGAGCAACTAAGCCCGTGCGCCACAACTACTGAGCCCGTGCACCACAACTACTGAGCTTGTACGGCCACAACTACAGAGTCCACAGACCACAACTAGAGAGAGAAAACCCACACGCCACAACTAGAGAGAAGCCTGCGTGCCACAAGGAAGACCCCATGTGGCCAAAAATATAAATAAATAAACTCTATTCCCCAGTAGCTGTGGAGGTGCCTGGGGCGGCTGTGGCCCAGAGAGCCCCAAGCCAGCCTTGGTCAGGACACTGGCCGCTGCCGCAGGTGAGAATTTCCCAGGATCCTCCTCCGTGGGGGTGGGGCTGCTGAGATTGGTAGGATCCCGTCATTCGTAAATCAGTAGAGGCCGGCACAGGGGCGTGTCCTGAGTGAGGACAAGCCTCAGTGGCCAGAAGAGTTCAGTAACTGGTTGGTTCTGGGGCACAGATGTCAATCAGATGGGCGGGAGCTGGGTACTTGGGAACTGGTTTCCGCCCAGTACAGAGTTTTTGCCTTCTTTTTAAACAACGGGCACTTCCAAGAAAAAACAAAGCGCCACGTGAGATTTTCCCTCAGGAAATAGAGACAGGCTCAGATGCGACAGGGGCGCCTGGTGTCGAGGCCAGCCGTGTGGGTCTGGGTCCCCCCGGGCTGTGTCCATCGCACAAGGCCGCGGAGAGCCTCCCAGCTCAGAGCTCGGTGATCACGCTTCTCCCCGGGGCTCAGCCGGGGCACTGGGTGGGTCATCAGACCCGCCGCTTCAGGTGTTTACAGGCTGCCAACGTGAACACATTTGCCGAGGACCCTGCCCCCGCCCCCGCCAAGAGGGCTTAAAGAAGAAAAGTGCGAATGACAAGGAAGGGCGGCCCCTCCAGCCAGGGCAGCCCACACTCCAGGGAAGCCACGCACACAGCAACTGGCTCCAGGTGAATCTCCCTGGAGGGTCAGAGTTGAAAGGAGAATGTAAATAAAACAGGAGACTTTCAGTTCTGTCCTGTAGGGGCCCGTGGCGAAGGGCTGCATCCTACGGGGGGCTGGCTGTCTGGGTGCATCGGACCTGGAAGCACCTGGGCACCCGTCTCTGCTTTCGCGGACGGGGACCCCCTGCGCTTTCAGACCAGAGACTGTGCTGCTGGTCCCTGAGCTAATGTCCACTCGCAGCCCCCCGCACGGCCCACGGCGTCCTGCCCCGGGCCGGCTACCCTGCAGGCCGGGGCCTGTCCCTGAGCAAGGGGAAGCCAGACGCTAGAAACTTCGAGCAGACCGGCAGCAACAAGCCGGTAATACAGAACCAGAGCTTGTGAAGGAGAGCTCATCGCGTGGAGTAATCGCCGGAGCCAGCGAGCGCTGCGGCTCCCAAACCCCAGGGATGAGGGCCAGTCCGGGGGCTTCCACCTCCCAAGGAAGGAGGGCCGGCCGGAGGGAAGAGGGACGTCTGGGCTATCACGACAAAAGGCAGGTCCAAGAAGCCTGCGTTTAACCAGAAGGCATTCGTCTGCAGTGGGGAAGGAAACCGTGCCCCCGAAGTCAAAACCAAGAAACAAAAGGCAGTAGAGGGAGTTAATAAAGAGAAAAGCTTGGAAGGAAATCATGCCATTTGCAGCAACATGGATGGACCTAGAGATGATCACGCAAAGTGAAGTAAGTCAGGCAGAAAGGCAAGTATCATGTGGTCTCACTTATATGTGGAATCTGAAGGATGCAAATGAACTTACAAAACAGAAACAGACTCACAGACACAGAAAACAAGCTTGTGTTTACCAAAGGGGGAAGGTGGGGGGAGGGATAAATTAGGGGTTTCGGATTAACATATACACGCTACTGTATTTAAGATAGATAACCAACAAGGCCCTACTGTATAGCACAGGGAACTATAGTCAATCTCTTACGATAACCTGTAATAGAAAAGAATCTGAAAAAATATGTATATAACTCAAAAAAAAGGAGAAAGCTTAATTAAATAATTAAATCAGGAGGTACAAAACCAAAAACCAGTTCTTTGTGTTTTTGTTTTCGTTTTGTTTTGTTCTGGCCACACCGAGCGGCTTGTGGGATCTTAGTTCCCTGACCAAGGATCCATCCCAGGCCCTCGGCAGTGAAAGCAACGAGTCCTAACCACTGGACCGCCAGGGAATTCCCCAAAATCTAGTTCTTTGAAAAGACCAATGAACTAAACTTTTGATAAAACTAATTAAGGGAAAACAAAAGAGAAGTAAAAACTCGCTGAACGTTCATGAAAGGTGAGAAGCACACACGTAAACAAGATTTACACCGAACGCCCTGATGTTATGGTAATAAATGTGAAAACCTCCTCAAGAAATCAAGGCCTCCTATCAGAACGGGCCTGGGGGAAGCAGGAGACTGGAGCAGGCGATGAGCAGAGAGCAGATGGGCTCAGAAGTTCCCGCCGTCTGGGACGTGGGCCCCCGGGCTCCCCACCAGTCCTGGCTGCAGCCCCAGGACCCTGAGTCAGGACCACTGGCCGCCGCCTGAGACAGCACGTGTGTCTGGTGGTCGCGGACAGCCAGCGACACAGCGGCCGGCTCTGCAGCGCAGACCCCGGGCATCCGGGTGGGCGGGTGGCTGGCATCCCCTGTAACTTAAGATTCCATATAGTTTATTTTAACTTTTAAGAATAACATCTGTGGTTTGATTTCCTTTTTCATGAATACAAAGCGGAGTGTGTTCATTGTATAATACTTAGAAAACGCAAAAAGTAAAAGAGAAAACCCAGAGGACTGGCAGGTGCCCCCCGGTGCCGAGTGGGTTGAGGCCCACGGGCCTTTGTCCCGACGTGGCCGCTTTGGTGACACACAGCTTCGTGACACACTGGAAGGATTTGTCCCCGTGACATTGAATATTTAATGTAAAATGTGGTTTTTAAGTAGCCATTCGTCATTCCTCCGATTTCTGCCTCGTTTTTGGTCGTCAGGAGGCCCTCAGTCAGAGCAGGCAGGGAGCAGGAAAGCCCACCCGAATGGCGGTGACCCCTGACCTCTACCCCCGGCCCCCACTGCAGTCTGGCACCCGGTGAGAACGGGGCCCGAAGAGCCTTCTGGCCGAGACTCCCAGGGCTGGTTCCTTTGTGCTGCAGGAGTAACTCGACTCAGTTTGACACCATCGCAGTGACCCTTGGTGTTTAAAGTTGGCAACCTTAATTTTTAAAGAAAGGAACAATCGTTAAGCCAAATCAGGAAGTTAAAAATCACACCTCTGGCATGGAGGGACTAAGAGATCGACCAGTGTTGGCAAGAACTCGGGGGGGTGGGGGGTAGCGTCCTGAGGCAGCTACCCTGGAAGAGTCCGCGGGTTCCGCGAGAGTTATACACCAGCCACGTCTGGCCCGGCGCTCCCTGCCCACAGGCGTGCCCGCGGCCGGGTCCACACCGTGGCACGTTACCCAGCTGAGATGCCGCAGTGTGGATGAACCTTGAAAATGTCGTGCTTAGTGGAAGGAGCCAGACAGGAAAGGACGTGCATTACGGCTCCGTGTGCACGAAGCGTCCTGAACAGGCAGAGCCACAGGGACAGGAGCAGGGTCATGGGTGCAGGAGGGCGGGGGGCCAGGGTGGGTGGCTGCTGGCGGGGATAGGCGATCTTTCGGGGTGATGACAGGCTCTGGATTAGGGGTGATGGTTACACATGCCTGAATATACTAGGAACACTGAATTGTATACTTTAAAAGGTTCAATTCCATGGTATGTGAATTACACCTCAATAAAGCTTTAAAAAGATCACTGAGATGATCGCACAAAAGTTTAATTCAGTTTGAATGGCTTTCAAGTTAGCGCTGTTATTTAACTGAAGCGGCCTGAGTGGCCACATCTGCAGGGCCCAGGCTTTGCACCCCCATGTCTCTGGGGATCCTGGGTGTCTCTGCATTTGGGACCGGGGGCAGCAGGGTACGTCTCCCCGTAGCTGTTGTGGGGAGTGGCAGCTGGGGGTCCGGTGTCCCCTCGTCCTGCCCCGAGGGCCCGGGATTGCAGTGGAGAGGTGTCCGGCCGCCTGCAGGGCCGCTCTCCTATGTGGTCAGCTGCTTTTCTCAGTCAAGACCAGTGTGTCCAGCAGAAATACGTGAGCCACACGTGTGGTTTTAAATTTTCTATAAAAAGAAAGGCGAAATTAACTTTAGTGGTATATTTTATTTAACCCTGGCATACGCAACATGTTACTATTGCGACACGTACTGGATACACGGAAGTCAGTACTGAGACCCTTTCTGCTGTCACCCCGTGTGCGTTCTGCGCTTACAGCACGTGGGGAAATGGGCCCGGGAGGCCGCCCTTATCACCCTCCACCACCCCATCTGCCCCACGATGGAGGGCAGAGGGCATACCTGGGGGGACACGCAGCCAGCGCTCCCATAGTTGTGGAAAACGACACAGAAAAATGACACAGGAAGCATGATCTGGCGCCCAAACCAGAATGCTGTGCTGACCTCTCTAAAGGCCGCGCCGTCACTCCCCGTGGTGCTGAGAGAATGCATCGTGTTCTGTGCTCTCCTGGGCCAGGTGGGCAGATGGACAGATGGACGGGAGGCACGGGCCTGGGCCAGCAATGTGATTCTTTGTGGGGTCCTTCAGCTCTCCTTTCTGGGCTGTTTGAAGGGCAGCTTCGGGTCAGGAACAGTGAATCGTCCACTCCTCGCTGCCCTTCCCACGTCCTCTGGGCTCCCGCGGGGTCTCAGGCTTTGCCGCCCCTGCCCCGCCCGCTCACAACGCTGCTTTGAGAAGGGGCGACCGGCCTGAAGAACGTGCCCCCAGCCCAGCTCATGACCAAGCTGGGCTCCTGCCTGGCTTGGCCTCCTTTGGACCTGAGGGGTCTCTGGGCACAGTCGGGCCGGGTGGGGGGACGTGCCCACGAGCACCCACTCTGTACTCCCCTTCTGCGTCTCGGTGGGGCTGGGCTGTGGTGGACGTGGGGGCACTCTGTCTGGAGGCGGCAGCATCCCTGGGAGGGTGGCCCTGCTGAGGTGTCCTCTTTCCCCTACTGGGCCTGCTGGATCCCCTTGGGCCTGGCTGAGGGGTGGCATCCAGGAGGCATCTGCGTTGGGCCAGGTTGGTCAGTGTGCCAAGCAGGAGACAGGTGGACATGGGGCAGGCATATCTGGGGACGCTGATCACCCCAGAACCTGTAGCAGGCCAGGCCATCTCCCAGGTGGCTCTTAGGTAGGTTGCTAAGTAGCTCTCAGGTAGGGTCCCAGGTAGCTCTCAGGTAGGTTCCCAGGTAGCTCTCAGGTAGACGCCCAGGTAGGTTTACAGGTAGGCTTCTGGTAGACGCCCGGGAGGCTCCCAGGTAGGTCCCAGCTCTCAGGAGGAGGCAGTCCGACCTGCAAGGTGTGTCTCTCTGGGAACTCCCCTGCGCGCTTCCTTGGGTTTGAGTCTGTTTCTAGGTGGGTTTGCTGCTGGGCTGGGGGCTTCCTGCTCAGGTAGGGAGTGGAGCTGGGGAAGCAGGAGCCTCTGGGGTGAGTGGAGATCTGGTCGTGTGCCGGGGCTCCTTGCAGGGATTTGGCTCCGCTTAGCCCCTTTCAGCAAAAGTCACAACGCTAAACAAGTTGTATTTGGTGACTCTGATTTAAGGAAAGTTTGAAAACTGCCAGGTGGCGCTCACCGCGGGGCCTCCGGGAGCTCCTGTCCCTGGGAAGGCCCGTTCGCCTCGGCACGCACCGCAGACCCAGCACCACGATTCCGGCTAAAGACCATTTGGGCTCCAGGCAGACTTTTTCATTTTAAAGTGAGATCAATTTTTAAAGTCTGCAGTGGGGTGAACTTGAACTTGGTCGTTGTCAGCAGTTTTCAATCTCAGAAGCACATTGGGCTTAGTTGCTGTGGCTGGTTGTAGATTGATTTCAGATTCCAGGGCTGAGGGACAGACCAGAGCCGAGTTTCGATGGCCTCAGTCCTTTCCCAAGGAGGGTCTGGCTCTGTCCACCTGACCTGGGGCCGGCCTGAGGCCCCAGCCAATCAGCTGCCTCCGAGTGGCCAGGCGCTGGCCACTGTGCCCCTGAGAGAAAGGGGGAGAGTGGTGCCAACAGGGAGGTGGAAGCCCGCCTGCAGCAGGGACTCCCCTAACGGAGAGGGTTAGGGAAAAGCACCCTCCCGTGAAAGAGCCACTGGCCATTTGCCCCCTTCCTGGGCTGACCAGCAAAGTGGACGGCTGCAGCGGGAAGGAGGCCATCAGGGCGGTGAGCTCAGGGACAGCAACCCGAGCGGCTCGGGTGGAAAGAGCGTGACCGCCAGGGAGTGGGCGCACTGCTGGGCTGGGGCTCCTCCTGCGGGGGCCTGACGCAGCGGGGTGGGCAGGACGTTCACCCCGCAGAAATAAAGCCTCCGCCTTCTCAAGGAGGAATGTCCCTCGGGCCGCCCCGTGCTGGGAGGAACGAGGAGGGCAGGAGACCCTTTCAGAAGCCCCCGGCGCCCTTTGGGGTTTATTTAAACAACCCAATTGCTCTTAACCCCTCGCGTGGGAGGTGGGTGCTTGGCCCCGTGTTCTCGGGTGGGAGACGGGAAAGGGTGCCGAGCCAGAACGCTGCACCCGGGAGAGCCCCGGCCCCTACCCTGGCCTCGCGTAGGGATGCAGGCCCCAGCCCCGCCGGGAGCTCGCTGGCCCGGGGTTTGCTGCTTGCTTGGCGGGCTGGCTGGCGGGTGGATGGATCTGGACACAGCTGTGTGCCGCGAATGGCCAGGGGCTCCAGAGGCGGCCAGCAACGGTGTTGACCCCGTGGAGCCAGCCCAGCTGGACGAGCGCTCAGCCTTGCTGAGGCCTCAGTGATGCTGTGAGCTGACCCCACGGGGACTGGGCCTGGGTGAGGCCTGACTGTTGGGCTGAAGCACAGGAAGACAGGGGAAGAAACAGGCCGGGCTCCCGGCACCTCCCCGGGGAGGGGCCCACGGGGCCTGGGCCATTTGCAGCTCCCCCTGTTGGGAACCCTCCGCCGGCCCAAGGGTCACCCCCTGCCCTGGCCAGATGGGCCCCGGAGAGGCGGGGTGTGGTCACGGAGGCCCGTCAGCGGGCCGTGGAGTTGGACCACCCCTCAGCGCCCACTGCTGCTCTGGGACCCCCAGCAAAGGGCCTGCAGAAGAGGGACAGACATTGGACCCGTCAGAGACTGTGACCGGGCGGGCTTCGCGGGACAGCGGCCGTGAGGGGCGTGAGTGGCACCTCTGCTTCGTGCGGGACAAGCACGCAGGGACAGTGCTCCTCCCTGCGGAGTGCCCTGGCTGGGGCCTCGGTGTGGACGGGACAGCTGCGGTCACGCGCCCTGGGACAGCACCGCCAGCAGAAGGGCCCAGAGACCAGCTCGGGGTGCTGCACTCCCTTCCCTGGCGGGAACTCGGCAGCTGGGAGGATGGTGCGCCCCCCCGGCCACCCAAAGAGGGTGTGCGGTGGGGATGGGTCTCTGTTTAGAGACACAGCCTCCTGGAGTGGCAGGCCCCCCGGGGTTGGGTCAGATTTGGGGTGGGAGGTGGGAAGGACCATCTGGGGTTAGGTCCCGGCAAGGGGCGGGGTGCCTGTGCACAGGGGCCGGATTACCTGCCCCACTCGAGGTCCATTAAAATGACAGTAAAGACATTAGGAAAACCAAAAGTGCTTGAAGGCAGAGAGGAGGGAAGAGGGGTCTTGCAGGCTGGGAAAGCAGAGCCCACGGCTGAGGGCTGGCAGAGCCTGGCTGCAGAGCCGGGGAGGCTCCAGGCTGGAAACAGGGCCTTGGGGAGGTCTGCGTGGGTGGGGACTGAGACCCTAGGTGGGGAAGGGAGGATTCCTTCCCTACAGACAGACAGACTGGTCTTCCAGGCCCGTTACCCACAGTGACGTCCAGGAGGACGTTTCCCAGGACTGAAGGACATGAGCACGCCTAGGGGGTCCTGCCCCATCCGTCTGTCCTGCTGACACCTGGATGCTGTCAGGGGAAGGTCCCCCAGGAGGAGAAGAGCAGTGTCCTACCTACGGTCGGGCGTCAGGTGGTTCAGAGCTCTCAGCACCAACGTCAGCAGCTGGAAGGACCGTCACCATCACATACCTGGGGACGGCCTCTCACCTGCAGCCCGTGCACAGCCAGCCTTCCAGCCGAGGCTTAGTGCCCAGCGAAGACATTTCCAGACAAACAAAGACCGGTCAAATGCCCCTCCCTTGAGTTCTTCTCACGAAACTCGTGGAGAATGTGTTCCTCTAGCACCAGGAGGAAAACTGAGAAACATGAAGGCTTACAAATCAGGAAATGCCGGATGCACCAGGAGAGAAGATGGGGAGGGAGTCCTAGCGCAGCAGCTGTGCCGCCGGGCTAGAGAGCAGCCATCCGGATTGAGGCGGGCGGGCAGAGGCTCGAGAAGGGGTGTCTCTGGGAGCAAGGGCAGACTTCCAGGCTTGTCTGAACATCCTGGGGAGGTGTTAGGGTGCTGTCAGAGTCCTGTTAATGATGGCCTTGCAGGAAATCCAGCAGGGAAGAGGTCGCGTTATTTTTTCTTTAATCTTTCCCCCCGTTCTGTAGATAGGATAATTTCCGTTGCTCTGTCTTCAGACTCACTGACTCTGTAATCTGCCGTCTCCAGTCTGCGGCCAAGCCCAATCAGTGGGTTTTGCGTTTCAGTTATTATACTTTTTATTGGAGAACTGCCATTTAGTTCTCTTATGTAGTTTCATGTAATTTCCGTTTGTACCTCTCTGTTTACTCATTTAAGACCATATTTCCCTTTAACTTTTTGAACATGTTTTTCACTCATTCTTTGCACAGTTACAAGAGTTGTGTTAAAGTCTTTGCTAAATTCAACCTGTGAGCTGCCTTGGAGTTGCTTTCCGTCATGTGCTGTCCTGGATTTCTCTCCCCTTGAGCGTGGGTCATATTTTCCTCCTATTCGCAGGTCTTGTGACTTTTATATTATGTGCTGAACACTGTAAACGTTACACTGTGGAGACTGGATTGTTACCTTCCGCTGAAGCATGTTGGCCTTTGTTCTAGCGAACAGTTCATTTCTAGCCGATTACCTTGAACTGGGGGGCACGGCTTGACATTTCGTTAGGGTGGATCTTTATCTTGGTGGGACTCAACATGCAGAGTGTTCCGTGGATTTTTTTATTTCTTTTTTTTACTGGCTGCATTGGGTCTTCGTTGCTGCGCGGGAGCTTTCTCTAGTTGCGGCGAGCGGGGGCTACCCTTCCTTGCAGTGCGCGGGCTTCTCATCGCGGTGGCTTCTCTTGTTGCGGAGCACGGGCTTTAGGCGCGCAGGTTTCAGTAGTTATGGCACGTGGGCTCAGTAGTTGTGGCGCGCAGGCTCAGTAGTTGTGGCACACGAGCTTAGTTGGCTCCGTGGCATGTGGGATCTTCCCGGAGCAGGGCTCGAACCCGTGCTCCCTGCATCGGCAGGCAGATTCTTAACCACTGTGCCACCAGGGAAGCCCTGTTCCACGGATTTTATTGGGGCTTGGTTTTAGATTTTGGCAGAGTTGGTCTGGGGCAGGGCTAACTCGCCACCGTCGCTGGGCTGGAGCCCAGAGTGTGCAGCATTGCTTGACTGTTAGTGCCCCTGTCGAGCTCTCGGCCTGGGGACAGCTGCCTCTGGGAGCCCTGGGGATCCTGCATTGCTCACCTGCACTTCTGGCCCTGAATGACCCCTCCAGCTGGTGCCCTGGCTCGCGGGTGCGCGGCCTCCTCCTCCACCGGAGGGATGCTCTGCTCACCAGGTTCCGGGTCATGATCTTGGCTGGGAGGTCGCCCCCAGCTGGGAGCCGGCCCATCCCTGGGCCCCCCAGCCTGGGCATCATCCGTCGTGCACAGCCTATTGTCCAGAAGTCGGCCGCCTAAAACGTGTCTGGTGGACGTTGTCTGCAGTGGGAGGGCCGGCCCGACACCAGTCAGTCTGCATGGCCAGAGCACAAGTTTGGAGCAAACTGAACAAGGCAGGAAAGTATCCGGAGTTCACCCAGCTCAGCCCTGCTCTGCTCCTGTCTCCTGCAGATAGCGTGTCAGCAGAAGACGCTCGGAGAGCTGTTTCAGGGGCTGTCGGGGTTTGGGGGGCTGGGGCGTGACAGTGAATTCTCACCTTGAGCTTGGTCAGTCAGGTGTAAGACGGGACGCTCAGGAAGCAACCGTATCAGCGTGCTAGTGAGAAGTGTGGCTGTAAATGTCCTCAAGCATAGCCAAAAGCGTGTGGAGCTGGGGGGGGAGCCCCGAGGGCCTGCCCTCCAGGCCCGTGCCGGGACTCGCGTTTACACAGGCGGCGCCGTGTGCCACCGTGACAGAAGTCCCACCGCAAATGAGGAAAAACGAGACCAGCTCCGTAAATGTGGAAAAGCGTCTTGTATAAGATACACGTTGGCAGGACCCTGTTGGCCGCCTGGGAGTGGCACCACTTTGTGGCCAGCCTGGAGGATTTGGAGCTGGGCGTGCCCGTGTGGGCTGGCTCAGGGGTCCTCATGGTGGGTCCACCCCTGAGGTTAGTGCTGAGTGTCCTGGGTCCAGCCGGGGAAGCCGAGGCCACCTGAGCCCCCACCCCGACCCCAAGCACAGAAGTGGGCCCTGCGTGGCTGCCTGTCAGGGCCCGTTCCCTTCTGTGTGGAACCTGCAGCCTAACTGTCCCTCTCCACTGGTCCCTTGAGCAGCTCCCTGCCTTCCCCTGAGGATGGACGCCGGAGACCCTGCCGGAGATGCCGCCGGAGAGCCTGCTGCTGGTGACACTGCTGGTGACCCAGCTGGTGGTGAGTGTGTCCCCATGGGTGAGTCTGCACCCCGCACGGCCCAGGTCCAGCCTGGCTGCACTTGTCAGGGCTGGGCATGGGGTGGGTGTGTGGGGGGTCTGTGTACAGGTGCATGCGTGTGCACCGGGCGGGGACCCCAGGTGGGAGGCGTCCAGGCGATGTGGCTTTCTAGGGGCCTGGGACGTGTGGAGCGGCCTCAGGTGTGGACGGGAGCAGGCAGGTGGCTGCTGCCACGTCCTTCCTGTCCTGAGGGCCGCGGGCGGGCACCTCCCTTTGCCCTGGGAAATGTGGCCTCGTGGTCCTGCAGTGGACCGCCTCCTGGCCACTTGCTTCATGTCTGACACCGAGGGTTGGCCATGACGGGACGGACACTTCAGGGAGCCCACACTGAAGTGTGGGTGAAGCTGGGTGCAGGGGGCTGGTGGGCACGGCGGGGTTCTCTCTGGAGCCTGGCTCTGCGCCCCACACCAAGTGCGGACACAAGGCATCTTATCAGTCCTGCCAAGAGGGAGAGAGGACGGGGGGGCTGGGAGGTGTCTGAAGAGTGAGGGCCCCAGACTGGCGCTTCCAGCTTGGGAGCCCCGGGATCCCACATGGTCCCTGGCCCCAAGAGAGCGGAGGCTCTGCCTTCCGTTTCTCCTCCGGGAGCCCCGAACTCCTCGCGGTGGTGTCTGTGGGCTCCGGGAGGCTTTCTTTCTGAGTGTCTCCTGCGTTTGGTGAGTGTTGTGGGCAGGGCAGACGCGGGGCCACGTGAAGCCTGATCTCACCCCACCAAGGACAGGTGGTGACGTGGAAGAGGAGACCAAGGCTGGAGAAGGAGGGGCTCCTCCCAGGCTGGGATCGGGTGTCCGGTTGGAGAGTGGGGCGCCCCTCCCTGATGGCCCCTGGCATCCTGGGGGGCCGTCCCTGTACCGGGCTGGGGACCTCTGGTGGGCACAGGGGTGGGAGGGAGAGCCCCCAGTAAGTAAGCAAAGTGCTGCCCCTTCTTGCAGGTGGTGGGGAACCTGGGGCCTCTTCCCAGCCTCTGCTCACCCACCCCAGGGTCCTGAGAGGCTGTGGAGTCGGCCCCCCGTCTCCTGTGGGGTCCTCCGCAGGTGCACACAGCCTGCTCCAAGCAGAGTCTCCGGGGGGCTGCCCAGGCACCCTCAGCCGCCCACAATGGGCTCGTTTTCTGCTCAAGATTCCCCAGACCTTCAGACCGTGCTTTTCCCCACCTGTCCCCAGTGTGCAGAGTCTTCAGGACCTGACACCACCCTGTTGGGACTGGGGATCAGACACAGCCCCTGGCCTGCTGTGAGTGACCGCAGGCCAGGGAAGCCCTCTTCAGTGGGCATCTCTCCACCAGGATCTGGGTACCTCCCCCAGGATGCTTCTGGCGCCTCTGCTGGTTTTGCCAAGAGCAGGACCCTCCTCACCTGTGGCCCCCGGACTCTGACACCCGAGGCCCCAGGGCCTCGGCTTGTCCTGGACCATCTGGATGCCACCCTCCCCCGCCTGTCCTGATGCTGGGGGCAAGAGGGGAAGGGACAGGCCGGGGAAGACCTGTGGCCCTTCCCTCCCGTCCTCCCCTCTCCTGGGAACAAGAAAACATTCCCCAACTGAGAAGTCAGCTGGGCTCAAAAATTGGTTTTCTCCTGAAATCGTGGCCTTTGGATGAGCAAGTGTACCTGAATCAGAAAAGCTGCGGGCTGAAGTCCAGCAGGTCCCAGGGTCTCGGGCAGCAGTGGATCCCCCTTCCTTGGGAAATTCGAAAGTCAGGCAGACAGAGCTGAATCACTTCTCAGCATGGAGGGAGGGGCAGGCGCGACCCTCCAGGAAGCCCCGTCCCCGCCCCGCCACCCCTCACAGGCTCGTGCAGTACCCGGAACCTCCAGGCCTGGCCCTCCCTGTGTCAGGGCTGGGGTGGGGGGCCCCCCAGCCCCTGGGGCTGTGGAACCATCCTTGGGCTGTGACCTGAGGGAGGCTGTGAAAACAGGCGACACAGCACCCACCTTCCTGACTGTGTGACCTTTCTGTTTCCTTACCTGAGAAAAATAGTTGTTGCCCTATGCTTAGCTCCATCTGTGAATGAAAGACTGCCTGCGTGTGGGCTGTGGAGGCGTTAGCTGTGATCCTCGTTAGTCTTTGACCCGGTGGAATTTATTTTGCTGGGAGAGGTGAGGAATGGGTCCAGTCCGTCCTGGAGGACCACTGGGACACGCAGCAACACTGAGCTCCCCACGGGTGGAGTCTCCCCGGCTTTCTGCTCTGTTCACCTGCTGCATCACGCTATCTGGTGGCGGTGGTTTTATGACCTGCTGCATCCGGCAGGACTAAACCTCTCGTTGCTTCTCTCTCGTTTCTTGTTTATTTTCCATGTAGACGTCAGGATATCTTGCTTGCTTCTGCAGAAATCCGTTGCTGTTTTTACTGGATTTCATGACATTTATGGTTGGCCAAAGAGGCATCTGACGCCATCTCATCCCAGTGTCAGGCAGGACTGGGGGCTCACAACGCCTTCCCACAAGGTGGGGTCTGCTTCTGCCCTTGAGTGGTGCTTCCCGAGGCCTTGCCCTGGGAGCTGGGCTCGGGTGTGTGCCTGAGGCCCTGGGGAGGAGCCCGTCTAAATTCCTGACCCACAGAATCTGGGATCCTGAGAGATGAACCACTTGTTTGGGGCCCGTTGCCTTTCTCTCTATTCTTCTGTCTTCAGCAGTGCTTTTTTTTTTTTTTTTTTAATTTATTTGTGTATCTTTGGCTGCGCTGGGTCTTCATTGCTGCGTGCGGGCTTTCTCTAGTTGCGGCGAGCGGGGGTTGCTCTTCTCTGTGGTGCACGGGCTTCTCATCGCGGTGGCTTCTCTTGTTGCGGAGCACGGGCTCCAGGCGCACAGGCTTCGGTAGGAGCAGCACGCGGGCTCCGTAGTTGTGGCTCGCGGGCTCTAGAGCGCAGGCTCAGTCGTTGTGGCGCCCGGGCTCAGCTGCTCCGCGGCATGTGGGATCTTCCCGGACCGGGGCTCGAACCCGCGTCCCCGGCACTGGGATTGGATTCTTAACCCCTGCGCCACCGGGGAGGCCCCGAAGTTTGATTCTTGAGCTTGAGCTTCAGTGTCCTCTGGACACACTGCTGCCCGCCCGCCCTCACCCACGTGCTCCTGGGGCGGTGTCAGGGGGCAGGTACCAGGCCAGAGGCCACCTGCCCTGCCGCCCCTGACCTGCCGTCTGGCCACCCCTGGCCAGCGGGTCCAGGATATCAGGGTGGCCCAGTCCCGGGCCCAGGCTGGGGAGGTGGCAGCGGTGGCCAGGCTGCAGCCACGGCTGATGTCCACGCTGTGTACGGAAGGCCCCCGTGCCCGCCCTCCTAGCTCAGCCCGGCCTCCTGTGGTGCATCCCTGTGTCGAGGGAGCGGGACTGGCCCACTCTCGGCTGGCAGGGTGGCCCCGGGCCGGGCACCCCGTGCTCGATGAGTCCTCCTTGTGCCGGCCTTTGGTGCCTGCTGCACTCAGGCCCGGGCCCACGTTCACACCGGCCCCGGGGCCCCTCCAGCTCCAACTTGGGCTTCCCGGGTGTCTGCCCATGGCCACGGAAGCTGGTGACCTTGTCTGCGTGTGCAAGTCTGGCCTTGGCACGTCCAGCAGTCACTATAGAGTGTCCCTCAAGGCCTGGGCCACGGCCTTGAACAGGGCCAACATGGTCACCGCCGGGAGCTGGCAGCATCGGGAGGGGACAGACAGCATCCCACGTGCAGTGTCAGGTGAGGGGGCCAGGCCGGCGGGTCAGCGGCGCTTGGGCAGCGGCTTGAAGGCCGAGGGTGTGAGTGACCGAGGGTGCAGCCTGGCCTGTGGCTTGGACCCAAAAGGGCACTGGGCCTGGGGGAGCCGTGAACAGAGAGCAGCCTGGCCCAGCCTGACCGTGTCAGACTTTCCTTGCACTGGGCGTGGTCTGCAGAGCCCAGTGGGGAAGAGGGAGACCTCTGGCTGGCGCCTGCTAGGCCCTTTCTTTTGGTAGGAATTCTTGACTTAACCGTGTCCCGAGGTCATCGAGGTATTGTGCAGGTGCCCTGCGGAGGCTCTGTTGATCTGTCTTCACGGTGAGACCTACAGCCCCTGGTGGGTTTTCTGTAGGTGTGAGATGGGGGTGACATCCCAGTGTTTTCAATAAGGTTATGCCGTTTCCCACCCTGGCCGCACACCCTGGCCCATGCAGGCCCAGTTCCGGCTCCAAGTCCCCCCTCCCTGGGCCACACGCTCAGCCTTAACCCCTGTGGCTCTGGCCTGGGTGGGGCGGTCCTGTGGTTTCCCTGTGGTTGTTAAGATAGTCCCCCCGCACCCACTCACACTGCTACTGTTTGGGTTAGAGTGTGGGGTCTGCTGATTAATTTGGGGAGAATTGACAACTTTGCATATTACTGATTATACGGTATAGCCCGTCCTGAATCAGGCCTTTTAATTTTGTTCTCAGTGACGTTTTTTTTTAAATTTATTTATTTTTGGCTGTGTTGGGTCTTCGTCGCTGCACACGGGCTTTCTCTAGTTGCGGCGAGCAGGGGCTCCTCTTCGTTGCGGTGTGCGGGCTTCTCATTGCGGTGGCTTCTCTTGTTACGGAGCACGGGCTCTAGGCGCGCGGGCTTCAGTAGTTGTGGCTTGTGGGCTCAGTACTTGTGGCTTGTGGGCTCAGTAGTTGTGGCATACGAGCTCAGCAGTTGTGGCTCGCAGGTTCTAGAGCACAGGCTCAGTAGTTTAGGCGCACGGGCTTAGTTGCTCCGCAGCATGTGGGATCTTCCCAGACCAGGGCTCGAACCCGTGTCCCCTGCACTGGCAGGCAGGTTCTTAACCACTGAGCCACCAGGGAAGCCCCTCTCAGTGACATTTTATATTTTTTGCATGAACTTCTTTTGTTACATTTATCCCAAGAAATTTGAAATTTCTTATGTTACTGTACCTGATATTTTTTAAATGTTCATTTCTGTCTGTCGCTAGTATGGAGGGAACAGTGGACTTCTTTTTTTTTTTTTGGCCGCACCAAAGTGGCTTGAGGGATCCTAGTTCCCCAACCAGGGATTGAACCCGGGCCCCTGCAATGGAAGTGCAGAGCCCTAACCAGTGGACCACCAGGGAAGCCCCAACAATGGATTTCTTAATACTGTCCTTGTGTTCACCATCCATGCTGAAATAAGTCCATTGAGTAATTCTAATACTTGTCTTTAGATTCTTCATTGCTTTCTAAAAAATGAATCATTTGTTCAGTGCGTAACGACGTTTTGGGGTATTGTTTTTATTTTTAGAGACTTTATTTTTTAGAGCAGTTTTCGGTTCACAGCAAAATGGAGAAGAACGTGGAGATTTCCCATCTACCCCTGCCCCTCCCACATGCACCACCTCCCCCGTTATCACCATCCCTACCAGATGGGACACTTGTGACGAGTGAGGGACCTGCCTGGGCACGCCATCATCACCCAAAGTCCGTAGTCTACCTTGGGGCTCACTCTTGGCGTTGTACGTTCTGTGGGTTTGGACGATGCAGAGTGACATGTTACCTACTACTGAAGGTTCACGGAGTAGTTTCACTGCCCTGAACCCCCCATGCTCTCCTGTTCATCCTCCCTCCCCCAAGCCCCCGGCAACTCCTCATCTTCATACTGACCCCATAGTTCTGCCTTTTCCAGAGCGTCATAGAGTTGGAATCATACTACGAACGTAGTCTGCAGCCTTTTCCGATTGGCTTCTCTCACTTAGTAGTTGGCATTTAAGTTTCCTCCCTGTCTTTTCATGGCTTGATGGCTCATGTCTTTTTAGTGCTGAATAATATTCCATCGTCTGGAGGGACCAGAGTTTATTGGTCAGAGTGCTGATGCTTTTATTTTTTCCTTTCTAAGTTCTGTGGCCTTAATGTTTCCTTCTTGCCGCTCTGCACTGGCGTCGAATGCAGTGGGCGTCCTGGTGTTTGCGTCTTAGGGGAAAGCTCTCAGCATTGAGTTCTGTGTTCGCTGAGGGTTTTTTATAAGCGCCTTTTGTCTGGCTAAGGAAGTCCCTTCTCTTCTAGTTTGCTGAGTTATTTCTTAAATTATAACTAGAACTCTCCCTTAAGAGGTGCTTGTTCTGCATCTATTGAGAGCATCATGTGACTTCCGTCCTTTATTTCACTAGCGAACCAGGCTGATGGACCTTCAGTTGTCCAGCCAGCCTTGCTTTCTGGGACGGACCCTCCTGTGGTGTACACGGGCGTCTCTCCCGGGTCCCTGAGCCCGTGTGCTCGGGGGCTGTCCCCCAGGGTGTGGCTCAGGTCCCCAGCCTTTCCCTCCGTCCCGCCTCCTGCATGGAGCCAGCAGGTTGCCGTCGTCCCCCTGATTCTTGGGTAGGTTCGCAGGTGAAGCCACCTGGGCTCCTGATCCCCCAGATTTGGCCGGGAGAGTCTGTTAGTGGCCTCCCCTGCCCCAGCGTGTGCACTGATGATCAGGTCCTGACTCTGACGCCTGACCCCGACCCACACCATGTGAGGGCATGGCTGGGGTCCTGACCCCTGACCCTGACCCCCACCATGTGCGAGGTGTGGCCGAGGTCCTGGCTAAGTGCCAGGGGCTTCTCCCACTCCCTGGGCTGGGGTCGGGGACACGCTGGGAGCCCAGACCCCCCTTGGCTGCTTTCCTTCCGGTCCTCCCTGGGCTCTGGGCCTTGGCGCCTGCCGGTTCTGAACAAAAGGACCAGAAGGCTAAGACTCCGCGCTCCCAATGCAGGGGGCCCGGGTTCGATCCCTGGTCAGGGAGCTAGATCCCGCATGCATGCCGCAACCAAGACCCGGCGCAGCCAGGTAGATAAATACATACAGTGCGGTCATTCAGCTTAAAAAAAAAAGAACCGGAAGGTTTGTCTGTGATTTCTCAGCGGGGCTGGAAAGGTTACAGCGCCTGGGCCTTTGAAGCAGAACTCGCAAGGCAAGGAGGGGCTGGGCCTCAAGGCTCGGGCTGCCAGGGAGTGGGGGTGGGGGAGTGGGTTAGGCCGGGGAGGTGCTGCTGAGGCTGGCAGGGCTGCGGTGAGGCGCTGGGGAGGAGGGAGCCCCGCCTGGAGTGCAGGGAGCCGGAGGCCCAGGGGCGGGCCCGCAGCCAGGGGGCGCTGGTGGCCATGGGCACCTCGGAGCTGGGTCCCTGGTCCCCTGGCCTCGGAAACAGCTTTCTTTCGCAAGCCAAGAGCTGGCAGCAGCGACCTTTCCAGGCCAGCGAGCTCTCCTTGGCACTGGCCTTGGATCTCGCCTGAGGGCGCCGACCCTTTTCCAGCAGGAGGGTGACCCCGACCTCCCCTGTCCCGGCCAGCACCGGGCTGAGTGGCACCTGTGTCATGACTCCACGCCCCGTTCTGCAGCAGGGACAGCGGCTTCAGGGAGCAGCGGCCATGGGGGTGGGGAAGCTTTGGGGAGTGGCCAGCCTGCATGGGGCTTACCCGGGGCCGGGACAGGGCAGAGGGGAGACGGGGGAGACAGAGGCTGGAACCACCTCGGGGCCTCGGCAGGGGCCAGAGGCCAGACATGGTGGGTGGTGGATGGGTTTGTGGGCGGCGTACCCCGCTGGGCGGGCCTTGCCCGTGGGGGGCCAGGTCAGTACTGCTGACTTAGCCCCGGCGGCCGACGCCCCTTCCCCACTCACACGGCCACTCTGAACCCACCGCGGCTTAAATCTGAGGCCAGGCTCCCTGAGCTGTCAGGGGAAGCCCACCCCGGTGGGCACTGCGGGAAGCAGCCCTGCTGGGTGGCGGGGCCACGGTCCTGGGGAAGGGGCAGAGAGGGCACAAGGGGCCGTGAGCGCTGGGCAGCGTCTGCGGGAGCCCCCAGGCCTCGGCCCCCGCCTGCCCCTCAGCCCCTCCTCGGCCCTTGTCTTGTCCCCTCAGGCCGGGACCCGCTGCTGTTCCTGCAGACCCTGCAGACGCTGTGGTCCACTCAGGAGCTGGGACAGGTGAGCCCTCGGGGTGTGGGCACCTGGCCGCCAGCCTCGGCAGGCTGCCGTGTCGGAATGTTCTGGGGGGTGCATGGGATTGGAGCCGTGGGACGAGGCCTGCTGGACGCTCAGAGCAGGCAGGGAGGGCCTGTGCCCACCACCAGCTCTCCCAGAGGGGCAGCAGGACAGCCCGCCTGGACAGCGGGGGGGATGCGTGTGGTCCGGCGGGAGGAGCTCTGGCGGGGAGGCTGCCAGGGTCTTCCACGGCCACTTGGGGGTCCTGCAGTGGCAGCTGCCACTGCCCAGACCGTGTCCCGCCGTGACCTGTGCCAGGAGGACAGCTCTGCCTCGCGGCCCCCGGGGTGGTGCAGTTACTGGCCCTCGGCCGCTCCTTCCCTGCACTTTGCTCCCTTGAGGCATGGAAAGGGCGAGGGAGGCTGCCCTGGCTCTGGGGAGGACGGGCCCACGCATGGCTGGAGGGAGAGGGCCACATCCTCTCGTGCCAGCCTGGCCTCCAGCTGCCCGCCGAGGGTGGGCAGGGCACCCAGACCTGGGGCAGGCTGGTCGGGCAGGTGTCCGGAGCAGGTTAACTCCAGGCTTCCACAGCGCTGCGTGGTGGAGGAGGGCCGGCAGCCGGCCTCCTCTCTGGACAGGCCTGGGCTCCCCGCCCGGCTGAGCTGCGGGGCCTTGGGCAGATAGCGGCCCATCCACTGCCTGCGCTCAGGCCTGAGAGCAGCCGTCTCTAGCCATCAGCTGGAGAATCCAGAGTTTTTGCAAAAGCCAAACGTTTTTTGATTTTCCAGTTTCGTGCCGTGTGGCTTGAGGGTGAGACTCAGGCAACAGGGCTGTGGCGCTGTTCAGCCTTCCAGTTGGGAGCGGGCTCGTTGCGAGGTGGCATCCTCTGCCCTGGTGTCACGGTGAGCCGGCTTGGGAGCTCGGCTCGACCCTCCATCCCTGTTCACTGAAGGCAGGAGCCAGAGGCCCGCAGAGCCTGAGGACGAGCCGGGCGCTGCCCCGGGGGCGGCGGGGCACGGGTGGGGGGCCTGCAAATGAAGCCTGGGGGCGGTCTCCCTGATGGTTGTTCCTGGGCAGAGTGTCTGTCTCTGGATTTATTTCTCTGGGAAGCGTCCGCTTCCTCCACGTCACCACGGTTTCGGCCGGAGGTCCCTCCCGGTTCCTGACCCCCGCGTCTCCCGGCAGCGCTGCCCCTCCCCCGGCCTTGTGCCTCTTTCCCGGGGCTGATCTCAGCCTTCAGGTAGCCGGACGCCCAAGGCATCGGTTTCCAGGAGTCTTGGTTTCCGATGCTGCATTTAACGCCGCACCTTCCCCCCGAGTTCTGTTCGTCACCGGTTTGATGTGTAGGGGTCCGTCGTCCTTCCTGTTTTCTGATTTCCGCCGTGTCTCCTTCAACATTTCCAGAGAAACACAGGGCTGTGTCTTGATGTCGCTTAGCTGTTTGTTTCTGGCTGTGAAGGCGCCCGGTCCATCTGTTTTGGTTTTTGCACAGGACAGGCTTGTTTTGTGGTTAGTTATATAAACACTCCGAGTTCCCTACTTGGCGAAAGCTCCCGCCTGGAGGGGACACACGTTTGCTCACCAGGGCTCGTCCTGGGTTCCTGTGAGCAGCCGGCACCACGCTGTGCAGTCCAAGCTCAGACGTGTGTGATAACCAAGGGGCCAGCAGCGGGAGATGCGGTGGCTCGAGCCCTGAGGACGAGGGTGCAGGTGAGCCAGAGTGTCCTGGGGGCCAAGGGAGCAGCAGAGGGACCCAGGGGGCGGCCGCATGAGAGCAGCTGGAGCCCAGCAGAGCACATGGAGTTTTCAGGGACCGGACAGGACAGGGAATCTGGAGACGAAGGGGAGGCCAGAGGGCAGGAGGGAAGGAGAGAGGAGGTCAGCCAGGGTCTCAGAGCCAGGGGTCCGGAGGATCGTCGACATGGACGCTGAGCCCACCACGCCAAGGGCAGGGGTAGCACGGGAGGGCGACACGGGGCCAGACGTAAACCCCTGGGGCCCAAACCTGGTGCGTGAGTTCCACCCCAGGGCTGCAGCTACCGCTCAGGGCCACTTGCGTCTTATTCTTTACTTAGTTTTGATTTATTTTCTTTTATAATTCTAGACATATTTATATTCTATTTTCATCCCCAAACCGATACCTTACTGTTCTTTACTCTTAGAGCTTTGATCACCCTGCTTGCGGTCACCATCATGGTGAATTGCTCCTTGTGTGTCCTGTTGTTTTTCATTGTGAGCTCCCCTTAGTGCAGCTTTTTCCCTCTGGTGGCTGAGGGCCAGGTCCCCAGGGCCGTCCCCAGGACCACCCTCCTGAGCACACGTGGAAATCCAAATCCAAAGGCCAGAGCTGGGTCCTTCTAGACCTTTCCTTTTCCCAAGCAAGGGGTGTGGTGCTGATGGAGACCCCGCCCCCCCCTCGGGCAATGCTGGACGGTGGCCCCCAGGCTCTGTGGGAACCGCAGCCCCCTGCTGGTGCCCTTCAGACCCCTGAGAGGTGTGTGTGGCCTTGCCTATCCATCCTGGAGGGTGACAGCTGTCCTCAGGGTCTGTTTGAGGCCATCTCAGGTGAGTTCCAACAGCCACAGCGAGGGCAGCCCCTTCCAGAGAGCCCTTGGGTGCGAGGGCTTCGGCCCCCTGAGCTCACACTTGACGCCTGCAGGTCCACCCTGGGCCGGACCCCAGCAGGTCCTCGGTCAAGGGAGCCGCAGTGACCTGAACCACTGGAGCGGGCAGGGCGTGGCGGGCTGGCCGTGCACAGGGCCCTGCTGGTCACGCAGAGGACGCCCGGCTGCTCTAGAGACGGTGGTGAGATGCATGTTGTCCCGCTGGACGTGGGTGTTGGGGACACACCTGTTCTTGTCTCTGTCTTGCAGCTCTTACGTGTCCCCCAGAGCTTCCCAGCACAGGAGGTAGAAAAGTAAACAAAAGGCATTTTTCAGTTGGGGTTTTTTCCTTTTTTCCGTCTCCTGTTGCTTGCTGGGCCCTGCTGACCTGTCACCGTCTCTGAAGGGCCAGCGCCATGTCCCATGCGTGCCACGCGGGTGGTCAGGGCACAGAGGAGCTCCGCCCAGGGTCTGGCCTGGGGAGCAAGCCCCAGCCTTTGCAGGACCATTGGCCTGGACGGTCCCTGTGCCCGGCCTGGGTGCAGCGGACCAGGAAGGTGTGGGCGGCTCCGTGCGGGTGGGGGAGGCCGGCAGGAGGACTCAACACAGCGAGGCCTTGTGTCTCCACAGCTCCGGGAGGAAGCCCAGAGGGGATTCGCCGCCCTGGAGGACCCGCTCGCCGCCCTCCTGGACATGCTGGACAGCAGCCGGGGCTGGCGGGGGAAGGGCCCCTCCCTGGAGGCCTGGGTCACCCGTGACCTGAAGCGCTGCTTGCAGGCACAGCTGTGCCCGGGGCCGGCCCGGGTGAGCCCTGCCCGCGGCCCACAGCCTGCCCCTTCCCAGCCCGTCCCGGCCTCGGCACGGGCTTCCCACGCGCACCTGGCCGGGCCCCTGCGGCCTGTGGAGGTCGCCCACGGTGGTCGGGGGCTCTCGGCCTCCCGAGAGCCACACGCCGGGCCGACCTCGGCTCCCTTGCCTGTGCCCCTGCCAGCCAGCCCCTGCTCACCCACAGCGTCCACCCACTGGCTCTGGGCTGCCAGGTGCTGGCCGCACTGGGCCTGCCCAAGCACCAACTCCCCACCCGCATCAGGCCCCGCGACTCCGGTTGCCGCCTCCACTGAAGCTGGGTCTGGGGCCTCCAGGGCAGCCCAGGGCTGAAGCAGCTGCAGGCCCGTGCGGTCAAGCTTCTCGCCGAGAGCCCCCCCGGCCTCATAGAGCCACTGGTCAGCATCTTCCAGCTGCAGGACGCAGACCGGAGCCCCCTGCTGGCTCAAGTCCACCGGCTACACCAGGAGGGCAAGTTCAAAGAAGTGAGTGAGACCCTCCCTGTGGCTCTGGGCCTCTCGTCCACGGGCTGGGCCTCCACGTGGGTCAGCGGGGTGGGCAGGAGCCAGGCTGGGGCTCGAGGCGCCGAGCCCAGAAGTGTCCCCTCTGCCCTCCAGCGTGGGGGGCCTTGCAGGGGGCCTCATGTCTGGTGTGCAGGCTTTTGGGGACCAGCTGCTCTGGGGACCATGTCAGGTTCGTGCCTGGTGTGGCGGCCCTGGGAGCCCCTCGCGCTGACCGACTGAGAAAGAGGCTGGGTACAGCCCCCCACACCCTGCCTGGTCTGCACCACGCTCAGGGCCCTTCCTCCCCAGGTGCCCGCCGGCCTCTCCCCCTTGGTCAGCAGCGTGGGGACGCCCAGCTCTGGCCCAGAAGCCCGCGTGGCTGCGGCCCAGCTCCCTTTGTTAACTCCCAGAATTGCTCTCTGGGGGGCTGAGAAGTGCGGGTGTGGGAGAAGCTAGCCGCAGTCTCTGTGCCCCGGGCCCAGATCAGACCCGGGGCCCGCTTCTGTCTTCTCCTGCCCCTGCCCAGACTCACCCAAAGGTCACTTGGTCCTGTGCTGGCCTGGGGGCAGGGGAGCCGAGGCCCCTTGGGGCCCAGCTGCTGCTCCATGAGGACAGACCCTCCCTGCGTGGGGGGCCCTGAAGCCACGACCACGCCAGGCCGGGGGACTGGCCACTGTGCTCTAGTCCTGGTCGGTAACAGAGCACGTGGCCGGGCATCTGTAGGCTGCGCTCGGCCTCCCGGACCTGTCGTGCGGCCCTGCCCCAGAGCCGGGGGCCACGCTCTGGGTGGTGCCCACCCCTGCCTGTTTGCTGGGTCCCTCGGACTGGGTCGGGCCAGTGGTGGTGACCCTGTGAGGGTCTGCGTCCCGAGGGCCCTGCTGGCTCCCACCCCAGGGACCGGCCCCGGCACACCTGTGGTTTTCAGAAGATCGGTTGTGGGGCATCGTGCCGGCTTGGGGCGCAGATTCTCAGCCACGTCAGTCAGGAGTCCCCAGCGTGTGCGACGCATGTGGGTTGGGGGCCGCCCGAGGGGGAGGGCGTTTTGCTCCCTTGTCGTGGGCAGGGCTGGGCCAGGAGCGCAAACGTGGGGCTTAGTGGCTGCAGGTCTCTGGGTGGGAACTGGGGGCTTTTGGAAGCTCGGTGGGTTTGCTGAGTGTCCTTCGTGAGCAGCAGCGGTCCTCGTTGAAGCCCGGAAGGTTCTGAGATGCAGCGGGAGCTCTGGGGTCCTGGCCCAGTGTTCACCGCGGATGACCCGTCTGCGGCTGAGGTCGGGAGCGGCGGGGCCCACGGGTGAGCAGCAAGGGGGCGCTGTCAGCGAAGCTCTGAGCTGTGCTGCAGGCGCAGGGGGCCCTGGGCTCCGCGCACCCCGAGATGCGAGACACGCGATGCCCTTGCGGGGCAGGGGAGGTGGGGCAGCCCCGGGCGCCCGGCTCAAAGGTGCCCTCTCCCTGGGTGGTGAGTCCAGCACCCAGGGCCCAGAGGCTCCCTCCGGGCTCACCTCCCCCGCTGCCTCGTGGGGCCCAAAGTTTCTGGCGCCAGGGTGCCAACAGGCGTGGGGTGCGGCCGGCACCCAGGCGGGTCCCAGGCCCACCCCACACGGGGCCCTCTTCCCGGTGAGGAGGCCCGTCGGAACGGAGGTGTGCGGCCCAGGCCCAGGTGGAGGGTGTGCTGCGCGGCCACGATGGCGGCGCAGGGGCCGGGCGCCCGGCTGCTCGGGGCTCGGCCGGGGCTGAACGGGCGCCGAGGCAGAAGGCGGGCTGGTGTGTCGCGTCTCCTGTTACGCTCAGGCCTTTCAAAGAGCGTCTGGGCGGCCGAATGCGCCTCCCTTGCGCTCTGAGGCAAGACTTGCACACAAAGGGGGCTCTTGTCCCGCACAGGCCCCTCGTGCGAAGAAAGGCCATTGTCCCCGAGCGGGGCGGCCCGGCAGGCAGTGCACGCTCCAGTGCCCACCGCCGCGCCGCCGAGGGGCCGCCTTCAGGCCTGTCCGCTCGGATTAGCGGGGACTCACGACTTAATGCGCTGCGATATTTCATGTCGAGGGCGGCGGCCGGCCCCAGCCGCGTGAATGCCTGCTTTTGTCTGCTGCATTATTTTATTTACATTTTTTAAACAGCTTATCAAGGTAAAAAGATAGCTTTGCTTTAAAAAAAAAAAAAAAGCCCCTTGGCTCCAGGCCCGCGCTGAGCCGCCGAGGACGGAAGGCCCGTCCCGGGGCCCGGCCGCCGGGTCTGGGCACCTGCCCAGCCCCCCTGTTGGCCGAGCGGGCAGTCGGGCGTCCGTGCAGGGCTCTTCCCGCTGTCACCGCCCCAGCCCCTCTGGTCTTCTTAGTTACTTTCCCCCAAAGCGGCAGCTCTGGGGTCCGTCTGGTCAGAGGTCCCTGCAGCCCCACCCTGACCCGGCTGCAGGGCAGCCCTCTTCTCGGTGGCTGGCTCTCAGCCTCCTGGGCGGAGGTCAGGGAGGCCCGCAAGGTGCCAGGTGGGCCCAGCCCTGGGCAGTGTCCATCTGCAGGTCCCGGCCACTGCCCTCCTCCCATTGGGCCTGCTCCCCGGCCTGGGTCTGGAGCCAGTTGCAGGCACCTGGGCCAGCAGGCGATCTTCCTGCATCCGCGGGGCCCCCCACGTGGCCACGTGACCGGTGGTAAGCCGTGGGCAGCCTGGCCTGCTGGCCCCTCAGCAGAAGCTCAGACTGAGAAGTGACCAGAATCCAGTTCTCAGCCAGGCCCAATAGATCCAAGGTGGAGTCCAGGCCGGGGGCTTCCTAGAGGAGGTTCTGCTGCCAGGTAACCGTGGCCGCCCCCGATGGAGTTAGGGCGCCCTCCCGTGGCCGGGTGAGGCCAAACGGTCCCCCTCCTCGTCTTGTGCCCCCCAGCCTCCAGGCTACGGAGCTCCCCAGGGCTGCGGGGGCAGGACAAGGGCACTTCCCAGACTGTCCCTGGGGGTGTCCATGGCCTTCCAGCCCTGGATGCTCTGGCCACACCCCTCAGTGTCCACGCAGGCTGCCTGGCCAAAAGAGGGCAGCCTGGGTGCACAGAGGCTCCAGCCTGGCCTGGATAGAGGCTGGCTGCCCTGGAGGAAGAAGGCAGAGAGAAGGGGACCCAAACCCTCTGACAGTGTCGTCCTGTGGCCAGGGCTTTGCACCCCTCACGGGGAGGGGGACGGGGGGGGGCCTGTTGAGGAGCTGGATCCTCAGACGATGGAGGCCGACAGCCCAGCAGAGTGGTGAGAAGCAAGGGGCTCACCTCGCTGCCCCCTCCCCTCCCCACTCCCAGGTCACTGCCCAGGGCCTGATCTGGGGGGTAGGAGGGTCCCAGGCCCCCAGTCGTCCCTCCCACGGCCCCTTCTCCAACCGTGGCATGGCCCGACCAAGCCCAGGTCCAGATGTTGGCCCTTCAGTAGCCTGGAAGCCAGGCAAGGGTCCAGCAGATGCAGGACACTGGGGACGGGGTTCTGACCACCCCAGGTTCTGAATAAAGTGTGTGAGGCCGCCAGTGTGGGCACTCTGGCCTTCTTGGATGAGGGTCCGGATCTCCCTCAACTTCTCGGGGGTTTCCCGTCCAGAAGAGGTCGGTGCCATCCTGTGAGGCTGGAGTGGTGCCCAGGAAGGCCCCCACGTGGTGGCACCTGCGCCCTGCCCGCAGCCCTGGGCCCCTCCCCCAAGCCCTGCACCCTCTCCTCAACCCTGGCTCCTTCCCTGGCCCCGCCCCAGCCCCTCCCCCATTTCTGCTTTATCCCCCTCGCCCAAGCCCTGCACCCCCCTTCCCCTGGCCCTGGGCCCCCTGGGGCCTGGCCGAGGCTGAGCTCCTGGACACCGGCCAGGCCGCGGGGCGCCGGGTCAGTGCCGCGCAGGGAGAGGCCCCCCAGCCCCGCGCCCCCGCCGCGCGGTCCAGGCCTCCACCGGAGCAGCCTTTCCCAGGCCGCTATTTTGGGCCTTCTGTGAGCTGCAGGGGGCGGGGCCGGGCTGCCCGGCTAGTTATTTTTGCTCATAATGGGAGCACGACGTATGGAAATTATTAATAGCAGAGCGGCCTGTGCTACGTGCGGGCGCCCAGGGCCGCGCCGTTTCCTCTGCTGAGTCGGGGGAGGGTCATGCGCCCCGTGTAGGGCAGGCCGCCCAGCGTGCCCACTGCCCCATATGAGGGGCTGCCTGGGGGTGGGGGGATTCAGAGCCTCTTGCTCTGTGGCTCCTGGGGCAGCTCTCTGCATGCCCCCAATGCACGACCGCGCCGGTCCCGCTGCCATGGACCTGGAGCGAGCCTGCCCCATCCGACGACTCCTAGTCACTGGGGCACGTGGTGTGGCTTGTGGAAAGGGTTCAGAGGCCTGAAGGAGCCCCGCGTGTCAGGGCCGCCGCAGTCCCTCGGGTCTCCCGGGCGCACAGAGTGCACTCGCTGTGGGCACTGTGAATGGTGGGAGGGGATGCTCCCGGGAGGAGTGGGGCAGCAAGAGCAGACGTGGGGAGAGCGGTGTGCACCGTGTCCAGGCCCCATGGCTAGGTGATGGGGGCTTCTGTCCCTCCCTCTGCGTCCTCCACCCTCTCGTCAGCAAGCCAGGACCCAGGCCACCTGGCTCAGCTCGCACTTTGCGGCCCCGACCAGGCCGCACCCCAGTCTGGAGGGCACAGGGGTCGTTCCACCCACCCCACCGCGTGCGGGGCCTGGCTCAGCACAGGGGGGCTTGTAGGCTGGAGCACTGCCTGGTTTCCGGCCCTGTGGCTGTGCCTGCAGCGACTGGGCAGTGACGGGGTGGGAGTGGGGGCTGCAGAAGGGCGGGAGCCCCCACCTGTGGCACCGCCTGTCCCCCAGGCCCAGTGTCATCCGGTCCCTCTGTTTCCCAGGCCATCGTGCTGGGCGCAAAGCTGCGGCTGCAGGCAGATCTTGATGTTGAGAAGGTAAGGGTCATTCTCATGCAAACCGCGTAGCTTCCAGCTCCAGGGCTCCAGAAATGTGGTGTAGGGAGGGTCCCTCCCACTGAGCCCTGAGCCTTGCTCCCCACACGGCTGGGGCCAGGGCGCTGGAGGGCAGGGGTCACATGTGACTACCTGCTCATGTGAGGAGGGTCCAGGACTAGGGGAAGGGAGGGGCCAGCAAGGGCCTATGTGTGGCCAGCAGGCATGGTGTAACGTGCTCAGAAGGTGGCCGATCGCCAGGAGTTCACCAGGCATTCCTTCTCTGCTCTGGGGTGGCTGGAAGGGTTCTCAAGAATGGGGGCTCCCACAAGGACCGCCCACCTGGAGCCCTGGTTTGGCAGATGGGCCTCTGTCCAATCTGGGCTCCAGACAGCCTGCCCTATGTGACCACCTGGGGGAGGGGAAGGCAGGTGAGGAGGGGTCTTCCACAGGGGCCACTGGGAGGGGGCTTTGTCGAGAGCTGGTTCTTTCAAGGGGAGTGGCCCGTATGTCCCAGTGCCCAACACCACGGCCAGGGGCTCCCTCGGGGCCTCCCTGAGGGCTCAGGCAGCTTGGGGGTCTTGTGAGCTTGCGCCAGGCCACGTGCTGGTGCCGTCTTGCCCGTGATGGGCATTTCTGGGCCAGCAGGGCCATGGCCGGTAGTTGATCTCCATCCTGCCCACCCCACCCTGCTCGGTGAAGACAAGGGGACAATGGGGCCCCTCCAGGAGCCCCCTTGTGTCTTGGAGCCTCTCATCCTTCCCGATGGAGATGGGGTGACCACAGAGCCCCCCAGGGACGGGGCCCAGGGAGCGGCGGGGCTTGTGTGTGTGTGCAGGGGCAGAGCATGGGGCGCAGGCCGTGAGCCGGGCGTGGGGCTTCGCGAGGTCCTCAGACACTCGGTTGGGCCCCCAGGCTCCCCGGGGAGGCAGGTTGCGTGGACCAGCCTCCAGGCCGCTTGGTTCTGACGCTCTGGCCACTCCCTGCACTGGGCTGGAAGTGAGTCCGCGGTCTCGGGTGCAGTGGGGCTGCGGCCTGAAGGTGTGTCTCCCCGTAGATGTGCCTCCCCCTGCTCCTCCAGGACAAGGCAGACCTCGTGGAACGCTACGTGGATGGCTTTCCCGACCTCCAGCGGAGGCTGCTGGCCCTCATGGACTCCTGGTGCCAGCCCGGCTTTGACATCAGAGTCGTCGCCAGGTGAGCCCCACGGGGGCCCGGGGTGGGGTGGGGGCAGGGACTTGGCAGGGGCAGTAGGCACGTGGGAAGGTCACCCCATACCCCACACCACCTCTCCAGGTGAGCCCCGGCCAGGTGGGCAAGGGACCTGCTTCGGGAGCCAAGAGGTCGGGCTGGCAGCCACCGGGTGAGAGAGTTTAATGCTCTGAGATGAGCACAAATAATTCTCCACAGGGACTCCTTCCTTACGCAGTCCTGCAAGTCATATCTCCTATCCATTCACTGGTTCCTTCGTTTCTTCCTTCATGTAATAAATGTTTGTGGAGCGCCTGCTGTGAACCCTGTCCCAGCAGTTACAGAGAAGAGGCAGCATGCCAACAGGGAGCCCACGTGTGTGCGTGTGCGTGTGACCCCAGGGCGTCCCCTGAGCATGGGCATCTGGAAGGAGAAGGGCTTCCTCCCACCTCCCTGGGGTGGCTGAGGGGAAGTGCACTGGGGCTGCCAAGGCTCCTTGGCCACCTGTCCCTCAGCAGGCAGCGGGGCTGGGCGCCCTGTCCGTGTGCCCTGCAGCCCGGACCCTCTCACTTGAGAGTCAGGCCTTGGGCTCTGGCGGCAGGCCTCTCTGGACCCTCCCTCCCCTGGAGCTGGGTGTTTTCCTCGTCCCTAAAATGGGACTAATTCTGTCTCAAAGGGCTGTCGTGACTTCACACCCTACGAAGTGAACAAAGCAGCAGGCCAGGCACATGTGTTGCTGCCATTGCTTTTATTATGCATTAAAAAGGAGAGAGAAATACAGGGGAGCAGCACGGACGGGGAAGAGGGGAGACACGCGGGTGGAGGGGGGGGGGGCCGTGAGTTAGATCTAACGTGGATATTTCATGATTCTTTTAAATGTCCTCGTGCTATGCTCTGAAAGGGCTCAGAAGCGATGACATCCCCTAGCAGTGAGCACACCTAGCAACCAGATCTTGGTTTCTAGATACCATTCTCCACTAAAAGGAACAAAGGCTCCTTGGGGAGTAGGCTGAGAATGAAAACAATAACAGAGCATAAAAGCATGGTAATAGAGCATAATACCTTGGATTTTTAAAAATGCATGAGTTGGGGCTTCCCTGGTGGCGCAGTGGTTGAGAATCCGCCTGCTAATGCAGGGGACACGGGTTCAAGCCCTGGTCTGGGGGAATCCCACATGCCGCGGAGCAACTGGGCCCGTGAGCCACAACTACTGAGCCTGCACGTCTGGAGCCTGCGCTCCGCAATGGGAGGCCGCGACAGTGAGAGGCCCGCGCACCACGATGAAGAGCGGCCCCCGCTCGCCGCAACTGGAGAAAGCCCTCGCACAGAAACGAAGACCCAACACAGTCAAAAATAAATAAATTTATAAAAATGCATGAGTCTGTGGGACTTCCCTGGTGGCGCAGTGGTTAAGAATCCACCTGCCAATGCAGGGGACACGGGTTTGAGCCCTGGTCAGAGGAGATCCCACATGCCGCAGAGCAACTCAGCCCGTGCGCCACAACTACTGAGCCTGTGCTCCAGAGCCTGCGAGCCACAACTACTGAGCCCGTGTGCCACAACTACTGAAGCCCACATGCCTAGAGCTCCGTGCTGTGCAACAAGAGAAGCCCGTGCACCATAACGAAGAGTAGCCCCTGCTCACTGCAACTAAAGAAAGCCTGTGTGCAGCAACGAAGACCCAACGCAGCCATAAATAAATAAATAAATATTTTTAAAAATGCATGAGTCTGGAGTGATGCTCAAAGGCAGGGAGGAAAACTCTTTTACGGGGTATGTCAGCTAATAAATAGAAAGGAATGATAAAGTTAGAAATCACCATTTTGTAACTTCCAATAAAATAATTGATTTAGGCACAGATCATAAAGAGATGCTAAGAAAGAAAGAGATACATACAAATTACCCATATCAGGAATGAAAAGTAGAACGTCACTACAGACCTTACAGACTTTAAAATGGTAATAAATGTTGTTTACAACTTGATGCAAATACATATAACAGTTTAGATGTAACAGACCAAATTCTTGCAAAACACAACTTACAAAACTGAAAAAATAGAAAATTTGAATAGTCCTATATCTATTAAATAAATTGCATCTGTAGTTTAAAACTTTACCACAAAGAAAACTATGGATTTAGATGGCTTCACTAGTGAATTCCTTCAAGTGTTTAAGGAAGAGATTGTACCAATCTTACACAAATTCTTCCAGAGAATGTAAAAAGAAAGAGCACATCCCAACTTTTTTTTCTTTTTTTTGGCTGCGTTGGGTCTTCGTTGCTGCGCGGGGGCTTTCTCTAGTTGCAGTGAGTGGGGGCTACTCTTCATTGCAGTGTGCAGCCTTCTCATTGCGGTGGCTTCTCTTATTGCAGAGCACAGGCTCTAGGCATGCGGGCTTCAGTAGTTGAGGCGCGTGGGCTCAGTGGTTGTGGCACATGGGCTCTAGGTGCGCAGGCTTCAGTGGTTGCAGCACGTGGGCTCAGTAGTTGCGGCTTGCGGGCTCTAGGGCGCAGGCTCAGTAGTTGTGGCACGCGGGCTTAGTTGCCCCGAGGCCTGTGGGATCTTCCCGGACCAGGGATGGAACACATGTCCCCTTCATTGGCAGGCGGATTCGTAACCGCTGGACCACCAGGGAAGTCCCCAACTTGTTTTATTCAGCTAGTTTAAGGCTTGATACCAAAACTCGAAAAAGACATTAGGAGAAAGGAAAATTAAAGTGCAGTGTATCTCATGAACATAGATGCAAAAATACTAAACAAAATATTAGCAATCAAATCAACTAATATATTAAAGAGTTAAGAAAATGAGAAGACAAGCTCCAAGTGCGAGAAAATATTAGCAAAGACACATCTGATAAAGGACTGTTATCCAAAACATAGAAAGTTAGCTTAAAACTCAGCAGTAGGAAAACAAACAACCATGGGCTGCCCTGGTGGCGCGGTGGTTAAGAATCCGCCTGCCAATGCAAGGGACACAGGTTTGAGCCCTGGTCCGGGAAGATCCCACGTGCTGCGGAGCAACTAAGCCCATGCACCACAACCACTGAGCCTGTGCTCTAGAGCCCGCGAGCCACAACTACTGAGCCCGTGAGCCACAACTACTGAAGTTGCACACGTAGAGCTCGCGCTCCACAACAAGAGAAACCACCCCAGTGAGCAGCCCGCGCACCGCAACAAAGAGTAGCCCCCATTCCCGGCAACTGGAGAAAGCCCGTGCGCAGTAACGAAGACCCAACGCAGACAAAAATGAATAAATTAAATAAATAAATTTTTTAGAAAAGAAAGAAAACCAACAACCTGATTTTAAAAACGGACCAAAGATCCAGATACCTCAGCAGAGAAGATACACGAATGACAGATAAGCACATGAAAGGATGCTCTGCATCGTATGTCCTCGGGGAAATGCAAACTAAAACAACGAGCTATCATGACACCCCTATTAGAATGGAGAGAATCCAGAACACTGACATCGCCAAATACTGGCGAGGATGTGAAGCAACAAGAACTCTCATCACTGCTGGTGGGAATACAAAGTGCTGCAGCCACTTTGAAGGACAGTCTAGTGCTTTCTTACAAAACTAAACACGTTCTTGCCATATGACCAAGCCATCGCGCCACTGGGTATTTACCCAAAGACATTGAAAACCTCTGTCCACACAAAAACCTGCACTTGAGTGTTTATAGCAGCTCTATTTATAGTTGCCGAAACTTGGAAGGAACCAAGATGTCCTCCAGTAGTTGGATGGATAAGTAAACTGTGGTCCATCCAGACAATGGAATATTATTCAGAGCTAGAAAGACATGAGCCATCAAGCCGTGAAAAGACAGGGAGGAAACTTAGATGCAAATTACAAAGTGAGAGAAGCCAATCTGAAAAGGCTACTGCTGTGAGATTCCAGCTATATGACATTCTGGAAAAGGCCAAGCTATAGAGACAATAAAAGGATCAGGGATTATGGGGAGGGAGGAACGAATAGGAGAGCACCGAGGATTCTTAGGGCAATGAAACTACTCTGTATGTCACTGTAATCGTGGGTACCTAGGCATTTGTCAAAGCGCATAGAATGTGCGACACCAAGAGTGACCCCAAGGTAAACCATGGACTGTGTGTGGGTGAGGATGACGTGTCCAGGTGGGTTGATCACCGTGACAAGTGGACCATCTGGTGGGGATGCTGACAGTGTGTGTCACGGTCTGCTCAGCTTTGCTGTGAACCTAAAACTGCCCTAAAAAAAGTAAAATCGATGTTTTCAAAAGTTTATACACCATGATCTAGTGGGATTTATTTAAGGAACGTGAGGTTGGTAAAACATTTAAAAATCCATCGGCATTCACCCTGTCAACAGATTAGATAACAAAACTATGTAAGCATCTCAACGTATATAAAAATTATAAAATTCAAACCTTATTTATGATAAAAACTCTCAGCAAACTACAGATATAAGGAAACTTCCTTTATCGGATAAAGGATAGTACTGAAAATAAAAAGAAAACTACAGCAAGCATCATTTTTCTGAGTTTTCTTCAAGTATGATTACTATATAATGAACTCTGTTCGGAGTGTGTAAGTTTGTAACTTTTGATGTATGTACGTGTCCACGAAACCATCACCACAGCCCAGGTGCTGAGCACACCCCCCCACCCCCCGCCACCCCCTGAGGACCGCTGATCTGCTCTGTGTTACTGTAGATTCCTTTTCATTTTCTAGTACCTTGTGCAAGCGGAGTTGCGTCGTCTGGCTTCTGTCCCCAGCACCATCATTCTGAGATTCATCCGCGTTATTTCATTTCTTAGCGCTGAGTGGTGTTGCCGCGTGTGGCTGCGCCGCGTTGCTTGTCCATTCACTCATCGATGGGTATCTGGGTGTTCCCAGGTTTGGTCTGTTACACACACCGCTGCTGCGAACGTTCGTGCCCAAGGCTTTGCGTGGACGTGTGTCTTCATTTCTCTTGGGTGAACACCCTGGAGTGTGATGCCTGGGCCATGTGATGCGTGTGGATTAATTTTTTGAGAAACCGTCAAACTGTTTTCCAGGGCGGCTGCACGTTTCCCATTCCCTCCAGCAGCAGGCGAGAATCGCCAGCCCCACATCCTCGCTGGCCCACGGCCTGGTCAGCCTGTAACGTCCGCGGTTCTAATGGGCGTGGAGTGGTATCTTTTTGTGCTTTTGATCTGCAGTCCCTAATGACTAAGGATGTAAAGTGTATTTTCATTTGCTTATTTGCCATCTGTGTGTCTTCTTTGGTGAATTAGCTGCTCCGTCTTTTACACTTTATTAAAAAAAAAAATTTTATTTATTTAATTTGGTTGCACCGGTCTTATTTGTGGCAGGCGGGCTCCTTAGTTGTGGCATGCAAACTCTTAGTTGCGGCATGCATGTGGGATCTAGTTCCCTGACCAGGAATCGAACCCAGGCCCCCTGCATTGGGAGCTCGCAGTTTAACCACTGCACCACCAGGGAAGTCCCTACACACTTTTTAATTAGGTTGACTGTTTTCATTACTGAGTTTTGAGAGATTTAGAAATATAATCTGGGCTAAAGGCCCTTAACAGACATATTATTTGCAGACGTTTCACCCTGTGGTGCATCTTCTCGTTCTTTTAATGATCTTTCAAAGAACAAAAGTTCTTAATTTGTTGAAGTCCAGTTTATAAATTAAAAAATTTTTTGCATCATGCTTTTAGTATCATGGCTAAGAAATCTTTGCCTAACTCTAGGGCACAAACATTTTCTCCTGTTTACTTCTAGAAGTTTTATAATTTTAGGTTTTACATTTCAATCTATGGCCCATTTTTGGAGAATTTTCATATGGGGTGCTAGGTGTGGATTGAAGTTCTTTTTTTTTTTTTAACAGCTGATGTCTAATTGTTCCAGCAGCATTTGTTGTAAAAGACTGTCCTTTCCCACAGAGTTGACTTTGTGCCTCTGTCAGGTGTCCATATATGTGTGGGTCTCTCTGTCCTCTTCTGCTCTGTCTGTGGCACGTGTTCTGACCGCCGTAGCCTCACAGCAAGTCCTGAGTCAGACAGGGTTAGCCCTCCAATGCTGTTCTTCTATGTCAAAGTTGTTTTTAATTATTCTGGGCCCTTTGCACTTGTATATGAATTTTAGAATCAGTTTGACGATTTCTATCCCCCAGAAAAGCCCCCTGAGCAGGGGAACACAGCCAGGGCTCTGAGACCTCTGGCCAGCCTATCTGGAGCTTAGAGGAGGCAGAAAATCACTTAAAAACAAACACGAAAGCTGTAGGCCTTTAGAGAGTTTCTGTGTCTGAAATAAACACCAGAGCTATACAGAGGGCGCCTTTGGAATACAGAACAGACTTGTCAGTTAAAAACGTGATGGCAGAATGAAAGTCTCAATAAAAGGTTTGGAAGATAAACTTGAAGATATCCTCCCAACGTCATAAAAAATAAATGAACAAAGGAGGAAAAGCAGAGGAAAGGTTTTTTTTTTTTTAATGGCAGATTCTGTCAAGAAGACCCAACGTCCAAATAATGGGAATTCCAGAAAGAAAGAAGGGAAAACATGGAGGAGTTCACTCCAGACCCAGTCCTGGGTGGATGGAGAGAGGCCCACACTGAGGACCAGGACCCTAAACCCTCAGAAAGAGCAGGAGTCAGACCGGTTCCAGGAGCAGTGCCGGCGCAGGCTTCAGCCCAGCCAGACGCAGTCCAGTGTGAGGCCTAGGGCACCGTCTCCAGGTCCACGCCTCGCCCCTGGGAGGCGCCTGCAGAGCCGCTTTGCCCTGGCCTAGGGACAGGAGAGGTGCAGGGCCACCAGGACGGTGATGGACGGGGCCTGGGAGCAGCCAGTGGCGGGGAGAGGGGCGCAGGGTGATGTGGGCTCTGTCCACAGGACAGGAGGCTAAGGAAGCAATCAGACCAGCAAGGATTAACCCGCAGAGAAGAGGAGGCTGTGGCTTAGCCGCCAGTCGTATTTGCACCATCGTGATATGGTAGAAGCTGCTTGTGCCCAATTAACTGGAACCGTGGGTGCTGTTGTTTGGGGAGAGGAGCCTTCTGTGGTGAGACATCGTACAAAACACCTAAAACTGAATCATCGAGAGGCCACAATACAAAGTGGTTCTTGGAAACATGGGGCGAATGTAGACCACCTCAAAACTGTCGTGCGGGTGACTGGCGGCAGGAGGGCCGTGCTGACGTGCTGCCTTTCTCTGAGCCTTGGAAGAAGACTTGGCTTTTGAACTGTGCACGTGTATGACATTGATGAAAGGTAGAATCTTGAGATGCGTTAATCGAGAGAAAGCGTTGCTGGGCACGAGCCGTGTCTCTCTCCTGCAGAAGGTACCCGCAGACGACCTTGAGGCTGGAGAGGCTGAGCCCCAGAGCGCTGGGTCGGCAGGTCCTGCGGCTGCTGGAGCAGCATGGCCTGGACCCTGGTGAGTGGGGCCCCCACGCCCTGCGCTGGGGCGGGTGCCAGGCTGGTGCCGCCAGGGGTTCAGGCGGACCGGGGTCTACCGACCCCCAGCTCCCTTCCCGTCTCCTCCCTGCTTCCCCTCAGCATCTGCCCACCTGGGGTGCCCCTGGGAGTCTGGGCCCCGTGGGTGAGGACCACCGAGGCCGCACCTACACCGTGCCCCCTGCCCCCTCCCCCTTGGTGCTCACGGGCACCCTCTCAGAGGAGCAGTCTTACTGACAGTGTTTTATAGCTTCACTGTGTGAGACTGTGGAAATCCTTCTCACTTCCTGGCCCGTGAGAGTGTTGATCAGGAACGGATGTGGAATTCTAACACATACTCTTCGTGCACCTGTTGGGCTGATGCTATGCTTTTCCCCTTTGGTCTGTCTGTGGGGTGGATTAGGTTGACTGACGATATAACGTTAAATGAATCTTGGATCCCTGCCATGGCCCCGTCTCTGCCGGGTTGTGTTGCCACTTACGTAGACTGCTAGGTCTCGTTTGCCAACTGAAGCTGGATTCAGACTTCGCCTTCCTGAAATGTCTGTTTCTGGCTTTGTGTACGAGGTTAAGCTGGCCTCTGAACACGCAGTGGATGATGGCCTGTCCTTTCTTTTCACTGAGGGTGTTTGTCTAAGATTGGAATTCTTTCTCCCTGAGAAGTTGAGGGGAAATGGCCTGTGAACCTGGATTGCTTTTCATTGTGGAGACATGACTATTGATTCGTCACTGTGGGTTTTTTTTCGGGGAGTTTGTCGATTTCACTTACGGTTCCAAAGGTACTGTCATAAGGTATTCCTAAGACTCCTTCTTTTTTATGGCTGAGTAATGTTCCATTTTATATTTACACCTCAGCTTCTTTGTCCACTCATCTGTCGATGACACTCATGTGGTTTCTGTGTCCAGGCTGTTGTGGATAATGCTGCAGTGAATGTAGGGGTGCAGGTATCTCTTTGAGAGCGTGATTTCATAGACTCTGAATACCTACACAGAAGTGGAATTGCTGGATCGTACGGTAGTTCCAATTTTAATTTTTTGAGGAACCTCTACAGTGTTTTCCAGAGTGGCTGCAATGATTTACGTTCCCACCAACAATGTCCTAAGGTTCCCTTTTCTCCACATCCTCGCCAGCATTTGTTATTTGTTGGTTTTTGGATGACGGCCATTCTGACAGGTGTGAGGTGATGTCTCATTGTGGTTTTGATTTGCATTTCCCTGATTAGTGATGTTGAGCATCTTTTCATGTGCCTGTTGGCCATCTGTGTGTCTTCTTTGGGAAAACATCTCTTCAGTTCCCCTGCCTATTTTTTTTTTTTTTTTTTTTTTTTTTTTTTTGCGGTACGCGGGCCTCTTACTGTTGTGGCCTCTCCCGTTGCAGAGCACAGGCTCCGGACGCGCAGGCTCAGCGGCCATGGCTCACGGGCCCAGCCGCTCCGCGGCATGTGGGATCCTCCCAGACCGGGGCACGAACCTGTGTCCCCTGCATCGGCAGGCGGACTCTCAACCACTGCCACCAGGGAAGCCCTCCCCTGCCTACTTTTTAATTCAGATTATTTGGGGGTGTTTGCTACTAAGTTTTATGAGTTATTTATATATTTTGGATATTAACCCCTTATCTGTACGTGGTTTGGAAACATCTTCTCCCACTCCGAAGGTTGCCCTTTCATTTTGTTGATTGTTCCCTTGCTGTGCAGGTTTTGTTTGATGTCGCACATATGTTGATTTTTGCTTTCATTGCCCTGCTTTTGGTTTTTTGATCCTGTCTGTTGTATGCCCTGCTCATCCCACTAAACTGAATCTTTCCCTTTTTTCTTCTTGAATATATTCCCCAAGTTTCAATATGTATTATTTTTATTATTGTCCAGCTCAAGACACTTTAAATTTCTATTATAATTTTTTTTTTTTTTTTACCCATGAACTAACTAGAAGTATGTTTCATTGCTTCTTTTGTTTGTTTTCTTGGTTGTGCTGGCTCCTTAGTTGCTGCATATGGGCTCCTTAGTTGAGGCTCGAGAGCTCCTTAGTTGCGGCATGGCAGACTCCTTAGTTGTGGCATGCAAACTCTTAGTTGTGGCGGGCATGTGGGATCTAGTTCCCTGACCAGAGATCGAACCCAGGCCCCCTGCATTGGGGGTGAGGAGTCTTAACCACTGCACCACCGGGGAAGTCCCTAGAAGTGTGTTTTTAATTTCCAAGCTATGACATTTTTGGTTATCTTTCTGGTATGGTCTGTTAATCTCATTGTGATCAGGGACCATGCTTGGTATGATGTCAGTCCTTTGACTGGGTTGAAATGTGTTGTTGGGAAGAGATCTAACTTCTCCCCTCTGAAAGTAATGTCTCTTTTTCTCTGGATACCTTTAGACCCTTCTCTTTGTCTTTGGTGTTCTGCAGTTTCACTGTGAGGAGCCTAGTTACAGATTTCTTTTTATTTGTCTTGCTTGGGATTTATTGGGCTTTTGAATCTGTGGATCGGTGTCTTCAATCTGCTCTGGAATCTTTTCGGTCATTACCTCTTTCGGATGTTGTCTCCTTCCCCTGTCTTCCCTCTGTTCTCTTCCTGGGACTCTGAATGTATATTGAGTCCCCATATCTTCCATGTATTTTACCTTTCTTACATACTTTTCATCCCTTTTCTTCCGTGTTGTCTAATCCTGGTAACTGCTTCTGCTGTCTTTTTCACTTTGCTAGTTCTCTCTTCATCTGTATCCAACGTACTATGAAATCCATCCACTATTTCTATTTCGATTGTTATGTTTTCAGCCCTAGAATTTATAGTTTGGTTCTTTTTCAGATCTGCTGTTTCCCTTTGTATGCCTTCCCATTGCCTGAAGACATTTCTGATTTTGCTTTTTCTGTCTCTGAGTACCGTGCTCCTGGCTGTGTTATGGTCTGTATCTAAACTTCAGCACTGTCTCTGGTCCTGGTCTGGTTTGTCTGCCTTGCTTACTTGCAGGCTAACTTTGCGCCTGCCAACCATGAGAAATCATCTGATGAAGCTGCCTGCCTCCAGAAAGGAATTTAGATATTTATTTATTTTTGGCTGCGTTGGGTCTTCGTTGTTGCACGCAGACTTTCTCTAGTTGCAGCGAGCCGGGGCTACTCTTCATTGCAGTGCGTGGGCTTCTTGTGGTGGCTTCTCTTGTTGCAGAGCACGGGGCTCTAGGTGCACGGGCTTCAGTAGTTGTGGCGCGCGGGCTGCAGTAGTTGTGGCACACAGGCTCTAGAGCGCAGGCTCAGTAGTTGTGGCACATGGGCTCAGTAGTTGTGGTGCGCAGACTCAGTAGTTGTGGCACACGGGCTTAGTTGCTCTGCAGCATGTGGGATCTTCCCGGATCAGGGCTTGAACCCGCGTCCCCTGCATCGGCAGGCGGATTCTTAACCACTGCGCCACCAGGGACATCCCCACTGACAGGTTTTGATTCAGCCCCTCTGGAGGCACCACGTGCACAGAAGGGAGAAGCAGGAGGGGTGGGACCACCCAGGCCAGCGGCGCAGGTGCATCAGGGCCCTGGGAGCCAGGGCCACGGGCTGCACTGGCGGTGGGGGCGGGGGGTTGGCACTGCACCCGAGACACAGGAGCCCACCTCAGAGGCCTGGCTGGGCAGGAAGGAGCCAGCCCCCCTCAGGCTGCTGATTAAAACCCAGAGGGTGAGTTCTAGACTCAGGAGCTCTGAGGAAGGTCCCAGCGACGCAGACCGCTGGGGGGTGCTGGGCTCTGAGGGGCCTGGAAGACTGGACTGCGTCCACCGCCCTGCAGTTGGGGACCTGGCCCTGAGCTGAAGCCAAGCGAGTGGGCTGGAGGGACCCCTGACCCAGGCACAGGGGCCTCCAGGCTCACCTGCACACCTGCCCTGGGCACCAGTCAGGGAGCTCTGGGAGCGTTGCCCCGTGGGAACACGAGGTGGGGACATCCAGGCCCCGGCTGCCAGGGCCTCCCGCAAGGCTGGTGGTGGTTGGTTGAGGCAGGGCCCCGCCCACCCAGGACCAGGACCAGTACCAGAGCCTCGAGGGCCGGGGAGGGAGGTGGGCAGGAGGCCCACAGAGCCAGGCATGATGGGAGGGCTGTGGCGGGGGCAACTCACCATCCAGCAGCCCTGGCACACCTTCCTTTGACTTCAGGGGCCACGTCATGGCCGTGGTGGGCCAGGCCTGGCGCCAGAGCCGCCTTTGGCGGCCTCAGGCTGGCCTTAGCTGCGTGCTTCCCAGGACAGGGCGTGCCCGCCTGGGGAGGGTCCATCCCACCCGACAGGTCTCAGCCGGCCCGAGGCTGGAGCAGTTGAGTGCCCGGAGCCCGCGGGACAGGTGGGGCCTTCCCTGCTGATCGTGCGGAGGGCCAGGAGTGCGGACAGGAGGGCAGCGGCAGGTTCTTTCCGTGGGGCCTCGGCCGGCAGCCCTGCTGGGGAGATAGGTTCCACCAGGCCCCCTCCCGGGTATATGCGTTGCAAGGCCCCTTCTGTAGCCCCCCAGCTGGCTCCGGGGTCTGTCCCAGCCAGGAGGCCTCACGGTGGCAGGGCTGCCTCTTCTCAGTAGACCTGGCAGTTCCTAATTTCAGACAACACAGGCCAGCGTTTCCAACGTCCTAAAAACTGCCCCCCCAGAGGGAGGGGCACCAACGCCCCCCATGGTCCTCGCTGGGCATCCGCCATTGCAGCGTGGGCCTCCACGTGGACTGACCCCATGCCCTCCTTGGGAGGACAGAGTCAGACACGATGCAGGTTAGGGCCCGCTCACCCCTCAGCCCTGAGCTCCCCCAGCCCGCCCTCCCCAGGCCTGGGTCCCGGTGGAGGCCCCGGTGTCTGGGCAGAGTCAGCAGGGCACGTTTGGGTTGCGTTTCCAGTTGGCAGCGTCTGGCAGGTGGCTGGGCCTGACCCATCTGCACCACCTTTTCCTTTATGTTTGGGTTTGGATGAACCATCAGCGCAGACTGCGGCCTGAGTGCCTTCTGTCGATGCGATACTGTACCCATAGGATTTTGACAAAGTATCTCATTGGCAAAATGATGCACAGCATTGTAGAAATGTCAGGAAAGCTGGTGTCTGTCTGTCTCCATCCGAGCGAGACTTGCTTCTGCAGCAGCTTCGACACCTTTGTCTCTGTCCTGAGCGTCGCCTCCTGCCCTGAGTAACTTGTTCATCCGTCCCTCCCTCCCTGCTGCAGTCTCGTCCAGGCTCCCGAGCGGCCTGTGGGGCACGTCCGTGGATCTGGAGCCCTCTGGTCTTGCGTCCCTGCCTCGGCAGGAAGCGGGAGGGAAGGCTGAGGGGCAGCTGGCAGGACCCGGCCTCTGGGCAGCCCCGACCTCTGTGTGCTCGGACAGCGTCCTTGTAGCCAGGGTGCTCCCTGTGCTGGCTGTGCGGTCCTGGCTGGGGCGGCCGCACCCCTCGAGAGCATGGGGTCCTGGCCAGGGTCCGGGGAAGGCCGGGCCCCCACTGGGAGGTGCGGGTGGGCAGGCTCTGTGGTCAGCATCCCCCAGCCACCAGGCTGCAAGGACAGCTGGCCCCAGGAGGGAGGAACAGCAGCGGGTGGTGGACAGCGGGTGAGTGGACAGTGGATGGTGGACAGCGGGTGAGTGGACAGTGGATGGTGGACAGCGGGTGAGTGGACAGCGGGTGCCCTTCCCAGGCCCCCCTGGGCTCTGAACAGAATATGAAGGTGAGGCCAACAGGTGAGCATAGTTTGTGAACACATGAGCAAGACCACCCCTTCCTTGAGAAACTCACGTTCTGGGGGGGCCAGGAAGCAAAGGCACCAGCTGCCTGGAGACAAGGCAGGAAGACCCTGAGAGGTGGGCGTCCAGGAGACCCAAAGGGAGGATGGGCCCGGCAGGTGCGGGCGGAGGGCGCAAGGAGGGCTCTGGGGTGCTGCATGGGGGCGGGGCACCCTCCTTCAGGGCTGGGAGGGCCGCTCTGATGCAGGTGGAATGGAGGCTGCCCGTGGGGTGGGGCGGGGGGGTGGGCAGAGGGGAGGGGGAAGACAGGCAGAGCCACACAAGCCCCGACCCCTGCCCCATCCCGTACTCACTCCGTCCCAGCCCTGCCCAGAGCCCGCCCTCTCTTTCAGACCTGTGTCCCAACGTCATCACCCAGCAGCGCCTGGCCGCCCTGCGGTATCTGTGCTACAAGAGGCTGGTAGAGGTGTGTGGACTGGGGCCCGGGGTGGAGAGGGGCTCCAAGCGAGGCCCGCTGCTGTGCTCCTGGGGCTGCCGCTAGAAAGGCTTGCGCTGGTGTCCACTTTTGCAGAGAAGCGTATCTCGGGAGAGCTGGGCCGAGCATGTGCAGGTGAGTTCAGAGGGTCCCAGTGTGCAAGGACCGCCCCCCCACCGTGGGGCAGGGTCGGAGCGGCCGGGGGTCCAGGATCCTCCTTCACCACTTGTGAACAGAGCTCTCAGGCGCTGGATGAGGAGAGGTTCACCGAGAGGAAATTCTAGACCATCCTCAGGCGCCCTGCTTGCCATGGCGCTGGGCCCCGAGGCCTGGTGAGACTGAAGACCCCGAGAAAGAGGCAGGCGCCCCTTGGGGTGATGTGGGGCCACGGAGGGCCGGACTGCGACCCCATGACAGTGTCGTCCTGCAGCCTCTGTCCTCAGGCCAGAGCTGGAGTGGGGGTCATCGCAGGTATAGAGCTATCCCCAGCCCCAGGTGAATCGGCCTGGGAGAAGGGTGGGCTCTTGGGGGTCCCGGGTGCCGTGTGCACAGGAGCTCTGCAGTGGTCAGTGGAATGGGGGGGCCCCTCCCTCCTGAGCGCACGTGCAGGGCCTGGTGCCTGCGTGGCATCCAGTGGAGGGCAGTGCCGAGCCGCCCCCGGAGTGACCGGGCAGGGGTGGTGAGTCACCGGAGAGGAACGCGGACCCCCAGGCAAGGCCCGGAAGGCCGGTCCCTCCTGGGTGCCAAGGCCGAGCCGTCCGGAAGGGCAGCGGACATCCTGAAGAATGTGAGGGGCTTCCACGTATTGTCCACGTGGGAACCCGCGGCCTGCGGGAAACGGACGGCCTGAGGCTGCTGGGGACAGAGCCGTGTGGGGAGGTGGCCCCGCCTGCCGGCCAGCAGGGACTCCTCAGGAGGGTGGGGCCCACAGCGACCTGTGACCTCGCAGACACGGACACCCCACCCCCGTCGGGACCCTGTGGGCCACGTGGGCCTCTTGCGCCCACACCGGGCCTTGCCTCCCTGAGGGCACAGTGGGTGCAGGGTTGTTCCGTGGCCTCACCCTCCCCGGCACCGCGGCCGCCCAGGGGCAGGGGTGAGGAGGTGCAGAGGGGAGATGCTGGTGGTGAGGGCCGGGGCAGACCGTGCTCAGGGAGGCGGTGCGGGTCCCAGGCCCGGGAGCAGGCCGTTGAGCAGAGCCGCGGTGTTGGGCGGGGGCTCGTGCGTGCAGAGAAAGGCCGAGGCGGAGTGGGTAGCAAGACGGGCCGTGGGCTCAGGATGGCGACCCTTCCCTCTGACACGTTCAGGCCCCTCAGCACCTTGGCTCAAGCCAGCTCGGTCACCGTGGAGCCTCGGTCATGGGAACTGCTGGTCTTCAGAGGACAGCCACCTGCTTATGAAGGGCTCAGGGCGGGTCTGAGGAGGGGAGGTCAGGACGAGGTCTGAGTCGGGGTCAGGGCCGGGTCCGAGGGGTGGAGAGATCAGGGCTGGGTCTGGCGGGGCGGAGGGGTGTCCGAGGGGGGGATGCAGGGCCAGTCTGATGGGGGAGGTCAGGACGAAGGTCTGAGTCGGGGTCAGGGCCAGGTCTTAGGGGGAAGTTCAGGGCCGGGTCTGGCGGGGGTTGGGGTCTGAGGGGGGGATGCAGGGCCAGTCTGAGGGGCAGACCTGGGTCTGGGGGCTGCCTGGATGGGCCCGACCCTTGGGGCAGACCAGGCGAGCAGCCCAAATCCCGTCCCCCAGGGCCTGGTCGGGCAGGACCAGTGGCTACAGGAGCAGCTGCTGCAGCTGCTGACATCTCACGACAACACGGCCCTGGTCGCCCAGTGTGCCCTGGACCTCTTGCTGCCCGAGGAGCGACTCCCGGCCTCGGTGGCCGCAGAGCTCCGCCAACTCAGGATCCAGGAGAGGTGAGCGTCCCCAGGCTCAGAGGCCCACGAGGAGGACGCCCTTGGGCCCCCGCCCTCGAAAGTGGCCATAAGTCATACGTGCTGGTGGTTTGGGAATTAGAAGCGCGGGAGAGCCGAGCAGGGGCGCAGGCAGAATGCAGACACACAGCAGGAGGCAGGCGGATCAGCCCCTTGGGTGCTAGCGAGACCCCATGGCCAGATCCCTCAGCCGGCCAGATACTCCCAGGGGCCTGAGGACCCGGCCGCCTGCAGTCTGCGAGGGCAGAGGCGTGGGGAGCAGACCGCGTAGACCCCAGCCCACGCGCGGGCCCTGAGCACTCCGCTGCCCCAGGGTCCAGGCCGGGCTGTGCTGTGGGGCGCCCTGGTGGGGGCGGTGCTGCAGCTCTGCTCCTCCCCAGGACGGCTGAGGCCCCTCCGGAGGACGGGAAGGACGATCACTACCAGCTGCCCATCCCCAGGGAGCACCTCCACTTCCTGGCCTCGTGGGAGGACCTGGCCAGGCACCAGGAGGAGCTCCTGCAGGTGGGTGCCTGACTCCCGCAGGCAGCGGCTTGGGGGGCTGCTCACCAAGGCCCCCTGGGGCTCTGTCCACACCGGGCGCTCTGGCTTAAGGACTCCGGGCCTGAGTCCTGAGCCCGGTGTGGACCTGAGCATCGGTGTGGCGCTCGACTCCTTGTGTGGGCACTCGCAGGGCCGGTCCAGCTCTCCCCACAGAGGCCGCCTCCCCTGGACATCAGCCCTCAGGCGGCCAGGCAGGTGGGCGTGTCCTCCTCCCGGTCTGCGGCTGTGCCGTTCACGCCAGCCCCTCTGTCTGCAGCCCGGCCAGGTGGTCGGCATGGACCTGGAGTGGAGGCCCTCGTTCGGAGCCGGGGGCCGGCCCCGGGCGTCGCTCATGCAGGTGGCCGTGGAGGGCCGCGTGTTCCTGCTGGACCTGCCCCGGCTCTCAAGTCCAGCAGGAGGGCAGGCGGCCCAGGCCTTCTTCCGGCTGGTGTCCCGGCTGCTCGCGGACCCCTCCATCACCAAGCTGGGTGAGCGCAGCCCCCGGCCCCGCGCCGCAGCCCTGCCTGCCCAGGGGAGGGTGTCAGGGTGAGGCCAGGGCCCCTTCCTTGGGTGCCCATCACAGCGACGGCCCCTGCCCACAGGTTATGGGTTGGCGGGGGACCTGCGGAGCTTGGGTGCCTCCTGCCCGGCCCTGGCCCAGGCCGAGAAGCAGCTGCGGGGCAGCGTGGACCTGCTGCAGGTGCACAGGCAGGTCAGCGCTGGGGGGATGCTGGGGGTGGGGGGCTCCCTGCTGTGCTGAGCCGCCTGCACAGCGATACCGGGGCAGGGGTCTCACCTCAGGCTGGCGGGGTGTCTGCGGGCCGGGACTCGGCCTCGGGCTCTCTATGCCTTCTGGGCTGGCCCCGGCCCTGCTCCCTGGCCAAGGTCACCAGGGACCCGGGACACAGGGTCCCCCAGGGAGGCCGTGTCACCACACGTCCCCACGCTTCCCCAGAACCAGCCCGGCTCTGCCTACCGCCCCCCACCCCAGGAGCTCTCAGCACACACCCTTGGGGCTTAAGGCGTTGGCCCCAGAGCTGACCAGTGGGCGGGTAACCACGGCCCCGAGACCTTGACACGGCCTGCCTTGGCCACCAGCGCGCTTCTCCTGCGGCCCTGTCCTCCATGGAGGACACAGGGCCTGCCCCAGGGCTCCTCGTGGGGCAGCCAAGGCACGTGCGGTGGCCGTCCTCCCTCTGCGGCGGGCCCCTCACCCACAAGGGGTGCTGTCTTGCAGATGCGGGCAGCAGACAGGCCAGCCCCAGGTGTGGATGGGGCCGCAGGGCCGCGGGGCCTCAGCCTCCTGGTGCAGCAGGTGCTGGGCAAGCCCCTGGACAAAGTGCAGCAGCTTTCCAACTGGGACCGGCGGCCGCTGTGCGAGGGGCAGCTGGTCTACGCAGGTGGGCGCCCCCCGCACCCCTGCCCCGCACCCCCGATTGTCCCCACGCTGGAGGCTGAGGCTGACCTTGCCTGTCCCAGCCGCTGATGTCTACTGCCTGCTGGAGGTGTACTGGGCTCTGTGCAGAGAGCCTGCGCGCTTCCACCTGTCGGGGGACCTGGCCAGGAGCCTGAGGCGCGGTGAGAGAGCAGGGCCTGGGGAGCTGCCGCCCCTTCAGAAGGCCTCGACCTCACCCCAGCAGGTAGGCGAAGCCCGCCAGGACTCCTTTATCACAGTTCCTACGGGGAGATCCCTGTCCTTAGAACTGGGACCTTACAGGGTTGGAGACCGGTGTGGGTGTGGGGTGTCGGGGAGAGCCGTCCAGAGGGCTTGTGTCCCGCACGCTGGACCCTCTGCCGGGAAGGAAGGAGAGCAAAGCCGCGGGTTAGCTTCCTAAAGGAGGAGGGGTCTCAACGGTCTCCTGACACCAGGTCTGGCGTGCCCCCTGCCAAGGTCTAGGGCAGCCTCTGGCCGTGTCCCCGTGTGCCCCAGGGACCCAGGCCCTGCTCCAGCGTGCACACGACCACCCCCCCAGGAGAGGTGTGCCGGCTCCCCTCGGGGCCCAGCTTCTCTGCTGTTTTCTGCACTGAGTACATGTTGCTCAGGACGAGCTGACCTCACGGCCCTTGGGACCCTCGCTCCCCACCGGGTCCAGGGTGGGCCAGACGGGCCACGGCTGCTGAGCGGGGCTGTGTTGCAGGTGCCCGCGGGTGAGGACGCGGCCCCCGAGGTCCCGGCCAGGGCCTTCCGCGTGGTGTGTGACAGCATGCTGCAGGGGCTGGCGCGGAGACTCCGCTGTCTGGGCATCGACGTGCTGGTGCTGGCCACGGGCGAGGACCACCGCAGGGCCGCCGAGGTGAGCAGGCCTCCCGCGTCCGCTGGCAGAGGGGGCGGTGTCTGGGGTGGCCGCAGGGCCCCAGCTGCGTGGACCCCCGCGCCACTAGGGCAGAGGGCGGGGCCCCCTGGATGCCGGGGTGGAGACATTTATGGCTCCGGCACCTGTGGTCTGCAGGCCTGGAGCCCTTGAGGATCCTTTGGGGGGTGGCCTGACACAGGCAGACTCAGGGTAGTCCTGGCCCCCTCGCTGTCTTTTGGCCCCTGGAAACGCTGTGTGCCCGTGAGGCCCTCCCCTCCTCCGAGAAGCAGGTGCTCACAACACCGCTGGAGGCACGAACCCCCCAGGGCCCTGCAGAAACCCCAGCAGGGCTGTCAGAATGCGGGGGTTAGAACGTGGCTGGTAAGCGTTTTCTACCAGGCTTCCTGAGATGTGATTCGCGCACCGCTCGTTTACAGCGTGCACTTGTACGTTCCCAGAGTTGTGCAGCCATCGCCACAGTCGGTCTTAAACCACTTTCTTCACCCGTGAAGTTGTCCCCCGCGCCCCCTCCCCAGCGCCTGGCAGCCTGGCTTCGGTCTCCGGGGAGCCGCCTGTTGCGGACACTGCATGTCAGTGGACTCGCGCACGCGGCCTTTCGGGCCTGGCTTCTTTCACAAGCGTGCTGTTTTCCGGGCTCAGCTATGCTGTAGCGTCTGTCAGCGCTTCACTCCTTTTTACCGCCAAATAACGTTCCATCGGGTGGACCGCAGCGGATCCACCCACCCGGCCGCTGACAGACGCTCGGGCTGTTTCCACTCTCGTCTGCTGTGACTCGTGCAGCCGTGAAAGAGCGTAGAGGAGGCCGGGTCACAACGTGGGCTTTTAATATGTGGTTTCTTTTATGAATTTGAACACATTCTTCTGGAAGGGGTCCCCAGGCTCACCAGGTGGGTGGCCGGAGCACAGAGCTGGCCAAGGACCCTGGGACTGCAGAGCTGTGGGGCGTCGTCAGCAGTGGCCCTTCCCTCCACACTCCGCACCGCCAGCCGGGTCCTCCCAGCAGCCCCCACCCCCAGTAATGAGGAAGCTGGGGCCGGAAGAGCAGAGGGGATCTGCCCGGGGCTGCAGGGGGAAGCCGGGAGCCTCCCGTGCCAGCCCCACGTCTGTGCGAGGATGTCCACTCTCCCCAGCCCTGGCCCCTCACAGCCGTCTCTTCCGGTCGCTTGGTCCTGGTGCCCAGGGGAGGAGGATGTGGTCGTGCCTAGGGTGGCTCTGGATGCCGTCCTTGTCGGAAACCCCTCTGTCCCCAACCAGGGTTGTTTCTAGCTTATGGGGGCAAGACTAGGACGGCCAGCCTGGCATCTCGAGGACCGCAGACCAGGCGTCAGTGGTCACGGGACCCAGGGAGGAGGGGCCTTCCCAACTGGCCCCGAGAGTACCCCGGTCTCAGCAGACGGAAGGCAGGGTTTGGCCCCTAGTCTGCACCCGCACTCCCACGTTACCCTCTGAAGTTTTACATGATGCGGCCCAAGGGAGTTGCAGGTGTGATTTACTTGTCAGCTGACCTCAAAGGGGCCGCCCCGGAGGGAGGACCTTGGATTATATGGGTGGAGCTAGTGTCGTCACGTGAGCCCTTGACAGCAGAAACGGAAGGCAATCATCAGACTCAAAGCACAGGAAGGATTCAGTGTGGGCCGCAGGGCGAGGAGACGGACCTCCATCCAGCAGCCCCCGGGACTGGATCCTGTGGCACCGAAGGAGCCTGGAAGTGGGTTCGTCACCAGAGCCGGGCCGCCGGCACCGGAGCACCGGAGCACCGGGGGTCCTGTGCGTGAGCCCCTGGGGCCCGCCCGCTCCCACCCCACAGAGCTGAGTGTGAGTTCATGCTCCAGTGGCTGTGGCCACGTTAGAAAATCAGTATATCTGGGAGCCAGGGGTGCAGCGCTGCTGTGATGATGCCTCAGACGCGGGAGATGGAGCAGCCGGAGAGGCTGGGGAAGTGCTGGGGTCGCGACGGCCCAGACGGAGCAGAGGGGGCAGCAGAGCAGGGGGTGGACTGGAGCCGGGGGTTCAGACCTCGGCACCTGGAACATCGCAGCCCGTGGGGCCACGGGCCCAGGGCCCTCCCAAGGGGTGTGAGAGGGGGACCGAGGTGCTTATTCCTGGGGTTGGAGCTGCAGCTCGAGCCCCTGCGTTACAGACGGACTTTACCCACGTCTCCCGTGAGGCTTTTAACTTGTCCCCTCAGCCTTGTGGTCGGAGGTCCCAGGGCCTCGTCCTCAGTGCCCACCCTGCGGGGGTGGGACGGTTTACTGCCACCCGCCAGCGGTGCCGGGGGCAGCATTCTGGGCCGGGGGCGACTGCGCACTTCTCACACCTGTGATGGTCTTGGGTGCGGCCAGAGCCCTGAGGGCATCTTCCGGAGAGGACGCCTCTAGCCGTGGGAGCTGCTGTGTCCCTTTGGCCGTTTACATTTTCTCTTCCATGGATCTTTCCCAATCACGCGTTTCCCGTTCAGACCCCCGAGTGGATGAACTGGCTGTTCGGTATAGAAGGGCTGTACTGTGGGTTTTGACTCCTATGATGAGCGCTGTTAACACTCAAACATTTTTTAAAGAAAGGCAGCACTGCTGGTGAGGGAAGGGAGGAGGGTCCTGCCACGCGGGGCAGAGGCCCGGGCGCTGTATCCACGCTTGCGGGCAGTAGACCTTTCAAGGATGAGCCGGGGCGCCAGCCAAGCCGCACTGAGGTGCACCCTGGGCCTCCTGCTGCTTGGGCTCAAGTGTGAGAGGACGGAGTCTGCTGAGCGAAGAGCCGTCGGCAAAGAAGAGCTGGGGCGTGATGTCTGGGGAGGTTCTCAGCCCGTCTGGATGGAGGAAGATGCCAGCATTCAGTGGTGGCTTCCCCGGGCGTGGCCTGAGCAAAGCTGGGGGGCACATGGCCAGGCCGGGCAGCCACCCTGGCAGGAGCCAGACTGAGGAGCAAGTGCACGCACGGACAGTGGCGCAGAGTCTGCCCCGACGGAGCCCCCGCCGCCACCTGCGTCCTCGGCTGGCTCCTTGCAGCAGGTCTCTGTGTGCCTCCAGGCGGTCCTGCTGCTCTGGGGACCCCGACGGATAGACGTGGGGAGATAAGCGCGTCCAGAAGAGTCTCCAGGAAGTGATTTCTGAGCGGTTCTGGGGTCTCTGGGTCTGATCTGCTAATCTGGTAGACTTAGGGCACTGAGGACCGGTCTGCAGGGGTAAAGAGGCCACTGGTGGGCCGTGCTGTGATGTGGCCAAGCTCCTCGGAACATGGCTGGGGTTCCCCGTGGAGGCCCTGCAGAAGGAGAGCCCAAGGGGCTGGCCAGTGGCCGGGAGGGCCCAGGAGGAAGCCCCTCAGTCCTGGGGCGGCGGTGCTGAGGCAGCTCAGAACCACACTCGGGGCTCCATCCCGTGAGCCGCTGGGTGACAACACACAGGTCACACTCGCGGTCGCTGCTTCACCGTCCATTCTGCCAGTCTCGTCGGCAGGAAGTCACATCTCGCTGCACTTTCGCTCGCCTTCCTCCGAATATCAGTGAAGCTGAGCATCCTTCCACACGCTCGTTCGCTGCTTGTGCCCCTGTCCTGTGGGGTGCCCCGGGCAGAAAGTAGCAGGCCTGACCCTGGGCTGGGAAGGCCCGCTGGCACAGATGGTCCGGCCGGTAAACAGCTGATGGAAAACTTGCCCCGAATGGTGGGAGGGGCTCATTGTGCCCCAGCTGTCCAGACAGTGTGGTCTGCCTAGACGCCTGCTTCCCTTCCGGGTTGCAGAGGGTGCCTGGGTGACTGAACCGCGGCGCACACCACGGGTGCTGAGTCACTAATGCATCTGCCCGGTGACGCGTGTTGCGGTGGCCGGCGCAGGGGGGACTCAGCACAGGCCGACTCCACCAGGCAGGCTCCGGGGCTTGAGTGGTTTCCTCTGTGCTTTGCCCAGGTGCTTTCCGTAAGCTGGTTCTGCTTTCTGTCCTTCCCTGATGGTGTGCTGAGTCCTTCCAGCGAATCCCCGGACCTGGGGATGGTGTGGGGACCCTGCTGCCGCTCCGTCCTCCTCCCTGTGGCCTCAGTTCATCTTGGCATCTGCAGGGGGAGCCCCACCTCGCTCTCCCTCCGCCTCCACCTTCCCGTGGTGGTCTGGAAACAGCCCCTCCGTGGGCTTTGCTTGGATCTCGTTGACACTGTGAGCCAGGGTGGGGACAGTGACGTGTCATCACGTCGAGTCCTCTGTGCGTGAGTGTTGGTCTCGCTCTTCTGCGAGGGTCCCACGCACGTTTTGTAAGCTCTCCACGAAGCCCTGCCACGTCTGTGAGGCTGCACCCCAGGAACCTTCTGCTTTGTTGCCACGACGCGCGGTGCTGCTCGCTTTCCTGCGGATACACAGAACTGCGGTGGACCTTTAGTTCTTAGCTGGCCGAGCGTTGATCTTACATCTGGACACCTTGCAAAAGTCTCCTAAATTCTACTGAATCGACTCAGTTCTTGGGGTTCTCTTTGTGGACATATCTTCTGCAAACAGGTTGGTTTCATTCCTTCCTCTCCAGTCTGTATGGGTCTTCTTTCTTTCCCTTATCCTGTCCCAGTGGTCGAGGCCTCCAAGGTGGGGTTGACTAGGTGGTGGCCGTGGCCGTCTGTCTCAGTTCTGACTTGACAGGGAATGTTTCTCCGTGAACCACGGTGGTTGCCAGGCCCCCACACCAGGCTGGGGAGGCTCCCCGGGTGCCATATCCGCTGCACGTTTCATCATGAAAGAAGCTGAATCCTACCTGATGCTTCCTCTGCAGCCGTTGAGAGCATCCCTGTGCCCTGTGCACGTGACGAACCTTTTCGGTCTGGACCCAGCCTAGCCAGCATGTCACGTGGCTGGGTCTGCCTCCAGGACCGTGTCTGACACGGTCCTCACCATCTTCTCTTCCACCTCATAAACAAGCTGGGAGTTTTTCCTCCTCTCTGCTTTCTGCTGCTTTGAGTAACATTTAGCTTATCCTCTCAAACATTGGCCGACTTCCCGCAAGGCCTCCTCAGCCTGGTGTTTCGGGGGGAGGCGTTTCCAGGAGTCTCTGATTCTTTCTTATTTAATAGTTTTAGCGCTGCTTGGTTGTCTGCATCTTCTTGAGCCACGTGGTAGCCGCACCTCTTTCTGGATGTGCCCATTTCGCAGAGTGTTTCACGTACGTGCTGGTGTCCGGCTCCGCTGTGAAAGCTCCGCGGTACCTGCAGGTGGTCAGCTTCATTCTGATTGCTGCTCACTCGTGCTCCCCCTCTTTCCTGATCGCACAGAGGTTTGTCAATTTACTAAGTCTTTTCAAATAACTAGCATTTGGCTTTGTTGATCCTTTCTATTTCATTCTTGTGTTTTTTGTCTCATTAATTTCTCTTCTTATCTTTACAGTTTCCTTCCTTTTGCTTGCTTGGGGTTATTTCCGAGTGGAGTGTTTAGCTCTTTAATTTTCAGCCTTTAAAATTTTATGATGTAAACATTCAAGGCAATAAATTTTTCTTGAAGTCCGTTTTCGCTGCATTCCATCCGTTTTGATATGTTGTATTTTCATTACTTTTTCGTTCTAATAATTTTTGAGCGTCTGTTATAATTGCTTATTTGACTTGAGTTCTTTGAAAGGCTGTTTTTCACTTTCAGAAAGCTTGGGGTTTGGGAGCTTTTTAGTTATCTTTTAAAAATCCATTTCTCACCTATCTGAATTGTAGCCTGTATACTGCTGATTTAGATATCTGTGAAGACTTGCTTCGTAGTCAAGCAGATGATCCTTTTTACAAATGTTCCACGTGGACTTTAAAAGGCCACAGTCTCCTCCAGCCATGTTCATTTCCCTCTCTTGCTCTCACACGCTCAGTAGGTCAAGCTTACTTAATGTTTGCTCAAGTCTTGCGTATCTTGTTTGGTTGTTTTTCTGCCTGCTTCTATCGAAGACCTCGACAGTGGGTTCACCAAGTTCTCCTTGTAGTCATGTCAGTATCTGCTTAATATGTTTTAAAGTTGTTATTAGGTGCACGTGCATACAACTTTTAGAATTCTTATATCTTCCTGTTGAGTGAAATCTTTTACAATTATGAGGTGAACCTCTTTGGCTCTAGTACTGCTCTTTGCAGTAAAGTCTATTTGAACTAATATTAATACCATTTCTCCAGCATTCTTTGGTTAGTATTTGTATATCCTTTTCTCACCCTTTCGCTTTCAACCTTTCTTTGCTCTTATTAGGTGTATTACTGTACTTACAAACTGCTTCTAGATGGACTTTTAAAAATCTAGTCTGACAGTCTTTGCTTTTCAACCAATTTAATCCAAACCAAGTTTAATCCATTTACATTTATTGTAATTACTGATATAATTTGTGTTTAGTTGTACTATATAACTTGTGCTTTCTATTTCTCCTACTTCTTCTGATCTTTTTTCCCTTTATTTCTTATATTTTTTTGTCTTTTTCATCCTTGTTTCTATTTTTTTCCTCTATTAGTTTGAAAGTTATAAATTCTATTTCTGTTCTTTTAGTGATTGGCCTAGAAATTTTAACATTTATTTGTGAGTTGACAATGTCTAAAGTTAAAGTTAATTCAGGGATTTTAGGTCAATTTAGCTTTCTTGCCTGCTTTCCGTTTTACCTGCTATTATTTTCCAGTATTTTTAACACATTGTGGTTTTTCTTAGTTCTAAAAATTAGATATCATTAAACCTGTTTTATGTATTCTGTCCCTTTTCGAGTTTATGATGTATGGACATGCACATGCACTCCAAGAAAAAGCAGGCTCTTTTTCACTAAAAGAACTTCCTTTGCTATGACCTTTCATTGGGGCCATTTTTCCCTGAAAACTCTGTTTCCTCTGTCTTCTGAAAAAGAATGTTGCAGGGTTTATAGCTATAGCTTGACAGAACTCCGATAAGAGCCCACTGTCTCTTGCACCTGTCATTGCTGTTGGGACGTCTGCCTTCCGTTCTTGTCGCTCCTGGTTTTACTCTCGGCTGCCCTTTTGTTTGGGTCTTTCCTCATATTTACTTCAGTTGTGTGTGTGTGTTTTTAATTTTGCTTTTTTATTAATCACATAGATATATATTTGTTACCACTACGAAGTAACCACTTGCTTATTGCTTTTTTTTAATTGTGGTAAAACATACGTAACATAAAATTGATCATTTTAACCGTATTTAAGTGCACAACTCAGTGGCGTGAAGCGCATTCACGATGTGTGCAGCCGTCACCACTGTCTATATCCAGAGCTTTTTCATCGTCTCAAACAAAAACTCTATATGCATTAAGCAATCATTCTCCTCTTCCCCCTCCCACAGCCCCTGGTAACTACTGTTTCACTTTCTGTCTCTGTGAATTTGACTCCTCTAGGGACCTCATGTAAGTGGAATCACATAATGTTTGTCCTTTTGTGTCTGGCTTATTTCAGTGAGCATAATGTCCTCAAAGTCCATCCATGCTGTAGCACATGTCAGCATGTGCTTCCTTTTTGACGCTGAATAAATTCCATTGTACATTGTGTGTGTGCGTGTGTGTGTGTGTGTGTGTATTTGTTTTTGTCATCTGATGGTGGACACTTGGGTTGTTTGCACCTTTTTGGCTATTGTGAATAGTGCTGCTACTATGTACCTTGATGTACAAGCATCTGTTCAGGTTTCTGCTTTCAGTGCTTTTGGATCTATACCCAGAAGTGGAATTGCTGGATCATATGGTAATTCTGTGTTTAATTTTTTGAGAAACTGCAACACTGTTTCACACAGCAGCCACGCCATTTTGCATTCCCACTGGCATCTCATGAGGGCTCCCAATCGCTGTACATCCTCATCAACACTTATTTTCCTTTATAAAAATAAAATAAAAGCGATCCTGATGGGTGTGAAGTGGTGTCTCCTTGTGGTTTGACTCGCGTTTCCCGGATGACATGATGTTGAGCATCTTTACATGTGCATATTGGCCATTTGTGTGTCTTTGGAGAAACGTCTTTTCAGGTCCCTTCCTTGCCCTTTTTTTTTTTTTTTTTTTTGCGGTACGCGGGCCTCTCACTGTCGTGGCCTCTCCCGTTGCGGAGCACAGACTCCGGACGCGCAGGCTCAGCGGCCGTGGCTCACGGGCCCAGCCGCTCCGCGGCATATGGGATCCTCCCGGACCGGGGCACGAACCCGCGTCCCCCGCATCGGCAGGCGGACTCCCAACCACCGCGCCACCAGGGAAGCCCAGCCATCTGTTTTATGTTACAATTCACACACAGATATTTCAGAATAACAATGTTGATATTATCATCACCAACAATAGTATTACTGCCAGGTATTTTTCATTTTGGGTCTGTAGCCCTGGAGATACATGGTCGATTCACTGTGGCTTCGTGTCATCTGGAATGTTTCTGTCTTTGTAGTTCACTTGTTTCATCTTTGGGTTTTTAGAAATTGCTTTTTAAATTTAATTTTGTTTGCAATTCTGTGAAGCGTCTGCACGATTCTGAGACCAAATCTATAACAGGAGGGGATGCCCCGCCTCAGCCTGCGGGAATCTGGTGGCCACTCAGGTGCCAGGCGGAGACAGCTCTGGGGCATGGGGTGGGGGGCGGGGGCTGGCGAAAGGGGGGCAAAAGAAGCCCCAGCCCCAGGAGCTGGCCTGACACCCTCACCTGCCAGTTTTTCCTCCCGCCCAGGTTGCCAGGCAGGAGGGGAGGGTCATCCTGACCTCAGGGCTGCCGTACCACAAGGTGAGGACCCCACAGATGACTCACATCTGAGCCTCGACTTCCTGAGCCGCCCACACCTCAGGGTCTGCTTGTCGTGGGGCCAAGGGGAGGGGGGCTGAGCGGAGGCTCTCGGCCTGGAGCTGGGAAGGCGGGGCCTGGGTGGGCTCTGGGTTCTGGCCCACCGCTCGACGGCTGCATGTGTCCACAGCTCCGGGCCCAGGTTGGGGCTGGGCGCTGCCTCTCGGTGGACTGCTCCCTCAAGGCCCGGCAGCAAGCCACAGCCGTGATCAGGCATTTCAACGTGCGTGTCACCCACTCGGACATCTTCAGCCGCTGCCAGGTGGGTGCTGCGTGCCCCTTGCTGGCCCTGGGCCAGTGTGGAAGCCCCAGGCTCTGACAGGTGAGGCCCGCGAGGCCCTGGCGGTGGCGGGATGGCCTTGGTGTTTCTGCCCATGTGAGCAGTCGCCACTGCCTGGTCTGTGCGTTTTCTCCTCTCCGCCACCCCCAGACGCCCATGCCCAAGGCACGGGGGAGCTTGGCGGGGGTGGGGTGGGGGAGGGGCGGTCACTGTAGTCTGTGGCCAAGAGGTGGCAGAGCGTCGGGGCCCGCATGGCCAAGGTGGGCAGCTGAGAGTGAAAGGGCAGCTCAGGGCGAGTGTCCAAGCTCAGGGTTGGGAATGTCCTCCTGGCCCAGGGCTGGCCTCCCACTGGGCTTCTGGAGGGAATACAGGGAACCCACCAAAGTGCATCTGTCTGGGGCGGATCCCATTTTCCGAGGGCAAGGTCCAGAGCCATGGATTGCTGCTGGGTCCACCCTGACGGCTAGAAAGGTCTGGCTGAGGAAATCCCCAGGTCGGGGCAGCCGTACCCAAGGTTAAGAACCGTGAGGAGTCTGGGGACTGGGCGCCAGGGAGGGGGCACCCCTCCCCTCCCCTGCTGGCCTGGGTGCCCTGTCGTGAGCTGTGCAGCTGAGGGGAGGCAATGCGGCCTTTGGGCCCGGCTCTGCCGGGCTGGGGTATGGCTGCCCTCGGCGTTGGGGTCTGCACGGGTGTGGCAGGCAGGGAGGGCCGGGGCCGGTCCCCGTGCAGGGTGCTGGCTCTTCCCAGAATGTTCTGGAGTTCAGGCCATGACGATGTTGCATTGGGAGCGGCTCCCGAAGCCCAGCTGTTTGGTGGCAGCTCAGCCTGGCTTCCCCCATCCGGGTACACGTGGAGGCCGGCGGGGCCCCGCACTTCTGCACGGTCCCCCAGGCCGGCGCCCAGCAGGTGGGAGGGAGGGAGGAGGGAGGGAAGCCCCTGTTTTCAGGTCCTTGGACCCCCACCGCCTGGCCTGGGGTGCAGTCTGTGCAGAAGCTGGGCCCCTGCCCTGCCAGGACGGACGGTGGCCAAGCCGGGCGGCGGGAAGTGCCTTCCCTTGGGCTGGAGCTCGGGAGGACGGGACCGGGTCCCTGCTCAAGGCTGCAAGTGTTGTAAAGACCCCAGGACGTCAGGCGAGGCCTGCGGGGGGGCATTTTCCTGAGCTTTTCAGAGCCTCTGCTGGTGTCTTCTTGAGAAAACGGAAATTGGGTAGCCAGGAGGAAAACGCCACTCGCGCCGCAGGCCACTGGCTGGGGGGTGCCTGAGCCTTCGGACCTGCGAGGGCCAGGCGCAGAGGGTGGCCGCTGCCCTTCGCGGGAAGAGCACCCAGGGCCCCGCTGCCCTCACCCCACGTGTGCCCTGCCTCTTGGCCCCGCCGCTGCCCTGCCCCGGCGTGGGCCCCGTAGGGGGGCGTGGAGCTGGTGCAAAGGCAAGAGACAGAGCCGCACTCTGGCGGGGCCAGCCAGTGCCCCCGGGAGACAGGAGACAGTCCCGAGGGGGCAGCGGGGCCCAGGGAGGCCGCAGCAGGTGGGACAGATGTGCAGCATTCTAACCGCAGGGCGGGGAGGCAGGAGACCTGGAGCAGGTGGTGCACCTGCCCATGTAAGGTGGGGGGGGGGGGGGGCGGGGGGCGCGCAAAGGCGAGGCACAGAAGATCCAGGATACGATTCACGGGCGCGGCTGGATCCTAGGTTTTAGGCTGAGCCCCTGGCCGGCGGCCCGGCAGGTGCTGGGTCTGGGCTCTCGGGAATCTGGTCTGGAGGGCGCGCCGGGGTACACCAAGCTCTTGGGGCGGGGGGAGGGGCTTACTGCCCAGCTGGGGCCCTGCCCAGCGCTGTCCTTCTGTGGTAGATGTGCACACATTACACACGTGCCCAGCTGGTGAGGAGGACAGAGACAGGGTCCACGGCTCAGGGCCCAGAAGCAGAAGGTGGCCACACCAGTGGCCACACGGGGCTGCCGGGAGTGGGGCGGGGCGCCAGGCAGAGACCTGTGTGTGCGGCCACACGGGTGGCAGGTGGGAGCCCGGGTGTGAGACTGGGCAGCAGCGCCCAGTGGGCCTTAGTCGGGAAGGGGGTCCCAGGGCCGGGGAGCCTCTGAGGCCCGTGGCTGTCCGGCAGCCTCCAGCGGGGCTCAGCTCCAGAGCGAGGCAGGTTGGGTGTGCCCCAGGGCAGGACCCTCCCTGGGTGGCAGACAGCTGTTTGGGGACATCTACATCTGTGCACAAGGACCCCAAAAGGCCGGCATGGCAGGGCCAGGCGGGCAGAGAAGGGGGTCCCTGAGAAGCTCGGATTTCTGCATTTGAGCCCAGCCTCGCTCACCACAGAAGCATCCGGGGCAGGGTGGGAGGACCCAGCTGGCTCTGGGTTAGTGGACTGGTTCCCACCGTGGTCTTCAGGCCGTGGAGCTGGTCACGATGAGCAGAGGAGTCTCACTGCCGACTTGCAGCAGTGTCTGCACCCGGGCTGGGCACCTCGGGCCATGCTCCCCCCCGCCTGCCCCCAGAGCCCCTCGGCCACGGTACTCGCGGCCTCCCCTCAGGAGCTCAGCCTGAGCAGCGGCCGGGAACGGCTGCCCGCCCAGCGCCAGAGCGATGCTGTCCTCGGGGCCGGCCCAGGGGAACCAGTGGCCCTCTCGCAGGTGGACCCCAAGAAGCCCAGAAAAGGGGCTGCACAGATGCCCCGAGGTGATGGCCTGAGGCCCAGTGACCAGGAGCTCCTTGCGGCTGCAGACCCTGCTCTGCACTGAGAGGCCACGGTCAGGGCCAGGGTGGCTCCTAAGCTCATCTGGACATCAAAGGGCACTGGCCTCCGGCCAGCAGGGAGCAGCACGCTTAGGACTGACCCAGAGAGCGCCTCCGTGCTGTGCTCAGCCGGCAGGGTCCTGTCCTGCGCCCCCGAGGGCCCGAGCACCCTGGACGCTGGCTCAGAGCCTCTGCTGCCCCTGCCCAGGCCAGAGCTGGTCGCCTCCCTGGAGAGCTCCCGCCGCCAGGCTGAGTTTCCATTTTCTTTTCCTTCCTTCTGCTATTTTGGTGCTGTTCCCAGAGGGAAAACCCACTTGACACACGAAGCGTTCCCAGAGCCTGCCCGGCCACTCTCGGGGCTGCTCGTCGGGGTGCGAGGCCAGGGCAAGTGAGGCTGGAGGGACTGTGTGCCCGGCCACGTGGGGGAGGCCCCTGTCACAGGGAGGTGGCCCGCCCGCCCACCCCGGGGCCCAGTGGGCTAGGGGCAGTGGGTCTCTCGTAGAGGGCAGGGTCCTGGCCCACGAAGTTGGCGACTTGGGCCTGGGACTGTCCATCGGGAACGTCCGCCAAGAGGACATTCCCAGTGCTGTCCACCATGGGAAAGGATCTTATCAAAGAAATTTGAGTTTAAAAAAACCCTAAGCAGGAGCCCAGGCGTGGCCGGGCATAACGTCTATTTTTCTGTTCCTCCGGCCCCCTCTGCTGTGGTGCGGATTGGGCCGTGGCCCCAGTGACGTCAGCCCTTAGAAGTGGGCCCCAGGAGGGGAGAGGCCACTGCAGGATGACAGTCACCCCACCTCAGGGAGCTCTCAGCAGAGCCAGCTCAGGGGTCTCCAGGAAGGGGAGGGTGATGGGCGGGGAGCCTGCAGTTACAGGAGGCTGGGCCTCGGGGACAGGCTCACAGACCCCCCCCCGGGAGACCCCAGGTCTGGGCAGGGGCCCTGAGAGGGTGGAGGAGGCCGCCCAGGCTGATCTCTGGCACGGGAACGGGTGTGGGCAGAGGGCTCTTGGGGCCTGGGCATGCGAGGGGAACCCCGGGCCAGTGGCCCCCCCAGCGCACACACCCACAACTTGGGGGCCTGCAGTGGTGGGGGCCCCGGAGCCCTCCCAGACCCAGGGGCCAGCCGGGGCGCCCATGCCCAGCCTGTCCCCGAGCACGGAGACCCTCCCTATACCCTGATGGCCAACTGCAGATGCAGGAACAGACAGGAAGAGGCGCAGCGGCCACTGACCCCGCCCCTCCCCGGCCTTTGTGCTACGTGGCCCCCAGCCCCGTTCCCACACTCGGTGCCCCCAGGGTCACACAGGCACAGAGGCTGCAGAAGGAGCGGCCCCTACCCTGCACAGGCAGAGACCCCGGGCGGCTGGCTCCTGTCACAGGCCTCGGGGGTGGCGGGAGCTACCAGACAGGTTTCATCAGGGGTTGGGGCCCAGCACGCCCCAAGACTCAGGATGCCAGCCGGGTGTTGGCCCCGTCGGCAAGCTCAGCGTAGCCCCCCGGAGGTGACAGCAGGGTGGGCCCAGCTGATGGCCCCAGGAGGCCCTCCCCCCAGCCTGCAGGGCCTTCCTCTCGGTCCCACCCCTCCCCTCTGGGTCTCGTCCAGAGCCCAGCCTTGGTTCCCACCAGATGGCTCTTGGGGGAACTGAGGACCTGGATCGCACGGGCCTGGGGACCCCTGCTCCCGGTGGCCCACTTCTTTAGGAAGGATCCTGGGCTGGCGTGAACTGAGGACCTGGATCGCACGGACGCAGGGCTGCCTGGTCACCAGCCGTCTGGTAGTCTGCCACCATGCCTGCCCCACGTGGGACTCTCATCCCCCCGCAGGGCTACCAGGGGCCCCCATGCGGTCCGAGATGTGTGCTGAGGCCCTGGGAACAGCCTGGGCCAGGGGACCTGCTGGTCGGCGCCCGGGGAGGTCGGGTGTGCGAGTCCCCAGCCCAGCTCCCGCCAGGCGCCCATCCAGGCACCCGGCTCCTTGCTCCTTTTGTGTCTGTCTGCGGGGAAGGTGCCCCGGGGCCCGGCGGTCAGGGCCACTCCCCTCTGGACCCTGGTCCTCACCGTGTGCTTCTAAGAGGTGCTCCCATGTGCAGTCTGGGGCCCCCCCCCAGGATGTACCTCCTGGATGTTGACGGATGTTCACTTTTTAAAAGGGCCGAGATGCTTCAAGTCAGAACGCAGAGGACGCAGACTCGCCTGACAGAGGACAGGCGTGTAGCCCAGACAGGTCACAGTGCAGGGTGGGACGGCGGGCACACTGGTGCACAGACACACAGGATGGAGGGACGAGTCCACAGCCACGGCCAAGACGCTGGCCCCAAGACAGGCTGGTGTGACATGGCCTCAGGGGGAGCTAGTGCAGGCCAGAGAGGACAGGCCTCTTGGAGCTGGAGGGAGGGGCAGAGACCATGTGGGCACCCTCGGCTCTGTGCTCTCAGGCCCAAGGTCAGTAAGACACCTTGGGCCGCAAGAGGACACCCAAAACACAAAGTCTGGGGTCTCCCATCCTGCTGCTCTGTGCCCTCGTGGCCCACGTCAGTGCCACTCTCTGAGCCCCAGCCACGGAGCCAGCAGGAGCCACTGGCCAGAGGTGTCAGTCCAGCTCTAAACCCGCCGCTCAGTGGGCTCGAAAGAAAGGGGAGGGAGGGCGGGGCGCAGATGACCTGCCTTCTGAGCGAGGGGCAGGCGATGCCAGCCAGGCCCGTGGGGTGGGTGGGGGAGGGCACCCATCTCAGTCCGAGGGTCCTGTGGCCGGGGCTGGGGCTGGCGGAAGGGCAGAAGGCGCACCCTCCCCCAGATGTCTGACATCACAGCCCACGAGCTAAATCACATGAAATGCGGACTTCAGGGTCCGTAGATAAGGTTTTGTTGGCAGCAGCCCCGCCTGTGTGTTCGTTCACACACTGCCCACAGCTGCTTTCGCAGAAACCAAGCAGCCCTTCCAGGAAAGCCCCCGCCCCCCACCCCGCTGCTGGGGTCGGTGGCAGGGATGACCGGGCCCAGGGGCCAGGCTGGCATCCAGCAGGGAAGGTGGTCTCTTCTTCCTTTTGAGTACTGCCAGCTCCAAAGACAGGGGGCCTGGCCCAGGATAGCGGGCCTAGCTTCTGCAGACCCTCTGTCCTCTGAGCCCCGGATGCAGCAGGCAAGACAGGCTCACCAGCCTTGGGGTCAGGGGCCAGAGGCAGCCAGCCCCTCAGGGCTGCAGATGGAGGAGGCCCCAGGGAGCTGTGGATTGGGTCTGGGGAGGGTCCTCAGGGTGACAGAGTAGGGCCTGCCAGGCAGTGACTACTCCATCTGTGTCCGAACAGAGCAGGGGCCTTTGGGTCGATGGGCAGTGCAGTGGGTGCCCTGTGGGTGGGCAAGCAGCAGGAGCAGGCATGTGTCACCCCCACTCCCACCCGGCCACCTGCCCCTCCCCATCCACACGGGTCAGACCGGCTGGGGTGTGGGGGCACCCCCTTCCCAGCCCCTCCCAGGCAGCCCCACTCTCCGCCCACCCGCCACCCTGAGCGGGGCCACTGTGGGTGGAGCTTTGCTGAGAGCCCATCATCGGGTACATCTGGGACCAGCACAGACCCTGAAGGTCTCCACAGGGATACGGGGTCTCCACAGGGGAGCAGCGTGGCAGGTGGATACCTGGGCAGGTGGGGGTCTAGGTGTGCCCCCAGCCAGCCAGGGGTAGGGCAGGGCCTCGGGAGAAGGAACGGTGCTCTCCTCCTTGGAGCTGGGGGAGTGGCGGGGGAGAGTGCAGTGCGGGGGGGCCCCCGGGAAGTGGGGGGCTGAGCTGGGTAGGGACTGCTTCTTCCTCCCCCCATCTCGTCAGACGCACTGCACCAGGCGCAGGTGGCAGTAGAAGAGGGGGCCCTCTCCTGCTTGGCCTGACTCAGTGGCCCTGGAAGGTGCAGGAAGGGGGAAGGGCCGGGGGACGCCTGCCCTTGGGCTCAGCCCCACGCCCACCCCTCCACACTGCCAGCGCCCTGACTCGTTCCAGCCTGCTGTCCACACCGGTCCCTCCTGACCGCACTGGACCCCACATCACACCCCAGCTCCTGCAGCACCTGAGCACCCACTCTCTCCACCAGGCCTGCCAAGCCCCAGTTTATATGTCACCTCCTCCAGGAAGCTCTCCAGGCCCCCAGCCCAATCCTGGGAATACCACCACCCTTTGGAGCCCCCCTCTCCTTGGGCTGAGAGCACGGGGGCAGGACTGTCCCCTGGCCCCCTGTGCAGGCCTGATGTGAGTGGGTGACAGACTCCAGGCTGCAGGGCTGCCACCTGCTGTCTGAGGGCCCAGCTCCACTTGTCGGTGGGAGGAGGACAACCAGGGCTGCCCCCAACCCGTACCGCATCGGCCCCTCCCCGACTTCCCCAGCCTGCCACCCCTCTCTCCGCCGGCTGGCGCCCGCCCCCTCCCACACGGCCCTGGGCAGCCGAGGTCCTCCGCCCCCGCCCCCGCCGGCGCGGGAAGGCTGGCGGGCGGGCGGCCGTTTGCTTTTGAATCTGGGCCGGGCGCCCTGAGTGGCCCTTTCAAAGGCCGGCGGGGGCGGGGGCCGTTCCCAGGCGCGCCCCGCCCTCCGCGCCGCCCCTCCTCCCGCTTTCCCACGCGCCCGCCGCCGGCGGTTCTCACGGCCCGCGCCCCTCCCCCGTCTGGGAACGGCTCGCGCCTGCCGCGCTGGGGGTGCCCGGGAGCCCCGGGAAGGGGGCGCCTCCCGGGCTCATCGGGGACGGTGGAGGGGTATGGCCACCTGGGGGGGGCTTCGGGACCACTGGGAGGGGGCTGTGTGCCGCCTGGGGGTGTGCTCGAGGGAGGGGTGCTATGTGCTCGCAGTGGGGTGCTCAGGGGCCACAGGGGAGGTGTACGTGCCGCCTAGGAGGGTGCTGGGGCTGTGGCGGTGTGGACGGTGGGGGGAGGGGGAAAACCAGCTAGTGGGGATAACTGGGGGCCACGGAGTGGGGGTGTGTGCTGCCCAGCGTCTTGCCAGGGATGGGCGTCAAGGGGGATGTGCTGCCTAGGGGGAGGTGCTGAGGGGCCAAAGGGGATGGGGAGCCACCCCAGGGCCTGGGTCCAGAGGGCATCCTCTGGCCCAGATTCTGTTTGATGTAACCCAGGGCACGTGGCTACCCACCCACCCTCACCTCACAGAGAGAGCTAGGGGGTCCTGGCCATGCCTGCCTGGGGACAGTGTGCACTGCTCCTCGTTGGGGTCTCCCTGCCGTGGGAGCACGTCCGGGGCCTCCCGTGCAGCTCTCTCACTTTCTCTGTTCCTTCTATGAGCCTGGGAGAGCTGGGTGCCGGACTTGGGAAATGCAAGGACAGACCCTGATAAGCGCGAACTTCAGAGCAGAATCCCATGTTTCATCTGAAATTCACATAGTGGTCCGCGTTCTCCCTGGCCCCCCTGGAGGGGGGGGGGCTGTGACTGTCTTGTGTCAGATTCCAGGATGCGACGAGAAGGGGGGGACTTGGCCACCTGTCCAGGCCCAGTGGCTCACACCCCTCTGTCTGCCTCAGTGGACACTGGCCCGACCCATCCAAGTGAGCTGGACGTGGGGTCTCATTCTGACTGGCTTTAGATGGCCTAAGCTGGGCTGTCAGTCCGGCTGTCGCCATGCAGCGGGGTCTGCACGTCCAGGTCCTAAGTGGGCCCTGGGCCGGGGCTGGCACAGTTGGAAGGAGAAGGGGGTGAAGGCTTGAGAGGACCAAGGTACACAGGGCGGGGGTGACCAATTCCCGGGCCATAGGCCTGCCGGCCCCAGAGAGCCTGAGGGAGGAGCTCAGACCCTCCTGTGTGTCCCTAACCGGGGTGGCCCTAACCGGGCAGTGCCCCTCAGTCAGGCCTTGTGTCGTCCAGACTGTGTCCTGGACACCATGCTTATCTTTCTGCCCGGGGCACGTGGCTTTCCTCCCATTGTCCCAGATGCCACTGTCCCCTCCCCATCTGCTGGGAAAGGCGGACTCTCCCGGTCAGGACTCCTCCCACCCCAGGAACACACCTCCGGACCTCCACCCCCACCCCCACCGCCCTGCGGGGCACTGCAGGCTGCTGGGCGAGCACTCAAAGGCACATCCACTCACGCAGGCCCCTTGTCCTCACGTGACATGCCGGGTCACACAGGCTCCGTGTTCACATGCCTGACTCACGCCCACACGTGGACACACTCAGCTGCTCCAAAGCTGGTGCCCTTGCACCCCGAGGACCTGGGTGCTTCTGAGACACACGCCTGCGGAGTGCCAGTGCACACGCGTGTGCCCAGACCTGGCGCTGTCAGGGTCTGTCACAGACCGCAGGCCCCGGCACCCGTGGCCCCTGACCCCCCAGGGTGCCGACAGCGCCAGAGGCCCATCCCCCGCTCTGTCTGCGGAGACATTGTCCCGGCCCCACAAAGGGGATGGACCGTGGCCTGGTGGGGGAGGGGCCGGGCCTGTGGGAACTGACCTTCCTGGGCCTGGGGGCAGGGCGGGTACACAGCGGGGCCCCTGCAGGGCTGCCATCCTAGGTCTCCAGCAGTGGGGATAGAGGGCCGCAAGCCTGCTTCACAGGTCAGAAAAGCACTGGCTGGGATTTTAAACCTTCCCAGGCAGGCCCCATCTCAACCACACACCTCCCCGGGGGCCTGGGGCCTGGTCCTGCTGCCCCAGCTTGTGCCCCTGGCTGGCAGGTGGGGGGTTGAACCCTGCAAGTGCCTGGGGTCTCGGCTGTGGCGGGAGGGGCCCCAGTTCTCCCAGACCCCGACCCAGTGCCAGGGCCAGCAGGGCCCTCCTGGGCCAGGCCAGCTTGTCTTGAAGGGGGCTCGGGGGGCAGCTGACCCAGGACCCCTCGAAGTGCTGCCGGACAGCGTGGGAGAGTGAGGTGCGGAGCAGACCCAGGGCGGCGCCTAAGTGCCCGTCCACGAGGTGTCAGGCCCGCCCCCAGGCCGGGGGTCTTTCATACCAGCCCTTTGTCCCTGGCCCTGCACCATTTGTTGGGGGCAGCTCTGGGGGGTCATGGTGCACAAGGCAGCCCTGGGAGGCCTCTGGACCCACCGCTCTCAGGACCTCAGGCAAGGTGGGGCAGGGGGTGGCGCTTGGCAGGGACCAAATGGGCCATAGGGCCCTGGGAACTGACACTGGTGCCCTGCAGCCCCTCTGGCACGAGTAGGAGACACTTGCCGAGTGTAGGTGTGTACGGGGAGGTGCCAGAGACCCCGCCACCCCACGCTGACTTTTCTCGCCCAGTGCCCGCGCGGGGATGATGTTTATTTTCCTCTGCTCTTCTGTGCTTTGCTGTAAATTTGCTCTAAGTGAGCGAGAAATGGGCCACTACTCTAGAGCGTGTCACAGCTCCTCAGCCCAAGCCCCCTTCCGCCCTGCCCGTGGGGCCTCCTGGGGCCTGGGTACCAGACTGACCGTACCTCACATCCCACTGGGTGGTGGGCCTGGCCTGCCAGGGAGCATGGTCAGGCCGGCTGCTGGCTGGGCGGGGAGCCTTGCCCAGGTCCTGCTCAGAACTGGGTCCCTCCACTAGGCTCCCAGCCTGGAAAGGCCACTTCCTGCCGCCCTGTCCCCTAGGGACCGCTGGTCCTCTCTCACGCCCTGTGCCCTGGCAGCCCCTGGTGAGGCCCATCTCCCACCGCGCCCCCCTCAGCACCCCACTCGGGGAGGCCCGGGGCTGATGGGGCTTCAAGGGTGTTTATAAGCAGTTCGCACGGCGCTGCTCTCAGCCCTGGCAGGGGCTGGTGGGCTCTGGGCAGGAGTGTGTGCGAGGCCCCTCCCACCGCACTCTGTGGCCCAGTCCGGCCTGCCAGGGACAGCCCTCTCCCCACTCCCGGCACCGGTGCACCAGCCGTCCACTACCTGGTGGCACAGCAGACACCACGGACCACGGCAAGTGTGCGTCCACGGCTGGTGGGAGCAGACGTGCCTGGGGACACACAGTTCAGGACAGACCCCGTGACCTCGCCCCTGCTCAGCTCTGGCTGCGCTGGTGGCAGTCGCTCCCCGGGGAGAGTGATGGGTGGGGGTGGGATTCCTGGGCTCAGAGCTGAGAGCTGGCCTGCTCATGGGCATGGCTCCCAGCACCTGGGAACCGACCCCTCAGCCCTCCAGCTTCCCCCTCCCCAAGTCCCAGTCTTAGAGGAACGGAGGGCGCCAGCTCGCACACCCGCCAAGCCCAGCGAAGGACTGGGGGCGCCTCCCAGGAAAGTGGCCTTTCCTGCCCTCCTTGGGCCTGGGGGGAGGGAACAGGCCGTAGAGGGCGGACCACCAGACCTGGCCTGCCTGGCTTTGGGTCCCGGACCACCACCAGTTCCCTGGGCCAGTCCCGGCTGGCAGCCCACCCCGGAGAGGCAGCCTCATGCCCTGGGGTTGGGCGTCACGGTGGACGTTGGCCCCAAGCACCCTCGGAAGCTGTGGCAAGCAGGCATGCAGGTGGACCCCTGGGACAGGGGAGCCAGGAACCTTCCCAGCCCCTCCTGCCCGACTCACCTGGCCCCTCCCACCCAGCCAGGCTCTGGGGGTGGAGGCCCGCCCTGCCCCCAGGCTCCCAGGCTGGATGGGGGCAAGGAGACGGGGCGGGACCAACAAGACCACACTGTCCACCCGTCCAGGGCGCCCATGGCCCCCCACTGGCGTCTGCCCAGACCTGCTGGCAGCCGAGGCTGGGGTCTGCACACGCCCTGCAGGAAGTGGACCTGGCTCAGACACCACCTGCACGCACCCCCCTGTCTGGGGGCTGGCGGGGTAAGGACCCTGCCAGGTCAGCCAAAGTGTGACCGTGAGCAAGCTACTCAGCCCCTCGGAGGCCCCTTCTCCACAACGGGAGGTCAGGGGCTCCGTCCCCCTTTGCGTGGGGAGGGTGATGGCTGTGCGCTCAGCTCCGAGCCCCACAAGGGTAGGGCCGCGGCCACCCACAGCAGGTGGTGAGGCAAGCGTTGCTGGCCGTGAGGTGGACAGGATATGGACAGGGAAGCCCTGGGTGCCAGGCCCTCCTACAGATGGGGACCACAGGACTGGGGGTGGGCAGGTGGCCCAGAACCGGCTTTTCCAGCCGGGAGTGGGGGTGGGGGCCAGGGTGGCAGCAAGACCCGACAGTGGGCAGCGGCCGTGGGAAAACTAGCACCGGTGCTTCCCGAGGGTGGGGCCGGCCCTCACGGACAACAGCACCGGGCGTTTGTCTGCGCAGTGACTCAGCGTGAGCTGGCGGCCCCGCCCAGGCATACACACCACCAGGCCTGGGAAGGCTGGCGGACCCCTTGCGGAGGACCCCACCCCACCCTCCTCCCGCTAGCCGTCCCTCCCACACCTGCTGGTGCTGTCCCCTCGGGTGGCCTGGACAGGGAGAGCCTGGGCCTCTGTGGCAGGCAGCCCAGGGCAGCGGCCGGAGGCTAGACGGCCCGCCTTTTCTCAGCTTCTTCCCCAGCTGGGCCTGGAGTGACCACGGGCCTGACCTGCAGCCTGGGCTCTGCCCTCACTCCTGCCCCAAGAGCCCCTGGACCTGCAACCAGGAGGGCAAAGCCCACAGCGGTCTCCCTGTGCTGGAGGCCAGCCCAGAGTCTGGCCGCGGTCGGTGGGGGGAGGCCCCCAGAGAGGCCCAGGGGAGGGTCCTGCGTGAGGATCAGCCCCGCCCCCCCAGCCCCCCAGCAGAGGCGGCCCCGCCCTCTGGCGCCTGCCCACCCCCCCGCCACCCCGGGCTGTGATGCTGGAGGCCAAGCAGTGAGGCCACAGGTAAAGCAGGCTCAGTGATGAAAGGCCGTGGGAAGAGGGTGGGGGGGTGGCAGGGCAGGAGCCCTCTCCCCGCCCCAAGCCCGTGGCTCCAGGAGCCCGTGGCCACCGCCTACTACCCACCCCAGGTGCTCTGTCGTCCAGGGCACTGACAGGGCTCACCAGGTGAGGAGGGGGCCCGGAGCCGTCACTTGAGCACCCATCGCGGCCCCCCCTCCCCGTGGACAGGCTCACCCCCCCTCCCGTGACAGGACACCTGCATGTACCCGCCTGGGAGCTGGGTTTCAGCGGGCGCCCGGGCCCCCCACCCCATCTTCTTGCCTCGCTCTGGGAATCCTATGTCCAGACCTGACACCCCGCCAGGCAGCGGTTGTCATGGAGCAGCCCCAGGGTGGCCAATTGCGAGGGCAGGATGGGCCCCACAAGCCCCACCCCACCCTCGGGGACAGTAAGGTCGGTGCGGCTGAGCCCGCTACGTGTCCTCGACCCGGACTCTGCGTGGAAGCGAAAATGGCTTTGCTCCTCTGCCCCTCACACACTCGGTGCCCAGGAGCCGCCAGACCATGCCAGCCCCTGGCACAGGGCAGGCAGCAGGAGTCATCAAGAAGCGTGGACGGGCTTCCTTGGTGGCGCAGTGATTGAGAGTCCGCCTGCCGATGCAGGGGGACACGGGTTTGTGCCCCGGTCCGGGAAGATCCCACATGCTGCGGAGCGGCTGGGCCCGTGAGCCATGGCCGCTGAGCCTGCGCGTCCAGAGCCTGTGCTCCGCAACAGGAGAGGCCACAACAGTGAGAGGCCTGCATACCACAAAAAAAAAAAAAAAAAAAGGCATGGACACTGACATGGCCCCAGCATGCCCCAAAATGGGCTGAGGGGATCAGAGCAACTCTAGGGCCGCCCACCCTGACCCTTTGATGCTGGGCCTGCGTCCCCCACCAATGTTGAACCATCCCAGGGGGCCCAGGTTTGGCTCTGGATTTAGGGAGGACAGCTGGGTGACGGCAGAGGCCTCTAGCATCTTAGGACTTAGAAGAGCCTGCCCAGGGCCCACTTGGAGCCCACGTAGTCAGGGAGGGCTCCCAGGAGGTGGTGCGCCCCATGGTCTTGCAAGAAGAGGAAGGGAGGTGTCGTGCGTCTCTGTGAAACCCCCTGGGCAGACCCAGAGCTGCAAGGAACACAGGGCTGGGGCTGGAGGGACGGAGAGCATCTCCACAGACTCAGCACCTCCTCCGTCCCTAGGCTTGCAACTGTCACCAGTACCTGAAGGTCTCCAAGGATGTAATGAAGCAGCTTGTGTGGCTCAGCGGCCACCCAGAAGGCCCTAGCGGTACAGGTGAGTGTGCCTCGCTCAGGAGAGGGCTCCGTGGAGTCTGTGGGCAGTGGCCCAGCTGCTGCATGCTCCCAGGGCTAACCTCCGGGGACGGCCAGGGAGGTGCCGGTGCCAGGGTGGGGGTGTGGGGGTGGACAGTGCCCAGGGCTGGGACGAGGGCCACGGCCTCTGCTCCCCTCTGTGTGGTGTGCAGGCCACTGGTCCAGGAGACCGGGAAGCTCCAGCACTCAGGGCCCCCAGGATAGTGTCCCCCACTTTCTCTGCCGTGGGCCCTGCTCAGTCACCCTGCCCCACACGTGGAGCGCACCTGCACACGGACGCATATGTGTATCTTGCACATGAAGACACACGCTCACTGGCACATGCGCTCTCACACGTGTGCCCGTGCACACTCGGTCACGTGCGCACAGATGAACGCACGCGGGCAGAGCGCACACGTTCACCTGTGTACACTTGCATCGCTGGCCTTGCCCAGTAGCGGTCTGAACGCAGGTGAGCCTGGGTGCACAGGAAGGAGGGCGAGCCCCGCTGTCCGCCCCCACCAGGGCAGGTCCTATTCAGGGGCCCGGCCTCAGTTTCCTTCCGTGGAGGGCGGGATGGGGTGGCTACAGAGGGCATCTTGGGGCAGCCGAAGGGGTGAGCTTGAGACCGGGGTGCCTCCGGGCCCCTCTGCACAGCTGGTGTTCCTCCAGCTGTTCTCACTGTCCTTCCCGCCTCCCTCGGAGATCTGGGGCCACCCACGTAGCGGTTGCGCTGTCACGACGGCCTGTGTCCGGCCCTGTGCAGCTCTCAGCTCTCCACAGCATGGCCAGGGCGTGCTGGAGGCTGGGGGGAGGGGCAGGGCACAAGCAGCGCCCCCCACAGGGCCCCCCCCGGCTCCAGCCCCGCCGAGCCCCCGACACCCCACCCAGAGGCTCACACTTGTCCTGGGCAGCACCCTCACGAGCTGGCAGGTAAGGGCTGGGGCCAGACAGGCTGTGGCGGAGCAGGGAGGCCAGACGGAGGTCATGACCTCGCTGGGCTCCACGGGGGCGACAGGGCTGGTTTGGGCGCCTCGTCCATTCAGATCTGGCTGCAGTTAATCTGGAACCATCTGCAAAGAAATGTTTGCCAAGCAAATTACGAGGGTCAACGGGCCTGGGGGACGCTTCTCCCACCTGCTGGCCAGGGCTCCTCGGCCGTCGCCGCCTCCATCCCGCACTGGCCCCTGGCTGCTGCCGGCCTGGCCGTCACACCGTGCCCTCGGTGCGGGTGGGGCCCTCCCGCAGGGTCAGGAGGAGGCCGCCTCCCAGGGTCTCTCCCACACCCTGAGCTCCAGCGGTCCCTTGGGCCCCTGCCCGCCCACCGACCTGGTGCTGGCTGGTTGCGAAACTCCCTCCTTGGCAGTGGGCTTATCTGCTCATCGCCACCGACGGGCCGCCCCCACCCCCCCTGCCCGCCGGTTCTCAGGCCCCCAAGTTCCCTAATCGGCCGATCTTACGCCCAGAACATGGTTCCCAGGGACCTTTGAGCCCCAAGAACCTCCCAAGGTGTGAGTTCCCATGGGCTGGCGCCAAAGCTTCTTGGTCCCCTGCCCTTTGCCCTCTCTGCTGGGGGTGGGGGAAAGGCTGGGCACTTCAAGGTGCCCTGTGGGCGCTGGGGCTGCCAGTCTATCCTTAGAACAGACCCTGACATCCTTGATTGACAGGTGACGAGGCCGCCCAAATCGAGGATGAACGGGAGACAGGTGAGCCCTGGGAGCACCCACCAAGGACACAAGGGGCCCCGGCATCTGGACCCCCCCCAGGATGGGGCAGAGGGGACCACTCTGAGGGGCTGGTCCCTGTGCCCTGGGGGATTGGGGGGCAGTGTCAGGGAGGGCTGGGAAGAGAGAGGGGTCAGTCACCTGTGATCCAGAGGTCCCTGGGTAGGGGAGGCAGGGTGGGGGGGTGGCTAGGGAAATGGAAGGAGGGGCCCCTGGAGAGAGTGGGGTGGGAGCCGCATGCCTAAGGGCGGGGGCTCAGGGTGGCTGCTCCGCCTGTCCAGGCTCAGCCCCAGAGGAGGCCCCTGGGGGCTGCACCTACGAGCCCTCTTGCCGCTGGCTGGAGGAGGAGGACCTGCAGAGCCGCGTGCCGGCCACACTGGGCGACGGCACCCGACTGCAGCTGTCGGGGGTCCCGGCAGGCGTGCTGCGGAGGCCGGGGCTGCGGCATTTCTACTGCTGCACGGGCTGCGGCAAAGTCTTCTGGGAGGGCTCCCACCTGGGCCGAGTCGCCGAGAACTTCCGAGAGGTTCTGGAAGGTGTCCCCGGCTCCCGCGAGCCGAGCAGAGCCCCCAGCCCAGCCAGCAGCCCCTCCTGAGGACTGGGCCCACGGCCCTGTGGCCTGCCTCACCCCTGGGGGCCCAGGCAGCCGGCAATAAAGTGGAAAAGCTGCACGGGTGGTGGCCGTGGACTCCCGCTGCTGGGTACCGTCTCACCCCATAGCCCCGAGCGCGCTCAGTCCCTCGCAGCCGTCCCGGGAAGACGGAGCTTTCCTCGCGGGCAGGAGGCTTGGACCCTGAGCCAAGAACTGCCCGGCGCTCAGCAAGGAGGCATTCGGGAGGCATGCCTGCAGGAGGAAACGGCCTGGGCAGAGGCGCGAGGGCCGCACCGGGGGGGGGCTCCCCAAGTCTGCTGGTGCTCAGCGGGGCTGGAGGGGTGCAGGACGGGTGGCTGGGCCCCATGTGCTGCGTGGTCCACCCACCTTGCTGTGGCGGTACGTGCCGGCCCCTGCACCACTCACTCCCCGCAGTGGGCCCGGGGCCCAGCCGGGCTGCCCTCGAGACCCTCCTGGCGCTTCAGACTCCAGTGAGCGCGGATGGGGGTCCTTCCTAGGCAACAGGCCCCGGCTGGGCCATGTTCCTACAGGGCCTCTTTCCTTCACGCAGGCTCAGGGCTGGGTGGCCTCCTCGCGTGAGCGAGACCAGCAGTCAGCACCGTGTTGGAGGGCCCTGAGCACATGTGCGTTTGAGCCTCCATCCTCCCAACAGCAGGAAGTAGCTGCTGCCGCCCCCACTCCCAAGGGAAACTAAGGCTCAGAGCCAGTGCCAACACCCAGAGGGCCCACAGGGCCGGGCGGTGGAGCCGGGTCGGGGCTCCTGCGAGCAGAGGGCCTGGGCACAGACCCGTCTTGCCCTCGCCTGCCTCCTCCTGGCTCACCCCCAGGAATGCACACCCACCCCGGCTCACATCCCTTTCCTGTCCTTCCTGCCCCGGGGCGGAAACCAGCTCAGATTTGCTGAGGAGCCAGGCGGAAGCCTCCGAGTGGCGGGGCCTGGGGGCGGGGGAGGGTGCCGCCTCTCCCCAGGGCGGGGCACACCTGCAGGCCCGCGGGGCACGGACGGTGCCATGCCGGCCTCTGCCCCGTCCCTCTGTTCCTGACCACACAAGGGTGGCCAATGCCTCTGAGCCCCCCAGGGTGTAGCCCCCTGCTGGGTGCCCGGCACTGACCCACTCAGCTCCCCAGCAACCCAGGGGCCTGCTGGGCCAGGGCGTCGCCCCACAGATGGAGAGAGGAAGGCCATCCCAGGGACGTGGGCTGCGTGCGAGGGCCAGCTCTGCCACCGAGCCAAAGGGGTGGGCAGGGGTGCCAGGGTGAGTGGGCGCCCACCAGGGCGGGGACCCTCTGCGCTGGGGTGCTGCTTCCAAGAGCAGGACCTCCAGCCGCACGTCCTGTCCTGGGACGGCAGCCCCGTCCACACTCCTCCCCCCTGTAGGGTTAAGAGGAAGCAGCCGGGGGTGCCGGCCCCGCTCCCCAGCCCAGCTGCATCCTGGAGACTCTTCTGTGACCCGAGGCCCTGGTGTCGCAGCCGGCCCTGGACAGACAGAGGCCGGAGCCAGGGAGAGGCCAGGACCACAGGCTCAGGGAGACGAGGCCCGTGTCCTTCCAGGCCCGCCAGGCAGGTCCGGCCCCAGCTCCGCTCTGCCCTTCCCCCTGCGCAGCCCTCTAGGGAGAGGAGAGGACAGCTGACTGGGACCTGGTCCTCACGCCACGCCCGCCCCATCCAGCTGGGCTTCCCGCCTCCCCACCCCTCTGCTGCCCAGACTGGCTGCGTCTGTCCGGGGACCCTCCGGGCTCACTCGCTCCCTGCCAGCCCATCCTAGGCCCCAGCCCCCACCCTGGTCCTGGCCCATCGGGAAGTGCCTTCCGTGCCCCGTGACCGCTTCAGGCCCCTTTCTGGGCTAGGGGTCAGACGCCAGGCCGACAGGGTGGGCTGTGGCCCCGGTGCCAGGCCTGCCGCTGCAGCGATTGTCTGCTGCAGTTCCTGCCCCGGGCGTCCTTCCTCCGCTCAGGCCGCCACTGGCCCGGGGCTGAGTGTTTGTTATTTGATCTCTATCCTCTCGGCCCTTCTACCAGGTGTCTGGGCTGCTGGGAAGAAACACTCTCCTCTTTCCCACGCTCCCCGACACATTTTAATGAATTAGCTGGAAGCCCCGCCCCCACTGCCCGCCTGCGCGCTCACCCTCCCACCCCTGCCGAGCGCTTTAAGGTGGCCACGGGCCTTGGCCCAGCTCTGGCCATCGCCCCTTCCACACTGTCCTCTCCCGGCCGCCCCTCCCAGACCTTCCCAGCCTTGGGGAAGGTCCCCAGAAGGAGGTGCGAGCCCTCTCCAGCCCTGGACTCCATCCCACCATGGCCTTCCAGGGTGTCACCCCTGGGCCAGCTCCCAGGAGGACAGGGGTCCAGGCTTGCAGTCAGGGTTGGGTCTGTCCCCCCAGATCCAGGTTGAGGGCTTCTCCCTCAGAGCCAGTGAGCCCCCTGCCTGTTTGTGGAAGTGACCACACCACCAAGGAATGCCACGCACATGGGAGGGGCTTCTCTGAGCCCCAGGACTGGGTCTGCAGGGATGAGCCTCCTCCCCCCGCAAGGCATTTGGAACAAACATCCTCCTTTCGGACATGTCCTTCAGCAAACATGGGCAAGTGCTTCCTGGAGCCCGTGCCCCACATGTCCCTCTCCCTGTCCTGTCCTTGAACAGGGCAGCTCCTGGCACATGGGGCGTGGACCCGAGCGACCCCGAGAAAAATTACCCTCAGCCGCGGTGGAGCAGAAGCCACGGGCCTTCCATCGGCTCCCCGTGGACAGGTGGACAGGGTGGCCATCACCCCAGCCCCACAAATGAGCAGCACGTTGAGGGGGAGGCCCAGGTGGTAGCCGGAGCTACACCTGTCTGACCCATGCTGCGAAGCAAGGGTGGGGCGGGCAGCGACCTCAGGCTACGCTCCTGTGGCCACTCCAGCCGCACCGTCCCTGCCAGGGGCACCGAGCTGACGATTTCATGGCTTGAGGTGGCGGCCGCGCGTTCCCACACTGAGCTCACAGGGGCCCTTTGTCTGACGCCCGCCAGGGGTGTCAATGGGACTTTTCTCCCAGGCTCTGCTCTCGGACCCAGTGGGGTCTCCAGATGCTCTTCTCCAGGCCAGGGGGCCTCAGCCCACCTGGGCTGGGGCTTCTCTGTGAACCTACCACCTTCTGGGGACGGCCCTGGGCACAGCCAGGCCCTGGCGGATACACAAAAACCACAGATGTGACTGGAAGGAGGTCCTGCCCTAGACATGTCCTCAGAGATCCCTCCCCTCCATGCTTTTCCAGGGAGCGGCAGGCAGGGGCGGGTTGCCCAACAGGTCATGGCCTTGCACAGGGTCACACCTCCCCACTCCAAGGGTCCCTGCCCAGAGGTGAACGTGGGTCTGGGTGCACAGAGCCCAGGACAGCCTCAGCTGGGCCTCCCTCCGAGCCATGCCTTGACTCTGGTGCTGGGGAGGTGGTCAGTTCAGCAGCCACTAATCCAGGCCCCCTTACTGCGCCCATGGACACGTCCCCACAGGATGAGTGGGGCAAAGGAGGGGCTCCCAATAGGGGCACCCACGGCCAGGCCAAGCACAGCCCCGGGCTTACCCACCTGCATAGTGGAGAGCTCCTGGGGGTAGGGGGGTGGTTAGGTCTGAACAGAGCAGCTGGACCACCAGCCTCAGGAAGAGAAGAGCTAAGCAAGGGGCTCTGGCGGCCCTCCCCGGCCACTGGAAGGACCCCGAGGGAGTCAGCCAGGGTCAGGCCTGAGGTCTTGCCCAGTGTTTCCTTCGGTTTGGCTGCAACTCTTCCCAGGTCACGGAGCAAGGTGAGGGCTCACCCTGAGTCTCGAGGCCTGGGGGGCATGGGGCAGACACCCACCGAGCTCATCCCCAAACAAGGCCTAACAGGGTGGTCTTCCCTGCCGAGGCCCTGAGCTGCCTCCCCGGGAATTCCCAGCAGCCTCTGAAACAATCCCAGTCCCTGCCCCAGGCCTACTGCTCCGAGATTCATTCCTCCTTAATTTCCAACGACCACGGCAGAGCTCTGGACTGTTCAATCCTATCGAGGAAATGGGGCTGCAGTGTTCGAGTGTCAATAGAAGATGCGTTTACTGTTTGGAAATGAGTCATTTCAGAGTTCTCTTTCAGAGCAGCATTGGCACCTTCCCTGGGGCTGCTCACCTGGCCAGGCCTTACCGGTCCCGTTCGTGCTGATGGGGGTGGCCCAGGAGAGCGCGGCAGGCCCCCACTGAGGAGCCCCACTGCCAAACCGCCCCCAGCCCTGGGCCTCCACACCTACAGACCTGCTGCTTCTCCGGGCAGGGCGGAAGCCTCAGGGCCTGGCCCCTCGTGCCCCTCAAGTTAGGGAGCAAACTCGGGGTGACCCGGGCCGCCAGGGGAGCCGTCCTCGAGCGGGAGGGCCCCGCGTGGCTGAGGTCACACGCCCGCGCTCTTCATGGGGGTGTCAGCCTCGTGGAAATGCGTCCCGCGGGCCGGGCTTGGCGGGTCTCGTCACCGCGAGCGCCCGGGGTGCTGGGAACGCTGAGGGTCCGTGGCCAGCGCTCCAGGAGAGCAGAGTGAGACCCGGGATCTCCACCCAGGCCCCCCGAGTCTGAAATGCCCGCGAAGACCCACCCAGGGGAGGTCGCCCTCGGGTCCCCTCGGGGTCGCGCTCGGCCCTGGGCCGGGCCTGATCTGTCCTCACAGGGAGCTTGGAATTCCCCGGGTGGCCGGAGGGAGAGTGGGCGGGACGACGGTAGAGACGCGGACTCCCCCCCCAACACACACACACACACACACACACACACACACACACACACACACACACACACACACACACACACACACACACACACACACACACACACACACACACACACACACACACACACACACACACACACACACACACACACACACACACACACACACACACACACACACACACACACACACACACACACACACACACACACACACACACACACACACACACACACACACACACACACAAACACACACACACACACCACCCCCCCCCCCCCGGCTCCCGGCCCCGTGCGGCCGGCGACCAGCGCCCCCTGCCGCGCTGCACAACCCCCCCGACACGCCCCCGACACGCCCCACCCCGGCACCGCCCCCACGCGGGCGCCGCCCAATCGGCGGGCCGCCGGCGCGCGCGTCACGGGCGCCCTATTGTTATGCAAATATAAAGGAGGTAAAAGTCGCCCAGGCGCGGCGGGCGGGTGGGCGAGTGCAGCGGCGCGTGGGGAGGCGCGTGGGGGCCGCGTGGGAGCCGCAGCCGGAGCGAGCAAGGACCGGGAGCGCGCGGCGCCGCCGCCCCGGCCCGGCCGGCCCCGCGAGCGCAGCGCCCGCCCCGGTCGCCCGCCCGCCGGGCGCGGCTGGATGTGGCGGGGGTCCCGCGGCGGCGGCCCCTGGCCCCCATTGCCCGGAGCGCCTAGCGGCGGCGTGCGGGGCCCAGGGGCGCCGCGCCCTCCATGCGCCGCGGCGCGCCCCGAGGCAGCCGGGGGCCCGCGCCGAAGCCGCCGCCCGCGCTGAGCCCCGGCCCGGCCTGCGGCCAGCGCCCGGCGGCAGCATGAGCCAGGCCGAGCTGTCCACCTGCTCGGCGCCGCAGACGCAGCGCATCTTCCAGGAGGCCGTGCGCAAGGGCAACACGCAGGAACTGCAGTCGCTGCTGCAGAACATGACCAACTGCGAGTTCAACGTGAACTCGTTCGGGCCCGAGGGCCAGACGGCGCTGCACCAGTCGGTCATCGACGGCAACCTGGAGCTCGTGAAGCTGCTGGTCAAGTTCGGCGCCGACATCCGCCTGGCCAACCGCGACGGCTGGAGCGCGCTGCACATCGCCGCGTTCGGCGGCCACCAGGACATCGTGCTCTATCTCATCACCAAGGCCAAGTACGCGGGCAGCGGCCGGTGATGCCGGCCCGGACCCCGACCCGCGCGCGGACCCCGCGCGTGTCCTCCCTGCTGTACCTTCCCTCCAACTACCTCGGTGTGCGCCCGGCCCTCGGCGCCCGCGGCCACCACAAGTCCGGCGCGCAAGTCGGTGCCCACGGGAGCCGCGCCCGCCCACCCGCGGCCCGGGGTCGGCGCCCCCCGCGGCCGCCGGGGACCGGCCGGAGCGCTTCCCACGGCCCCGCCCGCCGCCGCGCGGGTGGGGGCAGGGCGCGGGCTCCAGCCCCTTTGAAATTTGAGTCTCGCTACCAGCAAGTTCGGAATCCCGAGACACCGGATCCTCCGCTCAAAATGTTCTCCTGAAGGTGGAAGGACCCGTGGCCGACGCGCGACGGAGACGACGCTCTGCTCTTCCCGGGCTTCTAAACTATTTATCACGTGTGTGCATATTTGTGGGTTTTGTTTGTGCGCCTGAGTTTTCTGTTTGGAAAATATTTCGCGTGGTCAATGTGGTTATGGGGGGGAAGATGCATTTTTTTTTTCTAGTCTTAAAACTAAAAACTTGAGTCTGTCATTTCTTGGTTGCACTGAAATACCGCCCAGCCTGCTGGTTTCCCCGTGCTGCTCCGTCTCCCTCCGGCTTCTCTCCCTCACCTCTCTCCCCTCCTCCCCGCCCTCCCTTTCCTCCTCTCTCTCACACTCACACACACAATTCCGCGTGAGTTTTGGAAGCCCCCGGCCTCCCTCCGCCTTGTCCGGTGAGAGGCCACCATCCCCCAAGCCTGCCGGTTTGCAAAGCTTCCGCGGGAGCCTGGGTGCTCGGGTGTGGCGGTGATGGGGGGGTGGGGGTGGGGATCAAGCCTTTTCTAGTGAGTTCTATTATAGTTAACAGTCGATTGCACACTTTTTTTAAAAAAGTAAATGGATTTGCCACGATTAAATGTCATAACATTTATGACAGAATATAAAATATTAACATATTTTAAGCCAAGTTTTAGGTGTATTTTTTGAATCTTGGTTATAGACCCAATTTTAAAGGGCGTTGTATCCAGCGTTGTGAGGGCAACTGTACCCATATTTATATTTTTATAAAATGCCTATAAGACTGTGAATCTCTTGTGCTAATTGCTGAGTGAGCTGAAGGGCCGCTTTGCCCCTCTTCAGCCTCCCGGAGCTTCAAGGACCCGATTCGAATCCGAAAATCCTGCCACGGGGGAGGGGCCGCCGGGAGGGGCCGCGCGAGGACCTAGGACGAAGGCGGTGCTTCTGCGTCACTTTCTGTCCCGAAAGGCGCCCTTCCTGGTTTCAGAGGTTCCAATTTTCTATGCAACCCCACACCCCTTGTTGTTTTGATCCTGAGAAATAAAAGGGAGGCTGAATTATTCAAATTTAAATGAGGCTTCCCCTGGGTAGAAGTGCTGCTGACCCTTCGTGCAAAAATGGGGAGCACTTGAGGACACAGGTGGGTGGAGGCCCTTTGTGCGTGGCTGGTCAGATTTGGGCAGTCATCTGTGGCTTTTTATAAAACTTTGTGTGAGAAGAATATATTGATAATGTCAGTGAAACAAGCAGACATTGAAACTGAGGCACAGATTACTCCAAAAGGAGTTTTTCTGTATATTTTTTCTAGATGCAAATACCTTTTTTAATTATGTTAATTAATGTTAAGACTTTCTAGGCTTACATGGAAGCTGTGTATGGGTCCCGGTGTGATCACTTTTAACTGGATGAAGTCTGCAGCACATTCCTGAGTGTACGATATAGACTTGTAGCCCAGCGTGAAAAATTTATAAATAAATTTTTCATTGATCTTTTTATATTAAAAAAAAGTTTGTTGGTTCTTCTTGGGCTTGGCACCGGGACGAGGGTCAGGCGGCAACATGCTGTTTGCGGGTGACGGCTGTGCAGCGCTTGGCTTGTTTCCACCTGAAGACAGAGCCTGGTAAGCTGCCTCTTGGCTCAGCTCAAAGGCACCGCAGTGGCCACGCACAGGACTTGTGAGGGCCCGCCTGCCTGCTTCCAGCCATGGGAGTGGGGCACCTGAGGGCGCCCACAACCACTTCCTCTGCTCCCTGGCAAAGGCCTCCACGTGGAAAGTTCTACTTGAAGCTCTTCCCGCCCTTCCCCTTCCCAAAGCCAGCCTGAGATGCCAAGGGTCTTAGGAGGGATCAGGCCCCCCTTAGCAGGGATCAGGCCCCTCTAGCTCCCTGCTACTGTGGGTTTCTGCTGGACCACCTGCTGCACAGAAAAGGTATCTTTTAAATTTTGGGGAACTTCTGATGAGTAAGAGACCCCTTCCTCTGCTCCGGTCCCTGGTGGTGCCTGGGAGATGAGGCAGCCACTCCCCCAGGGCACAGACCCCGAGTTCAACTCTGGGTCCACCCTGGAAGCTTGCATGGGAGAGGGTGCAGGGGAGGACATCCCCCAGGGGCAAGAGTAGCCCGCCCAGAGGAGACGGAAGGAAGAAAGACGGGGGTCTTAGGAGGGATCAGGCCCCCCTTAGGAGACGGAAGGAAGTTCTAACTTTACTGGGACTCGAGAGTTACAAGATAACTTTCTCCTGTAAAGCTCCCAGAGCCCCTGTGAGAAGCCTGAGGGTGGCAGCTTCCCCTCAGGGGGGCGCAGCTACATTTTGTCCCAAGACAGACGCATTGCCCTTACCCTGTTCCTACTTTGCATCTCCAACTCTGTTCTGCCCTGAGGATTTTCCGAGTGAATTTTCAGTTGGTTACACAAGCATTTACTGACCCCCAGCTGGCCCACTAGGTGGACCAGCTCCCTCGTTAGACGGCACAGAGGTGAGTGGAATATTTGATGCAAATGAGGCCCCAGGGCAAGGCCTGACCTGAGCCTTCAGGGGGAGTGGTTGAGGGTGCTGGGGGTGCCTGGCCCCAAAGGAGGAGGTGTTAGAACTTGGACGCTGTTGGGGTATAAGGCCTGGGCACTACCTGGACCCCAGGTGGGCCGGACCTCGTCTCCACTTCCCACCCCAGGCACTCGCGCAGGAGAGGGGGTCAAAGCTATAAACAGATGAGCAGAGGGTGCAGGCTCCCACTCTGGGACCCCTGTCACCTGGGAGTCCCCCCCACCCCGCCTCAGGCAGGTCTTCAGGGGTGGGAACAGCTCTTCGAGCCTTTTTGTGGCCAGGGAGAGAAAGAAGGCGCAGCTGACCCTCCCCGGGGCTGGGCCTCTGGGACCCCTGGAGTGGCTGTCATGGAGAAAGCAGACAGACCAAATGGGCAAGGGCAGGGCCCGCCCCACTCCCCCCCACCTCCCACCACCCCCCCCACCCCCCCGGCCAGGAGTGTTGGCAGCTCCTGTCCAACTGTCCATCTCTCTGACCTGACCCTGGCCGGACGCAGGAAGTGTTTACTGTTGGAAGGGATGCCAGAGGGAGACCAGGAAATGCAGGAAAATGGTCAGCCAGAAAGAGTGATGTCCAAAGCCAGCAGGCGTGGGAGCCAGGACACAGCCGGCCAGAGCGAAGGGCCAAAGCGACGGGTTCGGAGGAGGAGAGGGAAGGGGCTGCCTTCCGGGCTCTGTCCCTCAAAGGCCCTGGCTCAGCGCAGGGAGGCACAGCCCCGGTCGCACACAGGCACAGGGACGCGGCCCTGCAGTTCTGACCTTCGGAAGGCCAAGTACCTCCTGACGTCGCAGTGGAGCCTGCGGAGAGGAGGCCGGCGTCCACCCGGGCCTTGAGGACAGGAAAGGAGGCGCTGCGTGCAACTGGGAAACAAAGCCTGAGGCCGCGGAGCCTGCGGGTGCAGGCCCTGGGAAGTCTGGGAATCACCGACGGCTCCTCTCCTCCCGAGGCCTCCAGCGCAGCCCCTCCCAGGGCTCCGGGGTCTCGGGGAGGCCGCCCTCCCCCACCACTCCGCCTCGGCAGGCCTGGGCTCCCCGCTCGCCGCCAACACGCCCCTCCCTCTGCCCGGCGCATTCTTCTGCTTGGCTGTACGTCGGACTGTCCCTCGGCGCGTCCGTCTGTCGGTCTTTCTTCTCTCGCCCCCTCCAAAGCCGCGGGCCCCATTCATCCTCGAGGCCTCTGCCCTTTCCTGCGAGCGGGTTCCGCTCGGCGAGCAGCTGCTATGCTAATGAGAAGGGGGTGGGGGGCGGCGGGGGATCGGCGGGGGAGGGGGGACGAGGTGGGGGCACCCGCAGGGGGAAACCAGCGTCGGGAGGCCGGGGGCTCGGCAGTGGGGGCCCGACCGAGAGAGGGGAGGGACGGGCGCTCACAGAGGCCCGATCTCTGCATTCAGAACCGGCGGGGGCCACTCGCGGGCTCTGGGAAAGGGCGCCGCCCCCGCCACCCCCGCCCCGCGCACCCACTCGCCGAGCGAGGGGTGCGAGGAGTAGAGACCAGCTGTCATCTCTGTTCTGGGGTCGCGGCCTGGAGGGCGGCTCGTTCCGGAGGCCGCCCACCCCCTCCCCGCCCACCAGACGCCGCTGCGCGTGGGGCTTGGGTGCGCCCCGCGCGGGCTGGGGGTCTGAGCCGGAGACGGAGGGCCGGACACCCCCGCAGCCCCCCGGCCTGGGTGATTGGACGCTGGGGCGGGCGCGTGCTGCCCCCCTCCCGGGGGCGGCGCCCGAGGACCCCGGGCCTCGGCGAGACGGGGGAGGGGCGGAGGCGGCCCGAGCTGGACACGGGGACCCTGACCGCCGCCCACCCGGCGTCCTAGGGGCGACGAGGGATGAGGACGAGGGCCCCCGAAACATGGCTCTCGGAGCCCGGGACGCCCCCCGCCTTGGGCGGGACTCCCACGAACGGGCACGGCGAGCAGCGCCCGATGGCAGGGTTCGGACCTGGGCGAGGACGCCAGCCCAGCACCGCGCGGTGCGGGCTGTGCTGCCACCCTGCGGATGCAGCGAGCACTGCGCCCTGGGGCCCGGGGGCCCGGGCGGCGAGACCCCCGCCCGCCCTTCGCTGAGCGCAGGCGCCCGCACCCCCCACCCCCGCCGCCGCCGCCGCCTGCTGCGGACCCGGGCCTACTGGTGGCGCCGCCCCGCACCAGCCTCGCGTGCCTGGAGCCCGCGACCTCGTCTCCTGAAAGGTGGCCGGGGCCCTTGGGGGGTCGGCCGCGGGGCGCCGGGGCCGCGGCGCGAGGGGTTGGGGGTAGGGAGCCGAAGGCCTTTCGGCTGGGGGCGCTCGGGCCCAGCTCGGGCCGAGAAACTGGGTCCGCTTCACGCGGTGGCCGTCCCGTGCGAGGCGGGGCGAAGGTGCGCGCTGCGCAGAGGAAAGCGCCGGAAAGGCTGAGAGCAAGTCAGGTGGGCCCAGGTCTCGCTCGGGCGACCACGGGAGAGAACGTCCAGCAGAGCCTGGTCGGTCTAGGCTACAGTGACAACACCGGCAATCTGTGGGGCTTGGGGGAGGGGGCAGGGCCAGAACTGGGGTCACCTTGCAGAAGGGCGGCCACAGAGGCCCGCTGCCCGGCAGGAGGGCCCTGGAGAGGGTGGGCGTGTCCCTGGAAGGGGCAGCTGTGTTGAACCTGTTGACTGGCATTAAACATGCACAACGTAGGAGCCGTGAGCTGAGTTTTCTTCCGGATCTTACCGAGGACTGTAGCCTGGGAGACAGCTTCTCAGTAGCTCTGCGGGGCTGCTCTGAAGAGGTGGGGGAGCGGCCAGGATCTGTGTGGTCTGGGCCAGGGGGTGTGTGCAGCCAAGCACGCATCTCGGTAGAAGGTAACTGCTAGTCACGGGGAAGGGGTATTTCCATTAATGATTTTAGCCTTTTTTTCTGTGTATGGAAAGAGGCAGGAATCCGGTTCACTAAACTTTTTCCTGAAATCTATCTAACTCTCTAAGGGGCCTGTTTTCCCAAATCACAGAGTGCCTCGTCCCGTCTTCCCCCCGAACCCCTTTCAGGGTGCACTGTAGGTCGGCGACGGCAGTGGCCGATGACTTAAGATCTTTGTAGAGCTGGCCAGTGGGCCACATTCTTGGTTTTACAACCCATAGTGGCTCCTGGCTTCTGCAGGCCCCGGAAGTAGAACCAAACCAGGGCCTGGGGAAGTGACCCCGTCACGGTCCTCGTGGAGCGATTGGCCGTGGTGCAGTATTCTCCCATTTGGTCAAAAGGGGAAGGGAGGACATTTCAGGGCCCCGGAGTCACAAAGAGTGGATGGTCAGCAGGACACAGGATGTGTCACAGCCCTGTGGACATGGCCACCATGTGAGTCACTTCAAGACACAGACCACGTCCGTCAGAACCATCAGGGCCAGCAGTGGGGTGCTTCCAGAGCACCCCACAGAGCCTGGAGCCTCAGCAGAGGGTGGCGGGCAAGGCTTTGATGGTCAGGTGAGGCTGGCATTGGAATTGCAGAGTCTGCCAGCGGTCTCCCCACCCCATCCCCCATTCCACAGGAAGTGTCTGTGTTGGGCATAAGCAAGGAAAGGACTTCTCTCTCTGTCTGAACCCTTGGCCGGCTCAGAGGTGGGGCCTGGAGACCAGGTTTACCCCCAGTACGTGTCCCGCCGGTGGATAAAATCCACCTCTGCCTCCTCGTTGGTACCCTATGGACAAGAACCCCCAAGGGAGCCCAACCCAAATTGTCCCATAAACTTTCCAGAGACATATGACAATATACAGAACAGTAGCCTGTAAGCAAGATGGAATGTATTTCTCATCACTGAAGTTAGAACAGGTGGTCCGGGGCTGGTGTGTGGCATTAGGATACAGGCTGTTATTCTGCTGGGTGGACCTTTCATTCACATGGCTCAAAATGGCAGCCCATGTCCAGCCATCAAGTCTACATTCCAGCCAACAGTGAGGAGGAAGAGGTGAACTAGGGCCTGGGCCCCCTCCCTCCAGGACACTTCCTAGAAGTCTGTTTTTGCCAAATCTACTCACATCCCATTGGCTAAAACATAGCCACATGCCCAACCTCATTGCAAGGGAGGCTGGGAAATGTAGTCTTTATTCAGTGATATGCCCAGCTTAAAATGGGGCCATAGACGAAGAAGAGCTGCAGATTTGGGAGTGGTCTGTCCCTGCCCAGGTGACAGCAGCATCCAGGCCGCGTGGTCAGGCAGAGTTGTCTGTGTCTTACGCTCTGCCTTGTTTTCCCTGACGGGAATACACTCTACACTCTAACGTTAGAGGTTTGTGCTGAAGAACTTTCTAAGGATTAAAACTGTCCAGCAATGGACTGAAAAGAATGAAAAGCGGAAGCACACCTGGGTGCTTGTTTGCGCTGAGATTTACACCTCCCAGGCCTGACCGATTATACGTGCACAGCCCCACGAGAAACACGACGGGGGGAGCACAGCCCGTCTGTGTAGTGATGGGTCCAGCAGACATGCTGCTGTGCCCTAGGAGCCCCAGAGCCATTCTCCACGGGAAACGATGCTGCAGGTTAGGTGAACAAGGCCCTGCCGTGTGGCCGTCAGGAAACGGAGGGCCCAGGAAGACCTTGGGACACCCCTGCTCCCTGCACGAGGCGAGAGCAGGACTCGGTACAGAGGAGAGCCAGCCTTTGCCCCTCTGCTCCCCGTTCCCTGTTCTCCAACCTCCCTCTCCCTTATCTCGGAGCAAAGTAATAAGTAACCCAGGACTTGGAATTCTCAAGGTTATTTTGTCAATAAAGTTCTCCTTCTCGAGTGTCCCAAGATGTCTTTTGGGGCATGGCTTCTTTTCGTTTTAATCAAGGTCGAAAGAAAATGATTAGGTTTATCATTCATATTCCTAAAAATCAAACTTTACTGCAGTATAATTTATATACAATAAAATGCAGCCACTTAGAGTGTGATGAGTATGGACTGGTGTGTATGCCCACAGAACCCACACCATAACCAAAGCATACAACATTTCCATCAGCCCCCAAAGTTCTTCCACACCGCGACTCAGCTGGCTCCTCTCGCCCCCCAGTCCCGGGGCACCGCCGACCGCTCTATCACCACAGGTCATAGGATTATCTATAAAAGGACTGGTGTGGTTTGCACTTCCTGGCTTCTGGCCCTCAGTGCCAGACTCACCCATGTGGTTGCAGTAACTTTGTGGGGGAGGGGGAGGTCTTTTTTTTTCTGTTTTTTTTTTTTTCCCCACTAGAAAAATGTGGCTGGTACCACACAAAACACAGGATAGTTTCCACTGGTAGTTTTTCAGTCGACAGAATTATCCTCAGTAAGTGTGCTGGCAGCGCACGGTACCTCAGAGAGCCCAGGGGAAGGGGAGCACAGGCCCGCCCCTTACCTTTCCAAAACACGCCCTTCCCTTCTCCTGGGCACTGATCCTTAAGGACTGGGACTCTGACCCCAGAGTGTCTTTAGAAAATCATCTTATCAAATTAACGTTTAGAAAATGAAACTTTAGGGACTTCCCTGGTGGTGCAGTGGTTAAGAATCTGCCTGCCAATGCACGGGACACGGGTTCGAGCCCTGGTCCGGGAAGATCCCACATGCCGCGGAGCAACTAAGCCCATGCGCCACAACTACTGAGCCTGCGCTCTAGAGCCCGCGAGCCACAGCTACTGATCCTGCGTGCCACAACTACTGAAGCCCGTGTGCCTAGAGCCTGTGCTCCGCAACAAGAGAAGCCACTGCAGTGAGAAGCCCGCGCACCACAACGAAGACTAGCCCCTGCTCGCCGCAACTAGAGGAAGCCCATGTGCAGCAATGAAGACCCAACGCAGCCAAAAATAAATAAATAAATTTATAGGAAAAGAAAAAATAGAGTTTCCACATAACGTAGCATATGTATTACTCTTTTCCAAGCTTAGGTGTACACCCAAGAGATATTAAAACATACATCCAGGGACTTCCCTGGTGGTCCAGTGCAAGGGGCCTGGGTTCTATCCCTGGTCGGGGAACTAGATCCCACATGCAGGCCGCTACTAAGAGCCTGCATACCGCAACTAAAGATTCCTCATGCCACAACTTAACATGCTGCAATGAAGATCCCACGTGCTGCAACTAAGACCCAGCACAGCCAAACTAAATAGATATTTAAAAAAAAATACATCCACACAAAAAAATGCATGCAGGGACTTCCCTGGCAGTCCAGGGGTTAAGACTTCACCTTCCACTGGAGGGGGCATGGGGTCCATCCCTGGTCAGGGAACTAAGATCCTGCATGCTGCACAGTGCGGCCAAAAAACAAAAAAGTTGCTTCCAAATTTCATAGCAACATTATTCATAATAGCCAGAAAGTAGTAACAATTCGAATGTCCATCAGCTGATGGAGATACAAACAAAATATGGGATATATATGCAATGGAATATTATTCAGCCATAAAAAGGAATGAAATACTGATATTACTTGAAAATTAACCTTGAAAACATTATGTTAAGTAAAAGCTGCCAGACACAAAGGGACAAATATTGTACATGACCCAGTTATGAGCTGCCTAGGGCGGGGGGCGGGGTTGGTAAGAATAATGGGGAAGCACAGGGTTTCTTTCTGATGTGACAAAAGTGTTCTAAAATTAGATTATAGAGATGGTTGCACAACTTTGTGAATGTACTAAAAACCACTGAATTGTGCGCACTGTATGGTATGTGAATTATATCTCAATTTTTGAAAGCTCTTTAAAATAAAAATAGCTTTTTATAACTGTGTAGTTATAATCTGCAATTTGTAATGCAGATTTTAACAAGTACAGAGAAGAGCTAAAAAGGGCACTTGAGGCTTCCCTGGTGGCGCAGTGGTTGAGAGTCCGCCTGCCGATGCAGGGGACACGGGTTCGTGCCCCGGTCCGGGAAGATCCCACATGCCGTGGAGCGGCTGGGCCCGTGAGCCATGGCCGCTGAGCCTGCGCGTCCGGAGCCTGTGCTCTGCAACGGGAGAGGCCACAACAGTGAGAGGCCCGCGTACCGCAAAAAAAAGAAAAAAAAAAAAAAAAGGCACTTGGTCCCTTCCTGCCATGGGTCTGGGACTCAGAATGTCAACTTGGAACTAAAAGCTACAGCACACAGTGGACATCAGGACACGGAGCATATGGCGTTTCCACAGTCTGGACATCGTGTGGAGTGATGCATGTACCCCAGTGATGCAAAACTCTTCCACCTGGAACCACCTTTGAGACACACTGGAACGGTAGTCCCATAACTTTACAACTTGAAATGCCCGAATGTGTCATCAGACTCGTCCTGAGTGACTTTGGATTGTTTCAAAACCTGCAAAACTTCTTCACAGGATGATGACTTCTGACCATGAAGGATATTCAAAAGAATGGGCCACTGGTTCTGAGGTTAATTCCGAAAAAAGTTCCAAGCATTTTGTACATTCCTGGGAAAAGTGTTCCTACAACGTTCTGTCAGCTACAAATTGGCACTCGCCATTGTCACTTGCCAGCTGCCTCTACAAGGCGTAAATCATGTGCTGCTGCGGCTGCTGCCTTGCAACAGCCCCTGAAACGCTGAACGGAGGCGCTCTGGGCTCTGGGTGACACTGGCAGAACAGGTCTTCCGATAGATGGATATTTTCAGGAGACAATTTTATGAGCCCAGTTCTTGTATCTCCTCGTATCTAGACAAGCACTCAAATCCTTCACGGCGACGTCTGCTCCTCATGACTGGCAGTGACATGCACGAGACGAGCAGAAACCTTCTACAAAAAATAATGCTTGACTGCATGTACTCCCCCTTCACCCAGACCACATCTATACTGACCTTCCTCCCTGCCTCTGTGGAGCCGTTTCTCAGAGCGATCTGGGATGCTGTCTCCCGGGTTGCAGCCCTCATTTTGCCCCAAATAAAACTCAAACCGCAACTCTCACGTTGTGCATTTTTTTAAGTCGACAGTTCCCATCACTTCTAGAAAAAACTTAAGGAACCCTATAGCCACCCGGTCACCTCCAAAGGCGAGAGGGTGGAGAATACCAGCTCAGACGCCAGGCAGTCCCCAGGCGCTGGGAAGTCTGCCATTCCTCTCCTCTTGAGCATCTTGTGGCAGGAAAGCTGCAGAAGGTGACTGACAAGACCCAGAGCAACATGTGGTGGGCGGGGCTTGCAGCTGAAGCTCCGGAAGTTTGAAGCCGGCGAGGGATCTGGCTGTTGGTGGCGTCTCTTCCCAAACTGTACTGACCCCTACTGGAAGCACTGAGAACTTTTGCCCATGAAGGCCTGAAGCTGCCCCACTGATAATTGCAGTTCTTCTATAACCATTGCCATACAATCTAAGACCTTCCTCTGGTTCTGTAATCTTTTATGGTAGTCAGGATTTGTGTGAAGAGCTTCACACTGGGAAGATCGAGATATGTCATAGGTTCCACTTCAATCTCCGTCATTTTGGCTTCGATTGATTCTTGTATCGTGTGATAAGATGCATCCGTTCTCACAGTGCAGCAAGAGCTGGCCCGAGGTCTGGCATTCTACGGAAAACTTTGCTGTGCAGTCCTTCATCTCAGCCGCTGGTGTTTCCAGAGGCAAGTCTGAGGCTTCTCCTTTGGCTCTTCAGAATATTTTTGTAGACTTCCATCACTTTCTACTGGCTGCAAACATTTCAACTCTTCAGAAAGAGAAGGTGCTTAGGTTCTAAAACTTTCAAGACTGAAAATAATGGGGTTTTGTAATAAAGAATTGCAAGACAAAAAATAACCAAATGGAAAAACCTGGAGTTAAAAAGCACAACAGGGCTTCCCTGGTGGTGCAGGTGTTAAGAATCCGCCCACCAATTCAGGGGACACAGGTTCAATCCCTGGTCCGGGAAGATCCCACATGCCACGGAGCAACTAAGCCTGCGCGCCTCAACCATTGAGCCTGCGCTCAGAGCCTGCGAGCCACAACTACTGAAGCCTGCGCACCTAGAGCCTGTGCTCCGCAACAAGAGAAGCCACCGTGATGAGATGCCCGTGCACCGCAATGTAGTCGCCCCTGCTCGCCGCAACTAGAGAAAGCCCGCGCGCAGCAACGAAGACCCAACGCAGCCAAAAATAAAATAAATAAATAAATTTATATTTTAAAAAAGCTCAACAAATGAAATAAAAAATCCACAAGGTTCTGGTCGTAGAGCAACTGGACATCCACATGCAAAAAAATTAATCTGGGGGAGTGGGATGAATTGGGAGATTGTGACTGACATATATACGCTACTATGTATAAAATAGAGAACTAATGAGAACCTGCTGTATAGCACAGGGAAGTCTACTCAATGCTCTGTGGTGACCTAAATGGGAAGGAAATCCAAAAATCTAAAAAAGAGGGGATACATTCATACGTATGACTGATTCACTTTGTTGTACAGCAAGAAACTAACACGGCATTATAAAGCAACTATACACCGTGCCCCGGTCTGGGAAGATCCCACATGCCGCGGAGCCTAGTTAGCCCCTACAGTCTTGTAAACTGATTCTAGAAACAATTTCCTTATACTATATCTCCCACTGATTTTTTTCCTCTGGTCGAACCCTAACTGACACAGGGATCAAAGCAAAAGTCAATGAGGAAACGATAGTCTTTTCAAAACATGCTGCTGGGACACTTGGATATTGACGTGTAAAAAGATTAATTTAGACCCTCATGTCACAGCATGTACAAAAATTAGTACAAAAATGGTTCATAGACCTGAATGTAAGAGCTAAAAACATAAAACCATTTAGAATAACACATAGACTAGGACTTCCCTGGTGGTGCAGGGCTTAAGAATCTGCCTGCCAATGCCACGGATACAGGTTCGAGCCCTGGTCTGGGAAGGTCCCACATGCCGCGGAGCAATTAAGCCCGTGTGCCACAACTACTGAGCTCGTGCTCTGGAGCCTGCAAGCCACAACTACTGAGCCTGGGCACCACAACTACTGAGATCTCGCTCTAGAGCCTGCGAGCCACACTACTGAGCCGGGCACCTAGAGCCCATGCTCCACAACAAGAGAAGCCACCGCAATGAGAAGCCTGTGCACCGCAACGAAGAGTAGCCCCCGCTCACCGCAACTAGAGAAAGCCCACGCGCAGCAACGAAGACCCAATGCAGCCAAAAATAAATAAATAAATAAATTTATTTTTAAAAAAACTTAGAAAAACCTTTACGACCCTGGATTAAGCAGAGTTCTTAGATACAACATCAAAGGCATGATCCATTCCAGAAAAAAGAAATTTGACTTCATAAAAATTAAAAACAAAAAAACCAACATTTTGCACTTCAAAAGACTTTTTTTTTTTTTTTTCCGGTACGCGGGCCTCTCACTGTTGTGGCCTCTCCCGTTGCGGAGCACAGGCTCCGGATGCGCAGGCTCAGCGGCCGTGGCTCACGGACCCAGCCACTCCGCGGTACGTGGGATCCTCCCGGACCGGGGCACGAACCCGTGTCCCCTGCATCGGCAGGCGGACTCTCTACTACTGCACCACCAGGGAAGCCCCAAAAGACATTTTTAAGGGAACTATACTCACTATCTTATAATCACCCATAATGGAAGAGAATGTAAAAAAAGAATATATATACACACACACACACACACACATATATATAATTGAATCACTTTTTTGTACATCTGAAACTAATGTAACATTGTAAATCAACTATATTTCAATAAAAATATTTGAAAAAATACATTTTTAAATTATGAACATTAAAAACAACCTACAGACTGGGAGAAATATATATTTGCATATCATATATCTGATAAAACACTTACAGCCCAAATATATAAAGATCAACTCAATAATAAGACAAGCAACCCGAATAATAGAAATGGCTGATAAGCACATGGAAAAATGCCCAGCACCGTTAGTTATTAGGGAAATGCAAAGTAAAACCGCACATCAGTATCGCTGTAATAAAACGACTGTTAGTAACAGGTTTGGGCAGGGATGTGCAGAAGCTGCGACCCTCATACACTGCTGGTGGAATGAAGAATGGTGCTGCCACTTTGGAAAGCAGTTCGGCAGATTCTTTAAAAATTAAACAAAAAAAATCTTTTTATATGACTCAACAATTCCACTCCTTGTTATTGATTCAGGATAAATAAAAACACATGTCCATACAAAGAAATTTTTGGCAAATGTTCCTTGCACCATTTATGCATAAGAGCAAAAAAAAAAGGAAACAACCCAAATGTCCATTAACTGGTGAATGAGTAAACGAAATGTCTTTGATCCATTTAATGGAATACTATTTAGCAATAGAAAGAAGGGCACCAACTGCCGATATGTCCTCGGGCAAGGCACGGGTGCGCCTCAAAAACGTGCTGAGTGAAAGAAGTCAGATGCGAAAAGCTGCAAAAGATTCCATTTGTATGAAATGCTTTTTTTTTTTTAAGTTATTTTTTTTGATGTGGACCATTTTTAAAGTCTTTATTGAATTTGTTACAATATTGCTTCTGTTTTATGGGTTTTTTTGGATTTTTGGCTGCGAGGCATGTGGGTTCTTAGCTCCCCAACCAGGGATCAAACCCTCAATCCTTGCACTGGAAGGCGAAGTCTTGATCTCTGGACCTCCAGGGAAGTCCCCTGAAATGCTTTTTTAAAAAGGCAAACCTATAGAGGCAGGAAGAGGATTAGTGGTTGTCTGAGAAACGGGTAGGAACAGGGATTCATGGAAAACGAGCAGGATGGATCTTTCTGGATGATGGAAATATTCTAAACCTGAATTGTGGTGATATTTGCACCGTTCTGCAAATTTACTAAAAATCAATAAATTAGCGGGACTTCCCTGGTGGTACAGTGGTTAAGAATCAGCCTGCCAATGCAGGGGACACGGGTTTGAGCCCTGGTCCAGGAAGATCCCACATGCCGCGGAGCAACTAAGCCCGTGCACCACAACTACTGAAGCCCTCCGGCCTAGAGCCCGTGCTCTGCAACAAGAGAAAGCCACTGCAACGAGAAGCCTGCGCACCGCAAGGACGAGTAGTCCCCGTTCAAGGCAAATAGAGAAAGCCCGTGCACAGCAATGAAGACCCAACCCAGCCAAAAATAAATAAATAAATAAAAATTTAAAAAAAATAAAAAATAGAAATAAATTGTCCACTTAAAACGAGTATATTTTGTGGTATGGAAGTGATACCTCAATCAAGCTGTTTTTTTAAAAAATAAACAAGAAAGCTCCAACATAAAAAACAAACTAAACCAGACTGGTTAGGGTTATAAATTTAGGTGGTTGAAGTATGAAGAATACAAGGTGGTAGGGACTTCCCTGGTGGTCCACTGGTTAAGACTCCGTGCTCCCAATGCAGGGGGACTGGGTTCGATCCCTGCTCAGGGAACTAGATCCCACATGTCGCAACTAAAAATCCTGCATGCCACAATGAAGATCCCGAGTGCCGCAACAAAGACCCAGTGCAACCAAACAAATAAATATTAAAAACAAAAAACACCAAGGTGGTAATTATCTTAAAATTTGGGTGGTTATCGCGTGGGGCAGGGGAGAGGCACCAGGGAGGGTTGGGGTGGGAGCCAGGGAGTAGAGGGGAGGCTAGGGGGCTCCTAGGAGACTGACCATGTCCTGTTTCTTGACCTGGATGGTGAGCACATGAGTGCTTGCTTTACAGTAAAACGTTTTTATTTCTGTATTTATTTATATATTATATATATAATATATATTATATATATATATTTTTTTTATTTATATATATTTTTGCCACACCACATGGCTTGCAGGATCTTAATTCCCCTACCAGGGATTGAACCTGGGCCACAGCAGTGAAAACACCAAGTCCACTGGACTGCCAGGGAATTCCCATAAAACTTTAAATATATATTTTGTTTTATAGATGTTTCTTGACATATGTTATATTACACAATAGTAACCCTTTACAATACCAACCAAAAAATGTATTGTTTCTGGGAACAAATCTAACAAAAACGAGGAAGACGTGTCTACAGCAAATTACAAACTTCACTGAAAAGCAGTAAATCAGCCCTGAATAAGTGTACGGCAGGGCAAAGGGATCATTATTCCCCAAATTGACTTGTAGAGTCAATGCAACTCTGATCAAATCCTAAAAGGTTTTTCAAAGAATTTAACAAAATCAAATTAAAAACAAGCCCAAGAAGAGCCAGGTGACTCTTCAAGAATAATGATATCCCGCTAGCTGTTATGGCTTCTGCAGACTTATAAAGCCGTAACTATCAGGACAGCATGATCTCGGCCCAGGGAAAACAAACTGATCCACAAAAGGCAATAGAGAGCCCAGAGCAGTCCACAGGCACATACACAACCTGGAACACTGATTATAGAGCATCTGAAGGAACTAGTTCATAAATAAATCAATAAAATAAAATAGCAAAATCAATATAAATGAAATACAATAATAATATCTCATATGCAGGGTTGAAACAAAGGGACAGAGTTAAAATACTTGGACAAGAATCGTCCTTAGGTTGGAGAGGGCTAAATGGGAGCCCATGTGATGGAAAGTCCCTTCACTGCTCCAGTGAGGATATAAGACGTGTTAGATTAGGTGTTCCTGGTATAACCGCCAACCAATTAAGGAGAAAAATGGAACACTGGGCATTGGAGGGTACCAGTACAAAAAGAAGTGAGAAATAAGAAAAAAGAAGCATAGAAAAAACTGGACAACTAAAAGGCACAAAATAAAGTCAAAAGAAGAAGTTTAAGTTGTGGAATTAATTATAGAACCCTCAGTTAAAGTTGGAGTCAGGACGGGTCTGTAGGGAGCTCTCTCCACGAATATGCACGTCAATTACCCCAAACAGGAAGAGATTTCCGCCTACATCTTGGACAGGAAGGTGCCTCTACTTACCATCAGTCAGGAGGAAGGAAACTTCCCTCCACCCCCGACAGCCCAGCCAATCAGAGACTGCAGGGGCCCAGTCAATGGGAAGACTCCATTGAACCCCAGCTCCTCCAATGGAATCTTTGGTTATCACAGCCCCTCCCTACTCCTCCTTTTCCCTATAAAAGCAAGTTCCCCCTCCTTGTTCTCTGGATTTGGCTTTTTTGTCTGCCATAGTTTCCACATCCCAAATTGCAATTCCTCTGCTATTCCTGAATAAGCTTGCTTTCGCTGGTAAAATAACTGGCTACCATTTACTGAAGTTGATATATTTATATGGTGTCAGAAGTGGGATCTGAAGGCGGCGAACCCCAAGAGATGACAGGCCCTGGAATGGAGCGAGGTACCCACACTGTGAGCCCTTCATGCTCATCACTTCCCTGAGTCTCTTCTTGTATTCCAAACTGCTTCTTTGCGTTTTGAGTTCTCTAGCTTTTTTCGGGATCTGGAAAGGCTTTGTCCTTTCAGGGGAGAGGTTTCATCCTTTCTGGTTCAAGGTTTCGCCCTTGGTGAATACTCAGTTGTCTTCTGGAGTGTGCAAGAGTGGGGGGATCGAGCTAACTGGAATCGAATAATTTGCTTTATTCCTTTTGGAATCTGGGCTAGGACTCCAGCAACTTTCTTGGGTTTCCAGGAGAACTTAAGGAAAAGGGATCCTGGTCATCTATGCGCTCTGAGGGCAGCCCTCCCTCAGGGACTCTGGAAGGTTCATGTTTGAAAGCTATGGACCCTGACATGCTCGTTTCTTTTTCCCCTGACATGCTCATTTTTAACTAAGTGGGCTGAACCAACTAAAAGTAATCCAGAATTATCACGGCCATTACAGGGAACTTTCAATCTTCCCAAACTTGTTTTTCTTAAGATTAAATTGGAGAACTGTGGTTCTAAAATTTTATTTTATTTAATTTATTATTTTTTAAATTAATTTATTTACTTTTGGCTGTGTTGGGTCTTCGTTGCTGCACGCGGGCTTTCACTAGTTACGGCGAGGGGGGCTACTCTTCCTTGCGGTGCACGGGCTTCTCATTGCAGTGGCTTCTCTTGTTGCAGAGCATGGGCTCTAGGTGCACGGGCTTCAGCAGTTGTGGCACGCAGGCTCAGTAGTTGTGGCGCGCTGGCTTAGTTGCTCCACGGCATGTGCGATCTTCCCGGACCAGGGATCAAACCCGTGTCCCCTGCATTGGCAGGCGGATTTTTAACCACTGCGCCACCAGGGAAGTCCCATGTGGTTCTAAAATTAAATAAGAAGAATGGGATATTTATTTTCATTGGTACCTGGAAGCTTGCAACTGTGCACCAAAGTCTAAAATTGCCTCTTTGCAAGATGCCATTTCTAAAGTGGCCAAAACAACTAAAAAACTTGAAAAGAGCAGAACAGTTTCTGAAGCCTTGTGCTCCTTGAGTTCCCCTCCCCTAACTTCTTTGTCTCTGGCACCATCTTGTGTGTCTTCTCCGTCCCCTTTGTCTCAGACTCCGCCCCCTTTGTTTCTTCCTTTCCCCTCCCCTGTGAAAACCTGCCCCTTTAAAATCAGACCCTCAGGGGGACTTCTCTGGCGGTCCAGTGGTTGAGGCTTCACCTTCCAATGCAGGGGGTGCAGGTTCAATATGTGGGCAGGTAGCTAAGATCCCACATGCCTCGAGACCAAAAAACCAAAACATAAAACAGAAGCAGTATTGTAACAAATTCAATAAAGACTTCAGAAGTGGTTCACATCAAAAAAAAACTTTAATAAAAATTAAATAAAAATAAAATAAAATTGAACCCTCTTAGGGTCCAAATGCTTAACCCCTAATTATAGTTTTTAAGTTAACTGGAGCAGGACTCCCCTGGTGGCACAGTGGCTAAGAATCCGCCTGTCAATGCAGGGGACACAGGTTTGAGCCCTGGTCCACGAAGATCCCACATGCCACGGAGCAACTAAGCCCATGCGCCACAACTACTGAAGCCCGTGTGCCTAGAGCCCGTGCTCCGCAACGAGAAGCCACCACAATGAGAAGCCTGTGCACTGCAACGAAGACCCAATGCATCCAAAAATAAATAAACTGAAATAAATAAATTTATAAAAAAAATACTTAGGTAAAACTAAAACAATTCTCTTTCATTTACTAAGAGGACAAGGTTTTCTTGGAATATTGGTTTGCTTCTCGTGGGAGATTATGAATTTTTCTTTACCATTTTTTAAAGTAAACTGCTTAGAAAGCAAAGATTTGTGTTTTAACAAAATTATTTCCTGTGCTTACGTTGTCTTATTCAGGACTTTCATTACTAAAGAAAACTGAGTCTTCTCAATATTTTTTATTTATTTATTTTTGGCTGCATTGGGTCTTTGTTGCTGCACGCGGGCTTTCTCTAGTTGCGGCAAGTGGGGGCTACTCTCCGTTGTGGTGCGCGGGCTTCTCATTACAGTGGCTTCTCTTGTCGTCGCGGAGCATGGGCTCTAGTAGTTGTGGCTCGCAGGGTCTAGAGCGCAGGCTCAGTGGTTGTGGCTCACGGGCTCTAGAGTGCAGGCTCAGTAGTTATGGTGCACGGGCTTATTTGCTCTGCGGCATGTGGGATCTTCCCGGACCAGAGCTCAAAGCCGTGTCCCCTGGATTGGCAGGCGTATTCTTAACCACTGCGCCACCAGGGAAGTCCTCTTCTCAATATTAAAAGAGCTAAAAAAATTAAAAATAAATAAAAGAGCTAAGTTTTGCTTACAACTATGTAACCTCTTGTATTTGCCTTTGAAATCTTTTATTGTTACTTTGGTCAGACAGATAATTAAGTATCATTTCATAATGATCTGTGGTCCTGTTTGGTCAAATGTCCAAAACCTTTTGTTGCTTTTGACAAACTTACCCCAAATCATGTTATAAATGAAGTCTTGCTGACCTTACACTAACTGGGCTCTTCCAGAGGGCCCCTGGAGAATCTCAAAGGATTTGTCTCTCACCTGGTAAAATGCTGAACTAATCAGGCTTATTTGATGAGCTAGATTACATGGGAAGCTTGTAATAGGCTTCTAAATAAGAAGGAATACAGAACCTTTTAACCTTATAGTTGTATAGGTACATATTAACATGCGCTCAAAATCATATGAAATTGCTAAATTCTGAGATGTCCTGATATAATGTTATTGGTCATGATTTTTGTTTTGTTTCTGTTTTTTGGGTTTTTTTGGTCGTGCTGCATGGCTTGCAGGGTCTTAGTTACCCGGGCCCCAGCAGTGAAAGCGCCAAGCCCTAACCACTGGACCACCAGGGAATTTCCAACCGCTCACCATTTTAAACATATGTCAAAAAGATAAGCTGATCCCCTTGCCACTCCCATTATAATGAATTCTCATCAGATTTTTAATAATGGGCATTTTCAAGTCTTTCTGTCATTATAGTTACTGCGTTACTCTGATGCTTCTCGAAATGTGTTCCTCTTTAAAGAGATTCACGGAAAGGACTCTGACGGGTACTCTGAAACAGTTTTCTTTCTTATAACTCTAAGATCATACGACTGAACTGTGTAAGAATTTCTAAAACTCTAATGGAAAACCAATTGCTTTAATGTTTTGCTTTCCAGACATAACGGATCCCCTTTTCTCCTCTCCTTTAAGCTGTCTATAACTTAAAACAATTTGGTAAAGTGTACGTTGGCATCAAAGGTTGAAGCATTTACATTTTCTCCCTACCTGGTCCCTCAAGAGTTCTGAAACTCTTATTAAGTATTTTTGTTTTTCATGACAGTGGACGTATGTGCACACGTTCAATGGGGTCTGTTGTCCCTGAACAGGACACCCAAAGCACGTGGTTCTTTGATCCGAGCTGAGAAAGGGAGAAATACTTCTGCATTGTAAAGGCCTCATTGCTTCTACTGAAAATAACCAGTTGGGCAATGCCCTGGCGGTCCAGTGGTTAGGACTCCGTGCTCTCACTGCCGAGAGCCCAGGTTCGATCCCTGGTGGGGGAACTAAGATCGTGCAAGCCACATGGTGTGGTCAAAAAAAAAAAAAAAGTTTAAGAAAATAGTTAGGATTAACATATACACACTACTATACATAAAACAGATAACCAACTCAATATTTTATAATAACCTATAAGGGAAAAGAATCTGAAAAAGAACATATATGTGTGTGTGTGTAACGAATCACTTTGCTGTCCACCTGAAACTAACGTAACATTGTAAATCAAATATACTTCAATTAAATTTTGAAAAACTAAAAAAGAAAGAAAATCACCAAGCTCTGGCAGAGCACTCCTTTTGCAGCACTCTCCCGGAAGACCAAGACCCCGAATGTCACAGCCCACAGCCTGGAGATTCTGGGTGCTGGAAAAGGCACCTCCAAAAGGATCCTCTCCAGGCTCGCCAGCAGGGCCCCATCAAATCCTGTTGACTAACGCTTGTGCCACCAAACTCCAGAGAGGGGACTCCTGGGTTCAGTGTCCCATCTAAAGGAGGCACCAAATCCCAACTGGACCTGTACACTCTCTGGCGACCTGAAGATAATGCCCATTAGGACCCGAAGCAGAGGACATCTGAGGCCAACAGCTTTCCCAAAACGTCTGGACCAGGCCTGTATACCTTTACTTCAATACAGTCCCTCACCCTGTTCCTCCCTCCCTTCTATGGAAGGACAACACCCTCATTCGTATCTCCCAGTCCCTGAAGAAAGGGGGAAACCTCTCCGATTGCTCGATTTGCCATTGGAATCCTCAGCTGGCCCAGCATAGCAACGGCCTCTTGGTTCAGCCTATAAGTAATTTCACTGGGGTTCCAGATGCTGCTGTCTGTCCAAATTGTCCTGCAGGCCCATTTTATAGAGTTAGGGAGCTAAGCCCACCTAAATGTATTTCTTGCTTCAATTTGACCCACCCCTGGCATAGGAAAACAAGATCCTTTGAATATCTGCATGAAAGTTCAACGGAGCTGGCAATGCAAGTTGAGTCATCTGTAAACTCGCTGACATATCCGTACATCCAGGTAACTTCCTGTCGTGTAACAACAAAATTTCCGAGCCTTGGCTAAGCAATGCCAGTGCCTCTGCACCACTGAAGGAACCCAGAGATTCCATCACTCGTGTGGAGGCTTCATGAGCGCCCCCTGGTTTCACCTCCATATGTGGAAGTTTGGGGGATGGCCTTTATGCTTGGGCAGCCCATTGTCTTGATGGCTGGAGAACACAGGACGGTGTGCCCTGCTCTATTCACTGTCCTGTTCTCCTGACATAACTGAACAGAAGCCTCACGTTGATCCGTCCCATTAAACCTCTATAACTGCCTTAAGCAAGAAATTCCAGCAGGCGTAAGAGATTCTGCCTTTACCTCTGTAGGGAGAGCTTTCCTCCCACCGATGGACGTATGATGAGGAATCTCTCCCTGACACTAGGAGAGTTAGCCACTCCGGAGCCAAAGCAGTTTCAGCTCAGTGATGGTCACTTAACTCACCAGCCAAGGTGGTTTCAGGTAACCACGAGCCTGCAATTACCTACTTGCTGAGCAAGGAGGTGTCTGCAGCAGCAAACCCCTCTTGCTGCAAGTGGTTAAATGCCCCTGGGGAAGCACAGACCCAATGACATAAGGCTAAAGAGCAAGGACGTTGGCTAGAGCGATGTCACCGGACAACCCGCTGTCTCTCCGGTGTATTCAGCTGGATACCTGCAGGTCTGGCTCCTGCTTTAGAAGCGTCGTGCAAACTGGCCATCCCTCGCAGCCCCCAGGGAGCCCTGGAGCTGGGAGGAATCCAGCCTTTCCCGGCAGGACGTGCCCCCTCCCCACCCTTCCCGTCGGGGCCCAGGGGCTGCGTGCCAGCTTGGCAGGTCAGCCGCTTCCCTGTGCCGGAACAGGCTCCTCTCCCTGACAAACCTCAGCGCATCCAGGTCTGCAGCCGACCACCATGACCACCACGAAGAGGATGGATGGCGGCGAGGCGGCTGTGACCATGCGGGACCCCCAGGGATGGGGCGTCTGACAGGGTCTCTAGAGACACCAGCCCCCGTGGTCCTTGAGGTTCTGGGAGGGCAGGGGTCGGGCTGAGCTCGGCGGTGCGGGACTGGAGCTCCTGGCACGGTCCACGCTGGCGGCGCCTCCACCCTGACCAGCCCTCCCCTCGGCCCCTAGCTGTGCTCCTGTCCTGCCCACCTCCCAGGCCGCGCCCTCCTCCCGGGTGGGTGGGGCCGTGCTGACCCGCGTGCCCACCACGAGACAGCACTGAAATTGCCTCGCCCCCCTTGGGAGCCCAGCCCAGGAGGGGCCCCAAGGCTCACCCACCCCAGCCAGCCGGCGCGGTTCCTGCAGTCCCGCTCGGGGAGACACGAGCCTGCGGAGCCAGGGCTGTGGAGAAGCCAGGATGGCAAGCGTGAGGCCCCAGTCCAGGCCTGGGAAGCAGTGGACCTCTGAGGTCTGAGGGATCCCTACTCGAGGCCTCCCCCGAGTTCAGCACCCTGGAGCAGGTTGGTGGGCAGCGCAGGGGGATCCAGGAAGTCAGGGCCCCCGACTTGGACCCACCTCCTGCTGCTGTCACCCTGAGAGAGCCCCCCTTCTGGACCACTTAGGGAATATTCCACTGGACCAGTTCATTGGGTGGAGCCCCCACCCATCCCTTTGCCTGCCGGGGAGCTCCTGGGCCCAAGAGGCCATGAGAAGTCCAGGCAGACCCACGGGATTCTTGCAGTGGTGAAGCATCCGGAATTTTAGGCCCCCGGGGTGAGCAGGTGTGTGTGGGGGAGTGTGTGTTCGGCTGCTGCGGGCACCCGAAAGACTCGTGGTCACATGCGACTCTGCAGGGGACCAGCTGTGTGTCCCTGGGGTCTGCTCACGCTGTCTGCCGCCATCTATCCTGTCCCACAGAGACAGACCTACCCACTCCCGGGGAGCCAGCCCTGTGGGACATACTGGCGCTGAAGAATGCAGGCTGGATTAAGGACCCAGCAGGTGGCAGGCTGGGGCTCTGAGGGAGGTTGGAATTGGCAGAGGAGCTCAGAGCTGCCCCAGCCCCACCGGTCCCCCCAGGTCCCAGTGTGAACCAGCGGAGGGCCATGGACAGATTTATTCGAGGCGTAGAGGCCTGGGGCAAATCCACAGGGTCCCCTCCCTCCAAATGCCCCTGTCAAACCAACGTCCCGTCGTGCCAGTGGGCGTCCACTGCGTCCGGTGGCACCTGCGCTACAAGAGGTTCACCGTGGCCACCACCTGCTTGCAGCCAGTGACGGCGAACTCCCGGCCAGCCACGCGGTAGTAACTGAGCTGCGCGGCCAGGAGCTCGGCGCGGGCCTGCTCTGGGAAGAAGCCCTCCCCGGCCATCTCGTCCCGGAAGCAGTTGACCACGTCCCCCTTGTCCAGCAGCAGGAAGGGCACGATAGTCGCGACCTCCCACAGCGGGTGCTCGCGGACCAGGAGCGCCCTCAGGCTGGCGCGCAGCTCCTCCTCAGCCTGTGCCGCCACCGCCGCGGCCCCGGCCCCGTGGGCGCCGTCTGCGCGCAGGGCCAGCGCGCGGGACGCGTTCTGCAGCACGAAGCGCGTGACCTCCGCGCCGCCATTGCCGCTGAGGAGCACGTAGATGGCATTGTGGAAGTGGTGCGAGCGCTGCGGCTGCAGGAAGCCGTGCAGCTCGTCCAGCAGCGCCGGCGGCAGGAGCTCCACGTCGTCCAGAAGCAGGAGCGGGGTCTTCTCCTCCGCCTCGGCCCGCGCCACGACGTCGGCCACGCGCCGCGCCAGCTCCTGGCGACAGTCCTCCGCGGCGCGCGGCTCGGGGCAGTGGTGCCGCGCGTGGTACTGCAGCACGAGCGCGCCGTCCTCGAGCACCGCGCGGAAGTGGCGCGCCAGCAGGCGGCCCACATGGCTCTTGCCCACGCCGCTGGGCCCGTGCAGCGCCAGGAGCAGCGGGCGGCTGTGCACGTGCGTGGCCAGGTAGTCCCGCAGCAGCGCCACGATGCGCTCCACGGCCGCCGGCTGGCCGAACACGGCACGCTGCAGCGCCTTCTCCAGCCCGTCAAGGTCATAGCGCTGCGCGTTATCGTCCAGGTTCTCGATGGCGTTGAGCACCTGGAAGCCCACGATGGCCACGAGCAACAACAGGCAACGCTGCGCGCGGCTCCGGCGCTCCACGCGCGGCCGGTACTTGCGCGACGTCTCGGGGTAGAGCACCAAGCGGCTGCGCCGGCGCTTCTTTCGCGGCGGCCTCGAGGACAGCTCCGCCGGGCCGTCGAAGGTGAAGAACTGAGGCTGGTCCGGGTCCGCGCGCGGCGCCCGGGGCTCGGAGTCCGGCCTCACGGCCGTAGGCGAGAAGCACCGCTTGCGCAGGAGGCGCACGCGACGGCGCAGGCGGACCACGGCGCGCACGGGCGCGATCACGCTCGGGCCGGGGGCGACGTGGTCCGCTGCCGCGGGCTCCGGACTGGGCTGGCCGCGGTCCATGGCGCAGGGGCGGCGCTTGGCATGCAGGTCACCCTCCCTGCAACAGGAAGACGGAGAGGGTCTCCAGACTTCCGCCCGGCCGACTGGGACCCTCCCCCGAGATCTCAGCCCCACCCACCCCCGCGAGGCCCCCCGGAGTGCGGCCCGCTGCCCCGAGGGCAGGGCCTGGCACGGGCCTCGCCCCTCTGACCAGGAAGCGGCTCCCGGCCGGGCCCCAATGCAAATCTCTCGGATCCTCGCATAAACAGCCTCCGGCCTTGAGGAAGTGGCTGCGGGGGGGGGGGGGGGTGGGGGGCGGGGGCGCATTTTATCAGGCGGCCGCCGCCCGGGCTTCCTGGAGGAGGAGTCGGAGTCGGTGCCAACCTGCCGCCAATTAGGGGTGGAGCAGGGTCAAGGCCGGACCCCGCCCCTGACGCAGCTCGACTGCCGGGCGCCGGGGGCCCTCCGGTCCCTAGAGGGGGGCGTGGGAAGCAGACGCCCAAGCATCCCCAGAGTTCAGAGATGCCCCTCCCCCACGAACACTTGGTGGTGGTGGTGGTGGGGCGGTCTGGCCGTTACTTCTGCTTTCCAGAATGGGCCCCTGTCCCCAAGCTGAGCCCAGGCCTCCCAGCATTGCTCTAGTGGGCACACTAATGGAGTTGGGGGCAGGGAGCCCCCTAGAGGCGGGTGGGGGTGGGGTGAAAAGAAGAACAGAAAGACAAGACCCGGAGAAGGAGAGATGAAGCCACTGAGACAGCTGGAGAAAGGTGGGGTGGATGCCCCCGGCCCTCCCCAGTACCTGCAGCTGCGTCAGCTCAGGCTCTCGCTGGCCCGCCCTCAGCCCCCCAGGGCGGGCCCCCAGCCCACGCCAGAGGCTGGGGCCTGCGACGCAGGAAGCTGAATGTGCTGGCTTCCTGGCGGGGGTCGGGGTGGGGTCAGGGGCCTCACTGGGTCAGCTCAGGCTCAGAGGGGCAGCGACACCTCCTCCGGAGCGGAGGAAGCTCTGGGGAGGTTTCCGCTTCTTTGCAAAGGAAGTGAGTCAGGGGTGTGGCGCGGGCGGGACTCAGGCTGGACGGAGGCACCAGAGGGGGAGGCCTGGCTGACTCGCCCAGGTACCCCGGCCGGTTGGTCACCTACCTTAAAGCCCTCCCAGCCCTCCTGACTCAGCCCAGGCCCAGGACACCCGGTGAGGCCGAGGGCAATGCCTCCCCTGGGGTCCCACGTGCCTTTGCTCCTCAGCCTGCCCTCCACAGGACCCCCACCTCCCCAGGGACATCTGCGCCTGACCACCCCCCGCCCCCCGCAGGACCCACAGCGAGGGGGATAGGCATGTCCAGGCTGCCGATTAGCAGAGGCGGAGCGGGCGGGCAGGGTCGTCCCCCAGCTGGGGTCCTCCAACCCTCTCCCCTCTTCACCCTGCCCAAGCCCAATCCGGGTGCTCACAGAGTAGGGCTCGTTTCCTTTTCCTCCCCCTCTTCTACCAGGTCCCGGGCTCCACGGCGCTCCCCCCCCCCCGCCTCCCCCTTTGTCTTCCCCTGTACCTCGGCCTAGAGCACCCCCCCAGGACAGGGCAGGAAGTTCTAGAATGGGGGGAAAAAACCCACACATGACTCAGGGCCCTGGTCGGAAGGCAAATTTAGAAAGAACTTGGGCCCGGAGTTGGCAGATGGAGGCTCTGGGCCCCTCCCCGCCACCAGCTTCAAGTGGCCCTGCCCCCACCCCCGTTCCCATCTCTGTGGAGACTGGCCTATCTGGATGACCCTCCCCTCTGGAGCGGGTCTACTAACCAGTAATGCCCCCAAACCAGTCCTGGCCCCGAGCTCAACTGTGTCCCGCGGGCGCTGGCAGTCCTGAGCCCCCCATCCTCCAGCCTCCCTGTCCCTCATCCTCCACACTTCTGCCCACACGGGGTCGGTCCCCCTGCCGAGCGTGCCATCCCTCCCCACTTCCTAGCTTCCCTCCACCTCCCTGTCCAACCTGCATCAGGGAGAAGCCACTCATGGGCTTGGGGGTTCCCGTCCTCCCCAGAATATGGGGCTCCTGCCTGTCCACGTGTGTCCGATGCCCTCTGGCAGGATCACTGAGAAACCACTGCTTCTCCGCTTCCTCCTCTCCAGCTGCGGGCCTGGCTCCCCGAGACCCGCTGCCCCTCTCTGTGCTGGGCCAGGTGCTTAGGGACCCCTCGGGCCTCACGCACCATGTGGCCCCTGCCCAGGCCTTCCTGGAACCAGGACGGAAGGACATCTGTCCAGGCCTCTGCTGGTGCCCCACGGCCCTGGGATGAGGGTGGGGTCCTTCGGCGTCTTCAGGCTTTCTACAGTCTCCCAGCTGCTTCTGACACAGAGAACCCCAGGGGGCCCTGACAGGCAGACGCAGGAAAAGGTGCCCAGGGGTGGGGGCGGGGCGCTGGCTGGCGGCTGCTTCCGCCAGATGCTGGTCCCAAACCTGCTGGGGTCCAGAGCCCCAGCACTGGGTGAGGTGGGGGCCTGGACGTGGGGTGTGGCAGGAGTCAAGAAAGTCATGCCTCAGAGGGCCTGCCCCCAGCGGGGTCAAGGGTGAGCCTGAGCCCTGCACTGAGGCCCGCCTCCTCTGTACTTTCTCCCCCATCTCCAGGGGTGAAGGGGGCCCCACCTGTCCCTACCCTTCAGGACCGAGCCCACCACGCCCGTAGGATGCCCTCCCACCCCTCCCTCCAGCCCGCACCCTGTCCAGCCCTGTCCCCAGCCCCGAATTCAGGTCCACAACTTCAGCCTGGTCTCTGCAGACCCCTCACCTCGCTGCCCACCCACGACCCCTCCACCAGCCCAGTGTGGGCTCAGGTTCCCAAACTGCTGGCCTGGAGGTGGGCAGGGCCTGCACCACACACATGCTCCCTCCTCCCCGAATTCCCATGTGGACGCTCCCTTCCTCTGACCAGACCTCCCACCCCCCAGCCTCCCCGCAGCCCTGCCCGGTCCAGCCTCAGGATTCCCGCCTCCCTCGCAGCCCCAGAGGGTCCCTGAGCTCAGCTGCCGCCTCCCACCGGCCCACCTGGGGCTCGCCGTCGCTGCAGCCCTCACCCCCACCCCGTCCGTCCTTGCAGCTCACGCCCTCCCCCTGACGAGCCCCGCTCACTGGGGGGCCTCTGGTCCCCGGTCCCTTTGTCGGGGCTGGAGGAGCTTGGCCTCCGACTGGTCTCTGTCCCCCTTGACCGTGAGCCTCACGGGGGGTCATGCGGCCCCGTGCGGGCACTTGCTCCTCCCCCGGCCCAGCTCCTTCCTCATCCTCTCCTCACCTCTGCCCCATCCTGCCTCCCAGCCCAGGACCCCCTGGCTCCCGGAGGAAAAGCGGCAGCTGGAAGGGGGTCCCCGCCTCCTCCCTGGGAACGCGCCCGCTCCCGCGGGGCCCACCTGGGCCTGGCGCTGCCCCCTCCCCCACTCAGTGACACCCCAGCCGTCCCCCAAAGCCCCATCCACTTTTCATTCCTTGTCACTCCCATCAGCGCACGAACACCGAACACCGGGCTCCTCCCGACTGCTGACGCCCACACCCCCGGGTCTTTGCTTTCCTCAGTCACCATCTCTACCAGTGCCTCCCGACACCTGCAGAGCCGCACCTGTCAAGGTCACAGTGACCTCCACACAGCCTGCCCCTCGGCAACATGTCAGCACTGGTGATGGGCACTGAGGCCCACCCAGGGCTGACCGTGTCGAGTCTTTTGGCCCCGAGCGCAGCCAGGCCCAGGCCTCACCATCCACAGCTGCTGTCTCGGACGGGGCTGGGCATCCAGGCTGTGCCCACGGAGAAAGGCGCCAGGAAAGTGCTCGCCAGCCTGCACTGCAACCAGCCCTGGGCGCGCACAGAACAGCTCCTCTGCTGGATTTACCAAAACGCCTTTTATTTACAAAAGTGAAAGTCTCACTATGAGCAGCAGCAGACCCTCCCCTGGCCGAGGACACTGCTCGGAGGGTAAATCGAGGCAGCAGGGGACCCTGGGCTTTCCTCCCCCATGTGCTACTCGGGACTGTCAACAGGGGAGGAGCTCCTTGGAGAGCTGGGCTCCACCTGCAGACCCCCGCCCCCAGCAAACTCCGCGGTTCTGCCAATCGGGCGCCAACCCTGCCGGCCCGCCCTCTTCCCCTCAGGCCTCGGACCCTGCCCCACCCCCCACCCCCCACCCCTTGGAAAACGGGTGTCCTTTTCCTAATGCCAACTACTGCCTGTCTGCCTGACAGCAGTGGAAACCCACACGCGAGGAGGAACAAGCAAGCAGCTTTCCACGGCGTGGGAGTGCGAGGGGCCAGGCGGGGGGCAGCAGGTCTGCAGCAGGCCTGTGCTCCAGGGAGCCGGCCGGGTCCCGTTCACGCAGGAGGCACACACCTCCCAGGACCAAGTTCCAGGGGAGGCTGAGGTGCAGAGCACCGGTGCCCTGCCCACAGGACGGTCCCCGGGGTCTCCGCTCAGCCCACCCCCAGTCCCAGAACAGTCAGTCCACCTTCAGGAGAGACGCCTCTTCCCCTGGCTGACCAGGGCCACGACCCCACCGGGGGCCCTGCCCACCCCTGAGCAGCCCCAGGCGGAGCCTCAGAGTACAGCTGGGGCGGGCACGCTGGGGAGGGGCAGCTCCAGGGCTGGGGTCTCTGTGGCCTGGGCCGGGCTGGGCTTCCTCCGGTCCAGCTGCTCCAGCTTCTCACCAAGCTGGGAATACAGCTCCTTCACCGCCTCTCCACTCTGTGGGGGGAAGCGCGTGGCTTCGGGGCAGGCCCAGAGCGTGTGCACACAGATCTCTCTCCTCTCTCCCTCTCCCTCTCCCTTTCTGTCTCTCTCTCTCTCACACACGCACGCACATGCACGCCAGCCAGCCTGGGGCGGGACGGGGCAGGGGAGGGCACCCACCTGGCCCGTGGGCTCCAGCGCCTTCTGCAGGGCCTCCAGCTTGGATGGGGCCACCCGGTGGTGCAGGTGGAGGAGGAGCCGCAGCACGTGCCGCTGCACATTCTCCTTCCTGGAAGAGGCCGCGCTGGGCTGCAGGCGGCTGCAGAGCCGCCCTCCCACCCCCTCCCCAGCTGTGCCCGGCGCCCCCGACCGAGATGTGGACCGAGAGGACGGGCACCTCGGGGAGGCGGTGAGGAGAAAGCCGTCGAAGAGGCTGCTGCAGAAGTCCTCCAGGGCAAACTCGTCCGCCAACAGCGCCAGGTTGCCCGTGAGCAGGTGCAGGAAGATGTCCCCGAACGCCAGATCGCTGAAGGTCTCCACTGCAAGCACAGCAGGCGTCGCACAGCTCGCCCAACACCCACCTCCCCGACCCGGGCCTGAGGGCCAGAACCTGGGCCTGGACGGGGGAAGCAGACGGTGGGGGTGGGGCTCCAGAGCAGGGGTGGGGAGGGACGAGAGCCCGTCACGGGTGGCTCTGCCCAGCGGCCAAGGGGCTTAGGATGAAGGGGACTCCAGCAGAGGGAAAGCTGAATGGGCCGGTAGCGAGAGGACACACAGAAGTGCCGAGGGCTGGCCCGGCAGGCCTGCCGGACCACGGGCTCTAGAGGAGAGAGAACGGAGCAAACGAGCCTTCTTTTTTTGAAGCCACGGCCATCAAACCTCAGAAGAGAGAGATGGCAAGAGTAACTATCAACCGATCGCAGCGATCACCGGCAACACCACCGAGTGCACGCGGGCAGGCACAGCAGCTGAGACAGAAACGCCGACGCAACCCCAGCCACCGAGCCCCTAACGCGGCGGGAGACACGACCCCACCAGACGCGCCCGGGGTGCACTCCTGCTGCACAGCTGACCGAGGACTCGGCTGGCCTCGTGGCCGGTTACAGGACACTCGAGCGAGCACACGGTCACTGCACCAAGGGACGCTGCCAGCAGAGTCCCGACCGGGGAACAAACGCCCTGGTTCCCCCAGCAAAGCCCGCGTAGCCCTACAGACCACAAGACCTGAGAGTCAGCCGGAGAAGCCAGGTGAAGGGAAGCCCTTGTTTGACTCCTGACTTGCACAGACCATCCGCACAAAAGTGTTATATGACAACTGGGGCAACGCGGCCACCGTCAGGACCTGGACCCCAACCAACCACGTGCCAAGGTCGTGGTTTTTAAGAGTCTGTCTTCTGTAGAGACACCTGCTGCACCGTGCCAAGCCAGTCTGCCGGGTTTACGTACAGACCGCTGAGCGGACGGGACGGCAGCCACACGCGGACCCCAGTGCAGGTGGGCGACGGGCACTGGCCTGCACAATCCTGTGCTCTTTACTTGGGTTTCATCAAAAACTCCCACCAAAAAAAAGTTCAAAAATAAAGAATTTTAAAAACCAACATTCTTTCTTACCAGAACCTATCAGTTACAGCAAAGAACGAGATCGCTCTCCCTGAACGTGATTGAAGACCTGCACCCCAGCCCCCCAGGCGGCAGCTCGTGGCTGGGAGACACTGATGCTCCCACCTCACAGGACATCCTGTGTCTACAGACACGATTAAACAAGAAAGATACAGAAGTTCAAAAGTGAGTAGAAAGAATGAGGCAAATCCAAGTTCCTTATGACTGTGCTCCTGGAAGCCCCCGAAACAGACAAGCTGTCGCCCCTGAGATCGTCACATGCTGACCCAGAAGCCTGTGAACGCGCCACCTGAGGGGCACCGGGCCCCGAGACGGAAGATGGTCCTGCACGCCCCGGGTGGGCCCACGGTGATCGCAGGTCCTTGGAAGAGGAAGGCGGGAGTCAAAGCCAGAGACAGGAGGACGGGAGAAGCTGGACAGATGAACTGAAGGGGCCAGGAGCCAAGGACGCGGCTCCCGGAAGCTGGAGGAGACAAGAAGGGGCTTCTCCCTGGAGCCCCAGGAGAAGCCAGCCCTGCCCACACCTGACTCCAGCCCTGGGAGACTCACTGCAGACTTCTGACCCCCAGAACCGTAAGAATAAGTTCCTGTTGATCAGTTGGGTGGTGGCTGGGTAGAAACTAATACCCACAATGGGCCGCTTCCCCCACGTGGAAAAGTCGGGAAACAGCACGCCCCACTGTCAGACGGTGAAGCGTGAGATCCTCCCCGGGAAGCCGCAACGCCTCAGACGGGACCAGGACCGGGCCAGCAGAGGCCCCGGGCCTGTCGTGCGCGGCGGGCCGGCTGGGCGCTCCCTTACCCTTGAAGGGGTCCACTCAGATCCCTCCCTCGTCTTCCTGCCTTGCACCCCACACCCCAGGCAGAGCAAGGCTCCCGGGGGAAGCGGCCTCTTCACCACCGCGGAGCGGGGGCTCTCTCAATGGTCTGAGGACTTGAGGGGCTCCACGCCTCTCGCCCCTCAGGAAAAGATTAAGGTGGCTCTTCGCAAACGCGGGCTGCGGCGAGAGCCGAGGGCGTCTGTGAGAGGACACGGCTGGGCCCCGCCGCCCACGTGACTCACCGAGACCCGGGAGCAGGCGCAGGAGCGCGTTCTTGTTCCTCTGCTTGGTGATGTGCAGCACGTAGTACAGCCCCACCTCGCAGGCCACGCGCTGCTCCTGCAGGAACCTGCGCCCGAGCACCGTCAGCCCCGAGGGAGCCCAAGGGGAAGGCCCTCCCGCCCAGTGCCCGCAGCCCGTACTTGGTGAAAGTCTCTGGCAGCGCGCTCGGGTACGAGACCGGGGCCTTCTCCTCGGCCGGGAGCTTCTGATCCACGTTGAAGGCGTGGTCGTCCACCACAAAGGACATGAGCGTGGGCAGGAACCTGGTGACCAGCTCCACCTCCTGGGGCAGAGGCCCGAGAGCTGTCCTGCATCGTCCCTGCCCCTCGGCCCCCTTCCTCCGTTCATCCTCCCGGACGTGGGCCTGGGGCCCGTCCTCCTCCCCAAACCCCACCCCACAGTCCCTTGAGAAGGCAGTGGGAAGGAGCCCGCCTGACCCTGTTACCATCTTGGGTTCCTTGAAGACCTGGCTGTCGATCATGTCCCATGCCCCCTGGCCCAGCGCCAGCAGCCGGAGCAGCAGGAGGAGATCCGGGCTGTCCTGCAGGGAGACGCAGGCCTTGGCCGTGCTCACCTGAGCTCCCCGCCCGGACCGCACTCAGCCAGGGGCTCTGGCTGCACATGCCCTCCACCTGGCTGGTGTGTGTGCTCTCCCCACACCCACATGTCCCCCAGAAAGCAGCATATGGCCAGCCGGGTGCGCTCACCCTGGGCAGCAGCTCCTGGCCCACCAGCTCCTGCAGGTGCCTGACCGTGCTCAGCGACAAGGTGTTGATGGCGAAGGGATCACACAGGATCATGGACAGGTCCCTGTGAGGACGTGCCCGCGGCATCAGTGAGGGGCGCTCCCGGCCCACCAAGCCACTGACCCGAGGAGACGGCCCTTCGGCATGGACAACGGCCACGCCGCCCAGGACCGCCTTCCACAAGCTTGTGGTTCGTGACTTGCCCTTAACTTACTTAACAACCTGAAGCATCAAGTGGTTTTTAAAGAATTAAGGTCCAGTCCTGGTCTAGAACCCGACCCGGACTCCATAAATTCAATCAGGTTCCCACAGAGACAATTCCAGGAGCGAGGAGCTGAGACAGGAGACCAGGCGGAGCCCACCCAGAGAGGGCCCTGCCGGGAGCCAGACCCCCCCACCTCCGGGTGCGGCGGGCCTCTCAGCTCACAGGCAGGCCCCACGTGGCTGCAGACACCAGAGCCCCAGCCCGGGCGCCCAGCTCGCCTGGGACAGCAACGGCCTCACCCCAGCAGCCGAGCCTCTCAGCCGTGGGCACGGGCGCCAACCAGTCCTCCTAAAATGTACTGGAAAAAACAGCCGCTCCCGACTGCGGCCACAGCACGCTCGTCCGGACGCCCGTGGACAGGACCCGGCACAAGGCCGACCCTCACCCCAGGACCTGCTCCTGCCCCTTCTTCACTCCGTCAAGGAAGCCCTGCAGCTCCCGGGCCCTCTTGCTGTCCACGAAGCGCTCTCGGATGCAAGCGTCCAGGCACCATGTGAACTGCGGGGAGGAGGCGTGGTCAGGACTCAGCCAGAGACCGCAGCCTCCAGGCAGCACTCACCGCTGCCTGAGCTTTCTTGAGCCTTTGGCGAACATCGGGACCCCCACCTCGAGTCGCCGAGGCATGGCTTGCCCCCAGGAATGGGACAGCACAAAGGAAGCAGGCCCAAGTGCCCACACCCCCACAGGCCAGGTGCTGCAAGAAACAGCAAAATGGGCGTTTTGTTCTGAAATGGGCCCCTCCAGGGCCCCCACTGTGCGGGGGTGGGTGCAGTGCCGGCTCAGAGCGTGACGCTGCGAAGCCCCTGGGAAGGGATGCCGTCTGGGGCCGCACAGGCCCCTCCAGGGCCCCCACTGTGCAGGGGGCAGTGCCGGCTCAGAGCGTGACGCTGCGAAGCCCCGGGAAGGGACGCCGTCTGGGGCCGCACGGCACCTATGCCAGGACAAGGACAGTGCAGAAAGCCCTGTTCCTAAACACAGAGCTCGCCAGTGAGCAGCCCCCGAGGGCTCTGGGGCAGGGGAGGGCCAGAGGCCCCGGAAAGACCGGAGGGGGCGGGGCGCAGCTGGCTCTGGCTCAGACGTCCAGGGGACATCACGGTCCCCCAGCCGGGTGGGCAGAGGTGGCACAGGGGCTCGGGCGGAGCCCACGTGCCTGGACCGCCACATCCAAGGGGAGGGGAAAGAGAAGCCGAGGGGGAGAGCAGCGACGGCGGGCGGGTGCCCACCTTGTGGCAGGGGTCCACGGAGCAGATGTCGCCGACGTCCAGGTCATGCAGGGACATGAGCAGCTCGGCGCGCAGCGTGCAGTAGTGCACGTTGCGGGTGCGCAGGAAGAGCGTGCGCAGGAACTGCAGGACCATGTCGTACAGCTTCACGTTGCGGCCCACCATCCGGGTCAGCCTCTGCACCACCTGCCGGGACACCGGGCAGGCCTCGCACACGCCACGGCCCTGTGGCGCTAAGCTTCCTCTCTCACAAAACATCAACTTGTGCTGGGTGGCGACGTTTCTTGTCTTTAAGGAAGCGAACCCATCACGCCCTGCGGCTCCTCTGAGAGGCCGTCAGCCCGGGTCCCAGACTCCACCAGAGTCGGTGGGCGGGGCAGCCGGTGGTGGCGTGGGGGACTCGGGCCCAGATGAGGATGGGCGGCACCGCCACGCTCAGCGTCTGCTCAAGGCCCTGCCGCAGCCACCCCACTCCCGCCTTCTCCCGGCGGCCGCCGCCGCCCCCCTCCGCCCCCTGCCCCTATTTGGGAGGCTCCTGCCAAGGCGGCAGCCAACAGGAGGGGGCCCCACTTGGGGCCGTAAGGATGCACAGGGCCACCTGGTGTGAGACACCAAGGCAGCCCAACAGGCTGCATGCAGCGAGTGGGGAGGTCAGCAGGGACGGCAGCCCACCGTAGGGCCCCTGCCGAGGACCACCAGCAGGCCTTGGCACCCCGACAAGCGGGGCAGGCATAGAGCATCACCCGCGTCTCAGCGCCGACGTACCGGCACCTCTAACGCGGAGACAGGCGCGCACTCCAGCCTGACCACGGCCTGGCCTGCTGGGCACAGAACCACAGCCCCAAGGCCTAACCCACCCGAGGACGGTGGGGCAACGTGTCACCTGCCACCGCGCTCTCCCTTTACCCTGGCAGGACTCCAAGGCGGACCCTTGGCCTGGAGGGGAGAGTGAAGAAGGGGCAGGAGCACGGCCCAAGGCCAGGCTCCCCCAAACGAAAGGGGACGCAATGCAGGCAGGGCTCTGACACACTCAGCGGCCTGTCCAGGAAGTGGTGCTGCGAGCACCGGCCCAACATCTGAGAGAAAACATTAGGTGAGGCCCTACCTCAGGCCACACACACAAAACCCCAGGTGAGAAGGCTGGCGGTGAAAGAACACGGCGAAACATCGAACGCTCCTTGGCCAACGTTTGGCCTCGTACCATCACCTCCCTCCCAGGTTGAGGGGTCCTCCTAGAACCGGGCCAGGGACCCCAACCTCACCAGGAAAGGTCAAAGTGTCCACGGTGGCCTCCAGACAACAACCCCCCCCCCCCCCTCTCCACAGCCTTCCTCTACCCCTGGAGCTCTCAGGGACCGAAATATGACACCTACTGCATAGGGTCCGCCCCACACGAGCCTGCAGTACCCCCAGGCAGGTGCCCCAGTACCCCAGGGGTCACTGAAGGGCCCAGGGGCCAGGGCAGTGAGTCAGCACCCTAAAAGCATTTGTTGGGCTTCCCTGGTGGCGCAGCAGTTAATAATCCGCCTGCCAACGCAGGAGACCCGGGTTCGAGCCCTGGTCCAGGAAGATCCCACATGACGCAGAGCAACTAAGCCCGTGCGCCACAACTACTGAGCTTACGCTCCTAGAGCCCACGAGCCACAACTACGGAGCCCGTGTACCACAAATACTGAAGCCTGTGCGCCTATAGCCCGTGCTCCGCAACAATAGAAGCCACGACAATGAGAAGCCTGCGCACAGCGACGAAAAGTAGCCCCCGCACATCACAACTAGAGAAAGCCTGCGCACAGCAACGAAAACCTAACGGAGCCATAAATAAATAAATACATTTATTTAAAGAAAAAAAAAAAAGCATTTGTTGAAACAAGGAATGAATCAAACACAGAAACAGAGAAAAGCTCCCAAAGCTGAAAGAAGACACAGAGAGTTTAGCTGAAGAGGCCGGCTAAGCTGCCGAGCTCCAAGTACGCAGGAAAGACCAGAGACCCACACCCAGGTGCAGTGCTGCAACGCCCCTTGCCAGCCCCACATCTGAGCCCAGCCTTCTGGAAGCAGACAAGCCGGGCTTCACGGGGGAGGCCCTGCACACATCCCCGCCCCGCCTCACCTCGCCCTGGCGTCTGGTCTTGGGGGAAGGGCTGAAGAAGTTGTGCAGGACGGAGAGCTCCGTGCTGAAGAGCGCGCTCTCCTTTTCCACGATGTACTGTTTCAGCAGCGGGGAGACCTCGTCGCCAAAGAGCGCCTGGTTGTCCTGCCAGATCTGCCGCTTCACCTCCACGGCGCAGGCCCGGTACAGCTCCTTGTCGGCCATCACCAGCTTCAGTTTCTTCTCAGGAACCTACGTGACCCCGGAGCCCACCTGTGAGCAGCACCTGTGCCCCAGGGGTCTCCCTCAAGACAAGCCGGCAGGCCTCAGCCCCCCACAGCAGAGGCCACAGCCAGCCCAGCCCCAACTGACAGCGGCACCCGTGACTGGCCCCCCAGGCTCTGACGGGGCAGGAGCTGTGCTGCCCACAAACAGCTTTTTCCCAGAAAGGGCGCCACGCTCCAGAGCTTGTGCCAAGGTTCAGTCGATGCGCGGCTCGGCTCAGGGAGAAGCCAGCGAGGGGAACGTGCTCCGGAGCTGCTATTCCTGAGGCAGGCAGCTCGGGAAACCTCCCCAGGGCAAGCTGGTCCTGCGGCTGTTACCTTGGGCAAGTGTTTCATGACGCACATCACCACTGGCTGCAGAGATGGCATCTTCACCAGAGAAAAGCTCTTCTCCAGAAGGTCCTCGAGTTTCTTGTACCTGGAAGGACTCTCAGCACTGAGGGAGCAGCCCAGGACCAAGTCGGAAGCAGCTCCCTGCCTGTCCCCAGACCGGTGGGTGATGTGCACAGGCGGCCCCTTTTTCAGTAGGGATGTGTAGCCACCGGGGCACATTCAGTGCCCGAGCTGGGGAGGGGGCTGCCCATCTCACCGCCCACTTACCTCTCCTCGGCCTTCCCCTCTGTGGCAATGGCTGACACGCGCTCCAGCAGCTTGTCCCGAAGCTCATCAAACACTGACTGGTGGAATTCCAGTCGGGGCGTCCCATGCAGGTCCAAGAAGGGCAAGGCCGACTGCAGGGAAGGCAGCAGCACGCCATTTTCTGTCTAAAGAAGCGGAGCTCGATTTGACTCTTCGGGCGACAAGAGAAACCTCAGCCACAGCCCCGTCTGGCCAGGCACTCCGGATGCCCTGAGTACACACGGAGGCGGGGACAAGGATGTTCCCAGCCGCGCTGGCTGTAACTGCAAAAATTGGAAACCACTCAGATGTCCGTCGACGTAGTCTCAACTCAGGACACTTGGTTCCTCCAGCCCGGGGAAAAGACGCAGCGATCGGGAGGGAGAGAAATCTGCCCGCTTTCCCACGCGACCTCGCCCCACGCCGGACTCACACCCAGACGCTCGGCCTCTCCACCCGGCCCCTCCACCCGGCTCCACCTGGAACTGCTCGATGGCTTTGAGCGGCTCGGTGCAGTTGGTCAGCGTCTCCTTCAGGTCCTCGCCGTTGGCCACGCCCAGGTCCTGCAGCCCCGCGAACATGGCCGACGCCCCGGCCCCAATCCGGCTCGGCGCCCCATCTCCTCCGCGCTCCCCGGGCACCGCCGCGCTCGCCGCAGGCCCCGCAGCTGTCCGCTCGCCCGGGCCTCGGGGGCCGCCCGAGCTCCGCTCCCCGGCGCCCTCCAGCTCGGCCAGATTCCGCCCGCAGCGCGGATCCCCTCGGACCGCAGCCGCCCACTTCCGCCCCGCACAGGAGCCGGGTCCGCCCGCCAACCGGCTCCCCGGAAACGCCGCCGCCGCCCCGGAGAGGTTCCCGGCAACTGCGCCGCGGCCCTCGCCTGGCGGAGACGGAGCGCGAAGGCGGTGCCAGGACGACGCACAGGGCGTCGAGAAAACCCCGCCCCGCCCCCCCGGGCCCCGCCCCGCCCCCCCGGGCCCCGCCCTCCTGCGCGACCCCGCCCAGCCTCGCGGCGCTTGCAGCCGTTTACCGGCAAAGGAGAACAGGGTTGGCGCGGAGGGAGGGCGGAGTGCTGCGGGGCGCCTGGGGGAGGGGGCACCGGAGGAGGGGGATGGAGCACAGGGGGCGGGGTGCCGCGGCCTGCTTCAGGAGATTCATAGCTGCTATTTTAGCCAAGAGCGTTTTAGTAATCATGAAAAATATTGTTGCTGACCTCACAGCGCCCACCAGGTGCACGACCCTCTCTCATCCTGGAACTTGGTTTCTTCCTTGTCCAACCCGGCGAAGCTCACACGGCGAAGCTCACACCGTAGTGTTATCACAAAGACCAAAATCTAAGTGTGGGAACTTCCTTGGTGGCGCAGCGGTTAAGAATCCGCCTACCAATGCAGGGGACACGGGTTCAAGCCCTGGTCCGGGTAGATCCCACATGCTGCGGAGCAACGAAGCCCATGCGCCATAACTACTGAGCCCTCGGTGCCACAACTACTGAAGCCCGCACGCCTAGAGCCCGTGCTCTGCAACAAGAGAAGCCACGGCAATGAGAAGCCTGCGCACCGCAACAAAGAGTAGCCGCCCCCCTCCGCCCCGCTCACCGCAACTAGAGAAAGCCCGTACGCAGCAACGAAGACCCAATGCAACCAAAAGTAAATAAATAAATTTATTTAAAACAAAAACAGTTTGCCTCAAATAGGGAGTGCCTAGCAGAGACCTGGACACGCAGTGACAGGGTGACAAAGGATGGCTGTCCTCTTGTCACCTTGAGCATCTATCCCCCTTGCTAACCAAAAGTGTTAGGCCCTCAGGCTGAGGTCCAGCCCAACTCGCTGCACATGTGAGCCCTGGATTCCATGGGGTCCCTCATCTCTTGCAGTGCAAGATGCCCATACAGTGCCTGCAGCAGTCACTGCCTGCCCTGCACCCTCCGTGGGCTCCCCATTGCCAAGCATGCAAGCCCCCGGACCCAGCATGCAGCCCTCTGCAGCTTTTCCATCCCTCCAGCTCACCTCCTTCTGTCCCACCAGCTCGGGGTCTTCCCAAGCTTGGCCACACCAAACATCACACCCTCTCCCTTTTCATGTGCCTTGGCTTCTGAGGTTTGCTCTCATAAATTCCCTTCCTGCTGCCCAGCAAACTCATCCTCGAAAGCCCCCTCCGGAAAACCCTCCCTCCTCAGCCCAGCTCGAGGGATTGCTGCAACCTTCCTGCTGGTCCCACTCCTGGCTTTGAGACCTAGGGATTGCTTGTGGTGCAGCTGAGAGGAGGGCTCCTGGTCCTCCCACGCTGGGCCAGACTCCCAAGGCCAGAGTGCCCCAGGTCTATCTCTGCTGCCCGCTGCCTGAGCTGGTCAGCCCAGGGCTCAGTGCCAACAGTCTGCAGTCCCACTGCTCTGATTCCCGAGGGTGCTGGGGCTTGACCCCCAGCTGGTTCAGCCCTGGAGGAGGTCACAGGTGCGCAACGCTCAGACTCACTTGTCCTTGGCTTCCCTGCGGAAAGGGATGATGCCAACACCATGGGAGCAGCTCTTGTGCAGTGACTGTTTGAAGGGGTTGAGCTTAGAGGAGACAGAGAAGGGGGCCTGGCCCAGGGCTTGGGTGACACAGGGAGGACCCCTGGGGAAATTGGTGCAGAGACAGGAGCCACCACAAGCTGCAGGTGAGGCCCCTGCAGGGAGGCAGCCTTGGGGCCGACCCCTGGGTAGGAGGGCGGGTCCATGGTGACGAGGAGTCCAGTGGCCAGGCTGCTGCTGTGGGCAGGGGCCGGGCCGCACAGTGAAGCCTGGGGAGTCTATCGGCTACAGCTTGACCTGCACGGCCCCGTGTGAGTTCACAGGGTCTTTGGGCAGGTGCGGGAAGAAGGGGGGCCGGGCCCTAACGACCTGGTCCTCTGGGCCCTACCTGGTGGCCGGGCAGTCTGACCTTACCTCAAGACTGCCCCCCGCCTCCACTGCAACGGTCAGTTCCTCGGCTCGGCAAGCAGCCTGATCCTTGGGTAGACTGGCAGCCGGACCCTCTCCGGGATGGCACGGCTAGATGGGGGTGTCCCACACTGCCCACAGGGCTCCCTCCCACCCTGTCCCAGGCCACCCCACCCTAGAGGAGAAACACTGAAGGGGAAGTGAAGGGGGATCCCTGGCCAGAGAAAGCCGGACATGACAGGTTAGCTGCAGGCCACATCTGCAGCACAGCTCACCAGGCAAGACCACCAAGCACAGCACAGAATTCGGAAGAACCAACAGCATCTCTATATAACAAGGGGGGTGGGCAGGTGGGGCTCCGGGCTAGGGCTCCAGGCTGGGCTCCAGGCTGGGTCCACCGGTCAGAGGGGTCGGCCGGCCCGGAGGGTGGATCACGGGTGCCCAGAGGGTCAGAAGGCCAGGCTGGGGGCACTGAGTTCCAGAGGGAGGCCCGGGAAGACCCCCAGGCCTGGAAGGCCAGGGTTTCATGTGTTAACTGGGTGGGCCAGCTGTACCCACTGGGCTCGAGAGCGCGCAGAAGGGGCCAGTGTCGTGGCACTTGGGTCTCTGCAAGCCTTGGATGACCAAGCCTTGGATGTGCGGAGGGGAAGTGCGAGTTGTAGCAGTCCTCCACGCCATAGGCAGCCGGGCCCAGGGTGCAGGCTGCAGAGGGAAGGTGGGTGCAGTTACCGTGCCCGCCCCCTCTGCCCGGTGCCCACCTCCCCCCCCGCCCCCGCCCACCTCCTTACAGGAGCCCACCCAGGAGGCCAGCAGGGGCGAGCAGCTCATGCAGAAAGCGGGCGGGCAGGGGCCCGGCAGGCGGCACCCGGGAAGGATGTTGTAGGCGATGGAGCTAACCCCGTCGGCAGAGGGACCTGCAGGAGGGGCTGGGCCCGCGGCCCTGCACCCCAGGCCTGCAGCATCCCCAAGTGGCCTCGGGCCTCGGTGGGGGAGGCTGGAGCAAGGCGACCCCCGAAGCTGAAGGCCGGGCAGGCGGGCGGGCTGGGCGGCTGGTAGTCGGCGGGCGAGGGCCACTGCAGGTCAAAGTCGCCGCAGGCTCCTCCCTCGGGGGACACGCCCCTGCCCCCACCCCAGGACCCGCCGGGCATACCTGCTCCCAGTTGAAGTCGTTCTGGGTGACAGGGCTTTCCCTCGGGAACCACACGGTCTGCCACGCTCTGCAGCCGCCACCCTCTGCGGTGGGGGCAACGTCATGGGGGCGCTGGTGGCCGGGGTCCCACTCCGGGGGTGAGGGCGGACAGTGGGGGCTTTCGGGGAGGGCGCACGTCACGGGTGGGGTGCATGCGAGCCGATGGTGAAGAGTGGGGCAGTGGGGAGCACTCTCGCACCGAAGCATCTGGCACCCGGTACCTGGTGGGGCCCGGGACGCCCAGATTGGTAACGACGGGAGGGCGTCGCTCCAGCCCTGGCGGGAAGCAAGCTCTGGGCCTGGGTCCTCCAGGCGGGCCTCCACCAACCGGCCTGCCTCCCCAGACCGGCCCAGGGCTGGGGGTCCAGAGCCCTCACTCACACAGTTTCCTCAGGTTGTGGGCGCAGGTGGGCGGGCTTCCTGGAGGGGCCCGTTAGCATCCTGAGGCCCGCCTGGAGCTCTTGCACCCCTGGGGGCCACCATGCCCCCAGCCAATAGCCACCCTACGCCAGCTGCCCGCCCCCCAGCCCGCCCAGCGCCCTGGGAAGTTACTGGGAAGTCACAAGTGGCTTCTGTTTCAGGGGGCCATGGGTCCAGTGTTCGCCTCCATTGATGTGAAAATTTGCCAGGAATTTCACCGCCTTTTGGTCAAAATTCATTGTCAGGGTCTCTGGCTCCCTCCCCCAGGGACATCTCAGGGCTCTGTGACCTCGCTGGCTGGTCATGCCCCCCACCCCCACCCCGTTGCCGGGAACTCCCTGGGGAAGCAGCCCTGGAGGTGCCCTTCCCCTGACCTGCCAGGTGGGTTGCCCTGGGATCAGCCATGGCCAGGAGGCCCTCAGCCACCCCACGCCCGTGACTCCTGGCTCGGCCACCTTTCCTCCCTCCCCCACTTTCTTGCCCCAACCCTTCCGCTCTCCTGGACTTTGGGGTCTCTTGGGGGGCTGGGGTCCACTCTAGTAGGGCTTTGGGGAGGACTGAGGCCCTGGCAGAGGGTGGAGAAGGGGGCAGGGGCCAGGGGGCACCTAGCTGTGCAGGGCCAGCTGAAGGAGGCGTGGGGGTAGGGTGTACGGTCCAGGGAGACTCCCTAGCGCAGGAGGAGCCCCTGCGGAAAACCCGGCCCTCGGAAAAGTGGAGCAACAGTGGTTGGCTCTGAGTGGACCGTGCCCACCCCAGAGGCAGGCCTGGCGGCCCAGGTGGGGCTGAGGTGGGGAGGCCTGTCTTCTTGGGGGCACAGAGGCTGGAGGGTATCACAAACAGCTGGGGCTGCTGAGGCTGAAACGCAAAGGAATGACAATGACGAGGCCGACTGAGCGAGAGTCCATCTGCACACCGGGCCCTGCGGCGCGCTCCAGAGCTGACCAGCCAACCAACTCAGCCCTGGCCTTGGCCTCATCCAGGCGGGGCCCGGCCAAGAATGTCTCCTCCTCCGCACCCCCGTCTCTTCCTCTCCAGAGCCCTCCCATCTGACGCTGACCCTGCCTGGCCTCGGGAGGTGCTCCAGATGGACAGGCAGACAGATAAAGACTTCCTTGAGGAAACACACCTTTGATCAGGGCGGGGGGCTCCCAGTCTGTGCTCCAGGGCCCTTCCCGTGGTGCATGGTGTTCTCTGAGGGCATAATCACCCACAGATGCAGGTATAGCTTGTCAGAGCCCTTGTCACTGGGCGTGAGCAGCTGGGAGTTCTCCCTGTGACAAATACTGCCACCGCCATGGTGGATGACGTGCACGCCTGTCTTCAGCTAAACATGGATCATTTCCTCAGGGTAGACGCACCGAGTGGAAGCGGTGGGGCAAAGCCTGTGCAGCCTTTGTGCTCCCAAATTAGAGGCGGTCCTCATGCTGGCAAAGGAGCGTCAGAAAGTGCAGCATCAGCGTTTCATCAGCATTCGTTTGACAGGCTCTGCCCTCGTTGACTGTAGGCACAGTTCACATGTATTTTTCTGGTGGGGTGTTAATTTTTCATAGGTTTGTTTTGTAAGGTTGTTTCCACTGATATCACGTCTGCACATAACACTTGCTGCAAACTTTTTCCCCAGTTGCTCATCTGCCTTTTAGTATTGTTTATACTGTTTTTTGACACGTATTTGAACCCGCTAATCGTTGCCTTTATGATATTTTTCTTCGTTTTTATGGTTAGAAAGTCCTCCCTACACACACACACACACACACACACACACACAGATCAGGATTTCTTTAAAATGGAAAATAGTGCCCAGCTCCAGGGGAAAGACCCTCCAGGACAGAGTCCCAGCAGCTCCCCGGCTCGGGAACCTTGTGGCAATGCCTCCAAAGCGTCCAGGGCCTTGCATCTGAGGAGGGGCTTGGGGTGGGGCTCCCTTAGCCTCACCCTGGGAGGCTGCCCTTCAGTTGGGTACTGGCCCCCTGCGGGTAGCAAGCGTTCAAACCCAACCCTGCCTCTCACTACCTAGCAGGACCGACTGGGCTGCAATTACAGTCCCCGTTTCCCAAGCTCTAGGTCTGTCCTCAGTGAGACGCCTCCCCGGGCCTCCCGTAAGACGGGAGTGCTCACAGGGTATGGGAAGGGGCCCGGCCCAGGTGCTGCCCAACAATGCCGGGCCTCTTCACAATGGTTGCCAGGCAACAAGGACTCCTCTCTGGAAGGAGCCAGGTGCAGGCACGAGAGGGGCTGAAGGCAGCCCAGGCAGAGCTGAGGCGCGATGACAGCTACTCAGAAGCACAACCTCTTCCCGCCGGAACCTCACTACATCCCTGGGTAAGCGCCGGAGCCCTGCGGGGAGGCTGGGGTCCCCGAGGATGGGGGAGCAAGGCCGGGGCCTAAGGGCTGAAGGTTGCTCAGCTGTGAGGGGGGCCCCAGAGCTGGGTCTCCAGGAAGCTGAGGCCAGAGGGTGAGGCCCTTGAGCAGGAACCTGGGGACCCGGAAGGCCAGGGAAATGGGGGTGAGGCCGAGGGCTGGAGGGGCCAGGAGGGAGGGCTGGGGTGGGCTCGAGAGGGCCCGGCCGACCTGCCCTGCTGGAGCAGCCGTCTCAGGTGGCCAGCACGTCTGTCGAGAGCGGAAACTGGGGACAGCGCGACAGCTGGGGAGGCTGGCTTCTCCTTCCATAGAGCACTCCGCGCTTTAAAGAGGAGATGAACTGGGGATTCCCTGGCGGTCCAGTGGTTAGGACTCTGCACTTCCACCGCAGGGGGCACGGGTTCGATTCCTGGTTGGGGAACTAAATTCCTGCATGCCGCGCGGCCAATAAAAATAAATAAAAACATAAAGAGAAGAGGAGCATGTGGAGTAAAGTGATGGACACCGATGCCAGGCCACCTTGCTAGGTGTCCCGCATGCCAACAACAGAAACGAGGGACTTCCCTGGCCGTCCAGCGTTTAAGACTCTGAGCTTCCACTGCAAGGGCCACGGGTGGGATCCTGGTCAGGGAACTAAGATCCAGCGTGCTGTGCGGCACAACCTAATAAATAAGAATAGAAACAGGCCTCCAGAGTGTGTGTACACACCAACACACACTCAGACCACATACAAGGAAAAGGCTGGGAAGAACCCGACCCAACTCTGGTGACACTGCTGAGGCTCTCACCTTCAGCCCCAGCCGCGCGCCGCTGACTGACAAACTTGCATTCTCTTGAGCAGATCTTAAGAGGAAAGCAACGCACCCCCCTTGGACGTTACACAGGCCCCGGGCAGCAGTGGACGCCCTCAGGGCTTAGCCATGGCGCCCACACCACTTCCCCACGGGCCTCAATGACGCTCAGCTCCAGTGCCACCTCCCGCCAGCCTCCCGGGTGGCCGCCATCTGGGCCCAATGCCCACCATACCTTCCTGGCGGGACCGACTCGTGTACAATGGGCTGCCCTGTGTCTCAGGCCACCCCTGCAACGCTTTCGGGGGGGGCAGAGCTCCCCGTTGCCTCATCTTTAAGACCCTTGTTGTTGGAAGATGGCTGGGTGGATGGGACCCCGATGGTGGTGATGACAGAGCTCCCCTCCCGTGGGCCAGCCCCGTTCTCAGTGCTTGGCCTGTGTGCCCATTCAAGCCCCAAGAGCCCCGGACGGCAGGTGCTGCCGTGACCCCATTCTGTAGGCGGGTCGCGGATCTTGCCTGCGGCCAGTAGGCTGGGTCCACACCGGCTCCTCTCTCCTCCACAGCTATGCCGGCTTCTACCCGCAGCTGCGCTACCAGGTGGGGAACACCTATGGGCGCACCACGGCGCAGCTGCTCGCGGACGCCAGCGTGCCGAAGAGCCCGTGCTCCGTGCTGTCCCCCATAGCCAAGCCCAAGTCCATCGAGGACTTCAGCAAGTCCCAGCCACCTTTTACGCCCTGCCGTGAACTGACAGAGCCCTACGTCTGCCAGTACACCAGTTAAGCCGCTGCCCGCCCACCGGCCCTGCAGCCCCGGGGACGCCCCCATGCCCGCTGTGGCTCAAGGCTGCCCTGTCCATACAGGTCTGAAGCCCTACAAGAACTGTGAGATCCTGGGCCGGTTCCCACCCCAGGAGGTGGATGCCCAGGGGCCGCCGGGAGGAGAGAATGTATCCAGGCAAGTCCCACTGCCTGCAGGCTTCGTGCCCTACCCCCTCTACCCTCCCTGCCCACCGGGCAGGAAGGGGGACTCCAGGGACCTTGGACACCCGGGCCTGCGGTTGGCATTAGGGGAAGAGGCCTGGATGAGCGCCACCTCTGCCCGTGAGGCCCCCACGCAGTACCAGGTAACTGAGAGACACACTGAGAGCACTGGGATCAAGCCTCGCCACAGCCAGAGCCCGGTGGGGGCTGGGGCGCTGACTTGCCCCTCCCCATTCCAGCTGTGCCCCTGCATGAGGGAAGACTGCCTGGCCCCAGCCCACCAGCGGGAGACACTACGTGTGGGCTGCTTCCACAGGCCGCCCCAGATGGACCACCCCGACCTGATCCAGCGCAAGGCCATCTCAGGTGGGTGCCTGGGGCCTGGGCACGACACGCACCCGCAAGGCTCCAAGGGCCCAGGCAGGACCTGGGGAGAGCAAGTGAGGCTGCCCAAGGGCCCTCCCCGAGACTGGGAGCTCCTGCTGACCCATTCCTGTCTGTTTAGGGGGAGAGAGGAGCCCAGACAGACTTCCCTAACCCCCCGGGAGCAGGTGCGAATGCCTGGGCGGGGGAAGATGGGCATGATTGGGAACAGGGCCCTGGCTCCTCCTTCCCCAGGTTATGCTGGCTTTGTCCCTCGCTTTGCCTGGGTGATAGGGATGAATTTTCGCGATGGGGTCGCACAGGCCACAGATGAGTTTGACAAGAGCCAGGTATGTGGACACCATCCCTGGGCGAGCACAGAGGTCTCCACGCTCTGGCTTCCCTGGAGGGAGGGGGCTCTGCCTGGCCCAAAGAGGCTGCTCCCCTCCGCCCGCCCCTGCCCCCCAAACGTCTTTCTGACTAGGTCTTGGCTCTCTGCCTTGGAGTGTTGAAGACAGATGGGAAAAGACCCTGAGCCACTCATTCCCAGGAGAATGTCAGCCTTGCACCCACCGGGACATTCTGCTCACTGGTTACCAGTTGGGGGCGGCAGCACATGCCAACGCCTGCCTGTTTCCGCAGTTCCTGCTCAGAAATCCCTTCCGTGCCCCGGGCAAGAGGCTGCCCAGAACGCAGTGGCCTAACACCACCATCTACAGAAGCCAAGGTCTGATACCTTTCTACATGGGGTTCATACCAGGTGAGTGCAGTAGGCTCCCCGCCCCCATCCCAGACAAGGTCACGGTGACAGGTCACTGCGGGGAGGCGTCCGGGGCTGGGCTCCCTTACCTGTGCTGAACCTCAGGCAGGCGGCCAGCTGTGTGACCACACGATTCCCTTGGGGCAGGACTACCCGACGTCCCCTCTTCCCCAGTGTAGAAGGGTTTCACAGCCCTGACACTAGAAGTCAGACAGAGGCCAGCTGCCTGCAGACCATGCTGGCCTTCTAGAGGTTTCCTGTGCACAGGCCAGACCTGCCTTCAGGAGGCAGGGGCCCAGGGCAGCCCCAAGCTCCCAGGAGTCAGCGTGTGCGCAGGCCGAGCCGACCCCTCCAGCAGCCACTCGCGTGCTCGCCCTGCGCACGCGGCGAGCGCGCTCAGCTGCAGTGGTGCCCCTCGCAGCCATGCAGGACAACTACGCACTGACGTTTGGCAACAGCACCCGCAAGGCCTGCCAGAAGGAACTGGAGAGGCGCAGCCAGACACTATGAAAACGCTTTAATGGTGGTACCTGTACAGCATGTGATGTCGAGACAAGAAGAACAAATACACACACAGAAAGACAGGGCTATCAGAGAACAGGCTGAGTGAATAAAGAGTTCCCACGGCTCCCATGCCTCACCCGGTACCGCAGCCCTAGGCCACCTCCTCCTCGGCCTCCTCCTCAAACTCCCCCTCCTCCTCGGCCGTGGCGTCCTGGTACTGCTGGTACTCGGACACCAGGTCGTTCATGTTGCTCTCGGCCTCGGTGAACTCCATCTCGTCCATGCCCTCGCCCGTGTACCAGTGCAGGAAGGCCTTGCGGCGGAACATGGCCGTGAACTGCTCTGAGATGCGCTTGAACAGCTCCTGGATGGCCGTGCTGTTGCCGATGAAGGTGGCAGACATTTTCAGCCCGCGGGGCGGGATGTCACAAACAGCTGTTTTCACGTTGTTGGGGATCCACTCGACGAAGTAGCTGCTGTTCTTGTTTTGGACGTTAAGCATCTGCTCGTCCACCTCCTTCATGGACATGCGGCCCCGGAACACGGCGGCCACGGTCAGGTAGCGGCCATGGCGGGGGTCACAGGCCGCCATCATGTTCTTGGCATCAAACATCTGCTGGGTGAGCTCGGGCACCGTCAGCGCGCGGTACTGCTGGCTGCCCCGGCTGGTCAGTGGGGCGAAGCCGGGCATGAAGAAGTGCAGACGGGGGAAGGGGACCATATTGACAGCCAGCTTTCGCAGGTCAGCATTGAGCTGGCCCGGGAAGCGCAGGCAGGTGGTGACCCCACTCATGGTGGCCGACACCAGGTGGTTGAGGTCACCGTAGGTGGGCGTGGTCAGCTTCAGGGTGCGGAAGCAGATGTCGTACAGCGCCTCGTTGTCGATGCAGTAGGTCTCATCCGTGTTCTCCACCAGCTGGTGCACGGACAGCGTGGCGTTGTAGGGCTCCACCACCGTGTCCGACACCTTGGGCGAGGGCACCACGCTGAAGGTGTTCATGATGCGGTCGGGGTACTCCTCGCGGATCTTGCTGATGAGAAGGGTGCCCATCCCGGACCCGGTGCCGCCCCCCAGCGAGTGGGTCAGCTGGAAGCCCTGCAGGCAGTCGCAGCTCTCCGCCTCCTTCCTCACAACATCCAGCACCGAGTCCACCAGCTCCGCACCTTCTGTGTAGTGCCCCTTGGCCCAGTTGTTCCCAGCACCACTCTGACCTGCAAAGGAGAGCAGCCAGTCGCTCTTCGGCCAGGCACGTGGTCACCACTGGTCACCCGTGCCAAAAGGCCAGATGACACGGCGTGAGGCCACACACAACCCCCCCACCGCAGGTACAGCAGGTGGACCCCCAGACGGATAACGTAACGACGTACCCGATTAGAAATAAAGAGTTCAAGCTAAAGTAGTTGAACGACAAGCCAGCTGCTCCCACGGGCAGCCTCCGCCAATTCCCAAGGGCAGAGGAACCGCCACCGCCTCTGACTCAGCCTGCACGGCTGGCAGATTACATCTGCCTGCTCCTTCCGTGCGTGCGGACAGCTGGGCCTTCCCTCCAAAGCCGCTTTAGGAGCGGGGATTGAGTGACTCGAGAAGGAAGGAGAGCGTCCTTGAACCCCGCTTCTACGGGGAGTGCAGAGTGAATCAGGACCTCGGCTCTGCGGTCCTAAAACTGACGACCTTGGGCACCCCTTGACCTATAAGGCGCCCTGGCTATCAAGCCACCCCCCAGCCCGACCTGCAGCTCACCGAAGACGAAGTTGTCCGGCCTGAATATCTGCCCGAAGGGCCCCGAGCGCACGGAGTCCATGGTGCCCGGCTCCAGATCCACGAGCACGGCGCGGGGCACGTACTTGCCACCTGGGGGGCGGGAGGGCGTCAGCGACGGGAGGGCCGCGGGGCGGCAGGGGGGTGGGGAAAGGGCGCGGGGGTCTCACCCGTGGCCTCGTTGTAGTACACGTTGATCCGCTCCAGCTGCAGGTCGCTGTCCCCGTGGTAGGTGCCGGTAGGGTCGATGCCATGCTCATCGCTGATCACCTCCCAAAACTGCGGGAGACGCGAGCGGGCCGGGCTGGGGCTGAGTCACGCCTGAGGTGCCTGGAGCCGGCCCCGCCCCGGACGGCGCGGCCCTCCCCTCCCCCGCCGCCGCCGCCGCCGCCGGGCCGTCCCCAAGGGCCCTCGCTGCCGCCCCCGCCCCGACTCCGGTTCGGGCGCCGCGCGGGGCCGCAATGCGGGGCCGCCGCCGCCCGCCCGCTGCCGCCATTTTTCCCGCCGCCCGCTCGCCCCGCCCGGAAGACCTGCGCCGGCCCCGACGCCCCCGCTCACCTTTGCGCCGATTTGGTTGCCGCACTGGCCGGCCTGCAGGTGCACTATCTCCCTCATGGCGTCGGCGGCGGCGGCGGCGGCGGCAGCAGTGATAGATGAGCAGCGAGAGCCGAAGAGCTGGCGCGCAGAGTGCTACAACTGACTCGCCGCCGGTGCTTATATAGCCGCCGCGCCCGCCCCCGCCAGCCTCGTATTGAGTTTCCAGAGCGAGGCTAGCAAGCGTCCTCATTTGATTGGCTGCAGCTCCGTCAATCTTTCCGCCTAACGCCCGCCTTCCCAACGCCTTTGGCCCTTTATTGGTCCGCCGCGGCCTCTGCTCTCCCTATCAAAATACCCCCCTTCGCTCTGCGGTGCTCTGTCCATTGGGTGTTTCAAATGATTGATTTGTTCTTTCATTGGTTGGCTCCGGAGAGCACGCCGACAGGCCGGCGCTATTGGCTACGCTGGGCCAGCGTCCTGGTAACCGCCGCAGTGCCGCGGGGACCCACGCGGGCGGGGGCGCGGGCTCGGGAGGGGCCAAGCGGGGAGGGCGGGGGAGGGCCGGCCCGAGGCCCGGGGAAGGTAGGCGGGGCGCGCCCCGTGGGCGAGCGCTTAAGCCCCGGCCCGCCTTGCGCCCTGTGGAGGGCGGCTGAGCGCGGGTTGCTGGGTCTCCGAGCCGAGGAGGGGCGCGGAGCCGTTCATAGCAGAGACATACGGGGCTCAGGAGCCAAGGGGTGGCGGGGCGGGTGTGTCGGTGGAGTCGGGCCCTCCCCCCAGAGCGGCGGAGACCTTGTGGCTCCCTGCTCCCCTCCTTGGTCCGCACCCGTCGCGGGCAGGTGGGGGAGCACGTGGGCCCGCTGCGCCGGGCCCGTGGAGAGGGGGCAGAGGAGGGGAGAAGTGGGCCCGGTGGGGCGGGGAGGGGAGAGGAGGGCAGGGCAGGGCGGCAAGGGGCCTGCCTAGCAGCGGCTTGTTGTGGAGACCGCGCTGGCCCTGCGCCCGTTGCCTTGAGACTTTGGCCCCAGGAGAGAACAGAACTGCGTGGAGACGAGGGCAGCGCCCAGGCCTCTGGGCAACCACGGACCAGTACACCTGGGTGGACAAATGTTTTTACTCGTCCTTGATTTTTGTTTGGGGGGAAAAAAAATTTATGAAGGAAAAACAGTTAAATTACACGTGGTCACACCTTTAATCACTCCTTTTACAAACAGTACACTTGCAGTATATTTGCATAACATTTAAGAAACCAGGAATTACGACCTTGGGTCTGCCCTGGACAGCCTCCATTGCCGTGGCCACTGGGTCCTCTGTAGATTCTGGTTTTCTCAGTGCGGTTCTTACCCTCCTTTGCTCACCAACCCAAGGGTGTTGGGGGCAATACCTGTTTATTTCTACCTAAAGAGAATGCGCTTTTCTCTTCACCGTGTAATACATGACACTACGGTATCATGGTATACTGCAGCGTTAGGACATGTTATTCTATACTTAATCTGTGGATGGAATTGTTGGGGCAAGCAGCATGCCGGCATAGAGATTAGCCTTTGCATCCCCTGAGAGTGGTCTGCAGCTGCAGTCCTGACCTGGAGGGTGAGTCAGCATGTCAAAGTGCTGGTCAGTCCCCCCTCCATGCCAGTCCAGGAAGGTGGGCCCGGCTTCTGCTGGCCACAGGCAGTGGCATGTGGGGTGTGCAGGGTCACTGCCTGGCATCCGGGGTTCTCACGGTGCCCTGCAAAGTGGTTTAGCTGCCCAAGCAGCAGTCTGCACGGCCCTGGCCCTGCAGCAGGGAGGCTCTGGGGCCTGGTAGCATTGAGTTGTCCCAAACCCACAAACTGGTGAGCAAGGGAGCAGCTCAGATTTTCCTCCAAGCGAGCCAGTGAGCAGTGCTCTTTGAGATGTTTGTCAAAGCCTTCTCTCCTTGCCCCCCACACTTGCCTGAGATCCCCACTGGCAAAGGTCCCTGTTTCCTGTGACCAGTGCACACAGGGCTGGGAGTTCGGCATGGCCCCCCTACTTTACAGGTAACAAAATAGAGGTTGTGTCTCCCACCCAGGTGTGAGCCCCAGAGCCCCCCGTGGCACCAGGTTGTCCACCTTGCCCTCCCAAAGTGAACACTGGGAACAAGACAGCAGGAAGCTCCCCGTGTCCCTCGGCCAAGGACCACAGTTGCCACTGCTGCCCAGGGCTGGCGGGGGTAAGCCCTGCAGGTCCCCACCCTTAGCCAAGGGTGTTCCTGCTGCAGGGTGGAGAGGTTGGGCTGGGGGGCCGGTCTGGGCCCAGTGCGGCTCTGTGGCCCAGCGGGACGCAGGGCAGAGTGGGCGGGGCTGTGGGAGTGCTAGGCGCCTGGCCCTCCTGCCCCAGCCTGCAGCTGTCGGAGGCATCCACAACGACGGCTCTGTTTACCGGTGGCCATGGTCCCAGCGGGAGGGTGCGTTACCGCCAGGCAGGAGCAGCAGGCAGACAGTCGTTCACGGCCTCAAAGGACCCAGCAGGCAGCCTGTGTGGGCGGCCTCACCCGCCCCCGGAAGGAGAGGTGCACGGGGTACTTTCTTCCCCTCTCACTGCCTTCCCACCATGGGGAGGGGGACCTGCCCCCTCCATGTCCCCAGGGAAGCAGCCAGGCCCAGTCCCTCCTCAGGGGACTTCCATGGGAGTGAGGTTGATGTCAGAACCACAAGTGTGTCCTGAGGTTACAAAAGTGGGGGGAAGCCAAAAGGGGGTAATGAGCCTACCCCAGGGGTCTTGTTCCCATGAGGCCCCTGTGGCTCTCAGAACGTGTGAGTAGCTCCTTCCGAGGCCAGGGTGAGCCCCAGGCTCAGGAGACCCAGGAGCGTGTTGGGGGGGACAGGAGACCTGGAGGGGCTGAGAGGGACTAGGGGACACGGAGTGGGGCGGAGAGACCTGAGAAGTGAAAGGACATGATCCTGGACAATAATTGGTTCTGGGGTCCCCTGGTCTCATCTTCCTGACGATTCACACCTGTCCCCCCGGGTTTGGTTAGGCAAACGTGGGGGCCAGGGAAGGAAGGTGCTCCCATCAGGGTAGCATCCACGGACCGGGAGGCGGTGACTGGCCGCAGCAGCTAACGGGGCAAACCAGACCCCGAGCGGCCCGCAGGTCTGCGCGTGCGCGCCCCTCTCCGTGCGCGACTTGTGCCGGGACACGTGATCCGCCAATGCCCTCCTCTCAGGGCGGAGGCGTGAGGTCGGGCTGGGGTTGTGGGCAGCCCCGGGCTGGAGGGGTGTCCGGTTACCGCCCGGCCGCCAGACAAAAGCGGTCCTGTGTGGAAACCCGCTGCGCTGCGGGGAGGAGCAGGGGGCGGGCGGGGGCGGCCCCCTCCCGCACGCTCCACCCCCAGGTGGGCACCTGGCCCGGAGGCCTTCGACCGCCTCGCGGCCGAGGTGTTTCGCGTAGGTGGGGGCCTCCAGATGCGAGCGGCGCCGGGCGTCGCGGGCAGGACCCACTTCCTGGGGTGGGGGGCACTGAGCACCCCCTTTGCCCAGGCCGGCAGGGTGGCGCCCCTGGCGGCCGGCCAACTGTAGGCTGGCGGACCCGGGAAACTGCGCACTGGCTCGCCTGCCCCCGCGCTCCGCCCCCCCCCCCAGCCGCAGCCCGCAGCCCCGCGCCCGCCCACTCCCCTCCCCGCAGGGCCTCCCCCCCGCCCCTCCCCGCTCCGGCCACGCGCCACCCCGCAGCGCCGTGCTCTGCAGCGCCTGCGCCACGCTCTGCGGAAAAAGAGATAGAGGCAGAACGGGGACGGAAAGGAGTAGGGCGCCTTGGGGCCACCCGGTTCTGCATGTGCCCTCCCCACTCCCCGACGCACCTGCGGAACTCGCGGCCCTGCCGCGGCCACGTGACGTCCTCCAGCCCGACAGCCGACAGGGGGCTGGACGGCGCAGGAGCTGCCCGCGCGCGTCCTCCGCGGCGGCGGCGGTGCGTGGGAGCCGGTCGCCCTTTCCCTCCTGTACCCACAGGGAAGGCCCCGGCCGCTTCCAGGCTCCCTGGACCCTGAGCTTCTTGCTGCGGGAAGTCTCTACGCTCTGGATTGGCCACTACTTAGGGCCTTCTGTCCCCAGTGGCCGCGGAGAGAAACAGAGTCACAGCTTGGGCCTCGGGGATCAGCTGTGTAGCCGCACCTCCGGGGAAGGCCAGCTCCCACGAGGGCTCAGTGCGGGCCCCGGGTGTCCGCTGGGGGCAGCAACGGCGCTGCCCCACTCCCAGCTCCCTATGGAGGCAGGTGGGGCCCTGCCCACGCAGCCTGGGGTTGGGGAGAGAAGACCACCCACACCTGGGTACAGGCTTGTTTATTTGCAAAGAAGGTGATGCAGGTGATGCAGATGTCCGCAGCCACTAGGATCCCTCAGGGCACCCAGAGGTCAACGGGGGTGGGGGCGCCCGCTCTTCACAACTGATGGGAGGCCAGGACCTCGGGGTTCTCATAGCAGTGGGCCTCCTTGGCCGCAGCCTGAGGGGGGCTGCAGGCCTTGCAGGGGCAGCAGCGGCTCACCAGGCGGTCCCAGGGCTCCAGAGAACGGAGCCACAGGGGCAGCCAGGCCCAGGAGCGCAGGCGGCGGGGCAGCCAGGCTGGCCGGTGCCGCTGCAGGATGGCGACCAGGATGATGAGGAGTACCAGCACAAGCAGGGGCCCCCCAACTGCAGCCAGCACTGTACTCCCCGCCAGGGAGAGCCCGCAGGCGGCCAGCGGCAGCAGCAAGAAGCTGAGCAGCAGGTAGGCGACGGCCACCCAGCGGTAGCGGGCAGTCAGGTCCCCAAAGCGCTTGGCCAGTGGGATGGGCAGCCGGAGGACGGGCACCACGTACCACAACAGGATGCCAGCCAGGTTGAAGAAGAAGTGGATGAGGGCGACCTGGAGGGAGGGAGGGCAGGCAGGGTTCAGGAGCCTGGGCTCTGTGGTACGGGGTCCCCTGGGCTCCCCGGGACGCCTGCCCCTCCCTTTCTTGGCAGAAAGGGCACTAAGCCCAAAGGCAGTTTGCGGTCCCGCTCGTTAGCCGAGATGGCAGCCTGGGAGGGCAAATTCTGGCCAGCTGTGTTGGGCCCGCTCTTCCTGCACCCCCCAACACTTTGAGGGTCGGGGCCCTAGTACGGCATCCCCGTGTGGTAACTGCATCTGTGATGACCCCGTGGATTCGACCTTCCCCTGAGCTGGCTTAGCTTGCCAAAGCGTCGTTCATGGTGACCCCGCTCATGCCATCCCTGAGCGGGTTTGGCCACCCAGCCCTGGGCTCTGGCCTGGCTCCTGTGAGGAGGAGTTGCAGGGCCACACGTGGAGAGAACACAACTCCCTCCAGGGGTTGCTGAAGAAGTCGAGGAGTCGGTGTGGTGGGTGCAGTCCGGAGGGCTTCCTGGAGGGGGTGGATCAGGGCCCTGCACTGGGAGGTTCCAAATGGACAAAGAGCCAAGGCAAGAGAGCAGGTGGGAGTCGGGGAGGGCTGGGGTTCATCTCTTCTTGTGGGCAGCAGCCCAGCAAGATCCAGGCTTTCAGGAGCTGCACCTGTTAGGGTGCTGGGACAGAAGCAGTGGAGCACGGGATGATCTGGAGAGAATCCGCAGGATTGAATGGGACTGGGCGTGGGGTGCGCAGCTGGGGGAGGCATCCCGGAGGCAGAATTGTGACCGGCCAAGGGTGCACGGAGGAGGACGGTGAGTCGTCCACGTAGGGGCCTGTGGGGTTTAGGTGCCTGGGGGTGGGGGACATCCTAGAGGTGTTGGCATAGAGGGGCTTGAGGCCCCCGAGGGCCGGGAGGCCTCAAAGGGACACAGCCAGCAGTATGCAGTGGTCCCTCAGGAGAGGTTGGGGGGAGCTGCCAGCTGGAAAGGAGGAGAAGGTACCCTGGGACTACAGGATCCTAGAAATGATAAGGTTGCAGGGGAAGAGAAGAAGGCCTGGGATCCTGAGAAATGCCCACAGGGCCCCTGGGGTCCCGGAAGATGAGGAGGCCGCAGGTTTGAGCAGGCAGCCAGAGGTGGGGCCCAGGAGAGCTCGAGCCTGAGGCCCCAGGGCAGGCCTGCCGCCTCCAGCCCAGAGGGCTGGACAGGAGGGGGCTGAGCCTGAGCGCAAGCCCCAGGCCTGTGTTGGGAGTGGGAGGGGCTTGGGGGCAGGGGAGGGGTGCGGGAGGGTGGTACCTGGACGGCGCTGATCAGCATATCCGAAGGGCTGGCCAGGGCAGCCAGCAGGGCCGTGGTGGTGGTGCCGATGTTGGAGCCCAGGAAGAGGGGGTACGCCCGCTCCAGGCTGATCACCCGGACCCCTGGGGGAGCCAGGGGTCGTCACGGGCCCCTCACCCCCTGCCCCCTCGGCCAGGTACCACCTGTCGTGCTCACCCATGAGCGGCACGACGGCTGCAGTGAAGACGCTGCTGCTCTGGAGCGCGAAGGTCAGGCCGGCCCCCACGAGGATGGCCAGATAGCCGCTGAGCCAGCCGAATGGGGAGGGGAAGTCTGCGGAGGGGGAACCGGTCACCCGCAGTCGGGCCTCCTCGCCGCCACCCTCACCGCCTCCCCAAGGCCCACCAGCGTTGACGACGGTGCTCACGGCCTGGCCCACGCGGCCCCGCAGAGTGGAGCTGAGCAGCTTGACGATGAGGGCGAGGCAGGCACAGAGCACGAGCAGGGAGGCAGCCAGCAGGATGAAGCCCACGGCCAGGTCCGCGAGCGCTGTGCCCTCGAACAGGTGGCGGCCTGGTGGCGGGGCAGGGGTGGGTGAGCTGCGGCCAGCGCGCGGGGTGGGCGGGGCAGGGGTGGGTGAGCTGCGGCCAGCGCGCGGGGTGGGCGGGGCAGGGGTGGGTGAGCTGCGGCCCGCGCGCGGGGTGGGTGGGGCTGGGGCGGGTGAGCTGCGGCCTGCGCGCGGGGTGGGCGGGGCTGGGGCGGGCGCCGGGCCTCACAGGGAAGCTGCTCCTCGGCGGCAGAGCTGTTCCTCGCAGGGCAGGGGCCCCCAGTGGCCGCCGCACAGGTGCTGCTGTTCCCTGCAGTCTGGGGAGGCAAGGCGGGTTGGGCTCAGGACAGGCTCAGAGTAGCCAGCACCGGCTAATTCAGTGGGTCGGAGTTCAGGGGTCCAAGGCACCTCACCGTCTGCACCTCGGTGCCACACCATCGCTTAATGAGGCTACTGTTGGTAGCGTTGCCTGTGCCGCGGCCCGTAATGACATCAGCGTCCAGCTGGGGGACAGAGGAGTCTGGGTCTGGTGTTGGACTCCCCGGGGGCTCAGAGGACCACAGCCCGGCCCAGTGTGCTCTCTCTTCCCCAGCCGATGACGCCCTGCCCACATCTGCCTCGACTGTCTGTCGCCACCTCCCCAAGAAACCCCTCCCCGCCACGCCTGGCGTGTGGGTCCTGCCGGAAGCAGCGGCTGGCCTCACCTGCACGATGAGGCGTGTGAGCGGCCGTGTCAGCACCTTGAGGATGTCAGGCGCGCGCCCCCCGGGCTGCAGGCTGGCAGCGCCCAGGGCCAGTGCGCTGAGCCTCTCCAGGGGGGCCGCAGCGCTCTCCAGCGGCAGCAGGGTCAGCGCCGTGAGCCAGTTGAAGACGCCGTGCACGGCTGAGCCGCCAAAGGCCCTGAGGCCACACGGAGTTGGGTGGTCGGAAGCCCCAGCCGCAGCCCCTGCCCTCCCCCGCACCTCACTCACCTCCGAAACGCGTCCCGGTCCCCCGACTGTGCCATCGAGACCAGGGTGCTGGTGACGGATGTGCCCACGTTGACGCCCATGATGACAGGCACAGATGCCCGCACGGTCAGCACTGTAGGGGCACTGCATCAGCCTCTCGGCCCTCACCCCGCCACCACCATCCTGGGGGAGGGGAGGGGGGCACTCACGCTTGGAGGCCACCATGCTGACCACGATGGAGGAGGACGTGCTGGAGCTCTGCACGAGGACCGTGCCCAGCACACCGATGACCAGTCCAGCCACAGGGTTGGACAGCACCACGTTGTCCTTGAAGATGTCTCCAGCTACCTTGCCTACGCCCGGGAGATGGTGCCCTGAGGCTGGGGACGGTTGGCTGGCTGCCCCACCCCCAGCCACCTAGCCAGTCACTCACTGCCTAGCAGCTGGAAGGCAGAGCTGAGGATGTCCAGAGAGCAGATGAAGAGGTAGAGGCTGCCCAGGAGCCCACAGGCCTTGAGGAAGCCAGCAGCCCCCTGGAGCACCCTGCCGGCCATGCTGAGCTCTGAGGACAGAGGGCAGGGCTGTCCTCAGCCAGTCCCCACCCTGCCCCCGCCCCGGCTCCCCTTCCAGGCCCCTTCCTCTTCTCCCCTCTCCCAGCACAGGGCCAGGGTCCCTCTCCTCTGTTCCTTTGCAGAGTGGCCAAGCAGACAGCCCCTTAGGGCCTCCGGGGAGCCTCACTGCCCACAGGAGGGAGGAGGGAGGGCAGGTGGGCAGGCAGGCCGTTGAGCTGAGGGACCAGGGTGCCCTGGTGGTGGTCTGCGTGGCGGGTTTCCATGGGGCCCGTTGAGGCAAACCCCCTCCTTGCTCTCTCTCCCCAAGAACCCTCTCACGCTCACACCCTGGCAAGTCCGAGCCTCATTTGTCCGGTTACCCAGCATCTCCAGACCTACCTTTCCAGGACTGGCCAGTGTCCTTTAGCTGAGGGAGGGCCCAGGGGTCCACATCCCCGTCTTCCAAGATGGGGGCAGAACCGGAGGTCCCTGCAGGGATCAGGGTCAGGTAGGGCCAGGAACCTAGCTGTTTCCTGGACACCTTTAGGTGGCGCCCAAAGGGGTTGGGGGGACTGTGGCACAGGGGCTTGGGGTGAGGGACAAGAGTGGGAAGGAGGGGGGCCCCTAACTGTTCCGGCCCCTGGGCTCTCCTGGGGACGGATGGGCTGGAGCCCCTTTCCCAGCTTCCCCAGAGCAATGGGTCAGGGGCCAGGTGGGTGGGCAGGGAGGCAGGCCGAGGCTCCGGGACCCTGGGGCTGCTGGTACCTGCATTTCCCAGCCTCTGGTCCACCAGGCCAACTGTGTCCAGAGTGGCAGGAGGGTCCTGGGCGCAGGCGAGGGAACTCGGCATGGATTTTGGGCAGGGACAGGCCCAGGCCCAAATCTAGATCTGCTGGGGCGAAGGGCAGTTCAGACACAGCTCCTACCCCTGCCCGCCAGGTCTTGGGGTCCCCTGGCCTGAGACCTCACCGCTGTCCTCCCTTCCCACCCGCCGTTGGCCTTGGTGACTGTCCCCTTCCTCTGTCTGCAGGGAGATGGCTATAGTGACCTCAAGTGGCTGTCAGGTGAGCCCAGTCCAGTTTGGGGGGACCGAGTTGAGGGAACCCTGGCTCCATTGCTGGTCCTGGCTGGAAGAAGGCCTGGTGGGTGGCCTAGGGTGCTGGGGTGTGGCCGGAAGTGGTCGGGAGCCGGGGACTCGGGGACCTCTCCTATCAGGTGTCACAGAGACCACTGCAGCCGGTCGCGGCTTAGACTCTGGTATTTGGTGCCAAACGGCAACATCTCCGCTTGATAAGGGCCCCACCTCCAGTGATGGGGGGCAGGACAGGGGGCTTGGTCGCCCCCACCCCACCTCAAGGCTCCCTCCTCAGCCTGCTGGGTCTGGAGCTCCCATCGAGCCGCCTACCTCAGCTCCCAGTGCCCAAGGCCCGGGAGCTGGGGAGCCTGCTGCCCCCAAGCTGCTCTCTCTCCCTCAGCTCCTAGAGAGTGGGGGGGGGGGGGCGCCTAAGCCCTGGAGGTCACCCAGCCCTGACCCCAGTGTCCTGGGTCCCCACCTGGTCCTAGAAGCTCCTACCTGTGTGGGTAGTGAGGGGCACCTTCGGGGAGGAGACACAGGCCAGGAGCAGCTGCAGGTCAAAGATCTGCTGGGCGCGCACATGACCTGCCGTGCGCTGAGCCCCATTAATGTTTACCCAGGAGCCGAGGCCCCTGAGGGGTGCCGCTGCAGCCCCGGTGCCCGCCTCGTCCAGGCCCCACTGTCACTCAGGGCTGTTGCGGGGCTGGGCAGGGGGTCCTGAGTGCTGGACTTCCACGAATGGATGACTCGGTGACACGCCAGGTGTGCCTGCTGCCTGCCCAAGGCAGGGCAGGGTGCTGGGGCTCTGACTGGCCAGCCTGGGGACCCCTCGGGAAGCTCTACGGACCTCACTGTGGTTTTCCTGCCCAGGTCCGATAGCCAGAGGGAAGCCCTTTGCACCAGGTAGGCGGGGAGGGCAACAGCCCCTGAGGTCATCCAGTTCAGGTCTGGGCTTGGGGCAGGGCTGGGCCTGGCAGAGCTCCCTGCGGGCTCAGCCCCAGTGCTGGGCAGCAATGGTCACGGTCACGGGTGTCATGCCGTCATCTGCAAGGGGGAGGGCGGGCCAGGCCCCTCCCCCAGGCCACGTTGCTGCCCAGCCCACTGCCCAAGCTCACCTGGACCAGGAGACTCGGCCCATCCTGTTCTCTCTCCAGCTGAGCCCTGACCGGCCCCCTTGCTCGTGGAGTGCCTCTTATTGGGGTCAGTCCCCTTCCTGCTCCTGGGATGTGGGGAGGAAGAGCTGTCCGGCTGGGGCCGGCCCCTCCCTGTCAGGCCTGGTCTTCCTGGCCCCCTGCTTGCTGCCCACCGGTCACTGGTGCAGGGGGACTTTGTCCCCAGGAGGGCAGAGGTTTCTGAGTGTCCTCTCAGCACATTCTCTCGTCCGTCCCTGCCACCCGCTGCCCGGCGCGGGCCCCGTGGGCCCTCCCAGGGCCTCCTTCCTGTGCGGGGGTGGGGATGCTGCAGCCCAATTGGTGGGGTCTGCGTCCACTGTCTCCAGCACATGCTCTGGTCCCTCTGAAGGGCCTGTCTGGTGGCCACGGGGAGGCAGAAGGAAGCTGAGGGCCTGGCATGGGAGCGGCTGTCCTGAGCAGCCCTTCAGGCAGGTCCCCCCACCCTGGGCCTGGACCTCCTTGGACACCTGTGGCAGCAGTGACTGGGCCTGCGGGGGACCCTCCCCAAACAGCTCCCGACACAGCGGGAGCTCAGTGAGCAGACGAACATCGCAGGGCTGCCTCACGGGCCAGGGGTGAAGGGAGAGGCCCTCCCTCCCTCCGGGCTCACGCCTCTGGGCCGTTCTGTAGAGGAGGGGAGACCTGCTCCAGCAGGACCGGGAACAGCCTCTGCCGGGCCCTGCCGCTCCGGCCTGAAGCCCAGACCCTTTCAGGAGCCACCCTGTGAGCTGGGTCTGGACCCGGGCTGGCCTTGCAGGCGACTCTGACAGCAGCACCGCTCCCCTGCACACAGACCAGCGCGGGGCCTGGGAATCCTGGCTGGGATTCCAGCTCCTGCAGGGGCTTACGGTACTGTGGGCACAGCTCCCGACCTTAGGTTGTGGCCCCGGGGTGAACACGCAGAGTGGCACCCGGGACACTCTGCCGCCAGGCTGTACTGGGCAGACGTGCCAGAGGTTCTGGGCAGGCGTGCTGCAGAGCGGCCGGAGCTCAGGCCTCGGGGCTGCTTGGGGGGTCCCAGCAGAGGCCGCTGCAGCCCCAGAAGCAGCATCTGGGCTGGGGGAAGTGGGGCTGGGGGCCCAAGGCAGGCCAAAGCCTGGCCGGCTGCTGAGTGATGGCGGTGCTGCCTTTGAGGGGCGTGGGGGGCTGGGGTTCTGTGCGAGGCGGCTCCCGCTCGGCCCTGACGGCCAGGAAGGCAGCCAGGTCGAGGTCCAGCATGGCCACCCCTCCACGGGGCGTGGGTGTGCTCTGGCGGCACTGCGGGCAGGGGATCCAGCGCTGCTCGTGGGCTGGCGTGTCCAGCCGCCGCACGCACGCCTGGCAGAAGGTGTGACCGCAGTAGAGGCGGCGGGGTAGGTGTCCAGTGAGGTCATAGGCTGAGTAGCAGATGACGCAGTCACCTCGCTGGGGCCCAGCGGCTGTGCCCTCTTCGGAGGCCCGGGGACCCTCTGGCGGCAGCATCCTGGGGGAGGCATGCAGGGGGGTTGCAGCCTACCCGTCCCAGGCTGCCCATGCTTGTCCTGCGTGGTTGGGGCCTCAGCACCAGAAGCCCCACCGGAGGACAGGAGCCCAGGCCTCTGCGGACACGGGAGGGTGGGTGGTGGCCAGTGGGCCTGGTGGACACCAGGCTCTGGGCACAGCCTGGGTCCCTGTGACAGCTGCTGGGCAGCACCCTGCCCTGCTGTCTGGTCTCCCTCTGTGGCTCTCGTGCGCCATCCCAGGCCCGAACCCACCCCAGCCTGCCTGAGCCGCAGGCGTCTCTTACCTGCATCCGCTCTGCTGGGTGGCTATGTCCAGCCAGAGGGTGGCTGGGCATAGGGGGGACCCAGGGCGCCCTGCGGCTCCCTCCTTGGGGCTCGCGTTACTGGCCTACCACGGACCAGTCAGCAGGGAGGCAGGTGGTGGCTGTGGGCAGGCGTGGGCTCCCCTTTCAGCCACAAAGAGCTTGCAACTGGATCCACCGGCACCACCAACTCATCAGGAGATAAGGGCCCCCCCCACTCTGCCTGCCCCGCCCCCTTCATGCGCAGACCCAGCTCCACTAACCCCTCACCCAGGCCTGGCTTTGCCACTCAACTTTGCCCATCTTCCCGCTTCGTCCACCCAGACCTGTGCCCACCCCACCCGCACTCATACTCCACCCCCACCTCACGATGGGAAAGCTTTTTGGCTTTGACCTGGGTGATGCCTGTTCTTCAGTTCTTAGTTCAAGCGTCACCTCCTCCAGGAAGCCTGCCAGGACCCCCACCAGCTCAGAGCTCTGAGGGGTCCTTCTGCTCTGTGGCTCAAGCACAGTCACGGTGTGTGTGTCCATGTTGATTTGTCCCATTGCCTTTGTCCCTGTCTGGGCTAGGCCTGTCATGTTCCCATCACAAGCCAGCCCCGTAAGGCTGCAAGGAGGCCCTCCAGCACAGGAGTGGAGATCCCCACTCATACAGAGACCACCCAGAAACTCTCTGAGGTGCAGGGCACCGCGGGCAGCTCCGGATGCCCTCCTCAGAGGTCACCTCCCCCTGGCCTCTGCCTGGTCAAAGCTCTGGGGCCAGCCCAGTGACATAGCAGAATGGGGTGTGTTGGGAAGGGTGGGTTGAGGTCAGGACCCCAGAACCCTCTCTGTCCCGCTAGAGGAAGCCAGGCCCAGAGGGTCCCCTCCTTACTCCTGCCATCCCGGCAGGCCCCCGCCTCCTGGGCTGGTCAGATGGGTTTTTGGTGACTGGCCCAGGTGGGGTCATCTTCCTGTGCGGGCCAGTCATGGGGCAGGGCCGGGAGCCTGAGCCCCGTGGAGTCAGGCCAGTGACACGCCTGCCCACGCCCAGGGACCAGTCCTGCCGTGTGGCCAGTCACCAGGGGTCGGGGGAAGGCTGGCACCAGGACACGTCCATCCTGCGGGGCCAGCTTGGCCTCCTCCGGCTCTCTCTGCCTGGTCCCGGAAACATCAGTGTGCCCGGTACCGGCCTCGCTGCTCAGTCTTCACACCGGCATCCCGGCCTCACCCCCGTGCCAAACGGCTCAGCTCCCCACATGCCCCTGACGCAGGTGCGCTGTGCTGCTTGGACAGGTGGGGGATGGGTCTGGCCCAGCGCCTTCTCTGCCCACCTCCACAAAGCCCAGGCCCCCGAGGCAGGACAGCGGGGAGAAGCACACGGCAGATGTTCAGGAATTGGATGTTCTGTGGGAAACCAGGAAAACACCCCGGCCGAGGCAGGGCAGTGAGTCTCGGGTGGGCAGGCTCGGTGCTGCCACCTGGGCTCCACTCCTGGAAACCTGCCCGCGCCGGTGCCGCCCACCACCGCTCTGCCAGCACCGTCCTCCTCCTGGAGGCGTCTCTCGGGCTCTCCTCCTGGTTCCAGGCCCAGCATGCTCCTGCCGTGTGAGCCGCAGACTCTCTTGTCTCCCATGCTCACCCTCGGCCCCAGGGAATGCAGGGCAGCTCAAACCCAGGCCCGACCAGCCTTCCTGTCCAGCCTCTGGGCCAACCTGAGAGTGCAGAGCAGGTTAGGTTGTCATGAGGCTGCCCCACCCTGGAATGTCCCATAGCGGCTGGCAGCCTGTGGTGGCCTCCAGCCTGGGACCCTCCCAAAGCGGGTAGCAGCAAGGAAGAGGGGCCGGGACGAAGCTCGCCCTGCTTTATTGCCTGGCCCTGGGCCTTGAAGAGGTGGTCAAGGGTGTCCCCGGGGCTGCCATTATGGCTAACGCCCAGGGCTCTGTTTCAGGGGCGGGGGCTGAGCTGTCAGCCTTCTCGGTGGGTAGGTGCCGCTGTCCAGGGTGGGGAGCAGCCAACGCCCATGACAACAGGCCAGTGGCTGTTCCAACTGTCCAGGCACTGCTGTGGCCACCTGAGCAGAGACCCGGCTTGCCGTGTGGGGGCGCCGCGCAGCAGGCCCTGCGGCCCAGGGGCCAGGCTAGGAAATGACACAGCACCAGCAGTGGTGGGCAGTGTTGCCGCCACACCCCATCGGCGGCAGGCCAGCGTAGGTCAGTCCTGCCTGGCCCTGCCCACTGCCATAGGGGGTGCAGGGCTGCTGCCAGGCCTGCTGGCCTTGGATGGAGGCAGGCCCCTTGGCACCCTTGGGCCCTGGGGCCTCCTCGGTAGGCTCCAGGGTGCAGGACCCCACGGGCAGAGGCTGAGACTCCAAGGAGGATGGAGCCGCGTCCAGCTGCTGCCCCAGCTCGGGCCGCAGGTGAGCCCTCGGGATGCTGACATGGGCATACGGGTCCTTGACGAGCATCTCAGGGGGGTCCATGGCTTGCCCTGGCAGGGGTGGGCAGAGGAGACAAAATCAGCTCAGTGGAGGGGAACCCAAGAAAAGCCAGGCTGTGGAAGCGCCTGAGTGTGTGTGTGAGGCCTATGTGTCAGTGCGTGTGCAAGGCAGCGGAGAGTAAGGAGAGTGAGGGCCAGCGTCTCCTAGCTGCCCCCAGGTGTCCCCTGCCCTCCCTGAGAGACACGACCCTGTGACGGAGCTGGGAGTGGGGTGGGGGCTGGGATATGCAGCTAAGCTGGTCCTACAGGGGGTGCGGAAGCCCCTCAGCCCAGGACCCACCTGAAGTGGTGGCGGCAGCAAGCTGTCTTGTTCTCTGGGCTGGTGCCCGTGAGCTCTCTGGGCCGGGGCCCGGCGCCTGTGAGCTGAGCGACTGGCAGCTGCCCTTTCCCTCCTGGGGAGGGGCGGGGCTGTGGGCGGGGCTCAAAGATGGGGTTCCCAGGATCCCAGGAGGCCCCGGCTCCTGGAGCACAGCGGCCACCCACCGTTCCTTTTTTGGATGGGCGTTGACTGCAGCCTGGCCTCCCCGGGACATTGCCAGCCTGGGTGATTCAGCCTCAACGCATCTGGGGCATGTCCTGGCCCTCCAGGGACCTGCAGCTCACCAGAAGGCAGGACAGGAGGCGAGTCTGGGGTCAGGCCTGCAGGTGGTCTGGGGGCCCAGCCATTACTCACACGTCTCAGAGCCTCTGCTCCGAAGCAGAGAGCAGAGGTCCTCACTGTGACCCAGCCTCTACCCCGCAGGCAGAGACCAAGATGTTTGCGAACACACGGCTTGGAGGTTTGCTGGTTTTTTTAACCGATAAGAAATGCTCGGTTTACACACCTTTGCCGATAAAACTTACTTATCTTACAATTGGCGACATGGGCTTCATACACAAGTGACGTTTCTAGCTCATTTCTGAAACTAGTTTCCCTCTGGTTGGTGGCCTCGTGGGCCACAAGCCCCCGATCCCTCAGCGTCCCCATCCTTGGCCCTTGCATCCCCTCCATCTGTGAGGGGGCACATAGCACCTAACATACAGGGTCGCTGTATGTGGGGGGGTGGATGTGAGCACTGGGGTCTTGGGTTTGGGCCTGGCACGGTGAGCTCCGCTTGGGGCAACCGGGACAGTAGGGTGCGGCCTGGACACGCACCCCTAGTCCTTGGCGCTCGGGGGGCACCCCCAGGAAGGGCGGGATCAAATCAGACATGGCCCAGAGGCCAGCTGACCAGAGTGGCTTGCATGGGGCCGGTCAGACCGGTCCGGACATGAGTACTACCGATGCGGCACCAGACGTAGGGGCAATTAGGCTCAAAGACCGGGAAGTTCGGAGGCGGACAACAGAGGTCCAGTGCGCAGGCGCCAGAAGCCCCGCCCACAGCCCCTACAGATTCTGCCCCTTGCTGAGAGGAGGCTGGCGCATGCGCAAAACAGGACTGACAGGGTTGGGGTGGAGGTGCGACCGGTGGGAACTATATTCCCCAGAAGCCTCTGCGCTCAAGGGTTTTCCTAAACACCAGGTTCGGGGTCAGCTGGCCTCATCTGTCCAGGACCCGGCTTGGGCTGCACCATCTCTGAGCCGCCCGGCTCGGGAGGCGTGGGTTTGGGCGGGCTCTGGGCGGGAGCCTTGCACTGGGTGGACTTTATCTCCAGGGGCGGGGCCTCGGGTAAGGGGTGGGGCCTAGTGGCCGGTACCACCTTGGGTGCGCGCCTAGGGAGTTGGTGGGGAGATGAGCAAAGCCCTTGCCTAGACTGGACCCCCAGTCCTCCCCTGGTCGGGGCTGCCGCAGGTTCTCTGCCTTCGCGCCAGGGCCCCATAAGCACCCCGCTGCCCCTCCCACGGGGCACCTGCACACTAGCACACATGCTCTCGCTGAATGGGGGAGGGCACAGAGGCGCAGGCACTAGCCTGAGATGGCAAAGAGCGGCAAAGTCAAGGCCTATGGGCCAGGGGTGCCTCTGCAGCCTGTTTTGCCCGCGTGGGGCCCTTTATTAGGAGCGCCGACCTTTCCGGGCTCTTTTGCCTGCAGGACTTGGGGCTAGGTGTATAGCCAGTCTGGCCTGTACAGAGCAGAGGAGCTGTGGCCAGAAGGGGCTGGGACTGTCCAGGGTTAGGTGCATGGCCCAGTGCTGATCAAAGGAGTGCCAGCATGCCATGTGGTGGCCCTGGCAGGTTAGGGAAAGGCTCTCTGGAGGCCCATGCAGCCCTGGTCCCTTGCCCTGTATTTGTCAGCGTGTCCTCTGTCTTCCCTCTCACCTGAGAGCTCCTCACAGGCAGAGGGCGTATCCCGGGGGGTGAGGGGGTGGGCAAGGAAGCCTGGCCTGAGGAAGAAGCAGAAAGGAATGGAGCCTCTGTGCTGGGTGCGGTCAGGTTAGCACACAACTCTGTGACAACGGGACACGTGCTGACCTGCTGGGATGCTGGAAAGGGCCACCCCACCCTGTGTAGGTGCGTGTCCTCCCTGAGCTGCCCCATGGCAGCCTGTCCAGCTGTCTGTTTGACCTTGCACCTACCCCTCACACCACCCATTTGTCCAACTGTCCTGTCCCTGGAGCATTCTCCCAACTGCCGTTCCTCCCTCCATTCACTCCTCTGATGTGGCTTGCCCGCCCCTGATCACCCTCTTCTGTCACATCGCGGTCTTTGAAACAGCCTGCTGCACCTGTGAGCCAGAAAACCCTGGAGGCATCCCCACTGGGGGCCGAGTGGAAGGGCAAGCAGAGACCCTGACTCTGGCGGGGACACAAGGCAGTCCCATGGTGGGGTCCTGGGAACCAGCTTTCATGGGACCACCCCTGGGCTCTCTCCTCCTCTTCCTCCCTCTGGCATTGTGAGAGCTCAAAGCAGGCTTTCCCTTCCAGAATTGAGGCGGGGGGCTTGACTAGGACCCAGGCTCAGCCAGGCGGGGACGGGGGAAGGGGAGGCAGGAGGGGGGACGCCACGGAGATCCTGACCCCCACGCGGCCCGCGCTGGGAGGAGGAGGGCGACCCCGAGAGCGGGCGCCAGGCCCGCGGCGGATCGAGGGGCGGCAGAGAGACTGGCCCCGCCCCGCGGACCCCGCGCGGGTCCCCAGACGGGGGGGGGGGGGGGTGGCGCTGCGGGCGCGGGCGGGCGCCGCGCGCACTGCGGTCCCCGCGCCTCCGCCGCAGAGCGCGCCACGCTCGGCACGCACCTGCCGCCGCCGCCGCCGCCGCCGCCGCCGCGCCGAGCCGAGCCCCGCGCCCCACGCCCCCGGGAGCCGCCGCGGCCCGGCCATCGCCCGAGGTCGCCGCCAGAGCCGCCGGAGCCACCGGGCCAAGGCGCGGGCGCCGCATCCAGGCCTGCCTTTGAGACAACCTCTGCGGCGGCGGCGCGCGGCCCGGCCGGGGACGCCAGGCTGGGGCAGGTGAGCGCGGGCGGGGCGGGACAGCGCGGGGTCGCCGCTGGCCGGCCTCCACTCCTAGGCAGAGGTCGGGCCTCGGGAACGGGGACAGGGGAGGGGGCTGGGTTCCGAGTCTGGCGAGGGTAAGGGTCAGAGGTCGGGCACCCTTTTGTGCAGGGTGAGGTTGAGGGTGAGGGTGAGGGTGAGGGTGAGGGTGAGGGTGGGCCCGGGCGCTGCCCTCACGCTGTCTCTCACCTGCAGCTCGGGCCCGGTGAAGGCCTCTCCTCTGCTCCCGCCGCGGCCGCCGCGGCCGCCGCCGCCGCCGCCGAGCTTGCAGCCCGGGTCCTTCCGCAGCCAGGGCTCAGGCTAGCTGCCTTCCCTGGGCGCCCTGTCCTGGAGCCATGGGGCCCACCTAGCCCCTGCCTGCCCGGATGTCCCGGCCCCGGGACGGCTGATCTCGGCTGCAGGGGGACACCCCCCAACGCCCCCTCGCCAGCCTCAGCAGCCAGAGACCCTGGGTGAGCCCCTGGGCCCGACCTCCAGCCCAGGGCAGTCTCCCACACCCCCCTGCCCCTGTTCCTCTCCTCCTCCCCCGCTCCTTCCTCCTCCTCCTCGGACTGGACCTGAGAAGCCACTGTGGCCACTGGGGGGGGCCCTTCCCCCCAAGCTCTTGCCAGCCTCCCCCAGGAGTCCACAGGGCGTCCAGGGTCCCCACCAGGCCTGGCGGGACCAGGATGCTGCCCCCTCTCCTCCCCCCCGGCCGCACCCAACTCCCCCACCCACCCGAACACCCAGTCTGACTGGAGACAGCCGGATGCCGGCTGACCCTGGGCCCGAGGCGGGCAGTGGCTGGCCGAGCTTCCTCATGTCCTGCCTGAAGGGCCCCCATGTCATCCTCAAGATGGAGGCCATGAAGATGGTCCACCCTGAGAAGTTCCCCGAGCTGCAGGCGGCCGCCCCCTGCTTCCCACCTGCACCCCGGCCCACCCCTGCTCTGGCACCCAAGAGAGCCTGGCCCTCAGACACAGAGATCATCGTCAACCAGGCCTGTGGGGGGGACATGCCTGCCTTGGAAGGGGCGCCCTGCACCCCGCCACTGCCACGTCGGCCCCGCAAGGGCAGCGCGGAGCTGGGCTTCCCCCGAGTGGCGCCGGCGGACGAGGTCATCGTGAATCAGTACGTGATTCGGCCTGGCCCTGCGGCCTCAGGGGCCTCCGCGGCAGCGGCAGCGGCTGCAGGAGAGCCTCTGGAGTGCCCCACCTGCGGGCACACGTACAACGTCACGCAGCGGCGGCCCCGCGTGCTGTCCTGCCTGCACTCTGTGTGTGAGCAGTGCTTGCAGATTCTCTACGAGTCCTGCCCCAAGTACAAGTTCATCTCCTGTCCCACCTGCCGCCGCGAGACTGTGCTCTTCACTGACTACGGCCTGGCTGCGCTGGCCGTCAACACGTCCATCTTGAGCCGCCTGCCACCCGAGGCACTGACCGCTCCGTCCGGTGGCCAGTGGGGGGGCGAGCCTGAGGGCAGCTGCTACCAGACCTTCCGGCAGTACTGCGGGGCCGCGTGCACCTGCCACGTGCGGAACCCGCTGTCTGCCTGCTCCATCATGTAGCGCCCGCCCGCCCGCCCGCCCGCCACCGCCCACCGGTCCTCGCTCGCTGCTTCTTCAGGGATCTGGCCCTGCCCTGTTGCCCACTGACCCCTTGCCCACCACAGCTTCTGGTCCCCACCCGCGTGGCACTGTCGCTGCAGCCAACCTTGCCATTAAAACTCTGCCAAAGTTTGCACCTCGTTCCCTGGACTGAAGCCTAGGCCTGCGCACAGGCCTGGGCCAGGGTGGGCACGCAGGGCTGCAGCCCTGACAGGGTCCAGGCTGGAGCAGCCAGAGGAAGGCCCAGTGCTGTTTGGGGTCAACCTGGTCTGCTTGCTGGGGGCCAGTCTGGTCCAGGCACGCTGCCCAGGAGGGCGGGGCCTGACACTCATGTGTGTGTGTGTGTGTGTGTATGTGTGTGTGTGTGTGTGTGTGTGAGAGAGAACGCCCCACACCTCTATGCAGAGCCAGCCTCTGTGTGTGTGTGTATGTGTGTGTGTATGTGAACGCCCCACACCTCTATGCGGAGCCAGCCTCCTGTATGTGCCAGGCGGGACTGTGGGGGCAGGTGTGCAAAGCAGGCCCAGCTGGGCAAAGGGAGGACGCTTCCTCTGCACTGGCCGCTGGATGTGAGTGCAGCCAACGGGGGAACAAGCCAGTCCAGCTGGCCCCTGGTGCCTGCCTGATCCTCTGAGGTTATGTGAGAATGGCCTGGGGGCCAGCCTGGACTGGGGTTGGGACAAAGGCTGGCCGCAGTCACGATCAGGTATGAGGACCGGAGGAGGGTCTCCTGTCTGGCACCAGAACGACCTGGATTTGGAGAAGAAACTTTGTCGCCTGGTTGGTGAAGGCAGGGTAAAGATGACGGCGACGTAGCCACAACAGTGTCAGTAGCAGCTACCGTTTATTACCGAGGGCCATCTCGCGCGCTGGGCACAGGGCTCAGCATGTCACCAACGAGCCCAGGAGGTGGTGCTGTGACGGCGCCTGTCCTTCAGATAAAGGCCCCGGCTCCCCGAAGGGAGGTCACAGAGGAGGCAGGGGCAGAACTGGGGCCCAGCTTGGTGCTCTGCGTCTCCAGGGCCTGGCTGGGCCCACGTCCCTTGAAGCTGAGGGGCGTGTGCTGACCCTCCGGCTGTTCAGGGTCGCCACTTGGATCCTGACTGGCCAGGTGAGCAGGCCCTCTGTGGGCTGGGCCTGTGCGGCAGGAGCCCTCCCCTCGGCTACCCTGACCTTCAGGGAACACACGCTGGCCCTCATCTGGAACATGGGCAGGTGGGGGTCCTGCAGCCCCGGCCCAGGGCTCCGCCCACTCCAAGGACTCGACTCCCTGCCATTGCACCCGTCCCGTCCCGCTCCTGCAGGCAGGCCAGGTGGGAGGGCGGCGACAGCCTGGCAGCAGTGTGGGGCCTGTCCATCGAGGGGCACTTGGGGCCCGTGTCACAGAGCTCCTCCAGTGCTGTCCTGGGCGTCAGTGGCATGTCCGGGCAGCAGGGCAGTCTGGAGTCCCTGGCTGGGTCAGATGCTGAACACAGGCTCCTGGGTGGCCCTGCCCGGGTGCTGGGCCTTGGTTGAAGGCTAGTGCCCCGGTCACCCTTGGGTCCTTCAGCCTGGTCATCGGGCCTCAGGGCACCAAGGCTCGGGCCAGCCTGGGCCTCCTGTCCGCTGGCGGCCATGGCTGTCCCAGACCCAGGCCGTGCTGGTGGCGGCCGTGACGGGCTCTGCTTAGCGGCGGGAGCTGTCCAGCAGCACGAAGAGCAGCCCCAGCAGCGCGAGTGGGGCGAAGATGAGCAGCAGCCCCAGCAGCTCGAGGGCCAGCAGCCCCAGCAGCGCCAGGCGGCGGGCGCAGGGCCCCCGTTCCCGCAGGGCCCAGAGCCGGGAGCCCAGGCAGGGCGGGCAGGGCAGAAAGGGCAGGCAGCCTCGGCTGCCCACAGGCCCCGGCAGGAAGCGCAGCTGGTAGCGGTGCTCTAGGGAGGCCCAGGGCCCGGGGCCCCGGCGGGGCGGCATGGGGAGGGCGTTGGGCGCAGGGCGCTGGGGCCCATCGGCTTGGAGCAGCTCCTCCTGCAGCCGGCAGATCGCCCACTCGAGCGTGGGTGTTTTCTGGCGACACAGCGGGCAGCACACCCGGCCCAGGTCAGCACTGGGGGCTGCACCCAGCAGCCGGTGCAGGCAGCCCACGCATAGGCCGTGGCCGCAGTTCAGCAGGGTGAGGCGGTGCTCCCCGGGCCCGTAGGCCTCAGTGCAGATGGGGCACTCCTCGTCCTCGTCCTCGTCCTCGTTCTCTGTGGGCCGGGCCCAGGGGCGGGCCGAGGCTGCAGCCCCCAGCAGGGGCTCACTGTCTGGAGTCCTGGCACCCTGGGGGCTCCCAAGGGCCCCGCTGTCCGACCCATTATCTACCAGCACTTGGCGCAGAGGGTCCAGGTGCTCAGGGCCCAGGGAGGCCAAAGGCAGACTGGTGAGCCCAGAGCTGAGGTCAGCAGGGCCATGAGTGGGGGCCCCAGGGCACAGTTCAGGGGCGGTGCCTCCAGGGCAGGGGTCGGGATGGGTGGGTGGGGACCCCAGGGCGGCGACGGGGCAGGCCGGGGCTGTGAAGGTCAGTGTGGCCCTCCGGGGCTGGGGCATGGCCTGGCACTGACCTTGCAGCGACTGCCTCCTCCTCCTGGCTCCAGGCCCCACTCAGAATAAACTTCACTCGGGCCCCAACAGCCGTGCCAGCTGCGGGCGGCTCCTGGGCCCAGCGTGCCGTCCCGTCCCCAAGAGGCTCTGCCAGGCCCAGCCGCAGCGATCCCTGTGTCAGCCAGCTGTATTCTAGGCGGCGGCGCTGTGGGCAGGCCAGCCTAACTCCTCCAGCAGGAATTCCACTCCCGGGGTGGGGACACCGCGCACACGTCTCTCCCCAACCAGCCTGGGCCCCGCCCCTCCCCTCCCACCCGAGGCCCCGCCCCCTCCCTCCCAGGGCCCTGGGCTGCTCTGCCCTGGGCTGGGAGGGGACGGTCGACGCCAGCCTTGCCTGGTGCCTCTCCAGGCCTCCCCCTACTGGGCCGTCAGGGCCAGGGCAGAGCTTGTACAAGGAGGGCAAACAGCTGGCACCCACCGCGTGAGAATCGGGCACCGAGGTGTGGGGCTGAGCAACGGTGCCCTCGCGCCCAGCAGGGCGGGTGAGCTGTGGGCCCACCCACCACCTGAGAAGCACTATGGCACAAGGAAGAGCAGGTAAGAAGCGGCCGCCCAGAGCCCATCCTTTATTGCTCAGGCTGTACGGTGTAGGCTGCCTGGGGGTCTCCTCCCGCTGCTCGGGGTCTGTGCAGGAAGGAGAGCTGACTGTCCTCCCAGCTGGGACCGGACAGGGAGAGAGGTAACAATGGTCTCCAGAGAGCAGAAGTCAGAGTGGCCGTGGCCAACAGCAGGACGGCTCCTCAGGCCCACGTCTCGGTCTGGAAACGCAGGGTCCGCTGGAGCCTGGCGAGGTAGGCGGCCGCGGCGGGGCCGGAGAGCCCGCCCTCCTCCTGGAAGATGGACGTCAGGGCGTCCGACACATCAGCTGGCATGTACTTGGCGTTGCTGGAGGGAAAGGCAGGCTAGGGCTCAGCACGGTCGGAGTCCCCAGGGGACTGGTCCCCCGCCACGACCTGCGCCCGGGCTCACCCCGCCAGGTAGAAGTGAGCGCCCCGGAGATCCAGCAGCCCCCACACCAGCGGCCCGAGCTCCCGGAGCCGGTGCTGCACGTACACCTTCTGCTCCTGCAGGGCGGGGGGACGGGGTGAGTCTGTGCCCCCCAGCGTCCCTCCCCGCCCCCCACACACCCACCTGCTCCCGGGAGAAGGCCGTGACGAGAGTCAGGCAGCCCCGCGTCTGCAGCTCCTTCCACTCGGCCTCCCAGTAGAAGTCCTGGTCCCGCTGGCGGCAGCCGAAGAACAAGACGTTTCCTGGGGAAGCGCGGGGGCCTTGAGCCAGGACTTGGGCCCTCGAGGTTCAGCCCGGCCACCACCCCACCTGAGACTCTGTGCTCACCGGTCTCACCCTGGGCCACTCGCTCCTGGATGGCCGCTCGGAAGGGGGCCACGCCAGTGCCTGGCCCCACCATGATCACAGGCGTGTCTGGTGTCTTTGGGAACGTCAGGCCCCCGGACCGCACCCACAGGGGCACCCGAACAGGTCCTATCGCGGGAGGGAGGCGGCGTGAAGAAGCTCGGAGGCCCAGGGCCCTAGCCCGGGACTGGCTGTGGTGCACGCGGGGGAACGGGGCCTGCGCACGGCCCCCCGCCCCAGAGAGCCAGGGTCACCTTGCCCAGGGTCCAGAGACGCCAGCCAGTTGGAACAGAGGCCCCGGCGGGGCTCCTTGAGGCGCGTCTGGTACTGCACCACTGCCACGAGAATCTGCAGCCTCGAGGGGTGTGCCTGGGGGAGGGGACAGTGGGTACCCTGCCCTGCTTCAGGCTCCAGCCCCTTCACCCGGCTGGGTCCCAGTGGCTGCTGAGGGTTGGGGAAGGCCCGAAGCCCTCACGCAGGGCCCCGCTGCCCACCCTGGTGGCCCCGGCCCTGGCTGCCCCGAGGCCGGCCCCTCACCAGCAGAGAAGAGGCGATGGAGAAGGCCCGCGGCCGGATCAGGGGGATAAGGTCCAACAGGTAGTCCGGGGGGATGGCGCCAGCCGTGTGTGGGAAGTCGCACAGCACCTGGCGGAGACAGCCTCAGGAGGGCTGCGGCTGGAACGGCCACACACGCCCGCCCGCCCGCCTGCCCCTGCCCGCACCTCCAGGACCGTCCTGCGGGGCCGGGTGCAGTACTCGCATAGCTCCTCCTGGCCCTGGGCCGAGCTGAACTCCAGCAGCTTCTCCCGCTCGAGCTCATGGCAGGAGAGGCAGGCCAAGAGCTCAAAGAAGGAGCGGCGGGGGACGCTGGCGATGTCCAGGTACTGGGACACGAGGCGCTGAATGGAGCAGGGCTGGGGCAGCCGCGCGGGGCAGGGGACACCTGCAGTGGGGAATGGGAGGCTGTGGGGGGCTGGGGACGCGGGTGGGGGCAGCCCGGGGGCGGGGGACACAGAAGAGGGCGCAGTGCACGGTGGCAGCAGCGGCGGCTGGGGCTCACCCGGCTCCCGGGGCTGCAGCGTGAAGTGCTGGTCAGGGTCCAGGCCCAGTGCCTGACAGAACTGCTGGACGTGGCTGGCCGTGTTCTCGGGCTGTATCAGCACCACGTCGCCAGCCACAAAGCTGTGGGGGACACCCAGGGCTCTGGGGGACTTCAGAGGAAGGAAACAAGCGGCCAGGGAGGCCGGGGGCGGTCCTTGGTCCCCCCTCCCTGGCCGCCGTCTCTCTTCTCTTCCCCGCTGAGTGCCCGCTTTGGAAGAGGACCTGCTGAACCCCAGACCACGGTCCCCCCTGCTGCGGCCATGCCCCCCACGGGTCCCCAGGACCAGCCCTCACCTGACCCCAGAGCCCGTGATGTCGAACTCAATCAGCCGAACATCCTGGAAGTGTGAGGGGCCGGTGACCCTCTGATTGGTGACCATGGCTGCCAGGAAGGGCTGTAACTCTGAAGGGGGTCCCTGAGGGTCTGTCCCGGCCACACACAGCTCCTCAGAGCACGTGCTGGGGACCTCCTGGAGGAACTTCAGGGTGAACTTGGAGGGCCAGCTGTGAAGGGGGAAGACACTTGTCGGACCACTGGCCAGCCTGGACGAGCGGCCTGCTGCGCCTGCAGGCGCCGCCCCAAGGCCACACTTACGGGATTCCGGGCGGGCTCAGGCCGAGGTCAAGGGGCAAAGGGTGCGGCCCCAGCACCTTCTCCCACAGGTCGTGCAGCCAGGGGTCAATGGTGGCGTCGGGCCTGCAGAGAGCACGTGCACCCTGGTCTGGGGACCCCGCTCCCGGCTGGGCCTGCAGAAGGGTGCTCCGCCCCCCACTCACCCCAGCTCGTGCTGGTCATCGCCCAGGCACACGGGCAGGAGGGCGCTGCCCCCGAGCTGCAGCAGCCGTCGGTGCAGCTTCTTGGCCACAAAGTTGAACCTACGGAGAGACGGAGGCTGGCGCTGACCCGGGCCCCAGGCAGGGGCAGGAGGGAAGCACCCAGCTGGCTGCGCAGGGTGGAGGGTCCCAAGTCTGCCTGGGGTCACTTCGCTGCTCCCTGAAGGGCAGCTCCTCGCAGAGCCACTGTCAACGGAAGGGTCTCTCACCCCTCCTGTGGGCGCGCCCACCAGCAGGAATGGATGTCTACGTTACGCACTGAACAGAACCCCTCAGCCCCCGTAGGCAAGGATAACTATGCCACCCATTTTCTGTCCTTTTCACCTGGACGACTGCAGGCCTCGTGCTGCGTCCGGCTCTGGAAGTGTCTGTACCCAGCGACCCCTCCCTCAGCTCCTGTGCTGCACAGTTGCGGTTTTAATATCTTGGGAACCTAACGCCATGCATACCCTTGAACACAAAGCCCTCTGTACTTCCCCAAGAAATAACGCAGAGCGATAGCATTCTCTGCTTAGGACATGGCTACGTTGTGAAAACGTTGAAAGAAAAAAAGCCGGGGCAGGCAGTCCCATGGCCACGTCCAGGGAAGTGCTGGCTTCAGGGCGGCTCCCAGGGGCTGGGGTCTTCTGTGCCTGCCGCCTGTTCGCAGCTCACTGTTCTATGTGCTCTTCGCAAGCCCAAATGTCTCATGAAAGGCTTTTATAAAAGTGGGGGAAGAGCAGGTAGGCCTTTGCTGCCCTACGTCACACGGTGACAGGTGACGCTGGCTCAGACCTCGGACGTCCGGCTCCAAACATCACCTCCTGCCCTGGAAGGTGCCTTGGGCGTGGCCCCAGCCTGGCGCCCACCTTGCCGCCCTGCCCACTTCCTGCATGGATCTGGCCTGCCCTCCGAGCCCTGGGGCCTCTGGCCATGGAGGAGGTGCCCGCCAGAGAGTATCTGTGGGACGAGAACGCATGGCCAGGGCCACATCCCGAAGTGGGAGCCCTGGGGGCTGGGCCACCCAGCCCTCTGCCGGGACACCTTGTGCTTGACCCCAAAGACAGTCTCTGCAGGCCAGCAGCCTGCCCACCCTTACTCACTTGGCGTAAGATGAGTCCCCAAGGCCCAGGACGGCAAAGTCCATCTGACAGAGGGAGGTCGATGGCAGGTTCCTCCGGAAGATGAACCTCCAGAAGCTCTACAGCAGGAGAGACCGAGCCCGAGTCCCTCTCCTTCCGACTGCAGGGCCGCCCGCTGGGCAGCCGTGCAGCAGCACACCCGTTCCACTCCCTGCCCTGGCCTCCCTGCAGGCCGACAGAGGTGCTTTAAACAAAGCTCCCCTTCACCTTTGGCCACTGGTGACCTGAGCCCTGAGACACTGCCCTCTGGGTACGGTCCAGGTTTCGCCTCACAGCCCACCTCCCTTCTGCTTTGTACCTGGCCAGACAGAGGCCCCCTGGGGTGGAGGGGTCCTGGGCCTGTCGGGGCACAATTCTGCCTACTGGCCCTGGACTGCTCCCTGGAGTTCTCAAGACTTTCCTGCATGGGCCACCGCTGGGGACCACGCCTGCTCTGCCTCCTGAGACCCCCTGCTCATTCCTGCTTAGACCTTGTCTCAGGCAGGCTGTGGAGCCCCCCAGGGTGCTTCCTGAGAAAGGGTCCAGAGAAGATGCAATTCCCACGGCTTATGTCTGAAAACGCCTGGCCTCCCCTCACACTGCCTGGTAGACAGCAGGGCACACTTTACATGAAATCGTCTTCCCCGAGAGCCTGAAGCTTTGCTCTGAGCTGGTCCAACCGCGTGATCGCTGCCGAGAAGCCAGCGTCGCTCTGTGCCCTGCTCTGTCCCTCACTAGACACCTGGGCACTCTCTGCGCCCAGCAGCTGAAACCCACATGAGACGTGTGTCAGCGGGAGCCCTGTTCACACCCCACGGGCCCTTCCTGGGCACATGGTGGGCTCGCGGGCTGGAGACTCGTCCTTCAGTCTTGTTGCTTCCCTTGGTAATTCCCTCACCACTCTTCCCGTTTCGAGGCTACTGGAATAATCTCGGAATTCTGATATTATCTTTCGTTTCCTATCTCGTTATATTCTCTCGGAGGATTTCTCAATGTTATCTTCTGATCTGGTATCATTTTAAGCAGTGTTTCCTCATCCGTAGCTCTGCCCAGGTTTTGCGTTTCTGTCCCAAGGGTGCCAAGCTCTCCCTTCTCGCAGATGGAACCCTGGCTGCTCTGCCCCCGCTCCGCCGGGTTCCGCTTGTGCTTCTCCTGGTCACTGTTCTTCACGGGGGTCTTTCCTTGAGAGCGTGGTCATTCTTTCTGCTCTATGTGTACTTAAGAATCTGATAGAGGGGGATTCTCTGGTGGCGCAATGGCTAAGAATCCACCTGCCAGGGCTTCCCTGGTGGCGCAGTGGTTGAGAATCCGCCTGCCAATGCAGGGGACACGGGTCAAGCCCTGGTCCGGGAAGATCCCACATGCCGCGGAGCGATGAAGCCCGTGCGCCGCAACTACTGAGCCTGTGCTCTAGAGCCCGCGTGCCACAACTACTGAGCCCACGTGCCTAGAGCCCATGCTCCGCAACAAGAGAAGCCACCGCGACGAGTAGCCCCCGCTCGACACAACTAGAGAAAGCCCGCACGCAGCCACGGAGACCCAATGCGGCCAAAAAATAAATAAATAAATTTATTAAAAAAAAAAAAGCACTGATAGAAAACCCCACGTTCGCGCCTGTCACCAGTGGGGCAAGGCCCTGGCTGCCTGGGAGGGCACACCTGGCCAGCGTCCTCAGAGGACCGTGACGAGGAGGCTGGGCTCTCCCTGTTCAGTGTGCAGCCGGTCCGGGGCCCCTGGTCTGAGCCTCTCAAAGGAGCCTCCAGTCCGTGCTATGCTGGGAGGGCCCCATCCTGACCACTTCCGTAGGGTGTCCATCCCGGCACTCTGCCCTCCTTTATCCACCCTCGCCCCAGTGTCACTGTCACCACCTTCATGCTGTTGGATTCCGACGTGAAGTCTGTGCCCCTGCCAGCTGACCTGACGGAGGTCTTCATCGCCTCCCTCGCCCCACCCTGCGTCTCTGGCATCCACCATCCTCCTGCCTTTGGTCTTCCAGACTTGCCTCCTCTCCTGTGCGTGCTCCTGTGTGGGCTCTCCCACAGCATCCCACTCCAACCCAGTTCTTCAACCTTCTGCCTCCTTTCCCCCACCAACTTTCCCCCACCAACATTTAAACAGGCCTGCGTTTCTCCGTCTCACGAGTATCCTCTTTTTAACCCCTTAGCCCCACTCAGAGCAATAAGCCTTTTCGAATTGTTTCGTGTACAGACGTTCCTCAAGGCTTCTCTCCCCGAGATCACCAGCAGTCCCTTTGCTGATAAAGCCCAGCAATGCCTCTCGGGCCTCTCCCTGCAGCTCTGAGTGCCGGAGACCATCCTCTGGAAACAGCCAGCTCTCTGCCCTTGACCTTGGAGATGGTGTGCTCCCTCTTCTTGCCCATGGGGCCGCTTTCCCGCCCCTCACAGGCTTTTCTCCACCTTCCACGCCCTTCGTGCTTAGGGCAGCTGCCCTGGGGGAGGGAGGCGCCCCCTTTCTCTCGCCTCCACATTCTGGTCACTGTGACATCCACCTCCACCCCGGATCCTCACCGGGGCTCCAGACCAGCTGCGCGTCTCCACCCGGGTGATGTCCAGGCACCTCACCCTCCCTATTCTCTTGCTTCTGTGCCTGGAACCACCATCCATCCTACTACCTGAGCCCAATTTCCTGTCTTGATTCCACCTTCTTTCTCATCTTTGAGATATGATTACACATTCGATCCACTCTACCTTAACATCTCTGGAGTGGGTCCACGTTCCTCTACTCTGCCACCATCCTGGCTCAAGCCACCAGGCTCTTGGCTGCGCTGTGCACCCCCCCCCCCCCGCATTGTCCCTGCTCTCCTGCAGCCTGTTCCCCCTGCAGACAAGTGCTAGTTTTGCTAGAATACGAACGTGACCACGTCATCCCATGGGTTCCCTGGCCCTTTGTTTCAAGTCCATCTGCCTCCCTGTGACTGCTGGGCTTCTTAGGATCTGACCTGGCTGCCTGGCCCCTTCTCCTCTCCAACCCCGACCATCCTGAACTGCTTTCTGCTCATCCCAGAGGCTGGGCTGTTTTTCTCCTCTGCAGAGGCTGCTCCCTCTTTCCTGGTGCCTGGCTAGCCCCCACTTATCCTTCAGGACTTAGCCTATACACCTTTCTTCTAGAAAGCTCTCCCTGAACTCCCAGAATGAGCTAGATAGCCCTTGTTAATGCTCCCATAACATCTGGCATTTTCCCTGGAAGCATGCACTTCCTGGCATAGTAACTACCCATTCAACTCTTTCACTTTTGCTGTATTTTGAGCTCCGAAAGGGTAGAAACGTGACTACTGGGTTCATAGCCAGATTCCCAGCACTAGATTATGCTCGGAATACAGTGTGTGCTCAAAAGACGGTCAAAGAATCGAAGAATGTTCCCTGAAGGTCAGTTTTGAAATACACACAAGACCCATAACAGATTTATATATAGTCCTGGAAAAACAGGAAAAGCTAAAGTGGTAGCCTGTGAAGAGTTTATTAAGATGGACAACCAGAGCCCCCAGCTCCACCGAAAGCTCTCCTCCCAAATCCATGGCTGACGTGCAGCAGATATAGTAGGGCAACTATTTATTGTGCTTCTCAAGACTTTCCAGGCAATGAAAATGGGGTGAGGGCCGAAGGCAGGGATCTGAGCTCCTAGGCACAGTAAGCCACTTCAGGTCAGCCTTACCTTCATGTTGTCCGGGGGCTCTCCTTGGCCTGTAGTTGCACAAACAAATATCACCAGGGGCTCGTTTATCAGATTCACCTCAACAAAAAGACACATATGTAAGGCCTCGGGCTGTAATGACCAGGCATCCTCCCAGCAGCCTGGCTCCGTCTCCTTCACTCAGAGAGATGGGGTAAATGTACTTAACACCCGCGAACGGCTGGCCTGCCTTCTCTCTTTCAGGGTCCACCCTCCTACCTCACCCCCTCCTCCATGTGCTAAGCTGGCCGCTGTTCCCAAGCTTTCTCGGCCCCTAAATCTGCCGTAACGGAAGGGCCCGCTCTCAGACAAAACGCGGCGCCCTAGGGTCAAGGGCTCTGGGGGCCGGAACCCCAAGCCTGCTGGGTCTCCCCGCCGAGGCCCAGGGAGCCCTCACCACGGGGTAGGAGTCCAGGGCCTGCACCCGGCAGCCAAGCTCCCTGCGCCGGGCCTCGCGCCTCAGCCTCTCCGACACATCTTCGGCTGTGCCTGTCTGGCTGCCGAAGAGCACCAGAAGCCGCGTGTTCGGCATCGGGGTGCGCCCCGGGGTCCCCTGCATTCAGAAACTGGACCGGCAGGCAGCTCCCGCTGGCCCGGGCGGCCGGGATCGGCTCGGACTTCCGACTTCCGGCGTCGGCCGGAAGTGACGCCCTTGGGCCGCGCCCGGCGGGGCATGGCGTCCGAACAAGGCGATCGTCGGCTGGCGGCCAGTGCTGGGTCCCGGGCGGGGGCCGGGGGATTGGCTGCATACCGGGGCCGAGGGCCGGGGCAGGCGGGGTCGCTTTCTGCCTCTCGCTGGCCGCGGCGGCGACGGCGGCAGGCGCCAGCGAGGCCCGTGGGGAGTGGCGGCGCAGCCTGGCGGGTGGCACCATCGGCCGGGCCCTGGCCCGCGCTCAACCGGCGCGATGCTTTTCTCGCTCCGGGAGCTGGTGCAGTGGCTGGGCTTCGCTACTTTCGAGATCTTCGTGCACCTGTTGGCCCTGCTGGTGTTCTCCGTGCTGCTGGCCCTGCGTGTGGACGGCCTGGCTCCCGGCCTCTCCTGGTGGAACGTGTTCGTGCCCTTCTTCGCCGCTGACGGGCTCAGCACCTACTTCACCACTATCGTCTCCGTGCGCCTCTTCCAGGATGGAGAGAAGCGGCTGGCTGTGCTCCGCCTTTTCTGGGTCCTCACGGTTCTTGGCCTGAAGTTCGTCTTCGAGATGTTGTTGTGCCAGAAGCTGGTGGAGCAGACTCGGGAGCTCTGGTTTGGCCTGATCACGTCTCCGGTCTTCATTCTCCTGCAGCTGCTCATGATCCGTGCCTGCCGGGTCAACTAGCCTCGCAGAAGATAAGCTAGAATGCGGGACCCCAGGCTGAGGTCCCACTTCCGCCGCACCGGAGGAGAAGTCTGGGTCTGAAAGCCAGCTTGTGCCCTGCTGGGTGCCCAGCTTTCTATCAGTCATCTCTGAAATGGTTCCCTCAGCAGGGCTAAAAAGAGCAGCCTTGATTCTTAAAACGTATTCCCTCTTATTTCATCCTTTGAATAGCTAATCTTGAATTGAGATCCTGAGAAGGATCCTGAGAAGGCCAGACAGTCCTGAACTCCTCTGACAGTTGGAAACGGCATATAAGTAAAATGTCCTGATGGGCTCTGAGTATTTTCATGGCTCCTGGGAAAGTACCCACTGTGCAAAGGCTGCAAAGCTGGACTCGGATCTCCCCTGGCCAGCAGTGCTGACCTGAGAGCTTACTGCCCCATCTGCCCAGACAAGATTTCCTTAGATGCTTGAGCTCTAAAAAGTGTAAACCAGCTTGTGTCTTCTCCCCAGTTGCGCTGGGGAGGATGGCTCTTTCTTCATTCCAGCCCAGGCAGACAGGAGTATGTTGAATAAGCATGATCGGGACCCTATCTGGATATCTGTCGCCTGAGAAAAGAACTTGCTTTCAACGCGCTGCTTGTCTACCTATCCCAGCAGATTGCAGTGTCACGACCTTTCCACCACCTCACAGCCGGCACTGTTAGTGCACCTGAGACCTTTAGGCCGCCCTAAGGGACCAGAGAGAGGAACAGGTGCTCTGACGCGCATAGCCATTGAGACCTACACGTGGGAAGTTTGCAGATGGTCTCAGGCCACGCCTGTTGGCCTAAGGGCTTTGGTTTGATGCCAGTCAGGTGCCAAATGAGAACATTTGCTGAGATAAAAATAAAATAAGAGAATGTTTTGCTGAAATGCACAGTGGTTGCCTGACCTTTTGAGGGTGAAATGAGATGAATGCTGAGACGCTCCCTGCTGTGTGGTGTAGCTGGTTACAGGGCTGAGGTTGTGAGGGGGGGTGCTGGAACTTGGCTAGAGCATACTGGGTGGATGGGGGCCAGTTCCCTTGGAGAATCCCTGCTTCCTGCCTAGGGAGCCAGGGTGAAGACAACCCAGGTGGACCAGTGTTGAGGACCTACCAAGCAGTTTGTGTGACATCAGAGTCTTTGTGGGCCTTGCTGATCTGCAGAGCAGGGGTCAGCAGTCTGTGGCCTGGGGTCTGTTCCTGTGCTGCCCATCAGCTAAGAATAACTTTTCCATTTTCAAAGGGTTGTAAAAACAAAGAAGAATGTGACAGAAAGCGAATGTGGCCTGCAGTGTACAGGGTCTCTCAGTCTTGGCACAGTTGGCCTTTTGGGTCGGATCACTGCTGTGTGTGCAGAGGGAGAAGCCGTTCTGAGCATTGTAGAGTGTTTAGCGGCATCCCTGGCCTCCACTCACTAGATGCCAATAGCACCCCTCACTTGTGACAACCACAAGTGTCTCCTGGAGGACAAAACTGTCCCTGGTAAGAACCACTGGGCTAAAATATTCACTGTATGGCCCTTTACAGAACATGTCTTTGGAGCCTTGTTCTAGTGAAGCAGCTTCATGACTCCTGTCCTGGGATGGATGCTGCATGGCCTGAACCATTGATATGCTTGAGTTGGAGGCTGGTGTAGTTTGTGCCACAGCTACAAAACTGTCTCCTACCCAGGATTGGCATAACTTGTGTCAAAGCCAGGTACAAGCTGACCGTTGGGAGCGGGTTTCCTTTTCATGTTATTCTTAGTTTGTGTGTTTTGCTCCCCTGTTGTGTTCTGGTAGTTCAGGATTAGGTAATCCTGTCGGCATAGATGTGATGGGCATAAGAAGGCTTAGCTTCCTTCGGAAAGGTGATTTGAGCAGAGTCCTGAAGGAACACTTGACCTCTGGAAGGCCGTAATCCAGTTTCTTTTCTCCAGCTGAATAAACAGGGCTGTTAAAGTACCGTTAACGTAGTGGTAGCTGCAGACTGCCATGGGATCCAGAAGCTGCGAAGGGCCCTGGGTTGAAACCTGCCCCTGGTCTCTGCAGAGCCCCGGGCGCTCTTGGAGCCTGGTCCCTGGCAGGTTAGTGGTGTGGGACTCAGTAGTGTCATTTTTGAACATCTGCTGACTGTAGGGCAGGTGATGGAAAGGCAGGTAACATTTGTCCTTGCCTGTGCCCACCAATTTCCCCTTCTCTCCTTGGCTCCCACAGGCCTGAAAGATTGTGGTGGGCACTGTGCAGCCCTCCACGGAGAGTGAACTTCCTCACGGCAAGTAGGCAGAGAACCTGTGCCCGCAGGGTTAGCCTTGGGATGGGGCCGGTTCAGCGGCTGAATGGAATACACGCCCTGGCTTTTGTGGCTCAGCGTTGGAGAGTTGTGGGCCTGCTTGTGTGCGAGGAGAGTCCCCTGCCTCTGTGCCTGCTCACAGCTTACGCACTCCCGTCCGTGTTTGCTGGGCCCTGGATGACAAAGTGCGGGTAGAGAGTTTCCACCACCTGTCTGAGCCACAGAGTGGATTCTGGGGGCCGGCAAAAGCTAGGGATTTCTGAGAAACCGGTTCCTCAGCACTGGTTGGGGCTCCAGCATTGGCATCTCCGTTAAGGCCTGTAGGGGACCGAGGACCGCAGGTGGGCAGTCCCTGGACCCGGAGGGTCCTGGACCGGGAGGCAAGAGGCTGGCGTGCAGCCGGCACACCGCCCACGGGAGCGGGACAGTCTTCCGGTCCCGGGTTGGCCCTTCCTCCACCGTGCTTTCCGCGGGGGTAACAGGCGGGCAGGGTGCTGGCACGACGAGGAAGGACCAAACCCGGCCAAGGTCATACGCGACCTGGGGCCCAGGGGTCCGACCCGCCCACCGGCCAGGATCCACTCCCTCCGGGCTCCGCCCCGCGGGCGCGGCGGGCCAAGGGAGCAGAGGCGGAAGTGGGGGCCTCCACGGAGCGGCGTGAGGCGTCGCGGGCGTGTCCAAGGGGGCCTCCCCAATGGGGCCGGCTCCAGCGATGGGCGCTGCTCCACTGAGGCCCGCGGGAAGGCGGGGTCGGGGAGAGCGTTCTCCAATCAGCACGGCTGGCCATCCTCCCTCCCATAGGTGAGGCTGCCGGGCGCGGGGCGGGTCTGAACAGGCCTCCCCCAATGGGCGGCGGTCAGGGGGGCGTGGCCGCGGCGCGAAGGCCGGCGGCGGGCGGCGGCCGCAGTTCCCGGCGCGCGCTGGCTCCGGCGGCCGCTCCGCAGCATGGCAGGCCTGGGGCGGCCGAGCCCGGCGCCCCGCGCCACGATGCCCGCCTGGAAGCGAGAGATCCTGGAGCGGAAGCGGGCCAAGCTGGCGGCCTTGGGCGGGGGCGCGGCGCCGGGCGCTGGGGCGGGCGCGGAGGAACCCGCGGGGCCGGCGGCCGAGCCGCTGGTGCTGGCCGAGAGCCTGGGCCCGCTGCGCGAGAACCCGTTCATGCGGCTCGAGTCGGAGCGGCGGCACGGGGCGCGGCGCGGCGGGGCCTCCGGCGCGGCGGGGCCGGGGACGCGGCCCGCGCAACATCTGCTGGAGCTGTACCGCTGCGTGCCCGGCGTGCGCACCATCCGCGCCGACAACATCCTCATTATCGAGTCGGCGCCCGGCTTCCCTCCCTCTCCCGTCCCCGGCCCCGGGCCGGGCCCGGCTGCCCGCATCCGCGCCGCCGAGGTGCTCGTGTACGAGGCGCCGCCGCCTCCCGGCCGCGTTAGCCGCCTGCTCCAGAAGTTCGACCCGCCGGCCGCGCCGCGCCGCCGTGGGAGCCCGGAACGCGGCCGCCCCGTGCCGCCGCCCTCCCCGGGTCCGGCCCTGGTCCCGCGCGTGGGCGAGCGCGCCGCCTGCTTCCAGCCCGAGCCCGAGCGCTGCGGCGCAGGCCCCGGCCCCGGGCCCCGGCGCAGCGACTTCCTGCACAAGACCGGCAGCAACTCCTTCACTGTACATCCACGGGGCCTGCGCCGCAGCGCGGGCACTCGCCCACTCCCCAACGGGCCCGCGGCCCCCGAGCGCCGGGCCGGCGCTGCCAACGGCCTCACGGGCTCCGCGCCTGGGCCGGGCGAGTGGAAGCCAAAGGTGGAGTTGGGGGAGGCCCCCGCCCACCCTCTCCCCAGCCCCGGAACCCCCAGTGCCACTCTAGCCGCGCCCCCGGCATTGCCCACGCTCAGCCCTGCTAGTGCCACTCCCAACCAGCGCCAGTGGGTCTCCGCGGCCACCAGCGCCAACGACTCCTTCGAGATACTGCCGGCCTCCAAGCCAGACATGGACACGATCCCTGCCGGGGACCTCCAGGCCCGGGCTCTGGCCAGCCTTCGCATGAACTCTCGAAACTCTTTCGTGTTCATCCCCAAGCGCAAGACCTCCGGGGCCCCTCCTGCGGAAGGGAGGCAGTCCGTGGGGCCTCCAGAGGGAGAAGTTGGCTGGGCCTCCCAGCACCAGGAGCGTGAAGCCCAGCAGGTGCCTGGAGCAGATGGTGTGTTTGCCGGTGGGAGGAGCCCCTCGGGGGTCGAGGAGGGAGGCTGCCCCGTGCCAGGCACTACTCTCGTGGACTGGACCGTTAGGTGGCAGAGGCTGTCTTCACCACCCCCGTCCCCACTGGTCGCCACTGAAGCTGAGCCTGCCCAGGGCTTTGGGGTTCCTGGCTTGACCAAGAATGGCAGGGAGCCTGGGAGGCCAGGGCTGCCCGTCACCTTCATTGATGAGGTGGACTCTGAGGACGAGGTTCCCCAAGAAGCCAAACTGCCCTGCCCCGGGGCTGGTGTGCCTCCCCAGTACCACCCACATCCCACCGGGCCTGGGCACCTGTCAGAGCTTCAGCACCGAGGTGGCAACACCTTCACGGTGGTGCCCAAGAGGAAGCCAGGGGCCCTGCAGGCCAACGGGGAGGCTAGGCCGAGGGAAGCTGAGGAAGAGGGGCCGGGCAGCCTTTCGGAGCCCCCTGCTGCCTTGGGGACCTCAGTGAAGAAGCGCTACCCCACTGTGCATGAGATTGAGGTGATTGGCGGCTACCTGGCCCTGCAGAAGTCCTGTCTCATCAAGGCCGGCTCTTCAAGAAAGAAGGTCAGTGGTGGCGAGTCACAGAGCTGTGGGTATAGCATGTGCCTTGTTCCCAGGACACCTCCTGGCCTGGGTGTGGGATGGCTTCTACGTGGACCAGAGGAGAGCTGGAGCTGGGTGGCCGTGTAAGCTCCAGGAGAGGTCAAGCTGTGGGGGAATCCCTGGCCTGGGTTCCAGCGGAACCCTAGTGACCCTGGGGCTGCCGGGACGGCTTGCCTGCTCTGTGCCTTGAAAGGCTGGTGGGGAGGGTCAGTTCAGCCAGGGCTTCGTCTGCTTGTTGGTTCTCGGGGCCCTGTCTGGAATTGGCTGGGCAGGACTGTCCCTTCGTAGGTCCCGCTGTTGGCTCCACCCCGGCCTGGCTTTGAAGGGTGGCCTGGCATGTTTTTCTGGAGTCTATGCACGTAGGAGGTGCCAGGATGGAAGTGGAAAGGGACAGGAGACCTTTGATTTGGGTGGAGTCGGACACCTACTGTCAGCTCTCCAGAAGGCATTCTGGCCTGGAGCTTAGCAGGACTTGGCTTCGTGCGAGTGTCTGTTGAGCTCCTAGTGTGTGGCAGGCCTGGTCTGAGCCTGGGGTGTGACGCTGGGGAGCGATGAAGACGCTCCCCTCACTGGGGAGGAGAGACTGAGGATGGAGAGAGACCCAGGTGCAGGGCCAGGAGCCTCTTGGAGCCTCACTCTCCTGGCAGGGCTGCTTGGTGGCCTGGAACCCTCTGGGCCCAAGGAGACGTTCCTCAGATTCTTCCTGGTCATTCTAGCACCTAGCACCTGTGTCAGGCCCTGGGGCAAATTCCAAGGCCATCCCCACATGACTCCAATCAGCAGGCTCGCTGGGCGGATGCACCCTCCCCCGGAACTGCTTCTCTTCTGGCTGCTGGTGTCTCGGCTCCTCCCTGAGGCCACCTCTGCCCCAGCCTCAGTTTCCTGGGGGCCCTGGGGGACGGTGATGTGCCGTGCGTCACTGGAGCCCCCTTACCCACTGTCCCGCTGGCGCTGTCTAACTAGATGCGGCGTCTCCTCTCTGTTGGCTTCCTTTGATTTCCTGCCTCGGGGTTGGCCTTGGCACTGCCCTTCCTCCCTGCATCATCCTCTCCTTCTCCAGTGAGGGCATCGGCCCTCCTGCCAGCTCCATCTGCCGGGCCAGGCATCCACACCCGTCCCCCGCAGCGCTTCTGGTGCGCCCCGAACCCCCGCCTGTCCTGCTCGTCTGACCTTGCCTCACCCTCTGCTCGGTGCTGCGGTCATCCGGTAGCCGTGGTCACCAGCCCAACCCCCATGCTTGCCCTCCCCACCTTGTCTGCTCCTCCTCCTGCTTCCTGACCCTTGATCCCAGCTGCTCTGGGAGGCGTCCTTTCCCATGCTAGCCTGGGGCGGTGGAGGTGACAGAAGCCTCCTGCTTTGTAGACCGAGGATACTGAGGCCGGTGGAGATTGGGGAGCTCGTGGGGTGGGACCCAAGTGTGAGCCCCTGTCCTAACCCGGCTGCCCTTATACTGGGAGCCTGGCCGCAGCCCGGAGCCTGGTCATTCTGTCCCCAGCTGGGGGCAGAGCCGTGGAGGTCACTTGGGGCTTGGTTGGAGTGAGAAGGGCACGGTGGGGGCCTGAGGGCCTCTCGAGGCAGGAACAAGTGATGGGAGGGAAGCAGGCCCCGGTCCAGCCTGGCGCTCGGGCCAGCGTGGCCCCCGTCTCTGTGCCAGCCTCAGGGGTTGGGGGTCCAGATGGATGGTTCCTGGCATAGCCGCGTGGCCTGGCTGGGGCCGTGCCGGAGCAGCACGACCTGCTGGGGGGATCTTCTGCCTGAGCATGCATTAGCTGCCCTGTCCAGGAAGAGCCAGGACGCCTACGGGTGGGTCGGAGGCATGGGGCTGCCCAGCCCTTCAGAATGACCTTGGGCTACCCCTGGCTTTATCCACCCCTCGTCCCACTTGCCTGCTGCCCCTGGGCCTTGTCCTTGCCCAGCCCACTCCAGCCGGCCTGTGGTTTCTATCACTGTTCTGCTCCGCCCCCCCCCCCCCCCCCCCCCGCCTTCCAGGGACGTGGTGGCCTGGAGGCCAGCAGGACCTTGGCGACCTCCCAGGGCAGGGGTCCTGGTCCCTTTTCCAGGGGGCAGGTGAGGTGCAGCTCTTGATGGCGTGGAGCCTGCCCCCCGGGTTGCCACCTCTCCGGTGCAGGGTGTTGTGCTCTCACCTGGCCTTGGAGGGCGGCAGCCCTGCCCTGGGTAGTGGGCGCGCAGCCGGCTGGGCACGCGTCCCCACTTAGTTACCTCTTGGTGGAATCACAGATGCCCTCTCTCTCCGTCCCTTGCTGGCCCAGCCGACAGCTGCAGGCCGTCGCGGCCACACCCCCTCTCGCCCCCGCCCCCAGGCTGTCCCGGTGGGTGGGGCCGGCCTGCAGCTCCGCACACCTGCCTCCCAGGGGGTCGGCGCTGTGGGCCTCTCCCCTTTGTGAGGTGCCAGCTGGCTGGGCTCCTGCCTGTCTGGCAGCTCCTTCCCCTCCCCTTTGCCCTCCTCACTTTCTAACCCGCTGATCCCCTGCCCAGCCTGAGCGTGCCACGTCCCCACGCCCTCACCCTTGCCTGCGGTGTAGCAGTCACCCTCACCCCGACCGCTCGGGTCCTCAGATCCGAGGCGCCGCTGCCCTGGGGGCTTCTCCACCCGCTCCTCCGCTGGCGGGCGCGGCCTCTCCTTTCATCCGCTCTCCCCGCAGGCGCCTCCCCCAGTGGTCTTTTTGGACCCCGGGGACCACTGGAACAGGCCTGGACCCTCCTCCACTCAGCTTCCCCACTGGTGGGGGCGGGGGAAGGCTGCCCTTGATGCCCAGCAGGCGTCCCACCTGGGCTGCTGTGGGAACTTCTGGGGGGCCGTGTGTGGCCCCCGGAGCTCGGGCTGAGTGGGGGATGGCACGTGCTGGGGAGTGTGGCGTGGGGCGGGTGCTCACCCCAGACCGGGGCGGCTGGAGCCCAGCTCCCAGCCCAGACTGCAGGGTGGACACCCTTCAGTAATCCGAGCTGGGCGTGCCGGGCAGGGTGGGGTGAGGGGAACAAAGGGCTCTCTCCCCGTGAGCAGCGGGAAGTGGGCCGAGCCAGGACCCACCTGCTGGCTGCACAGTGCAGCGGGCAAAGTCCCTGAGCCCGGTGAGCAGGTGTGTGCTCGTGCCAGCCCCTGGCTGTGCCCCCCGCCGGTTCCGTCTGCCCGGGGTCTGGAGGCTGCCCCCGCCGCCCAGGCATTAGGAGTCATGTGGGGTCCTGTGACCCACAGACCCGCACTCACGAGGAGCCTGGAGACTGAAGGCGAGGTGGGACGTGACCGTGACCGGAGCCTCGGGCCCCAGCTGGGCGCCGACAGGCCTGTGAGCCCCGCCCCTGCCTGGCCCGGCTGTGCCAGGCTCCGGGCCTGCTTGCACCCAGCCCCCTCGGTCTCCCTGCTCAGAGCTGGTCATGCGGACTAATGAGGGCGTGCTGATCGGCTGGGCCCTGGCAACTGGCCCTTCCCTGTCTTCAGTGGTGGGGGATGGGCCCAGAGGGCTCAGGGTCATCAGGGACAATGCCACGTACCCAGGAGCACTGTTCGCTGCGGGGCCCAGCATTGGGCCCCGGTGCTGGCAGCCCCATTCTGCCTTGGGCTCCTCCTGGGGTCTCTGTCCCCAGGTCTCAGGGAGCCAGTCTTGGGGGGCCCAGGTGACTCCATCCCCATAGGGGCCACAGGATCACCCCACACAGCTGCCCAGGTGGGACGCGCTGAGTCAAGGGCAGCCCCCAGCCCAGGGCAGGCCCCCTGTCAGTGGGGAAGCTGAGTGGAGGAGGGTCCAGGCCTGCTCCAGTGGTCCCTGGGCAGTGGGCGGGCATCTGTGGGCTCTGGTGATTACCCCGTGCCAGGCCTCTGCTCTGTTTGGCCTCGGGGGGGGGCGGGAGGCGGGGGCAGCTGGAGGTCCGGGTGGGGCCCATGCGGGGACAGTCACGAACATCTCCATCCTGGTTTGATCCATCTTTGGTGGCCGTCTGCCCGTCTGCTTGCGTCCCTGACTGCTTGTCTGTGTGGACGACCGGGGCGAGGGCAGCAGCGACAGGGCTCGCGACCTGCCCAGCAAGTGCCTGTGTGGGCCGTGCTGAGACGCGCAAGTCCAGAAGCTCGGGGGGCGGGCGGGGATGCCCACGGCTGTGCGGGGCTGTGTGTGCCCGTGGGGTGGTGGGAGGGGCGCGTTGCGCTCCTCTCTGGACGCTGGCTCGGCAGGGCAATGCCTTCTACTCCTGGCCGGCCCTGCACATGTTACCCTGAGGCTGGGGTCCCTCTGCTGCCCAGGGCTGCAAGCCCGGCCCTTCTGCGAGGCCCCTCCCCGTCCTGCTGTCCCCAGGCCCCAAGGTTCCCTGCCTGGGGGCCCGACTCCCGCCCCTGGCTCTTTCCAGGGGAAGAGGAGGAACTTGAGCTGGCTGCGGTGTCCTGTGCCCTGGAGTTTAATATTTCGAGCTCCAGCAGGGCTGCTCCCATCTGCTGCAGGCGGGCAGCTCTCGTATTCATTACCGCCCTGCCAGGCCCGGCCGAGCCCTGCCGAGCAGGCCTTGGGGGACGTGCGACTCTTGTGGGGAGCCTAGTCCCGGGTCTCGGAGGGTGAGGATCCTGACCCCCAGTGCCCAAGTCCTTCTACCAGTGCCTGTCCCCATAGCCCCTCAGAACCGGCAGCCTAGTCTGGCCTCTGAGGCCTTTGGGAAAGATTTGCCGCGCATGGAATTCTGGAGCCTGCAGAGGGGGCAGGGTGGACGTGGGCCATGTGGGCAGTCGCTGACCCCCACGCGGTGCAGCCTCGGGCTACCTACCTCTGACTCAGTCTGCAAAGTGGGTGATAGCACTTGGGGCCACTTTCCCGGGGCTGGCACGTGGCAGCCGCCCGGCTTCCATGCGGGACCTTGGGGGCCTGGCTTTGGGTGTGCCGGGCCCTTGCCCAACAGTGGTGGTCCGTGCCGAGCTGGGTGGGCAGGAGCATCCGGGTGCCTGGCGAGCTGGGACGTGAACTCAGCCCTGGAGAGAGGCACCGGCCAACAGGAGGGGCTGCTGGAGGTGTAGATGTGAGCTCCCCAAGTGCAGCCTCACCTGGACCTTGCTCCTGCCGGGGAGCCTCTGGCTGGGAGATGTGGCTGGTGGTGCCCTGCCCCCCTGAGAAGGCAGACCTGCAACCCTGGGAACGCCTTAGAGGCTTCTGGAGACCCTGAGGCTTTGGGCTCCTGGGGCTGGCTGGGGTCTGGCCCTTGGGAGGGGTGGGTCACTTGGGATGCGGTGATCCTGGGGTGGGGAGGGGATGGGTGAGGCCTGGGCTGCAGGTGTTTGGACATCCTGAGCCTGCAGGGTCCAGGTGGAGGGGACTTCTCTGATGAGGGGCAGCCCCCCACTTCTCAGAACCTTTGAAGGGCCAACGGAGTGTTCGGCTCTTGCGCTGGTCTGACACCCGCGCTGTACCCGCTCGGTCCCGCCGGAGGAGCCCTGTGGCTGGGCACAGCACTTTCACTGGCGTGCCTCCTGCCCTAGATGAAGATCTCCTTCAACGACAAGAGTCTGCAGACTACGTTTGAGTACCCCCCCGAGAGCTCCCTGCAGGAGGAAGAGGCAGAGGCCGAGAAGGGGAGAGACGAAGAGGAGGAGAGCGAGGAGGGGGAGGGGGAGGGGGAGCCGTCCGGCTCAGACCCGGCAGCGGCTGCGGCGGAGAAGCCCTTCGCGCTCTTCCTGCCCCGAGCCACGTTCGTGAACAGCGTGGGCCCCGAGAGCCCTCGGCTGCCGGACGGCAGCTCCGGTGAGTGCCTGCCTGTGGGGATGGGCAGCCCAGGGGGTGGCCCGGGCCACACGATCATGCAGCCGCACATCCACCGGTGTGCCTGTCGGCCCGCAGGCCTGTCCAGCTACACTCCGAAGCACTCCGTGGCCTTCAGCAAGTGGCAAGAGCGGGCGCTGGAGCGTGTGCCGAGCACGGAGGAGCCCCCGTCCAAGGAGGTCATGGTGAGCAGGGTGGGGCAGGAGGGCGGACGCCCAGGGAAGCGGGGCGTGGCGGGGGTGTGGGCGTGGTGCTCCAACGCCTGGACAAGCCCCATCGACCGCCTCTGTGTCCCTCTCTCAGCTCACCCCTGCTGGTCAGAATGACCTCGCGGACTTCCGAAGCGAGCCAGCCCTCTACTTCTGAGCCCCGCCCTACCAGGATGACGAAGGCTGAGCCCCAGGTGCCCGGGAGCTGCACCCCTTCTGCCCCACCAGGCCTGCCCTCCTACATCCCGCTCTCCCTCCCCGGGGCCTCCCAAGTAGGCCGGTACTCGAGGCCTGAGCCTGGGGCACCCGGGACTCACTCGACCCCGGCTCGGGGGCACTGCCTGTGGGGGAGGGATGGTGTCCTGCTGTACGCCATGCCCAGCGGCTGTCGGGTGCGTCTGGGGTGGGGGCTGACGGGACCCTGACACCACCCCCAGCCCACACCCCACGTCAGCCACTCCGTTTCTGATGAACAGCAAGTCTTTTCCCGCCTCTGATGACAGACCCAATAAACAGCCCTGGATGAGGCCGCCTCTACCTTCCTTGCGTGGTCCTCGGCTGGGAAAAGGGGGAGCGGGGCTCAGGTCTGCAGGGCTATGCTGAGGCACTGGCAGCTGGGAGGCAGCCACCCACGCAGGGTGTGATGCAGGCCCAGCTTGGGTTTCTGTGCCCGGGGGAGGCAGTCCCGGGTGACACCCCACACTGCACAGCCCTGGTGCCCCAGGCTCTTTCCCCACCCCTGTGGCCCTAGTTGCCCTGCTTCTCCTCCCAGCCATCCCCTTGGCTGGGAGAGGGACTTCCCTGTGCCTACCCTGTGAGCACCCCCAGTCTCTGGGGCTCCCCTTGCCTCCCAGAAGCGGCTCAGTGGGAGCTATGGTGGGAGGTGGGACGCCAGGTAAGCCCTCTGGGGTCTGGAACTCTCTGTGGGCCCGGGTGGTTGCTGCAGCTGTCGGGTCCGAAGTGGTTTCCCTGAAGGGCCAGAGCCTGGGGGTGGACGAAGTGCAGGGCAGGTGGTGGGCAGAGCCTCAGGGATCTTGCCTCCTGTTTGGATTGGAAGGTTCCCTGACCCACAAGGGCCTGCAGGAATGCTGTGGCAGGCAGACCACTCCCCTGGGGTAACGTCAGCAGGGAGGTCTGATAGATCTGGAAAAGTGACAGAAGACAGAGCTGCCCACTAGGGAGCGGCTCCCGGCTGGGCTGACTGGCTGTGCCGAGACCGGCCGTTCACAGTCCTGGCATCAGACGCAAGTCTTTTCCTCTTGGAGCACCAAGCCCACGGGAAATGCCACCTGGCCAGCCTCGGGAGGGAGGAAGGCGTTTTCTTGGGAATGGTGGGCCCAAGTTTCTGCAGACCTTCTCAACCAACACATGCTTCCCAACCCCCCGATCCCCCACGGACAGCAACTGCAGGGACCCCATGGGGGCTGACAGGCCAAGGCAGGTGGACCCATGGAGGACTCGGGATGGAAGGCAGGGCCCTGGGCTGCATGGGAGACTGGCCTGTGACCAGAGAGTGGGAGCAGGGGTGCTGCTGTCCGGCAGAATCTGGAATTACTGAGCTGGGGTGCAGCCACTCCCAGGGGACCTGAGCGCAGGAAGAGCGTCTCCTTGGGCCAGGCCTTATGCTAGAAACCAGGACCAGCGGCCCTGATGGGAGAGGTGGGTGACGGGGGTCACATGAAACGCTTAGGGGCACCCTTAGCTCTGAACGCAAGGCCGGTCACAGAGGAAGCCATCCCTTCACGGAGGAGCCGTATTACAACTGGACAAGGATTCGTATTTTGACTCTAGGGGGGCCCGGCAGCCCCACACTCCTGACACAGGCAGCAGGCTGTCGTGGATCTCTACAAAGACAATCTTTACTGACAGTCACAGGCCCCAGGCAAGCTCTGAGGTGAAGGAGGGCCCCAGCCCCTCCCACACTTGCCTGGGCACCTGCGGGCCGAGGGAGGGGTGACAGGACTCCCAAGGTGCTGAGACCGGAACCGGGCCTTCCCCGCGGCCCCAGGCTGGTGTGGAGGCCTCAGTGGGACCCGGAGTAGAGCTGCCCTCCCCAGCGCCTGTGTGAGCTCAGAGCCAGGATCCCCACCTGGTGGGCTGTGCTCAGGTCTTTCCTGTCACCCAGAGCCGGTGAAGGTTGGCAGTTGCTTCTTGGCACCCCAGACACCAAGAGGAAAACGCTGCTGCCGTGAAGGACAAAGATGCTTTGAAGACAGACTTGCCGGGGGCTGAGCCGTAGAGGGGGCGCAGTGGAGGCAGGCCCTCCGCCTCTGGCCTCATCAGCTGTCCTTGCCTCCGCTGCTCCTCTGCTCGGGGGCTGCGGCCTTGGTCAGGTTCCCCGCTTCCCTCTTCAGGACACTAAGCAGAGTCTGCGAGCTCTCCAGGATCTGCGAACAGAGACACCAGCCGGTTAGCACTGCTCCTCCTGTTGGAAAGCTCCTGCGGCCCGGCCCCCCTCCTGGGCCAGGGCCTGTCTCCCCTCTGAGTCTGGCCCAAAGCCCCTTCCTCACACCCTGGGAAGCCAGGCTGAGGTCATGGCTCCTGCTGCTGCTCTGCGGCTCACAGTCCGGAACCCGCCACGCGGTGATGAGTATGGTGCCGACAACAAGACCCAGGTCACTCTGAGCGCGGTATTGTCACCACGGGGGGCCTACAGCCTGCCTAGGCACCCCTGGGCCAGAAACCCTTGACGGGCTCGGTCCAGCACGCGAGCCCGCGAGGCCCACCTTGAGGTAGGCAGCCTCCGTCTCCGCGATGGTCCGATCGAACTCATTCCGAGAGGCTATCTTGCGAGCCAGGTTCTCGTTGACTCGGGCCAGCTTCTCCGTCAGCTGCCTCACCTCATTCTGCAGCCGCTGCTTCTCCTCCTCTTCCTGCTGGATCTGCCGGCACAACTCCTCCCGCTTCTGACACAGCTCTTCGATGCCTAGGGTGGGCCGAGAGAGACAGGCGCGGTGGGCCCAGAGCAGAATGGAGAGCACCGCCCCTCCAGCTCTGGAGCCCCCTGCTCTGGAGAAGAGAAGGCTAGTGGATAGTGGAGGACCCGGGTGCCGGATGGGCCACCTTTCGCCCGAGCCAGGCCAATGTCCTGCGTCCGAGGAGTCTCAGAGTTAAGGAAAGCACCGCGCGAGGCTCGAGGCGCGAGGCCGGGAGGCCGTGCGTACTCAAGCCCATCGTCCTCTGCTCACTCCACAGATACCTAGCCCTGGGGGCGGGCCACAACGCGGCTGTGCGCTGGGCAGGTCCGCACGGCGTCCGCGCCGCCCCGGCCCGCAAAGCCGCGCACGGACCTTACAACACGCTCGGCCGCGCGCTGCGGGCCAGCTACTGCCCGGGACCGCAGGCCGGCGAGCCCCACGCCCTCCCAGCCTGCCCGGCGGGCCCCACCGCTCGGCCGCTCACACTTGACCAGCTCGTTGTTGTAGTTCTGCAGCGCCGCGCCCTGCTGGGTCATGGTCGCCACCCGGGGTCCCGGCCGCTCCAACCGCCGTTACCGCATCCGGGTCCGCGCCTGCGCACTGCCTACAGACGGCGAGGCCACGGTACACGTCACTGCCGCGCGCCTCTCGTTTGCGTCATCGCCGCGCGCCGCGCCGGCGGCTCTAGGAGCTGGTGGGAGCAGATGGCGGCGGCGGAAGCGGCGGCGCACAATGACCCCGGACCTGCCCAAGAGCTGCTGGTGGCCTGGAATACCGTGAGCACCGGACTGGTGCCGCCGGCCGCTCTGGGACTGGTGAGGCCCGAGAAGAGGGCGGCGGGCCCGTGCGGGGTTCCCGGGACCCTGTGCGTCCACTCTCGGGTTCATTCGGATCCCTCCGCCCGCTTCTGTCCAGCTTGTTTCCCCCAGAGTCCTTTATTGTTCCACAGCCTGTCCCTAAGCGTGGGCCCTGCATCCGTGCGACGAAGGGCAGCGGGGTTTCCGTAGACTCCCCTGTGCTTTGTCCCTTTCCTATCTATCTTTATCTGTCACTGCTTTCTCCAGCTCTGCGCTGTGTTCTCTTCTTACAGTTTTCTGTACTCCAGGCATCCTCCCGGACCAGCGGTGCGGTCCCTCCAAAGGAGGAGGAGCTCCGGGCGGCGGTGGAGGTTCTCAGGGGCCACGGTCTGCACTCGGTCCTGGAGGAGTGGTTCGCAGAGGTGCTGCAGAACGACCTGCAGGCTAACATATCTCTCGAGTTCTGGAATGCCATCTCCCAACGTGAGAACTGTGCAGACGAGCCCCAGTGTCTTCTGCTGCTCCTCGATGCTTTTGGGCTCCTGGAGAGCCGCTTGGATCCCTACCTGCGTAGTCTAGAGCTCCTGGAGAAATGGACTCGCCTGGGCTTGCTTATGGGCACCGGTGCTCAGGGGCTTCGGGAAAAGGTTCATACCACGTTGCGGGGCGTCTTGTTCTTTTCCACTCCCAGAACTTTTCAGGAGATGATCCAGCGCCTCTATGGCCGCTTCTTGAGAGTTTACATGCAGAGTAAGAGAAGAGGAGAAGGAGGAACCGACCCCGAACTGGAGGGGGAATTGGACAGCAGATACGCCCGCCGCCGGTACTACCGCCTTCTGCAGAGCCCACTCTGTGCGGGATGTGGCAGTGACAAGCAGCAGTGCTGGTGCCGCCAGGCGCTGGAGCAGTTCCACCAGCTCAGCCAAGTCCTGTGAGTACTTGTGCCTGCGTGGCCGTGCCCCGTTCCTCCTGGCTCCTGCTTGCCCCTCTGGGTCCAGCTGGCCCCTGCAGAGAGCTGCTGGCAGAGGTCTCTGCCACCTGTCCTGGTAGCCAAAGAGAGGGTCCCCAGGATCCGTGTGTTGTGAGTTTTTACCTTTCACCCTGGACACAGGTGCACCTGTCACTCGCCCTAGCTCAGGGTTTCACACTTTGTTTATGCTAAGATTCCACGTGATTCCGAATTTCCTGGGCTGTGCAGAGTTTTGCTGTGCTGTTTGTAGCCTCTCAGAGGAGAAATGATGTTTATCCTATGGTTGCAAAAGGTGTGACTGTTGTTTTTTCTCTCTAGAACAAGTCAGAGATTAAACCAATGTGCTGGGCAAACTGATTGCTCTTCTGGCCTCTGGAGGAGGGAAAGATTTTGTTGTCAGAGCCAGGTCCTGTCATGTGGTTCTTCCATTCTCTGTGGTCACTTATGATGATTTTGTCACTTTGAGTGAAGTGGCAGCAGTGCAGCTGTTAGAGAGTCTCTTGGCTGGACCGAGGGTGTGATCGGATCCACAGAAGCTTTGTTCTCTCAGGAGCCTTTGTCCTCACAGATCGGCATCTGCACCAGAGGGCACAGACAGCTGCACCTGTGTCTGTGGGGCTGGGTAGTGACGTATTTAGCTGTTGTCTCAGGGCTGTCTCTGGGAGGTGAGCCTTGGCCCCAGTAGCCAGACGTGCTGACCACGTGGGGAAGGCTAGTGTCCCGGCCTGAGCAGGGAGGCCGGCTTGGGGGGGGCGGGCGGTCGCTGCCAGTGCTTGTCTTCACAGCAGCTTTTCCTCGAAGCCTCTGGTGCAGCTGTACCCCCGACGGGAGAGCTGTGGGCGGTACGTGCTGGGGTGGGGTTGGGCGCGTGTGCGTGTGCTCTGCGTTCTTCATGGGCAGGGCTCTTCTCCAGACACAGGCTTAGTCTGCTGGAGCGGGTCAGTGCCGAGGCCGTGACTACCACCCTGCACCAAGTGACCCGAGAGAGGATGGAGGACCGTTGCCGGGGCGAGTATGAGCGCTCCTTCCTGCGTGAGTTCCACAAGGTGAGGACCCCCACGGGCTGTGTCCTTGTGGATTAGAGGTTTCTGGCAAAACTGACACCTCAGTTTTAGAAACGGCCAGAGCGTGGAGAGCCGGGTGCGTCAGGACGTTGCTGGTGCTGGAAGTCGTCTTGGTGCTGGGTGGAGGCCAGTCATTCTGGGCCCGTCCTGGTGGAAGGAAGAGCCTGTGACGTGCTTAGTGAGGTCTTCGCGGAGCCACGTGGCTGGAGGCCGTGCCAAGGTCTGGGGTATCCCAGTGGGGGGCCTCGGGGGCATCCACGCTGTTGGGACATGGTCTGGGATCTGCTCTGGGCTGCACAGAGTTGAGGAAGAGCTGCACCCAACCACGGCGGGGGGGGGGCTCAGCCCGCTCCCACTTCCCAGCTGCTCCCCTCCCCTGCTCTTGCTATCTGTTTCCTGAGGATGCAGGTGAGCTGTGGGGATGCGAGGTGGTGTTCAAAGCAAGTGTCTCTGCCACGGGGTGGGGGGGCGGTGTGTGAAGCTGGAGGTCTGGCGGGTAGCTGTGCCGTCCCGAGGCGGCACATCGTCCGGGTGCTCTTTCCGGTGGCTGGGCGGCCGTGGGAAGACATGGACACGCTCGGGTCCGTGTGGTAGGGTGTCCTGTAGATTTCATGTGCACGAGCTCAGAAGCGTTCCCGCTAGGTGCTGTGGGTTGTGCGTGGGGGGGTCTCGTTGTGCATGGGACCCCCAGGGTGTGTCCGTCTGCTCAGATGTAGCGCCCTGTGTCAGAGCCGCTGTTGCTGGGGATGAGCACGGGTGCTGGTGTGTGTGGAAGGGGCCTGGGTGTGTGTTGGTGGAGGCCCTGGGAGGCCTCCTTTGGGCCCCTTGTCCTGCTGATTTTAACGTGCTCCTGGTCTTCAGAGTAGGTGGCCTTGGGGGCTCCCAGGGCCCAGCCAGAGGCGCGGGTACCTGTGTGGCTTCTCCTCGTCTCTGTTCTGGGCTTGGCCCCCAGAGTCCCACACTTGTGTTCTCCCGACAGTGGATTGAGAGGGTGGTCGGCTGGCTGGGCAAGGTGTTCCTGCAGGACGGCCCCAGCAGGCCTGCGTCCCCGGAGGCTGGGAGCTCCCTGCGCCGCTGGCGCTGCCACGTGCAGAGGTTCTTCTATCGCATCTACGCCAGCCTGCGCATCGAGGAGCTCTTCAGCATCATCCGAGGTCGGCCCCGCCTGCCAGGGAGCCGCCTGCCCGTGCCTCTGCCCTTCAGCTCGTTGAGGGTGGGGCGGCGGGCACATCTGGGCCCTTCGCACGCAGTGCGTGCTCGCCACATGTGCACGTGCCAGGACCAGCCTCTCCCCGCAGACTTCCCGGACTCCCGGCCGGCCGTGGAAGACCTCAAGTACTGCCTGGAGAGGACCGACCAGAGGCCGCAGCTTCTTGTGTCCCTCAAGGCTGCCCTGGAGACGCGACTCCTCCACCCAGGTGCCGCCGGGGCGAGGCCCACCCGCCATTCACCCTCAGGGCCCGGATCTGGAAGCCCAGGCGTGGGGCCTGTGGAGGGAGTGGGTTTAGAGGCAGTTTTGTGTGGTCCTTCGGGGGCAGGGGCAGTGCCCGGTCCCTTCAGAACAGACCCCACTTTGTAAGGGGAGAAAGCAAGTGAGTGCAGGGGGAGCGGCGGGGACAGCTCCCTGCAGATCACGCGGGTCTCCGGGGGGTGAGGTGGGACTTGCAGGTCACCTGGCCAGGGTGGCTGCCTCTGTGTCCCTGTGTTGCCTGGGCCCTTCTGTGACGGAGCTCTCCCGTCCCGGCCGCAGGCGTGAATACGTGTGACATCATCACCCTGTACATCTCCGCCATCAAGGCGCTGCGCGTGCTGGATCCCTCCATGGTTGTCCTGGAGGTGGCCTGTGAGCCCATTCGCCGCTACCTGAGGTGAGCTCCAGGGCCCCACTCGTGCAGCTGCACTCCCCGTGGGTCTTGCTGCAGCCAGAGGGGTGTGGTCCTTGGGGAGCCAGGGACGCTCCATGTCCCCTCCTGGGCCGGGCAGCTCAGGCTGGGCTCCTTCCTCCTGCCAGTGCTGGTTCCCACGCCTGTGGCCCAGGGTCACCAGGCCCGTGTGCAGGTCGCGGGGCCCACACCAGCACAGACAGGTGGCCCTGCTTGCTTTGCCTCGCGCCAGCTTGGCCCCAGGGCTGACGGGAAGGGTGGGGCCTTGCGTTGCTGGCCTTCTACCAAGAGGAGCAGAGCCTCTCGGGCTGTCTGCCGGGGGATGTGTTGGAGCAGGGGCCACGCACAGCCACCCAGAAACCCCTAAGCGCACAGTGGAGTCTCGGGGATGGGGCCGGGCAGCGTCTGGAGCTGCTCTGACTCAGGCCTGCTGCCTCCTGGCCGGGCATGGCCTGGCCTTGTGTCTGTCTTGTCGTCTCAGCTCCTTCTCCTAGAAATTGATTTAGCTTTAGGGGTGGCGGGGCGGGGGAGGGAGTCTCACGGGCTTACCTTTAGCACGTGACTGACGGCCCTGGCTGCAGGGGTCAGGCGGGGTCCCGTGTTCAGGTGGGACAGGCGGTGAGGGGCTCGTGCCTGACAGGACGCGGGAGGACACGGTGCGGCAGATCGTGGCAGGGCTGACCGGGGACTCGGATGGGACGGGGGACTTGGCTGTTGAGCTGTCCAAGACGGACCCGGCCAGCCTGGAGACCGGCCAGGACAGCGAGGATGACTCCGGCGAGCCAGAGGACTGGGTTCCCGACCCTGTGGACGCGGATCCAGGTCAGCGCCTGCCGGCCCTGCTGCCAGGCTCTGGATTTTGGGGGGTGGTCCAGTCGGGCAGGCGCTCTGGTCTCCAGTTTGTTGCCACGTGGGCTCTGGAGCTCCAGGGGATCCATGGTCAGAGTGTAACCCCGCCTGGTTCCCCAGGGTTCTTCACCTGGCTTGGGTGGTGTCCCCGCCCAGACCCGTTGGGGGGGTGCCCTGCCTGCCTCACCTGCTTCTGCCGCTTCAGCCGGAGAAGGAGTGGGTTTTCGGCATCCCCACCTCATGGGCTTGGCCGGGCACGAGCTGCCTGGCGCCATCTGTGCCGCCTCCGTGTCTGAGAGGCGCCGGTGGTGCCCGTGCCGTGCAGGGAAGTCCAGCTCTAAGCGGCGCTCCTCGGACATCATCAGCCTGCTGGTCAGCATCTACGGCAGCAAGGACCTCTTCATCAATGAGTACCGCTCGCTGCTGGCCGACCGCCTGCTGCACCAGTTCAGTTTCAGCCCCGAGCGGTGAGGCCTGTGAGGTGCCACTCCAGGTCCCCAGGGAGGGGCGGCCTTCACTCGCAGTGGCTGCTCTCTGTGAGCCCTGGTGCGCATCGGGGATGCGCTGGGTCCCCGAGGCTGGGCGGGGACTGACCTGTGCTTGGCCTCTGCCCCCCCCGGGGGGGGGGGCCTGGGGGCAGCCAAGGAGCCTGGGGCGGTAGGTCCCAGGGCTTCCGGCCCTCCTGGGGTGGAGTGGGCACAGGGCTCCCGCCTCTCCTCCTGGGCTGGGGGGATGGGGGGCAGTGTCGCTCTGTAGGTGCCAGTTGGGGTGGGGGCACACCGCAGCCCTCAGAGTTGCGTCCTTCCAGGGAGATCCGCAACGTGGAGCTGCTGAAGCTGCGCTTTGGCGAGGCCCCAATGCATTTCTGCGAGGTCATGCTCAAGGTAGGTGCCTCGGGCTCCCCGCCACCGCCTGGCCCCTACGCCTGTCGGTCCCGGGCCTTCAAGGCCCCGCCTCCCCCCCAGGACATGGCAGACTCGCGCCGCATCAACGCCAACATCCGTGAGGAGGATGAGAAGCGGCCCGCAGAGGAGCAGCCGCCGTTCGGGGTCTACGCCGTCATCCTCTCCAGCGAGTTCTGGCCGCCCTTCAAGGATGAGAAGCTGGAGGTTCCCGAGGACATCAGGGAGGCCCTGGAGGTCTATTGCAGGAAGTACGAGAAGCTGAAGGTATGGCCGCGCCGCTGGGGCACCGGCACCTCGGACGAGTCCCTCCGCGTCTGCGCCCTGCGCTCGGCACCCTCCCCTCCCCTCCTGGGAGCCTGTCTGTGCAGGTGTGCACACTCTCTGCACGCCCTCCTGTGCCCCCAAGGCGCTGGGAGTGGGCGTGTCCCTGGGCCGCCTCTTCCACCGTCCACCCTCTTGGCCTGCAGGGATCGCCCCAGGGGGAGTCGGGGGCTCTGTCTGTCCCATGGGCGTCTCCAGGGAGTCTCCAGGTTGCTTTTGAGGTGTTTGACCTCTGCTCCTCCACCCTCCTGCCCCTCCTGCCCTTCCCTGGCAGCTGCTTCCTGGAGTGCCAGGGCGCTTGGGCACCCAGACCATGCTGTCTGCTGTTAGGTCCCTGGGGCCACAGGGCTCGGCAAGGAGAAGGGGGTGTGTGGGCTGGTCAGGAGGCCGGGGGCCAGGAGTGGCCGATTGGCAGAGTTTATCGCTCGTCCCCTCCAGTCCTGGCGTTGGGAGTCCAGGTGAGAGGTGTGGACAGGTGGATCCTGGTGTGGGCAAGGGTCCGTGGCATGGAGGACCCTTCTTCCAGGTGATGGTTCAGAGGAGCCGTGTTGGGAGAGAGGAGGGAGTTTGGGACACCTGTCCCAGGTTTCAGGGGACAGGTGGAGAAGTGGGTTCTGGGGCGTTCAGTCTGATGAGTGGGGTGTGGGGCCCTGAGAGGCCACCGGCCGGAGGAGACGCCAGGCACCCAAGCAGAGGACAGGGCCGCAGGTGTCCAGGGTGCAGACCCTGAGCCCTCGGGGGACCTGGGACACCCCTGGAGGTGGGAGCCCTCAGGACAGAGCCCCAGGAGGGCGGCAGGTGGGGCTGGGCCGGGACCCTTCCTGCCCCTGCGTGGGGGGTGGTGCTTGCTCTGTGGGGCCTCGGCGCTGCCCCGCCCCCGCCCCCACACCCCAGTCGAGGACGTCCACGTGGCCCGCCCGTGTGCTCGGCACCCTCCCCCGCTGCTCTGGCTGCCCTGCTGGGCTCTGCGCCGCAGCTCGCCTGCCTGGAGAGGCCCCGCCGGCTTCCTCCGCAGTTCCCCCTGGGGCCTGGGGGTGGCTCAGGCGTGCCCTCCATCTCAGGCCGTGGACCCGGCATGCCAGCGCTGGAGCGGCCGGCAGGCCCCCGCTCTGTGCCAGAGGCCAAGCCTGTGGCCACGGTGCCTCTGCTTCCCGCCAGCCGGGCTCCGGGTCCGAGGACTGCGCTGGACATGTGCGGGTGGCCGTGCCTGTGCCGTCTGCCGCTGGGCCTCGCGTGTGCCCGCTGCAGGCCGGAGTGGTTGTAAAGGTCATGGCCTTGGAGCCAGAGGGCGTGGTTACGAGCTTGGCCAGCTGCCAGCTGTAGAGAGGTTAGCTGTCGCCCCCCTTCAGAGCTGGGGGCGTGAAGAAGGGCTCAGAGCAGCCAGTGTCCCCCAGGCCGGCCCTGACGAAGTGCCCCAGACAGGCGCCGTCGGTGCCCCGGGAATTTATTGTTCCGGTTCTGGCAGCCAGCAGTTCACAGCCAAGGTGTGGGCAGGGCCGCGCCCCCTCCAAAGGCTCCGGGGAGGGTCCTCTTGCCGCTTTCAGCTGCTGGGGCTCCAGGCGTCGTCGGCTTGTAGAGGCGTCACTCACCCCTGCATCGTGCCCCACGGCCTCTCCTGGTGTCTCTGTGTCCGCGTTCTCCTCCTCTTATGGGGACGCCAGTCGTACTGGATTCAGGGCCCCGCACGCCAGTGTGGCCTCCCCTTAACTAGCTGCATCTGTAGTGACCCGACTGGCAAATAGGGTTACGTTCTGAGGCACTGGGGGTGAGGACTTGAACATCATTTGTGGAGCTCACAGTTCAGCCTGTGAGAGTCTACTCTCTGGCCCCCCAAATTCACGTTCTTCTCACGTGCAAGTTACATTTAGCCACGTCCAGCGTCCCCAGATTTTAACCATTCTGGCACCAGCTCAAAGTCCCAGATCTCTAAGTCAGGTCAGGGTGAGAGCTGGGGCACGATTCTCCTTTAGCTGTAAACCTATGAATAAATCTCTCTCTGCTTCCGAGGTCCAGTGGTGGGACAGGTGTTGGGCAGACACCTGCCCTCCAAAAGGGAGATACTGGAAGGAAGGGAGGGTTCCCAGGCCCTAAGCAAGTCTGAATTCCACTGGAGGAAATTCCACTCCATCTGGCTGGGTGCCAGTCTTCTCTGCCCTCGGGGGCAGCCCCACCCTGCCAGGCCAGGCCTCTGCAGCACGGCCCTGCCCTCGGAGTCATGCTCTCCCTCTGGCCGTCCCTCCCTTTCCAGCCAGGCTGGCATCGTTTCCACTGCTATTAAATTCTCAGGAGCCTTGCTGGCCTCCGTGCAGTTCTCGGCGTCCAGTCCGTGGGCCTGGGGGCTCTCACACCTCTACTGGCCCCTCTGTCCTGGCTCCTGGGCACTGCTGGTTGGTGCCACCTTGACACAGGTCACCTCTAGGGCCATAGAGGCTCTGTCTGCAGAGCACACGGCAAGATGTGCAAACCACCCAGTGCTCCTGGCTCCTTTCTGCTCACCACGTCCTCCCTCGGTTTTCTCTCTCAATTCACTACAAGCGGTGAGGAGAAGGCAGGCTGCACCTTCCATACTTTGCTTGGAAATCTCAGCCTAACGTCCAGGTTCCTCCCTCGCGAGTTCTGCTTTCCACCCAGCAGAGCACGTTTCTGCCGCCGCGTGACGGGTCGCCTTTCCTCCCATCTCCGGTGATGTGCTCCTTGCTTCAGCAGGCCTCACTGGAATGGCCTTTCCTGTCTGTGTTTCTACCAGTAGCCTCTCCAGGGCAACCCAGGATTTTATGAGCCTGCAGCTCAGAACTTTCCCAGCCCTCCCCATCCCCCAACACCGCAGCCACGTCCACGTGTTCCAAAAAGGTGTTTGCTACAGCAGCACCTTCCCCTCCGGCGGAAGTCTGTACCGCTGTCCTGTGGTGGCCGTGACAAAGTACCGCACACCAGGTGCTAAAACAGGAACTTCTCTCGGCTCTGGAGGCCGGGGGTGAGATGGAGGTGAGGGCCTTCTGGAGGCTGCGGGCGAGTCCTCCCTGCCTCTTCCGGCCTCCAGGGGCGCCTGTGTCGCTCCAGCCTCGCACGCCGTCTGCCCTCCCGCGAGGACACTTACCGAGTTAGATTAGGGTTCGCGGTACTCCAGCACGACCTCTTCTTCCCTACCGACATCTGCAAAGGCCTAGTGTCCAAGTCAGGCCACTTTCTGGGGTCCTGGGGCCAGGACGTGGACGTTTCTCTCAGAGGTGCAGGGGCCCTCGCTGTTAGGGGGTGCCGGGGGAGGGGGAGGGGACTGGAGTCCCGCCGTGTGCTGGTCCCGTCGCTGCCCGCCAGGGTGGGGGCAGGTCAGGGAGCCCTTCCTCACCCGGTCCCAGGTAGCAAAGCCTTGTCCAGCTGGACCCGCTGGGCGGCCCGTGCTGACCCCAGCCCTCCCCAGGCCATGCGGACGCTCAGCTGGAAGCACACCTTGGGCCTAGTGACCATGGATGTGGAGCTGGCTGACCGTACCCTGTCCGTGGCGGTGACCCCTGTGCAGGCAGTGGTCCTGCTGTACTTCCAGGACCAAGGTGAGCCCCCAACCGCCCTGCTCTGGCCGCGCCTCCCGGGAGGGCACCGTTCCGTGTCCGGTGGAGGGTGGGTGGGACCCAGGCGGCTGAGCCATGCGGGGCCTGGCTGTGCCCTGAGGGTCCTGTCGGCCCCGCCCTGCCCACAGCCAGCTGGACGCTGGAGGAGCTGAGCAAGGTGGTGAAGATGCCCGTGGCGCTGCTGCGGCGGCGCGTGTCGGTGTGGCTGCAGCAGGGCGTGCTGCGAGAGGAGCCGGCCGGCACCTTCTCGGTGGTAGAGGAGGAGCGGCCCCAGGACCGGGACAGCATGGTGCTCGTCGACAGCGACGACGAGAGCGACTCGGGCATGGCCTCGCAGGCCGACCAGAGGGAGGAGGAGCTGCTGGTGCGCGCGGGGCCCGGGCCGGGCGGGGGCGGGGGGGGGGCGCCGCCCAGCTCGGCCTGACCGCCGGCCCCGGCCGCCGTGCCCGCAGCTCTTCTGGACGTACATCCAGGCCATGCTGACCAACCTGGAGAGCCTGTCGCTGGAGCGCATCTACAGCATGCTGCGCATGTTCGTGGTCACCGGCCCTGCGCTGGCCGAGATCGACCTGCAGGAGCTCCAGGGCTTCCTGCAGAGGAAGGTGCGCGACCAGCAGCTCGTCTACTCCGCCGGCGTCTACCGCCTGCCCAAGAGCTGCGGCTGAGCCGTCGCCCGTCCCCGCCCAGCCCCCAGAATGAGAGTAAAGCAGACGGTTCTTCCTCCCTCCCTGTCCTGCTGGCTCTGTGGGCTTCGTGGGCATGCGGTCAGGTTCTCCCTCCAGACCAGCCTCTGGCAGAGGCTGCCAGAGCCCGGGCCCCAGGAGTCGGTGGGGAGCTGCACACCTGTGTTTGGGCTCCAGGCCGGGAGTCCTGGCACGTGGTATCTCTGGACCACCGTGGCTGACAGGGGCCCCCGTCACTCTCATGGCTTGGGCAGGAGCTCACGGGGGGTGGGCTGTCTGGGAGATGGGCCCTCCTGGGCCACCCTCCTGAGGGACATCCAGCTCCAGCCTCACCCCTCTGGCCTTTGAAAGAAGCCCTCGGGTCCCCCTCTCTCTGCCTGGCACGAGAGTCTGGCGCCCAAGTGCTGGGCTGAGAGCCCCAGGGCTGCTGCTGCGGCCCGGGGTGGGGGGCTCCATCAGAATGCATGAGGTGGGCGGGTGGCCAGGCAGCCCGTGTGAAGCCAAGAACTTCTTGCGTCTCCAGCATGACGTGCTGCCTGGGATACGCCTAGGCTTGGGCAGCTGCAGTGCTGGGGGCTTCCAAGGAAGAGTGCTTTCAGAAAGGCCAGTTCTTTCTGTGCCCGGAGGCGTGTGGTCAGGAGCGCCTGGGGGCCTCGATGTTCCTAGCACAAGATGCCGGGCCCAGTGAGTCCAGCCATCCCCAGAGCTGCAGCACAGGGCTGTTGTGTCCGGAGCACAGGGTCCTGTCCAAGGCCGGCACTGGGGGCCCCGCACTGCCCTTGCTCCCAGGTCCCAGGAGGCGGGGAGGCTGTGAGCTCTGCCAGCCCAAGGCCTTCAAAGCCGTGCTCGGTGCCACGGCCTCCGCGGCCCAGACCTTCACTTGTCCAGCGGGAACTGCTCGAGCCCAGTGGCGCTGTCCCCATGGCAACAAAGGCCCTTTGGAATGAATGTCTCCACTGCCCTGCTCCTCCCTGCGGTGCATTCCCAGGCCTGGAGCCATGCCCGCTGCCCCCCAGACACGCTGCGGCTCCCCACCAGTCTGTGCCCCGGTGCCCCCACTCCGCTCTTTGGCCTGTTCTGCTCGAGGGCCCTAGTGTCAGTCCTGCTCTGGGGCTTTTCTTTCTTCTGCTTCTTGGCTGTGCCGTGCAGTTTCTGGGACCTCGGTTCCCCACCCAGGGATTGAAGCCAGGCCACAGTAGTGGAAGCCCGCAATCCGAACCCCTAAACTGCCAGGGAGCTCCCTCTAGGGCTTTTCCTTCTTGCTCCACAGGGTGGTGTTTGCTGTGGGATTTGGAGAGATTAGCTGCATAGCCTTAGCAGTTTGAGGACTCTGACAGGCCAGTGGGTCCCTGCCTTGGGCTCTACCTGCTTGGCCCCTCCAAGGTGGGCTGCACTGTGGTCACAAGAGGGGCTTGGGACTTCCCTGGTGGCGCAGTGGTTAGGAATCCGCCTGCCAATGCAGGGGACATGGGTTTGAGCCCTGGTCCGGGAAGATCCCACATGCCGTGAAGCATCTGGGCCTGCGTGCCGCAACTACTGAGTCTGCGCTCTAGAGCCCACGAGCCACAACTACTGAGCCCGAGTGCCACAACTACTGAAGCCTGTGCACCACAACTACTGAGCCTGCGCTCTAGAGCCTGCGAGCCACAACTGCTGAGGCCCTCGCGCCTGGAGCCTGTGTTCCTCAACAGGAGAAGCCGCTGCAATGAGAAGGCCCCGCACCGCGACGAAGAGTGGCCTCGGCTCACTGGAACTAGAGAAAGCCTGCGCGCAGTGGCGAAGACCCGACGCAGCCGAAAATAAATAAAAAAGTAATAAAGACACTTAAAGAAAAAAAGAAGAGGGACTTCCTGCCTGGCACTGGGCTGGGCATGCCTTCGTCATCCTAACCAGGATGCAGACCTGCTGGACTGGCCTGGCAGGGTGGCAGTGCCAGCCGCTGGGCCGGGACACACCTGCCCTGAGTCCCTTTGGACTCGGTTTGTGGATGAGTGTGGTGAAACCCAGCGTCTCAGGTCATAGGATCACTCAACAGGTGTGGAGGTGTGCCAGGAGCTGCCACCAGGAGGGGCACCTGTGTGAGGGTCAGGGAGGCCCCCAGTGACCAGGGGTTGGCTGCGGCCCAGCGGGGCACCCCCCCACCCCCAAGTGCCCTGTGGGGTTAGCCGTGGGGGGGGGGGCAGGTATTTGCTTCTGCTGCCTGGGTTTGCTCGGCAGGTCCTTAGGGGAGGAGGCTGAGGTTAACCCCAGCCGTGCCAGCCTCCTGTGGACAGCGCTTGCCTGGTCTGCGAGAGGCTGCACAGGGGACAGACTGCAGCGGTGGTCGTGAGCTCTAACTGTAATGACACACTTAAGCCAGAGCCCCAGCCACCTGCTCCTTGAGGGTGTTCTGCGAAACACTGCTGGGGCCCGTATGGGGCGGTGGGTGCATGTCCACCCCCCGGGCCTCACTTGGTCCCTGCTTGTTCCAGTCTTGGGGGGAGGGTGGTGACATCAGTCAGCTGGATCCCAGGCCCCACCTAAGCTGCCGCAGCCCTTATCCTGACAGGGAAACTGAGGCCCAGGCTTGCCCACTGTGGACCTCTCTGGGTTTCCAGGCCGCTGCCTCTGCGACCCCAGGGTCCCAAGTGCAGCCGCTGCCCCTTTGCCGTGAAGCGTTCTCCTTCCAAGACCACGGCAGCCCCACCACTGCCCCTGCCTCAGATCTGGCCAGGGCACTCTGGAGTGACTCCCAGGCCCCGGCCGCCCTACCTACCCTACCCTGGGGCTGCCTGCCCAGGGCTTCTCGGAGCCCAGCACCCGAGGGCGGTGCCCAAGGCGAGGCCCTGCCCCCACCTTCCCTGCCTCACAGCTCCATTGTGAGGTCAGCGCCTTCCGATGAGTTCTGTCGAGAGGTGTGGAGATGGCCCCCTGTCTCCAGCCTGACTCCTGCCTGGTTGGCCGCCCCCTCGGCCTGATATGTTTGTCCCTTTTGCTCATCCCTGCTGCAGGTGTCTCTTCCTGTTCCCCAACCCTGTCCCCAGCCAGGGCCCCTCCCTGGTTCAGGCAGGCCAGGCGCACCCGTGTCCTTCTGGTGGCTGCCGGGGGTGGGAGGGCAGGCTTGGGGGTGACCCATTGGGAGGTGATAAGAGCCCCTTGTCCCTGTCTCTGCAGCTGGGACCTACTGTGAGTGTAGCCTTGGCCTCAGCCGCAAGGCCCTCATTGCCCTGCTGGTGGTGCTGGCGGGTATCAGCGCCAGCTGCTTCTGCGCTCTCATCATCGTGGCGGTTGGCGTCATTCGAGCCAAGGGGTGCGTGAGCCCCAGGGCCAGGGAGGGCGTGTGAGGGCTGTGGGGCCGGGCCGTCCCCCTGGGCCCTTGGTCTCAATGGGCGAGGTCACCAGGGGCTTGGGAATGGAGTCTCCCAGAATGGGATGGGGAGAGGTGTGGGGAGCACCGCTGGGCTCCTGGAGGCCAACCCCACTGTTCCCAGACTCACGCCTTACCTTTGTTCCCCCCCGCCCCTCAGTGAAAGATGCCCCGGACACATGGAGAGCAGGTGAGTGACCCCGGGGGAGGACCCCCAGGGTGAGCTGTGCCCCTGCTCCCTGACCCCCCACCCCCGGGAGGTGTGGTTCACAGACACGGCAGGAGCCCCGGGTGGTTGAGGCCTCATGAGCCCATGCTGATGGCCGCCTGCAGCTAGCCTGACCTGGACCACGCTGCGCAGGTTGGTGGGGCACTGCGGGGCTCAGGAAGATCACATGGACCTGCACGCGGTGCACATGGGGTCCCACCTCATGGCCCCCGAAATGGAGGTCTCCATGATGCCGCCCCTGGAAGATCACTGCCTCACGACCATCACCGTGGACTCGACCCTAGAGGAGCTGCCCCCACAACCCCTGCCGCCTCAGTAGGGCTTTGGGCAGCTGGGGGAAGGGGAATTAAACAGTAGTTAGCAGGTCTGCGTTGTCCTCCCTGCTGGCCCCCCTCGAGCCCTTCTGCAGATGCTATTGGGGTGGGGGAGGGGTCTGCGTCGCCTCCTGTCTCTTCAGTGGGGTGCCCAGTGCCCATGCTGGGCTCCCGCTGTCCACCCTGCAGGGCAGGGAGCACACCCCTGGGGTTTCCACTTCCTGCCATCGTGGCGTCAGCCCAGCTCCTCCCTGCATCTTCCTGCCGCTTTGTCCCATGAAGCAGACAGCCCCCCCCGCCCCCCGTGAGCCCCTGCCCATCCCACCCCCACCCCCACCCCCACCCCAGGAAAATGCCGGGACAGGACCTGCAACTCTGGTGAGTCCAGAGGGAGCAGCATGTGGCAGGAGGACTTGGGCTGGTGCCCCTGCTCCACCACACTGCCTCCTCGAAGTTCCGGCAGAGTCCCTGGTGGGCAGGGTGGGGCAGATGTGACGGCCTCGCCTTCCTCAGGCGTGCAGCCCTCCCTCTACCTCACTGCCTGTCCCCTGGGCTCAGGCCCCCATCCTGTGCTTGTGCCCCATGAGGATGGGAGCATCCCTGGGGGGCTACTGGATATGCGCACTAGAATCCCGGCTGAGAGGAGGCGGCAGAGACTCGGGGGAGGAGCGGGTAGCACTGGGTCCTGTTCCGCGTGTCGCAGCCATGAGTTCAGTGGCGGTGAGGCTGCGGGGGCGGCGGTGTGGTCCAGTTGCCCAGGCCTCAGCCGGGTGCGGGGCGGTGGACCACGCAGGTGAGGAGGGGGTGGCGCCTTGTCAGTGCTGCTGCTGGCGCGGAGCCAAGAGGAGCTCAGAGCTTCAGGACAGGTGGCTGGCAGTGCCGGGCGCTGGCTATGTGCCCAGCCTCCGCCCTAGGCACGGGACCAGCCGTGGAACGGACGGGCTCCCGGGACGCCTGGGCAGCTGGCCTCCTACCGTTGCCCCCATGCGGAGCCCCTCCTTTCTCTCGCGACGGCCGCCGCCGCTGTTCCTACTGCTGCTGTCGCCGTGGCCAGTCTGGATCCAGGCGCCCCCCGCAGCCGCCCCCGCGGCAACCCCGGGCGCCCCGGACTGCCCCGAGGCGTGCGCGTGCGCGCCAGAGGGCCAGGCCAACTGCTCCGGGCGCGCGCTGCCCGCCGTGCCAGGGGGCCTGAGCCAGCGCGTGCGCGCGCTGCTGCTGGACCACAAACGCGTGCGTGCGCTGCCGCCCGGCGCCTTCGTGGGCGCTGGCGCGCTGCTACACCTGGATCTGCGCGAGAACGGACTGCGCTGGGTGCACGCGCGAGCCTTCTGGGGCTTGGGCGCGCTGAAGCAGCTCGACCTCAGCGCCAACCAGCTGGAGGCGCTGGTGCCCGGCACCTTCGCTCCGCTGCGCGCGCTTTGCGTCCTCTCTCTGGCCGGGAACCGGCTGGCGCGTCTAGAGCCCGCGGCGCTGGGCACGCTCCCGCTGCTGAGCACGCTCAGCCTGCAGGACAACGAGCTGCCTGCCCTCGCGCCCGCGCTCCTGGCGGGCCTGCCCGCTCTCAGCACGCTGCGACTGCGCGGCAACCCCTGGGCCTGCGGCTGCGCGCTGCGCCCACTCTGCACCTGGCTGCGCAGGCACCCGCTGCCCGCGCCAGGTGAGCCCTCGGGGGCGCGGGCGGGGCGGGCCACTGCCGCCGCCGTCGCCTGACGCCGCTCCCGTGTCCCGCAGAGGCCGAGACGCTGATCTGCGTGTCGCCGGGACGCCTGACGGTCAGCCCCTTGACCGCCTTCCCCGACGCCGCCTTCAACCACTGCGCGCGGCCCCTTGCCGCGCGGGAACTGGCCGTGGTCTACGCGCTCGGGCCCGTCTCCTTCCTCGCTAGCCTGGCCGCCTGCCTGGCGCTGGGCTCCATGCTTACCGCCTGCCGCGCGCGCCGCCGCCGCGCCGCCGCCCGCCGCCCGCCGAGGAGTCTGCCGGATCCCGGTGCCGGCATGGCCTCGCCTGCGGCAGTCGCCGCCGCCGAAGCCTGAGCGGGCCGCGGCCGCCCTCGAACCTTCGCCCTATCCCCTGCCCTCCTTCGCACTCCCTGCAGGCGTCAACAAGCGACACAGATAGAAGTTTTCTTGACATTCCTTTCGGCATCACCACTACACACACCGGGTGGGGGGGGGGGGGGGAAGGCGGTGCACGCCGGGCCCCTGGGGCGGAGGGGCAGTGCGCGGCGGCGCTCGGACCGCAACGGGGGAAGGCACACGCCTGGACGCGGGAAGGGCTGGGCCTGTACAAGGTGGCGCGCGGGGCTGAAGACAGTCCCGAGCCGGCGTCCGGGGAAGCGCATCCTGGGCTGCGGGCCAGAGGAGGCGAAGAGAAGGCTCAGCCCTCACGGAGTCCGGAGAAGGGGGAGGCAGTGGGGAGCCCGAGCGCGCCCCTAGGAGGCGGCTGCCAGCTGGGGGGTCAGGGTCTGCAGTCCGGGAAGGGCAGGGCCAGCTCAGAGGATGGGGTCAAGCGGAGAAGGGGTGTGGGCAAGAAGGGAGAGGTGGGGACAAGGCTGTGGGGTGCCGGCGCTGCGGGAGCGGGGGACCCAGCCAGCCGGGGCCAAGGGCCCCCATGGTGGCTCTGGTGGTGGCTGGGGAAGGATGGGGCTTCAGTCTCTGCTCCAAGGCCCTCTGCCCGGGGCCAAGTCAGCCCCTCTCCCCACTGCTCAGAGACCCCAGGGCCCTGCCTCTGCCGGAGCGCCCTGCGGCCCTGCCCAGCCAGCTCAGCTCTGACCCGTCCTCAGCAGCTCTGGCCCGAGCCTCAGTCCAGCAGGGGCTGCCCGCCAGGCAGCAGGGCAGACGGACGGACGGGAGGCCCAGGGTGGGCAGTCTCTGGCAGGTGGGCTTCCCTCAGGCCTTCCCGAGCAGCAGGGCTAACTGGGCAGGTGGGCGCCTCCGGGGGCCTCACACCACGGTGCTGACCGAGGGATCTGAGAGGTTGAGCGGGCCCGTGATATCAGTGGGATGGTACTGCTGCAAAATAGAAATACACAGACAAGGCGCCCGTTAGCCCGACGCTCAGGGGGCATGCGCGGGGCCGGGACGGGTGGACCGGCCAGCCGGCCGACCGGCAGGCAGGCGGGCGCGGCCTGGGGGAGGCTGGGGGGTGCTCCTCCCCCTGACCCCGTCGTGCTCCGGGACTCTGCGTGGGCCGGGCCGCTGTCCCGTCCGTCTGTCTGTCTGTCTGCGGGGGAGGGGGGCAGAGGAGGGCGGGCAGGGCGTCTCAGCTCTCCCTATGACGGGCACACATCTGCAGCTGGCCCTCCTCCCTCTCAATAGCGCGTCGCGGCAGCACTGTGTCTTTTTGGTTTTGCAAAGCGCCGCGTCCACCCCCGGTGCTCTATAAATAAGAACCAACAATCAATACCCGCTGGCCCCGCCGGCCGCCAGGGACCCCAGCCCTGAGCGCCCAGTGCCGCCCTGGCCCAGACCAGCCACGGGACAGGGGCAGAGGATCTCAGCAGCCGGACTGACCCCACCCCTCCCGACAGAGCCCCCCACCCAGGCCTCCCTCCGAGCAGGCGCCCAGCCTGAAATGGTGGGAGCTAGGCTGCCCTCCCCCGCCCAGCCCCCAGCTTGCAGTGTCCCCAGTCACCCCTGCAGGGCAGGCCAGCCCCAGATGCCACGTGGCACCAAAGCTGGCCTGGAGGATGGCCCCTGGGGAGGCTCGGGCAAGGAGTCTGCTGGGAGCGTGTCCCTGGAAAGGCACCATGAGGGTCTCTGAGCTGCACCTGGCCCAGCTAAGGGGCCTGCATTTCTGCTCCAGGGCGGAATGCGGGGTAAGGACTCAGTGATGCCCTCAGAAAATGGCCCACTGCCTGCGAGACTCTGCGGGCCCCCAAAGCGCTGTCTGCTGGGTACCTTCTCGCCCCTCCCCCTGACTGCCCCACCCCTGCTCCTGTCGGATCCTCCTCTTCCTGCACCCCCTGCTGGGTCCCCTGGCTCAGGCTCCACCCACTTCCCGGGCCTGGACAGCCCCAGGCCTGTGCTCCCAGCCCCACAGATCCTCCCTGTCCCCCCACCCTGTCTGTGCTGAGCTCTGGGAAGTGGAGCCCCCAGGCCTTACAGGCCCCTCATGGGGCGCGCTGGTGGCTTCCCCTGGGACTCAGATGGCTCTGTGCTGAGCCCTGTCTGTGTCCTGTGTCTGCTCCTCTTCCCATGCACTGGGGGTGGTGGCTGCAAATCCTGCTTCCTTCCACCTTGGAGCAGATGGGTGATGCTGCCCACGAATGTGGGGCTTCCTGCGGACTGGAGGCCAGACCACCCCTGACTGCAGGGAGGCTGCTGGACTGAGGGCTGTGCTGGCTCTGGGCGGCCCCCTCCCCACCTGGGGATGCTCCTAGCAAGGCTGGGTCAGTCTGGGGGGCCTTTGGTTCGAGCGCGCACATCTGGGCCAGTGACAGGCTGCCCAAGGCAGAGAGGCAGGGAATTCTTGGCTCAGGTGGAAGGCCTGGCTCTGGAGGGGCGGGGGGCCAGGCGCTGAGGCACTGATCTCCGTAGAGGCCGCCCCTTCCCGAGCCTCTGTCTAGGAGCCTCAGTGCCCACGGCTTGGAGGCCACGGCTTTCAGGCCCACCTCCATCCGTTCTCAGATCCCTGGGTGCTGCCGGCACGCCTCCTGCAGGGCCCCTGCTCGGCCTGGGGTGGGAGCCGCCTCCTTTGGTCCCACCCATTCCCCACCTGACGTCCCCTGTGGCCAGGGGCCTGTACCAACTCCAGGCCCCAGCCGTCCACCCAGATGGAGCCAGGCCCGGCCCCCAGCCCCGGCCCACACAGAGACCACATGGAGGGAATGCAACAGGCATGGCTCTGGTGAGACACGTGAGACAGGTGTCTGGGTGGCAGGGCTGGCGGCCAGACAGATGGGCGGATGGGACATCACAGCCGTCCCTCCGTGGACGTCGCAGGGAGGGAGGGAGGGCGGTGGGCCTCTCTGGGAGAGGCTGGAGAAGCGGACGTAACAGAGAGGTGGTGCGGCCTCCTGACAGGTGAGGAGCCTGGGACAGGGTGGTCCAGGCTCCCGGGGCCCCGGGCACAGCCCCGACGCGGTGAGGCCGGCTGGCTGACCAACAACATGACACGGCTTCAAGATGGCGCATGGCGTCATGGCATGGGTGGGGGGCAGACTAACGCAGAGACACACGGGGAAGAGGACCCGGTGAGGGCCAGCGGGAGAAAGGACCACGAGAGAAAGATCTAGAGAGTCAGAGAGAGAAGACCTAGTGTGCTGGGCGAGTAGAGGTGAGGGCAGAAAGGCCACGGCAGTCAGAGGTGGGAGCGGGTGGGATGGCGAGGGAGGGGCCTGATGCACGGGACACAGACACGGAGGGGCGAGATCAGAGTCGGAGACGTGGAACTGGGCGCTCTTCCCCTTACCGTGTCTTTGGAGGACCTACGTCTCTTGAAGCTGGAAGCCAGGGTGGAGGTGATAGCCCTAAATGTGGCTTTCTTTTTAGGGTCAGGCTCTGCTCTACCACTCTTTCTATCCTAAAATGAATATGTATAAGTGATTAGATGGCTAAGGGTGGCGGCCACACCTGCCCTCGCCTGCTCCTTGGGGGCTGCTGCCCGGCCTGGCTGGCCACTCGGGCCCTCACTCCGGCCTGCCTCCCTGTGCTGGATGGACCGACCGATGGTCGGACACTCGCAGGCGGCCTCTGCTCCTGCCCGGCTCTCGGGCCTGACCTCGCTCATGCTGGGGCTGGGCTCGGGGGGTCCCATCTGGCTCTCTTCCTGGGAGGTCCGCCTGGCTCCCTGGCTCCGAGGTGCCCCTGGTTTAGGGGCGTCCCGAGGAGGAGGAGCCCTCCGAGCACGGGAGGAGTTGCCCCACCGGCCCCACCGGCCACTCTGACCCCCGAGGAGGCGCACCAAGATTCAGGAAGGGGCTGAGGGGCCGAAGGCAGGTGGCGAGATGCGCTGGAGTGACAGAGAGACGGAGGCAGCTCCTGGGACCCTGGCCTCGGGTCTGATGGTCAGGACGGGCCCTGTGCCCGCCAGTGAGAGCAGCGGCCAGGTCCCAAGAGCAAGAGAGGGCAGATGAGAGGCGTGGGCTTCCAGCAGCCCCGTCGCCCCGGCCCTCCCTCCCTGCAGCACCAGCTTCCTCCCAGGGCACAGGCTCCGGGGAGGTACCCAGAGAAAGAGAAGAGATGGGGCAGACTGGGGCTGGACTATGGGGCACGAGCCCGTCCCAGGTGGGCTGCGGCCACCCCACGTGCAGCCTGTCCTCTGCTGGCGGCAACTTCCCACAGACACAGCCTGGGGTTGCAGGCAGGAGCGGCCGGCCAGTTAAGACTGGAGTTATATGGAGCACAGGACACACCAGGGCCGCGGGGAAGGGGGTCCCCAGAGGGTGCCAAGGAGGGGCGCGGGGCGGCGAGGGCAGAGTGCGTCTTGGACTCACATGCTACACCCAGGTGGGTCCCTGTCTTACCCTGCCTCAGTTTGCCTTCCTATGGAATGGGCGCCGGTGGGCGACTCTGGAGACAGAGGGGCCAGGCGGACGCTTGAAGCCCGGCTTTTCGGAGGCGGCCACCTGCGGGCGGCCCCCAGCAGCGCGGCCTTGGCCGTGGCTCCCAGCTCCAGTCCTCGCCACAGGGGCTCCTGGGAGCCAGAGCCACGCTTCGGCCTGCGGGGATGGAGGAGGGCCGGGGCCAGGCCGAGCCGTGGGCACCAGGCCTCGGAGGGTGGCCTGCCCTACCTGCAGGTTCTTTCTCCACACGTTCACTGCTGCAAAGGCCAGCTGCATCTGCTTCCGGCGAGCATCCTTGTGCCGCTTGTAGGCGATCTCGATGAAGATCAGGAAGATCCCGGCCACGATGCCCCCGGCCACCAGCATGAAGACCCCTGCGGGCCAAGACCCAGCGCCTCAGCTGCGGGCGGGCCAGGCAGCCGGCCCCCGGGGAGTCCACCCGGCGTCAGCACTGGTGTCGGGGGCGTGGGGGGCCCACCTGCCATGTTCTCGAACGTGAGGGTAGCAGGGGCGTTGCTACGCGAATCACACTCCTGGTACCGCACCCACGTCTTGTCCAGGTCTTCCATGAAGCCGTTCTCGTGGGACCTGGGCGGGCGGGGCATGTGAGCCGAGGAGGAGGCTGGGCCGGCACTGGCGGGGCGGGGCGGGGCGGGGCAGATGGCGTGCATCTGGGGGCTACGTTGGTGGGGGAGGCGGTGTGCCTTGGGTGGGGCTCTTGGAGGGGGGCGGGGTGGGGCCGACTCACTTGAGGATGGACAGGGAGACGTTCTGCTTCCAAGGACTGTCTTTGCGCATGCCGATGCCAAAGCCTGAGCGGAAGAACAGCTCGCCGGTGGTCACCAGGTCGCACTTCTGCGAGGCCTCGAACTCCAGCACCGCCGAGTCCCAGATGAAGGCATGCAGCTTGCTGTGGGCAGGGGCAGGGTCACAGGGGCGGGGGCACAGGGGCGGGGTCACAGGGGCGGGGGCACAGGGGCGGGGGCACAGGGGCAGGGGCACAGGGCGGGGTCACAGGGGCGGGGTCACAGGGGCGGGGCACAGGGGCAGGGGCACAGGGGCGGGGTCACAGGGGCAGGGTCACAGGGGCGGGGTCACAGGGGCAGGGGCACAGGGGCAGGGTCACAGGGGCAGGGGCACAGGGGCAGGGTCACAGGGGCGGGGTCACGGGGCAGGGTCACAGGGGCGGGGTCACAGGGGCGGGGTCACAGGGGCGGGGTCACTGGGGCAGGGTCACAGGGCCCACACGTTCGGGCCGCCCTGGCGCCCTTGCAGTCCCGCCCGCCAGCCTTGAAACCCCCTGTCTATCCCCTTCCCGTGGTTCGCGTCCAGCCTGGACGCTCTGACTTTGACTGGAAAGAGGGGCGCCCCCACCGCTCCCGCCCAGGCCAGCGCCCCGCCCGCCCCCTCACTTGTCCCGCACGGCCTGGATGGCCTCGGCCGCGCTCTCGTAGTTGTGCTTCTCCATGTGCCGGTACATGGTGCTGAGCTCCACCTGCCGCCGGAAGTAGATGTCCACGGAGCTCTGCTTCACCGTCGCGTAGATGAACTTGTCCGAAGGATTCCTCAGCTGCAGGGTCAGAGGGTCGGAGGGCCCGGCTCGCGGCTGCTCTCCGGCCCCACCCCAGGCAGCCGCTGACCTCACGCCCCGCTCCCCTCGCCGGGCCAGGCCTCACCCGGGGATCGTTGATGCCGGTGATGCGCTCCTCGGGCCGGTCCAGCACCAGGAAGGCCGCCAGGTTGGCAGTGTAGGAGGCCACGATGATCATGGCGAAGCCGGCCCACACCATGCCCAGGATGCGCGCCGAGAAGCTTCTGGGGGCGCCTGCGGGCAGAGGACGGTCAGCTCCCGGCTTGGGGCGTGAGGGTTGCGGAGCAGCGTGGGGCCCGGGCCGGGCGTGGCCTCACCTTCCCCGATGCCCGAGTTGAGCAGGACGCCCCAGGAGAACCACATGGCCGAGGACAGGGTCAGCGCATCCTCCTCCTCCTCCTCGCTGTTCACTTTGAACCGGCCAAAGGGGCTGCGGGGGCGCAGAGGGCGGGCGGGAGAGGGCGGGAGAGGCAGCCCTGCCCCGCCCCCTCGCCCGCCCCGTCCCGCCGCGCCCGCCCCGCCCGACCCGCAGGGGGAGGAGTCCGGCCCCCGGGCCGCGCTCACCTGAAGCGGTCCAGCAGGTACAGCATCACGGCCACCACATGCACTGACAGCCCCACCAGCAGCCAGAGCGTACTCTGGAAGGGCTGCATGAACGAGTCCAGCGTGCTCCGGGGGATCTCCTGTGGGAGGCCGGGCCGTCAGCGCCGCCAAGGCCCTCCCAGGACCCCACCCCGCCCTGCTGGGCCCCTGCCCACCTTCTTGACCAGAATGGTCAGGCCCTGGTACTTGAAGGGCTTGGAGAACTCGATGTACTGTGCGCGCTCGTTGTTGATGGTCAGCGGCGCCACGATCATGTCTGCCTGCCCGCTGAGCAACTCGCCCATCATCCCGTTCCACTCCTTCTTATTGCTGTTGTTCACCTGTGGGGAGACACAGCCGGTGGTGACACGGCCATCGCGGGCGGGCCTTGCTCCCCGGACCGGACAGTCTCCCTCCCTGACCCATCTCGGGATCTCCCACTCCAGACCCCGCCTGGCTCGAAGGCCCCGCCCACCCAGGCTCCACCCAGCCTGCAGACCCCGCCCACACGAGACCCTGACCCTAGCCAGACAGGGTCCACCTGGACTGGGTCCCGCGCCGGCTTCCAGAGACCCACGCGTACCCGCTCCTGCGTGCCGAACTTGCCGTCCGCCACTAGGTGCACCTCATAAGTGAAGTTCATGGTCCGCGCCAGTTTGATGAGTAGGTCGATGCAGAAGCCGTAGCAGCACTGAGGCACGGTGTGGCGTGCTGGGCGGAGGGGAGGGCCGCTAAGTGAGGGGCTCGCAGGTGCGCCGTCCCGCCCGCTCCGCGGCCCACGCCCCAGCCCCGCACTCACGGCTGCCCGGCGACGTGTCGTTGGGCCCGGTGCAGATCACCTTCTTCACCGGATCCCCGTTCACGGTGAACTCCTCCTTGCACGTGCCGTCGCTCAGCGTGGGCTTGACATACACGAAGGGCTCCTGGTGGATCGTCACGATCTGGAGGGGAGGGGGACACCCAGCCTGGACCACCAGCCCTGGGCTGCCCTGGGGTGCTGTCCTCTTCTCAGCATGCAGACTCCCCTGGACCGCCCCCCCGCCCCGCCCCCTGCAAATGCCCCACACTGCCCCCTCTGGAGCTTCAGGAAGTTGGTCGGCCTGCTGCCTGCAGGAGGGGCCCCAGACTCCCCCGTCGTGCCCAGGCCACCTCAGCATTCAGAAGGCGCCCGGCCTCCTGAAACACCGCGCCTGCTCTTGGCCACTTTCCTTTGGGTCTTGGCTTGCACATCACTAAAGTCGGCCCTGGGCCCCTTCTCTGGCGTCTCAGGGCTGAGAAACCACCTGTCCCAGCCCAGAGCCTGCCCCCTGCCCCCACCCCTGCCATGAGGACAGAGGCATGTGCACTCAGAGCCTGCACAGGTCCGGGGACCCGCAGGGATTGCCCTTGTCTGGTGCTCCGGCCTCTCCTGACCTCAGCCTCCCCTGCAGCGGGTCTTTGTCTGATCATCTATCCTTCCTCCCTTCCTCTTCCCCGCTGATGCCGCCCTCTCTGCCGAGGCCTCTTCAATCCAGGGGCTCCTTGGGGCTCACGCTGGAGAGCTCTCTCCTCCCTGTCCTTCAGGGGCCTGAAGCCTGGGGGTGCGGAGGACAGATACAGGCAAAGGGGGCTGAACCGAGCACGGCATGTGAGGAGGGGTCCCAGGGGACGTGGGGTCGGTGTGAGAGGCCCCTTCTCCTCCAGGGCGGGTAGCCCTCGGCCTCAGCCTGCAGGGCAGGAGATGGGGAGCCCCTGAAGGAGCTTATTTGTCCTTAAAACTTTCCTCATCGTTTTCTATTGTGCGAGTAACATGCTCGTGCTTTTAAAAAATCAGTGAGGGGACTTCCCTGGTGGTCCAGTGGCTAAGAGTCCACACTCCCAATGCAGGGGGCCCGGGTTCGATCCCTGGTCAGGGAACTAGATCCCACATGCTGCAACTAAGAGTTCGCATGCCACAACTAAAGATCCCGCACACCACAACGAAGATCCTGCATGCTGCAACTAAAAAAAAAAAAAAATCCCACATGCTGCAACTAAAGATTCCGCATGCTGCAACTAGAAGATCCCACATGCTGCAGTGAAGATCCCTCGTGCCGCAACTAAGACCCAGTGCAGCCAAATAAATAAATAAATATTTTTTAAAAATTCAGTGAGATGGGAGGATAAATCGGGAGACTGGGATTGACATATACACACTACTCTATATAAAATAGATAACTAATAAGAACCTACTGTATAGCACAGGGAAATCTACTCAATAACCTGTAGTGACCTGTATATGGGAATAGAATCTAAAAAAGAGTGGATATATGTGTATGTATAACTGATTCACTTTGCTGTACAGAAGAAACTAACACAACATTGTAAATCAACTATCCTCCAATATAAATTAATTAAAAAGTAAACAATTTAGTGTCAAAAAAATCAGCGAGACAGGGCTTCCCTGGTGGCGCAGTGGTTGGGAGTCCGCCTGCCGATGCAGGGGACGCAGGTTCGTGCCCCGGTCCGGGAAGATCCCACATGCCGCTGAGCGGCTGGGCCCGTGAGCCATGGCCGCTGAGCCTGCGCGTCCGGAGCCTGTGCTCCGCAACGGGAGAGGCCACAGCAGTGAGAGGCCCGCGTACCGAAAAAAAAAAAAAAATCAGTGAGACA